>NC_090926.1:88378176-89097555 GCF_040938575.1 Ambystoma mexicanum
GTACAGAAAAGATTACCACCGTATTTCTCAGCCCAAGCTGCAGAACTGGTAGCGCTCATAGAAGCATTGCACACTGAGAAGGGGTGCATTGTCACCATCTATACAGATTCTGCCTATATGGCGACAACAGTACATGGAGGGTTAGAAAGGTGGGGGAGGAGAGGGTTCTGAAGGGCAGATGGGTCCTCAGTTCAGCACACAGCACTGCTAGGGGAATTAAGTGATGCATTAAAAGAACCTACGCTTATAGCAGTCATGAAATGTCAGGCCCATACGTGAGGTGATGATGTCATCTCATTGGGAAATGCGGCAGCAGACGCTGCCACGAAGGAAGTCTCCTATTTGCCAAAACACCCAACAGGTGAGGACATACTACAGAAGTTAGTAGAGGAACCAGAAGGCTTCAACTCATTACCAGTCTCTCAAATCATTGAGCTTCAACAAGATGCACCTAGCGAGGAAAAGGAGACATGGGTAAAAAGGGGGTGCAGCCAGTCACCCACTGACCTATTATGGAGATAGAATAACACTGGCAAGGTAGTGATGCCGGCAAAATTGTTAGAGGTTGCATTCAAACAATTGCACTTCCCAGCTCACAATGCAAAGCAGCACATTATTGCAGACATACAGGAAAATTGGTTTGCCCCCGGAGTACAGGAACACGTGACAAAGCTAATAATAGAGTGCATCACCTGCCAAACATATAACTCTGGCATGACGTTGCAAACCCTCAGAGGAATATTGCCAAAACCCAAAGGGCCCTCAGAGAACTTCATATAGATTACGCAGACATGGGAGAGCAGTGTAACAGGACTTGATATTTCATTGTTTTTGTATGCCCCTTCTCCCGGTGGGTGAAAGCTGGCCCCTGTGCTCATCCAGATGCACGGTGTGCCACCAAATGTTTAGTGAGAGAGGTGTTTCCCCGTTGGGGCATCTGTGACATCATACGTTCCGACAACTGAACTCACTTTGTGAATGACATGTTTAAGCATATCACTGCAATGCTAAGCATAACTCACAAGCTCTGTACGATTTATCATCTGCAATCGAACGGAGTTGTGGAGAAAATTAATGGATTGCTCAAGAGTAGATTGTCAAAACTGTGTCATACACTCAAGAAGAACTGGGTGTATTGTTTACCACTGGTGCTTTTTGAAATGAGAAACCAACCTAGCAAGGACCACCACCTGTCACCCATGAAATTGTGACAGGTAGGAGGATGCACACAGCCCACTCGCCCTTGCGCAGGCAGATGCACACCAAAGTGTCACAGTTCTAGGAGAAGAATTTCATGAGTACCTTAGAAATTTTACAAGAGCGGCACGAGCCATAGCCAAACAAATAGCACCCCCATTCACACAGGAAAACGCTACTGACACAATAACCCCAGCCACAGATAGCCCAGACTGCCAGTTGATGATAGGTGACATGGTATACTTGAGGAGTTTTGTGGGGAGGTGGAACAGGCCAATCTTCCATGGCCCATACAAGGTAGTATACTGCACGCCCACAGCGGTTAAGGTGCAAGGCCTGAAGTGTCGGGTGCATTTGATAGATGTTCGTAGAGCCCATGGGAGCACAGATGCACAGACCCCAAAGGTAACAGGGACGAGTGTAGTGCACAAACATAGAAGATGGGAAGCGTAGGAATATAAGGAGCACTGTCAGGCATGAAATAAGAGCAAATAAAGGATCGATGAATATATGTAAATAAATGTACAGTGCCACCAAGTATTGGTAATTTACGTGACAAAACGAGATAACAATGAAGTCTCTCTCTTTCTCTCTCTCCTTTTTCTTGTTTTTGAGTATACAGTTGAAAATGTGCATAATAATAGCGTTTTTCTTCCTCAGCAGTAAAACCAACTAACAGTGATTTGCCTCCCTCTGTTCCCCTCCCCAGACTTGAGGTGTGGGGGAGAGAAACGGAGGGCTGCAAAAAGTAGTAAATGATGTATAAAAGATGCAAGAGTGATATGTACGATTAACAATTGCTCATATTTCATTTATTAGGAGCTTCAATGGGCATGGACGAGGCCCCGGCTGCATAGTGTAGATAGGAATAGATGAAGGAGATATGTTTATCCTAGTTAGTCATATGAATGTGTATTGTTTGTGTGTGGTAGTATTCTTTTCGACATTCTTTGGCCTGTTCCTGTATTGGATCATTGCATACATTTCAATCGATGCTGGCCAGGGGGGTGTGGGCATAGAAACCATCCAGAAAGGGACCCACCTAATTTGGGATGGTGCCAAGTTAATATGGGCCCACAGGAGTCATGAAGGTAAACATAATAACACCACAGATATTAGACATATCACAACGAGGCAAGCCACCCCACAGTCCCCACATATAAATGTATCCAACTTCAGTGTGTACACAATGAATGACAGAACTCCTTCAGAACTCACGAGGGTGCAGAATCACCCGTATCCAAAAAATATGCCGGTTTCAGAAATGGCAACATCAGAAAACCCAACCACCAGAGAAGGGGGTGATGAAGACAAATATATGGCCAGCACTTACTACAGTTTGTATATACAATGGGAGGGTAAGGAGGGTGGCAAGCAGGACTAAGGAATTGAGGGATGTGGGCCTAGGAGAAAGAAGAGGGAAACACAACAAGAAAAGGGGAAAGAGCATTATAAATTCGGCTTAGACAGAGTTGATGAAACCCCACCAGACAAATGGCGTGCGGACATGAGCAGCATGGAAAAACAGACAACTAACAAAAGTTGCTATGTGTGCTCACTCATACCTCATGCCTCGGGCACTCCCAAGGTATTGCTGCCACAAGAAATTCCATTTGCAGAGGCCCAATATCGCCTACATCTCACACTATGCCGAATAAAAAATACTTTTCAAGCACACTCAGTTTCATTTGAACTTTTGCAGAACGAGCGGACATGTTATTCCTGACCGCAAGGAGTAATTTGTGTGAAAGAGCCTTTTTTGGTAATCAAGGGGACATTGCACGTGGACAATAAATGGTAAAAGAAGAAATACTATACAAGGCAGAAGCACTATGAGGGCTGTCTGAAGAACAACTCTCATGGGTACCGAGAACATGCACTCCCATATGGACTGAACACATAACAAAACTAACTTGGGTTACCGCCATTAAGAAGCCCTTCAAATTGCAGAAAGACATTTCGTACGAACTGTGCTTCCGTGGAGAAGGGTAAAGGAACATGGGGGAAAACAAAAACTGTAGCAAAACTCTCATAATACCTGACATGAAAAAGGGAACAGCTGCAATGATGGACACATACTGGGTTTGCGGCAACATGGCATACCTGCATCTCCCGCAATCATGGAGAGGCACATGCTCCCTGGCAATGCTGCATTCTGCATTAATGGTGATCCCAGAAAGCCATATCCATGAAGGAAGCACACATGTGGTGGCCCCAAAAGAAACATCACTGACACCGCCTGAAGCAGTTCCCTTGTAGGCCATAGACGAGGAAGGTGTCCAAAATCTACTCCAAAGGAAGAAACAATTCTCAGACTATATTTCAGCCAAATCATCAGACCTCCTGGCCCAAATACCGGATCGATTCCGGTTGTTCATCTCTGTCGAGACATTTTTTGCATCCCTCATTCCTAGCATTCAGGAGAGAGCAAATGCCAAGTGGCTCCAGATCACAAGGTGGGAGCTCATCCAGTTGGCCAACGATATTGAAGAAGGGTTTAATGTCATCAAAGTGGAACTTAGAGCCCTGTGTTTAATGACGATGCAGAACCTATATTTGCTGGACCTGTTAACAGCAATCGATGGAGGTGTTTGCCGAAAAAATTGAGAGAGCATGTTGCACATTTGTACCTTCTGCAGATGCTGAGAACGGCTCCCTCTCACATGTGATAGCCGCGGTGCACAAACTCAGAGAGCGGATGAAGGACGAAGGAGGAGCACAACCCAGCACCTGGTTTGATAATCTTTTTTCCTGGGTACCTTACTGGCTAGGAATGACGGTAAAGTTGCTCATACCACTCATCATCTTTTTGCTCCTCATTTTTTGTGTGTGCCAATTAGGACTCTGATACTGTGCAAATGCAGTACCAAAGGCTGCGCTGATGATGGTAACAATGGGTTGCGCAAATGGAGTGGCACAGATTAGACATGAGGCGGAAGTGCAAACAGGAGACAGTTTAGAGCGCAAATACAGAAAGTCTGCCTTATATCACACAGGACACAGGGTGGATAAGTTATATCACACAACTATAAAGGAACCTGGAGAGTTACAATGCTAGAAGGAAGTATGGGTGTACCTGCAAGGTGAGGGAGGGTGTAATTATATGACCTGCACCCCAGATGAATATGCTAGGAGGGGGGAAAGCCTCAGAGCAGTATGCAGGGCATGGATGCTAATAAAGGGGACACCTGCATGGGATGAAGCAGTGGCAGAGGCGGAAAAACTTAAGAGATTGAGGCAATTACAATATTTGTTACTTAACTTACTTAAGTAACAAAAGGGGGAATGAGTGGAAGGAGGGGGCATTTTGAAAACCTTCCTGGGTAGGCCCAGTCGTGGCTGCATAGGGTCCAGGGTCCCGGCCCAGAGCACTCGTGCGGGAATACCCCTAGGAACTGTGGCCCCCCCTTGTAACACCGCCTATAACAGTGTAAGACCAGAGATGAATAAGACTCAATTTTTGTAAATCACCACTCCATTTTGTAATGATAAAACAGCCGTGAGGTTTCAACGCAAGCCTGCAGCTCTCCCAGCCAGGCGTGCACAGCGAGCGAGTTCCTCCCCCCACCTCCTCCCCTCCTCCCCTTTACCATCTCTGCAGTAGTTCGGTTCCCATGAGAAGACTGGCTGCGAGAATGCAACAAAATCTACATTTTATCTTCTGACTTCCGTCTCACTTCATTGACCCAGATACAGCCATGAGCAGAGGCCAGAGCAAAACGCTATCTGTCTCTATAAACCTGCCCCACACCCCACAGAACTTGGCCATAATGAACATAATCCCATGCCCCTTAAGACAAAATCAACAGTTAGAAGTGACCCTTGAGTCCGTTATGTCATTCACGCTCTAATGTGGACAGAGCCAACATGCCTTTTTGCATACAAGATCATTTAAAACTAATGATGGGACAATGTGCATACGAGTGAACAATATAACATATTTGTGTAACTAGAAGTCCTCTTGTTAAACGTTAATAATGAACGTATGATGCATATTAACATGTGACACAAGAATGCTCATAGAAATAAATTGTTACAACGTAATGCCTAGCCAGTATAACACTGTACACGCCAGCACTAAGCTACCTCATTTTCATAAGTTCAAATGTAAATATATGTACAATATCGTGCAAACATCATACAGCAGCTAATCACTCTCGACAAGCAACAAACCATGCTAAGGCTACACACACAGACCCCAAGCTATGAACTGTTTTCTTTATGAAGGATGAACATTGATTCAAGTACAAGTTTTATTTTGTGATGAGTTCTTTTTGTTTTCCTTTGTTATAATGAGAGTGCCTAGCCAGATGAAAAATGTAGTATACTTCAAACCAGTGTGACCTGAGTGCAAAATAGTAAGCCACGTGTAGAAAGCCTGCATGTAAAATTGTATTCTAAAGACCCTGTTTCTTTGTGCAACAAGGAACCATACCGCAAAAAGGTTCAAATTCTCCTCTACCATTCATGGTGTTGAAATAGATGAGCACAGATTTAATGCTGCTTTGACACCTGATCACTAAACTCCCCACAAAGAAATATGCTCATGATGGTATGTGCCTTTTGTGACCTAGACATTTTAGCCATATATTCAGAATCCTCTTGTTGTCATCAGATGGTCACCCCTTACCATATAATGATCCCATGAGCTCTACCCCTTAGTCAGTATATTCTGAATTGTCTAAACAAGTCAAGGTCAGTATTTAATGGATGAAGTTTAATCTCTGGCCAGTAATAAATAACCTGCCTTTGAACCATGTTTGCACAAGTGTTTAAGATACAGGTCTCTGAGGTTACCAGACAAACAGGTTATGGTAGTGAATGAATGGGAGTGTGTGGCCACAAGGGCAAATGTCAAATAGTTAGCGTAACAAAAGAAAACATTATAAGTGTCGACTCTACATACCAACTCGATGAGCCCAGCTGACCGATTGACCTAGGACACAACGTCATCTCACCACGTGCCCTCAAGCCAACCAGGTGCCTCTGACCTTATGGTACCTATAGGTGTCCACTCTTAGTGTCCAATCCCAACTACTCATGTGCCCCCTAGGTCTTCCACCAGCCTGATGATAATTTTTCTGTATATAACTGAATTGTAACATGTTTTCTGCAGAGCGCTCTCGGCGTGAGCAGAGTAGATTCAACCTGCCCTATTTCAGATAAAGCCTTTGATATTACCAGCACTTGGTCTTGGTCTCATTCCCTCCTGGAATGCATTTTTACTGACTCCATTCGGAGATTTAACTGTATTTTGGGGGTCTCTCACTTACATTGGTGACCCCGATGCGATAGCGTTCTTTTCTGTCCTTCTGGCATGAGATGCTCCCCTGTTATGACCCAGAGCGTGCTCTCTCAAGAGCTACGCACTAACGCCAACTGGTACACCTAGACGTGCGCATGCAGTAGGGCGAGCGGGTATGGGATCCCCCTTTACAAAACCCACCATACAACTCGCTGGAGCCGGGCGTGGTCCTTGAGTGAGGAGTGGCGCACTGACCGATCAGGTCCAGAGGGTCTTGGATAAGGACGGACACGTGAGTGTCAAGTGCGGGTGATATTGAAAGGCGGGTGGGAGTCAGATTAGGAGGTCTTGGGATAATCAGAATAAATTGGGTGAAAAAAAAGGTGTGGAAGTCTGTAGTGCAAGGGGAAATAGTGTCTCGGGGGCCTTGGTCTTTTCTCTATATTGCTTTCTATCCTCATTCTATCGCATATGGCCATTAGGACAGTGACAAAGCACAAGGTGAAAAGAGGTTAGCAGGTATCCTATCTCCGGTGGGGGGTGGAAGGCGGTGCTGCATAGTGCTATCTCGACTAGTACAGGATATATAAGTGTGGGGAAATTGAGGCAAAAGAAATTAACGTAGGGGTCTCGAAGGAAGACCCGGAGTAGTAGTTAGAAAAGCTTTTTCCAACTTTATCTTACCTATTTCTTTCTCTTCCTCTCGGGTGGACTGAAGCAAAGTGAAGGGAGAGAATTGTTCGAGGGGAGTGTAATCAAGCAGGGTTAGAAGGGGTATTAGGGACGGTGAAGTAGAATTTATGCTGTCTGTGTTTCCTGTTGTATGTGAAATTCGTTAAGTGTTGGTCTCTTTGTGGAAAACATTGTCTTTTTGTGCATGAACACCAATGAAGAGATCTGACATCGCATGAAAAGAGTTGTACTAATGTTTATGCAATTTTAAACTATTGAAAAGTAAGTGAAAGTTCATTTCATTTGAGAAAGAATGTATATCGTATTGAGTTGGTCATACAAGAAGTATATGAGATTAGATAAGAATTGGTAATTGAATCACACTGGTAGTAAAGTACAATGGGTGCAGAAACACCCCTTGCCCATATCTGTAAGACTTTGCCAGGGTATGCAGAAAAGATTAATAAATACCACGACCAGGGGGTCATGGAGTTGAAGGGAGAAGGATTTCCCCAAGTTTGGCCGCAGGGAGGGTCCTTTCATAAAGCGGTACTAGATATGGTTGCCACCGGCCTGTCCATTAAATATAAAGGGAAACAGTTGCAAAACAGGAGAGAGATATTGGACTTGTGGTGCCTGTTTGAGGAAGTGCCCCTGGAGAAAAGCAGCGAGCATAAAGCGTCTCACCTGACAACAACTGGCAGTGAAGGGCCAATCACACAGAATGAGAAGACGATAGAGGTCACACCTGTATATCCCTTATTGTCAAAGCCAGTCCCTGTAGAAGGATATATTGACCCTGTATATGTACCACAGCCAACAGCACCTCCTATACTTAAGCCGTCCACCAGAGCACCACCCCTGTATGAGAGCCAAAGAGCAAAAGGACAGGTGGATACCCCTACAATAGATATTGAAAAACTCACACAGGATTTAGACTCACAACTAACACTGGCTCGAACTGAGTTGTCCCATCTCAGGGCCATGGGAGAATGAGGGGGGTCACTCACCCCCCGGGTAGAACGTGATGAGACGCTCCAACCAAGTGTAGGGACAGGGGACGAGGGATGGAAGAAGGGAGAGATACTATTTCGAATAAATGACACCCCCACGCGAATCATAGAAATAAACACAGCTGACAGTGAAAGCGAGGTAGAAGAGGGAGGTGTGGTGTCAGACAGGGAGGAAGAATATTGGAGTGACTTAGAGGAGCAGGAAGAAGAAGAAAGAAGGCTGGGAATTGCCACTGGTGGGGCTTCATTTAGGGAAGGGTTGTCTCTCATGGAAGTATAGGGTGGGAAGCTAATGAACAGAACAGGGCGCATAGCTCTGATCGGGTAGAAAGGGAAGAAGGTCAGTACTAAAAGGGGGGGAACATTTACAGCTGCCACTAATACACAGAAGGGCGGGGAGGCCAAATTACATACCATGGGCTCAAATGGACAAGGCCAACTTACTCAAACATCTACCCCCACTGTCAGGAGGCGCCAGCAAGTGGATATATGCATTTGAGAAAGGAGTGCCCTTGGCGGTGGAGGATGTTAAAAGCCTGCTGGTATCTGCAGTGGGAGACCAAGCCAACAGGGTGTGGCCGAAGGCGGTGTTCCCTGGAATAACATTAGATTCTGACCACCATGATGGGGCCTCATTCAACACAGTGCGAGCACACGTGAGGGATGCATTGAGAGAAACATTTCCAGACACTCCACATTTACAGTCAGTAATGCAATGTACAATGAATGATGAGGAAGATGCAATGTCTTTCATTCTACGGGTGCAGGACATGTGGAGAGCGGAAATGGGTACGGCCTGGGACCAATCAACGTCCCTGTTCTATTACATTATAAAAAGGGGACTCCCAAAGGAAGTGCAGAAGGTCCTTGATAAAATAGCTCCGATAGAAGACAAGGGGTGGCCTGAAATTCAAAGCATCATAGTGCACCACTGTAAAAGGATCAAAGAGAAGGAAAAGGAGATAGTTGAGTGGCAGTTGGCAGATGAAGCTAAATTAGTGCAAAGTAACCTGCTGAAGGTCAGTGCAGTGGCAGCAACCAGCACAGCAGGAAGGGAGCGAAAGGAGGAAGACAGAAAGATGGGAATACCAATGCAGATGGTGGCAAATTGCACAGGTAAGGGCTAGGATCAATGGACAGGGGAAAATCAGTATGAAAGACCACAGTGGCAATCGAGAGGGGGCGAGGCAATAGAGGGGAATTCAGGGGATCAAGGGGAGGGGTGCGGGGTATGTAGGGCCCTGAGGGGGAATGCAAGGACAGTGCAATTTATTTTCATGGTGGATCCAGGAGCGGAAAAATCATGCCTCAAGGAAGGCAGGTTCACGCTTTCTAATTGGACTTTGGAAATGCAAGGGTTCACTGGGGAGGTAGTCAAGGTTCCATAGACTGAAGAGCTAGACTTAACGGTTGGGGGAAAACCTGTACAGGGACCCCTGCTGTATTACAAAGAGTCGCCCATTAATTTGCTGGGAAGGGATCTTCTCAGCAAGCTCAACATGACCATATCCTTCAATGATAGAGGAATAGTATGTTCTCAACCAGGAATATGTGAAATCCGTGCCATGCTAGTGATACACACTCAGGCAAATTTCTCACAAACCCGCGGCATACCCATAAATCCAGACATGTTCCTACAAGGATTGAGGATACTAGCAAGGGTAGTGCCAGAATTGAAAGTGAAAAATGGAGGGTGCCTTCAGAATTAATTTTCCACCCAATCGCAGACCCAGAAATACTGCGAGGATCCACAATATCCCTAGACATACATGCAGTACAAGTGTCATCTCAATGAATAACAGTAATAGCAATGTATATGCAGGGATGCCAGTGGAGAAGAGTGCTGTGCATTGACACCAATAAGGCTCTGTGAGACCTGACAGATGAGAAGCATTTTGTGATGCAGAAGACAATAGGGAAATAGTGATGGAAATTGCAATCCATGATCCAAAGAAGAGAGGTGCCACTACCCCTCGTAGCAGCGGCCAAAGCTCCACCAGCATACTTTGAAGAAGACATGTCCTAAGTACCACAGCAGCTGTGGACCACAGGCCCAAACGATGTAGGGTTACTACACGAAGTGACACCAGTAAAGATCAAGCTCAAACCTGGGGCCATTTTTCCACGGGTAAAGCAATATCCCCTATCTAGGGAAGCTGAGGAAGGAATAAAAGAGACAATTTATGCACTAATGATACAGGGAATAATATTGCCATCTAACTCGCCCTGCAACACTTGCATTTGCCCAATCAAAAAGTGAAGGGAGGGGCATGGAGGATGATCCAGGACCTACGACCCCTCAATGACGTAGTACAGAAGGAGTTCCCTCTTGTCCCGAATCCTGCTTCAATCCTATGCAGTATCCCAACAGAGGCCACTCATTTCACGGTAGTGGACCTAAAAACGCCTTCTTCTCAATTCCACTTGATCAAGGTTCATGGTACCTAACAGCATTTACATTGGGGGGAAAAATATGTGTGTTCACTGCAGACTGCCCCAAAGTTACTGTGAAAGCCCCAGTATTTTCATCAGAATATTTTATAAAGACCTTTGTAGCAAACACACGAGTCCCATGATTCAGTACGTAGATGGTTTGTTAGTCTGCGGGAGAGATGAAAAGGAGTGCAGAGAGGATTCCATTACCCTGTTAACACATCTAGCACAGAAAGGATACAAAGTAGACAGGCAAAACCTGCAATACTGCTTAACAGAAGTGCTATACTTAGGTCAGTTGATATCTTAAAATGGTAAGAGAATAATACCTGACAGAGCAGCAGCAATAAAAGCAGTAAAAGAGCCCAACACAGTAAAAGAGATGCAAAAGTTTCTCAGCATGTGTAACTACTGCCGTGTTTGGATACTGGATTATGCAGCATAAACAAAACCCCTGTACAGGTGCTCAAGGAAGCACAGTGGGAAAACACCAATTTACAATGGACACAGGAAATGCACACAGCTTTTGACACACTCAAAGAACTGATATCTACTGCCCCAGTTCTTGTGACCCCCAATTATGAGCAGGAGTTGTATTTATTCTCACATTGCAATGGCACACTCATGACAGCTGTGCTGACACAAAAGACTTCCCTGGGTCACAAGCCCCTGGCATTTTACAGTGGAACACTAGATGCAGTAGTGCAGTGACATTTCGCTAGCGAACAGGCTCTCCCAGCCGCCACATTTGCAATAGAAAAAAGTTCTACGATCGTGATGGGATGTTCTGTCATGTTATACGTAGAACACTCCATGTTTGCCATCCTTGAAAGGTCAAAAAGCACACTGACTACTCAAAGGGCCACAGCATATGAGTTGTTTATTTCTAGTGCTAACATTCACATTGTGCGGTGTAAGAGCGTAAACCCACCCACATTCATCACAGAAGCGTGAACAGTAGAAGACATGCAACAGCACGACTGCACCACATACACAGGAGATGATGAAGACAGGCCCAAAGCACATGAAAATGCACTGTTTGAAGGGGAAATCTACTTCGTAGATGGGTCTGCCTCCATAGATTGTGAAACGGGAGAAAAGCACATAGGAGCAGCAGTTGTTTGGGTGTAAGACGGGAATCTGAAGTAATTGTGCAGAAAAGATTACCACTGTATTTCTCAGCCCAAGCAGCAGAACTGGTAGCGCTCATAGAAACATTGCACACTGCGAAGGGGTGCATAGTCACCATCTATACAGATTCTGCCTATATGGCGACAACAGTACAGGAAGGGTTAGCAAGGTGGGGGAGGAGAGCGTTCTGAAGGGCAGATGGGTCCTCAGTTCAGCATGCAGCACTGCTAGGGGAATTAAGTGATGCATTAAAAGAACCTATGCTTGAAGCAGTCATGAAATGTCAGGCCCATACGCAAGGTGATGGTGTCATCTCACTGGGAAACATGACAGTGGACGCTGCCATGAAGGAAGCCTCCTATTTGCCGAAACCCCCAACAGGTGAGAACATACTACAGAAGGTAGTAGAGGAAACCCAACCAGAAGGCTTCAACTCATTACCAGTCTGTCAAATCATTGAGCTTCAACAAGATGCACCTAGCAAGGAAAAGGAGACGTGGGTAAAAAGGGGGTGCAGCCAGTCATCCACTGACCTATTATGGAGACAGAATAACACTGGCAAGGTAGTGATGCCGGCAACATTGTTAGAGGTTGCATTCAAACAATTGCACTTCCCAGCTCACAATGCAAAACAGCACATTATTGCAGACATACAGGAAACTTGGTTTGCCCCGGAGTACAGGAACACGTGACAAAGCTAATAATAGAGTGCATCATCTGCCAAACATATATCTCTGGCATGATGTTGCGAACCCTCAGAGGAACATTGCCAAAACCTGAAGGGCCCTTCAGAGAACTTCATACAGATTACACAGACATGGGAGAGTGGTGTAACAGCGCTCGATATTTGATTGTTGTTGTATGTCCCTTCTCCCGGTGGGTGAAAGCTGGCCCCTGTGCTCATCCAGATGCACGGTGTGCCACCAAATTGTTAGTGAGAGAGGTGTTTCCCCGTTGGGGCATCTGTGACGTCATACGTTCTGACAACGGAACACACTTTGTGAATGACATGTTTAAGCATATCACTGCAATGCTAGGCATAACTCACACGCTCTGTACGGTTTATCATCCGCAATTGAACAGTATTGTGGAGAAAACTGTACCATACACTCAAGAAGAACTGGGTGTATTGTTTACCCCTGGCGCTTTTTGAAATGAGAAACCAACCTAGCAAGGACCATCACCTGTCACCCCATGAAATTGTGACAGGTAGGAGGATGCACACAGCCCACTCACCCTTGCGCAGGCAATCAGACGCACACCAAAGTGCCACAGTTCTAGGTGAAGAATTTCATGAGTACCTTAGAAATTTGACAAGAGCGGCACAAGCCATAGCAAAACAAATAGCACCCCATTCACACAGGAAAATGATACTGACACAATAACCCCTGCCACAGATAGCCCAGACTGCCAATTGATGACAGGTGACATGGTATACGTGAGGAGTTTTGTGCGGAGGTGGAACGGGCCAATCTTCCACGGGTAGTATACTGCACGCCCACAGCGGTCAAGGTACAGGGCCTGAAGTATTGGGTGCATTTGACAGATGTTCGTAGAGCCTATGGGAGCACAGACTGCGCAGACCCCGAAGGTAACGGGGACGAGTGTAGCGCACAAACGTAGAAGATGGGAAGCGTAGTAATATAAGGAGATGTGTCAGGCATGAAATAAGAGCAAATAAAGGATCAATGGATATATGTAAATAAATGTACAGTGCCACCAAGTTTTGGTAATTTATTTCACAAAACGAGATAACAATGAAGTCTCTCTCTTTCTCTCTCTCCTTTTTCTTCTTTTTTGAGTATACAGTTGGATATGTGCATAATAATAAAGTTTGTCTTCCTCAGCAGTAAAACCAACTAACAGTGATTTGCCTCCCTCGGTTCCCCTCCCCAGACTTGAGTTGAGGGGGAGAGAAACAGAGGAATGCAAAAAGGGGAAAAATAACGATGATAATAATACTCACCTGTATGAGAGAAGAACAGTAAATGTGAACACGGAAATCTGAATTGAAATCACTAAGTAAATGATGTATAAAAGACGCAAAAGTCATATGTATGATTAACAATTGCTCATATTTCATTTATTAGGAGCTTCAATGGGCATGGACGAGGCCCCGGCCGCAGCAAATGATAGTGTAGATAGGAGTAGATGGAGGAGATATGTTTATCCTAGTTATTCATATGAGTGTGTACTGTTTGTGTGTGTGGTAGTATTCTTTTCGACATTGTTTGGCCTGTTCCTGTTTTGGATCATTGCATACATTTCAATAAATGTTGGCCAGGGCGGTGTGGGCATAGAAACCATCCAAAAAGGGACCCACCTAATTTGGGATTGTGCCAAGTTAATATGGTCCCACGGGAGTCATGAAGAGAAACATAATAACACCACAGATATTAGACATATCACAATGATGCAAGCCACCCCACAGTCCCCACATATAAATGTATCCAACTTCAGTGTGTACACAATGAATGACAGAACTCCTTCAGAACTCACGTGAGTGCAGAATCACCCGTATCCAACAAATATGCCGGTTTCAGAAATGGCAACATCAGAAAACCAAACCACCAGAGAAGGGGGTGATGAAGACAAATATATGGCCAGCACTTACTACAGTTTGTATATACAATGGGAGGGTAAGAGGGTGGCAAACAGGACTAAGGTAATGAGGGAGGTGGGCCTAGGAGAAAGAAGAGGGAAACACAACAAGAAATGTGGGAAGAACATTATAAATTCGTCATAAACAGAGTTGATGATACCCCACCAGACAAATAAATGGTATGCGGACATGAGCAGCATGGCAAAACAGACAACTAACAAAAGTTGCTATGTGTGCTCACTCATATCTCATGCCTCGGGCACTCCCAAGGTATTTCTGCCACAAGAAATTCCATTTGCAGAGGCCCAATATCTCCTACATCTCGCACTATGCTGAATAAAAAATACTTTTCAAGCACACACAGTTTCATTTGAACTTTTGCAGAACGAGCGGATATGTTATTCCTGGCCGCAAGTAGTAATTTTTGTGAGCCTTTTTTGGTAATCAAGGGGACATTGCATGTGGACAATAAATGGCAAAAGGAAGAAATACTGTGCAAGGCAGAAGCACTATGAGGGCTGTCTGAAGAAAAACTCTCATGGGTACAGAGAACATGCGCTCCCATATGTACTGAACAAATAACAAAACTCACTTGGGTTACCGCCATCGAAAAGCCCTTCAAATTGCAGAAAGACATTTCGTACGAACTGTGCTTCCGTGGAGGAGGGAAAAGGAACATGGGGGGAAAACAAAAACTGTAGCAAAACTCTCATAATACCTGACATGAAAAAGGGAACAGCTGCAATGATGGACACATACTGGGTTTGCAGCAACATGGCATACCTGCATCTCCTGGTATGCTGCATGCTCCCTGGCAATGCTGCATTATGCATTAATGGTGAACCCAGAAAGCCATATTCATGAAGGAAGCATACATGTGGCACCGCCTGAAGAAGTTCCAGTGTATGCCATAGATGAGGAAGGTGTCCAAAATCCACTCCAAAGAAAGAAACGATCCTCAGACTATATTTCAGCCAAATCATCAGACCTCCTGGCCCAAATACCGGATCGATTCCGGTTGTTCATCTCTGTTGAGAAATTTTTCACATCCCTCGTTCCTAGCATTCAGGCGAGAGCGAATGCCAAGTGGCTCCAGATCACAAGGTGGGAGCTCATCCAGTTGGCCAATGATACTGAAGAAGGGTTTAATGTCATCAAAATGGAACTTAGAGCCCTGTGTTTAATGATGATGCAGAACCGATATGTTCTGGACCTGTTAACAGCAATCGATGGAGGTGTTTGCCGAAAAATCGGGAGCGCATGTTGCAGATTTGTACCTTCTGCAGATGCTGAGAATGGCTCTCTCTCACACGTGATAGCAGCGGTGCACGACCTCGGAGAGCAGATGAAAGACGAAGGAGGAGCACAACCCAGCACTTGGTTTGATAATCTTTTTTTCCAGGGTACCTTCCTGGCTAGGAATGAAGGTAAAGCTCCTCATACCACTCATCGTCTTTTTCCTCCTCATTTTTTGTGTGTGCCAATTAGCACTCCGATGCTGTGCAAATGCAGTACCAAATGGTGTGCTGATGATGGTAACAATGGGTTGTGCAAATGGAGTGGCACAGATTAGACATGAGGCGGAAGTGCAAACAGGAGACAGTTTAGAGCCCAAATACAGAATGACTGCCATATATAACACAGGACACAGGGTGAATAATTTTGCTCACACAACTATAAAGGAACCTAGAGAGTTACAATGCTGGAAGGAAGTATTGCTGGACCTGGAAGGTGAGGGAGGGTGTATTTATATGACCTGCACCCCAGATGAATATGCTAGGAGGGGGGGGGAGCCTCAGTGCGGTGCGCAGGGCATGAATGCCAATAAAGGGGACACCTGCATCAGATGAAGCAATGGTAGAGGAGGAAGAACGTAAGAGATTGAGACAGTTACAATATTTGTTACTTAAGTAATGAAAGGGGGGAAAGAGTAGAAGGAGGGGGCATTTTGAAAACCCCCTCCCCTATTTCTAGACTTACTGGGTCGACTCTACATACCAACTCGAGGAGCCCAGCTGACTGATTGACCCAGGACACAATGTCATCTCACCACGTGCCCTCAAGCCAACCAGGTGCCTCCAACCCTAGGGCACCTGTAGGTGTCCACTCTTAGTGTCCAATCGCAACTACTCATGTGCCCCCTAGGCCTTCCCACAGCCTGATGATGATTTTTCTGTTTATAACTGAATTGTAACATGTTTTCTGAAGAGCGCTCTCGGCATGAGCAGAATAGATTCTGCTTGCCCTATTTTAGATAAGGCCTTTGATATTACCAGCACTTGGTCTTGGTCTCCTTCCCTCCTGGGATGCATTTTTACTGACTCAATTGGGAGATTTAACTGTATTTTGGGGGCCTCTCACTTACATAGTGCAGGCCGCCATGTCTACATCCAGGGCTGCCGCCTACCCAACTACACCTCTGGTTAGAGATGACAAACAAATAATTCATGACTCCAGCTAAAACAGTTTTCACTGCCAGTAGCCTGGCATTGAAATCTATTTATACTATGGGTGTCCTAGCCAAGTTAACATTTACCCTATGGAACATCATAGCCATGGCTGCAGATCACATCTTCAAAGGGGAGGAAAGCAAAGGGTTTCTACATTTTATTAAATATGGTAAACAAGCCATGTGTGAGTCCTTGCAATCTGGGCTGGATTCTGCCAACATTGTAATCAAGCCCATGGCAACCAGTACTGTAATGGAAGGATTTGCTTGGTTGTGAAAAAAGTGCCCATAAGTGCCAAGTGCATAGAAATAAAATGACTAGTGAAAAGCTTACAATGTTAAAAGAGATCAAACCTTAACTAGCAACTGCCGAAAATCAAAATTACAAACCTATAAAATGAAAGCTGATAAGTCTTCAAAATAAAACAGAAAGCAAATTGCACAAACAGAAATACAAATAGACAAGTTGACCGATAATAACATTGTGTAAAGGAGGCCAAATGAACACTGATACACACCAATTTCTGTATGATCAAATAAATACCTTGACATTACAAAATCTGAAATAAGTCTCTAAACTAGACCTAAGACTGGACAGTACAATGCATTATAGAGATTCTTGTGTACATTTTGCTAAAAAATACCCTCTAAGGGAGCAGACCTAATAAAGCTGAATCAGCCGTTAAATTATATGTAGGACAGCATTAAGCATTAAGCATATCACCAATGAAAAAATATTATTAATTACCAAAACCAGCGATTCAGTCAGTATCTTAACCTCAGTGGACAAAGAACTGAAAATCAAAACATTACAATTTGGGTCAAGAAAGAGACTGAAAAATAAAGTGTAGAGGTGTAAGCTATCATTGGAAGCCCAAAGTATTACATGGAAAATGCATGTTTTTTTCTAAAATGAACAGATCACTGAATAAGTTCATAGAGAGATATGCAGAGACAAGAATGTACATTTAAGAGGTGTATGAAGAAACAACATATGAGACACAGCATAAGGAAAACATGAAGAGGAATAAAGTTAATCAGAATTATATTAAGTGCTCAAAAAAGTATAAAGTTCCTCATCCAGATTATGTCCTCTTGGACTTTTTGTCTCCAAGTCTAAAATGTGTTTTGTCTCCAATTGTCACAACTTACGTTCACGATTGCCACCTCTTGGTAATTCCGGAACTGAGCAAAGGCCAAAATAAACAAAACCATCCAGTTTACTGGCATGTTCTGTTTTAAAGTGTACTGCCTTGGGGTAAGAAGGATCAAGATTTCTAATAGCCCTCATGTGTTGCAGCACCCTCAATTTAAGCTTGCCAATGGTGCTGCCGACATATCATTTGTCACAAGGGCATCTAAGTACATAAACCACATATAGGGCATTGTATGTGATCCTTGACATTGTTTTTATATCTGACATCAAGACAGGGTGACAGTTGACTAGTGGTGTTGATGGCATGTTGACATACCTTACATTTCATGCATTTGAAAAACCTGAGGTGTTTTTGTTTAGCCAACATGCACCCTGTGTTTCAACAATGGGCTTCATAAAACTGGACACTAAATTGTCTTTCAAGGGTGCAGATTTCCAAAAAGTGATGTTGATTTTATCATCCACTCAAATCTTGGTCCAATTTCAGGATGTACCAAAGTTTATTAATTATGCGACAGATATTTTTAGACCCGCTTCCATACGTTATAATTAGGCATGTGTCATTATTATCTTCGTCAATTTCCCAATGAAATTGGATGTGAGGAGAGAAGTACAATCTTTTTCTTTGGCTTTGATATAAGCCCTCTCAAGAATGGGGTAACCACGATTCAAAAATCTGATGGCCATACGAGCACATTCTTCATCACAACTTTGCATGTTGGAACAATTTCTCCTGATCAGTATGAATTCCCCGTAGGGTATGCTCCATTTCAAAGACATTGGATGGTTACTGGTGGCATGCAATGGTATGTTGGAACTGGTGGGTTTACAATATAATGCTGTCATAAATTCACCCTGAGCCATAGTAACAAGAATATCCAAAAAAAGTGATAGCAGTCTTTTTATGGCTTTTGTGAATCTTAAGTTCAATTGATTCACATTGAGAATGTTAAAAAAAATCCAACCATTCAGTAGTGGTACCATCCCAGATGATGAATAAATCATCAATGTATCTAAGCCAAAGGGCTATTTTGTCGGTATAGATACTTTTAGCTGGGTGCCGTCCCACAGATTGCACCTACCATCCCATGGTTAAGTTTGCGTACAAGGGGCGTGAATGTAGTGCCCATAGCTGTGCCTTGTAGTTGAATATAAAACTCCTTGTTGAACACAAAGATATTGCTGTTCAAACAAAGAGAAATCATCTCCAGAATCATGGTGCTGTGTTGAAGAAAGTTCATGGATCTTGTTTGTAAAAAATGTTCACAAGCACGTAGACCATCAACATGTCTAATAGACATGCGAAGAGACACCACATCAAGTGTTGCCAGTAGAAAGGTGGCTTCCCAAGGTATACCATTTATTTTCTTCAAAACGTCCTTGGTATCTCTCACATATGAAGGAAGGGATGTAACAAAAGAGACCAGGGTTTTGTCCACCAGTTTCAAAATATTTTGAAGGAGAGCTCCACAAAGAGTAACAATGGGTCTCACAGGTGGTTTTCTAATCTTTTTATGTAACTTAGGTAAAAGATAAATGGTAGGTATTATGGGGAATCTGGGTTGAAGAAATGTGCACATGTCCTCATCTAGAATACCTTTAGTTTGCCATACTTTAAGAAGATCTGAAAGTTTGGAATTCACATCTTCAGAAGGATCGCCTTCCAATTTAGCATAACATGGTTTATCGGTCAATTGTCTTTCAGCTTACTTATCTGAGGGTTTAATAATGCAGTTAGAGAGTAAATTCAACCTTTTCAGAGTATTTTATTGTGAAAAACTCAAATTATGTTTGTAATGTAGGTTCTTCTTTCTAATCTTCTTCAAATCGCTGATGACCAAGTCCTGAAAGGCTTCAAAGTGTCCTCTTGGATTGAACATGGGATTACATCTAGACTTAGGCTTGAGTTTGCTTGCCTCAGACAAGTCTGTATGGATATTCATCATATTCCATTCTTGTTCACTAATGTCCTGATGTGATGGACTTTCACGTTCCAAATGTATAAGATCAGCGAGAGCTTGCATATCTTCAATAGGTACCAATGTATGGCCAAGCAGTGGTTCTTTGGGTTTACGTTTGGGCAGATTCAAAGCAAAGAATTTTTTAAGTCTTACTTTCCGCATGTACTTGTCAAGATCAATTCTCATTTCTTCATAGTCATAGGGGGCGGTAGGACAGAAATTTAAGCCCAGTTTGAGTATTGTCAATTCATCTGAAGAAAAGGAGTGTGATGAGAGGTTGACTTTTGACGTGTCAGGGAATGCCATGTATGTTCTTATAGTTTCTTTGGCCCAGAGTGAGTTGCCCTCTCGGACTTATCCGTCTCTGATGCGCTTGAGGTGTCCCCGTCTTGTTTTTTTCTTCCTCGTTGACCCAGGGTTTTTCCTCAACCTTTGCCTCTGTTTTCTTTTTGTTGCTGTTGTTCCAGCCGTCTATACCTAACAGTCCCATCTCTTATAAAAAATAAAGTTTTCTTGGAGGTTGCTCACTTTCAGTCATGTCAATTTCAGAGGATGATGGATCCGACTTTACCGATTTCACAGGTACAGGGTCATTCGTAGACAAATGTTGTCAAAGAGTATAAAATCATTTAGCAAATGTGAATATCCTTCCCCTCTCAGGATACATTTCCGCTGTTTCCTTAATTTGATCTCATCTTCAAAAGTCTGGTACCCTTTTTCCATATTGGTGTGAATCACTGGGGGTAATTGACAGCAATTGTTCTTCAATTTCATGACTTTTTTTTACAGTATTTTCTTCCTGTCTGTTTGTGCATATTTAATTAGAATGTTCAAGAAAGTGACAGAACATGTATTACTAGATTAACCCCACTCTTGCAACATAGCAGGATCCTGCTATTCAAACGAATGTGCGGTAAGGATACATAAACCTCTGGTAATTCTGCCCACATCAATATAGTTCTGGAGTGAGTGTTCTTCCCACCACTTGCTAATTTCCCTTTTCTGCAATCTCTCCAGCTCTCTCAGTAGTTTAACTTCATTGTTAACTGAGGCCTCCTGGACGACACCTTTTTCTTTGATGTTGCTGGTAATGGACTGGGTTTCGCTGAACAATTAAATGGCCTGTTCCCTGCGAGCATTCTCTCGATCCACTTGTGACGTCATTGATAGTGTGCAGAGGTTGCTTAGATACCAGAAGTTGGAAGTTTTCCTGCTTGAAACCGTCTTCACTCCAATTTCCGATGAATAACAGACAGAGAATAAGCTCAAAAACGGATACCTTTGAAAAGCACTATATGTAAAGTAGAGACTGAGTGGGTCAAACTTACCGTGAAGGAGGTGTTCACCCTCACCCTCCGATGCTGGGAAAGCCGCCCGTTAACAGTTTGTCCTCTCCGCCCAGTCGCTGATGCCTTTCGACATGAAATACGCCAGGAATTGCCGGAGTGCAATAAAGGCTCTTCATTTAAAGAAAGAGACGCCTTATGGACTTCTATTATTGATCGGGTGCAGCGTCCAACGCCTTCTCCCTCGGCGTGAGGGATATATATATGCATGTCATTGTAAGAGAATTAAGTTTTGTAAGTAGCTAAGCCTCTGCACACAATGTCAGAGGCAGGACAGATGAAGTCACACTTTCAGCTGCACCTCCTCAGAAGTTTTCTGCCTTTTCTCACTTTCCCCCAGAAACTCACTGTTTCTAGAGCCCTTGTCCTCTGTAGGCTGGACTATTGCAACAACCTCTTTTTAAATCTGCCTGTCTTTACTCTACAACCTTTCCAACTCATCCAGAACAGGACTGCAAGACTTGTCCTTAGCCTCAAGCCCAGGGGTCATATCAGGACCACTCTGAAATCTCTGCACTGGTTCCAAGGATAAAATTAAAGACACTTTGCATTGTCCACAAGGCTTTCTGGGGCCGGGGGCAACTTGCTCTACCAAAACATCTTCCTTCTCGAGCTCTCCCCTCATCCACCTCCAATTCTCTGAGGGTCAGATGCTTTTCCAAGCAGAGAATGCGGGTCAGATCTCTTTGCTCATCTGGGACAGCCTCTGGAACAGCCTCCCTGCCTCTCTCAAACTTGAGCAGAACCACCTCCGGTTCTGGAAGCAACTCAAGACCTTCGTTTTCGCTTTCACTTTCTCTCTTCCTCTCCCCTGCTAATGTCCCTGATAGCTCTGCACACTGGTCACCTGGCCACCCCTGAATTTGGGCCCAGGCTCCTGCAGGTCCAGTTGCCCTTGCACTGTCTCCGGGCTCCTTCAGCACTTAAGGGTCTGCATATGTAACCATACAATCTCTTCTCTTGGTACTTAAGATCCACCCACTGGCAGCACTTATTGAGTCACCTGCACTTCTCCTCACCCTATCCCTCCCATGCACTTGCACGATCTGAATGACACAAGGCCTAGTAAGATTGGTGTTTGTCCTCCTTCTGTTTCCCCCTCGTTGTCTTGTCTAGAAAGACTTGTGTACAGGCACGTTATAAATGACTTATCAGATCATATCATAAATCATTGTAATTGTAATGGGTTATTTACAACGCGCTTAATACCCAGAGGTTTCTAAGCGCGGACCTGGGGATCAAACCTTTGTTGCTCAGCGTCATCTTGCTTCCAAGACGAGTGTGCTGCCCCTGAGCTATCCTCCCGAGACAAATCATGAAAAAGGAAGAAGAAGCAAGTAATGTTTCCAACGATGATTTGCAAAGTGGACTGGCCATGAACAGTTCACAATGATGAGAATGGTAAGACAGTGCCAACAGCTTAGGTCAATGGAAAAGGATGTACAAGTTATAATATTATTGTCACCCTGTCACATCTTACACAGGGATTGGTCAACACTTACTTAGTCACTCACTCCACGCATACTCCTCCAGCCAATTAAACGTTATGTTCAGATGATGCAAGTTTAGAAGAGTGTTATCAAATGAGCTCCATGGGAAAGGAGATGATCTCAATGCTTATTAACTAGCACCCTGACATCTCAATCTGGTCACTTATTTAGAATAAACCCATCGAGTTATAAAATGTATGGAAGCACCTATAGTGAAAATGATGATGTCCAATCAGAGACCTGAAAAATGTGACCAAAGTTAGGGAGAATTCTCCAGAACGGCTAATTTCCCTTACCTACTGAGTCCCTCAGCAGCTTTGCTGGATTTCTAGGATTCACCTGGAAAGAGTGTGAGCCTTTTTCCCACTCTTACATGTGTTCTGCTGTGTGTGTTTTACATTTTTGTGTTCATAGACTGTGGAGCCTAACCAATAGGCATCATCTTTTTACTGTGTGTCACAAAGCACCCTTAGTGCAGTGACACAGGGTTATCTTTATCAGACTTCCCACTTTAAACTCCATTTTCTGGGACTGACTTCTGTCTCCCAGATTATGTAAAGTTGCCATTGAATTTATTAGTCTTTTTAAATGCACAGACCCAGTACAAACTATCTTCCATAGAGTAGTGCAAAGGGTTAATAGTTATCCCTTTTTGTCTCTCATGGAACATTATTTTGTTCCCCTTTCATTAAGATTTGGCTGGAGGCAGTGGTGTCTACCCTATTTTAACTACCACAGTCTAATTAAATAGCCTTGGTACTCTTTTAGGCTAAGTTAGACGCCTCAAACTTAAAACCGCTGGACCCCATTTACCTCTATTTGGTTCCGGCTGGGTTTATTCTCCATTTCTTTTTGTAAAGGTCTTTCTCATGTTTTACTCTGCGTGCCAAACCAGATTTGGTTTGTTTGATCGCCGTCCTTTGGCGGGCTTCTGCACAGAAGCCCTCCTTAGGCACCTGAATGTCTGAGGGGGGCAGGATGCGAGGGAGGGGTTTGAGACTCCCTGCACAGGGTCTCCTTGGAGACCGATGTCACACTCTGTATGATTGGCTGTGGTGACTGTCCCGCCAGGACAGCCACCCTGCTGTGTGCTTCACAGCCAGGCTGTGTGAATGGGGGAAAACTGCATAAAAAGCAGGTCTCTGGGGTTTGGAAGGCAGAGTCGCCACTGGATCGAGAGAACCGAAGAGAAGCTGAAAGTAGAGGACCACTACCACGACTGAAACTCCCAGTGAAGCCCTGCTGCAGGCCCGAATCTCCAAACTTTGATGACAGAGAAGATCTGCAAGGAATCTTCTTCTCTTGAGCTGGTGGGACCAACCAGTTCTCCAAAAACCAAGCAAGGCCTCCCTTCCCTGGTCGAATTTGCTATGCACAGCTGCAGTGAACCGCATAGCCAGGAGGACTGGACCCTGTTTGGGTTTTAAGGAGAACACCTTTTATTTGTTGCTTTGCTCTGCTGCTGATTTCTTCCCTGGGCAGTGCAGGACCCTCCAGTCTTCCTACTTCGTGTCAGGCAGACAGCTGCTTCAGGAATCGTGAGCCTGCCATATCTGCCAAGAACGTCTGCCTCAGCTACAGGCTTCTTCTCCATTTAAGGTACTGTTCAAGCCCGGTTGTTCATTCCGTCCGACCGCGGTGAAAGTGTTTGAAATCTTTCGCCAATCCGAGGGCTTGTCCTTCTCTACTCTTTTAAGTAACTTTTCTTCTGACCAACTTGGTTTCGAGCTCTTGGCAAAGACTTAACCGCAAATTACTCTGAACTGTGTGATCCTCTTCAAAGTCTCTGAACCATTAAGATTGGCCCAGGCCTATTTATTTGAATCCTCATTGTAGCAAGCCTTTTCTAGATTGCCCTGCCTACTTACCTGTTGGTGCTGCTTAATTTTGTATTATCTTGTCTTTCCCTCCCTTTTAAATTGCTGGCGTGCCATTTTGCTCACACTTCAGTTTTAGCTTAACTTGTCCAGAATTCATCAGGTGTTGTGTATTATATTAAGAGTGTGATTTTTCTGCTGCTTCACTTAGTGAATTGTTTTACAACTGATGTGTAAATAAATGTATATTCTTTTACTCAGAAACCTTGAGTCAGTGTTTGTTTGAACCATAATAATTGTTGTCCTTTGTGTAACTATTGATACTGCTCACTTTACTTTTACTGTGTAGTACAGGCTTGTACCAAAGGTGAATTTGTACTGTCACTTGTAGTCTTGTGTGTGGTTTTCCCAAAGGGTACTGCATATGATTCTGCCTAACAAGCAACATGTATAATTTTTTCTCTTTTCTCTTCTGTAATTTGCTATCAAACCAGTCATCTTATGTTTTACTGTTGAATGTCTTTTAGATAATTCTCATCCTAGGCTGTTTTATAATAGATGCTACTTTTTCTCATATCTCGTGCATTCTTTTTTGACTCTTTTGGATTGATTTTTATTACTTGGAGTTGGACTTTTCTTACATATTTTTGTGGCCTGTTTTGGGAATCTAGGTATTTACGCGAAGCTGTGAGCTCCTCAACTGCACTTTGGGGCAGCAAGGTCTGCCTGGAGAGAGTAGAAGACTCTGCAGACCACAAGGATGTAGCAGGCACCGGGTTACCCAAAAGGCCTGCCTGGTTGCTGTAGGTTCCGGCCCACCCCTTAGAGTGCATGTCCTTGTGGGTAGAGGCAGCCCCGGAAGACTTTGGATTACCAGATAGAGACAGCGTACCTGATCCGAGAACTACAATGGGAAAGTGAGTATTAATGCGGAAGTGGAGTGAATGACGTGTGAGTCTCATGGTCTGTTTTGCCTGGTTTTCTTTTTCTTTTTAGTAGAAATTGAAGAGATCTCCTGTAGCAAAGAGCTGTGTTGTCACATAGGGCCTCATCACGAGTTGGGTGGTAACGCCGGCGCTATTAGCGCCAGCGCTAATAGCCCTACCGCCAACCCCCCCGGCGCTATTAGCGCCGGATCATGGGTTTGGCGGAAGGGTTATTGCCCATTCCCCATTGGGCCCATTCGGGAATGCCTCATTCCCCATTGGGCCAATGGGGAAAATTTGCGCTATTACTGCCGGCGGATTTTCCGCCGGCCGTAATCGTGCCGAAAATCGGCAATTTTGCCGCTGATTTCCCCCCAGGTCACAACTGGGGGGAAATCCGCCAAAGCCATGATCTGGTGGACCCTTGAATGCGGTGGTAATAGCGCTACTGCCGCATTTAAGGGTTACCGCCAGACTCGTGATGAGCCCCATAGTATTAAAACTTGGTAAGTGAAGTGTACACCTCCCTCAGTAAAGGAGGGAGGCCAGCACTGCTGTAGAAATTAGTGGGAAGTCGTGCACTAGCAAGGAATGTACCCTCATCCTGCGGTAAGTGGTGAGAAGCAAAGAACATACAAATGTTTTATGTAGAACTGTGATTTTTCTTTGCATTTTGTGTAAATATATTCATATGGTATTGAGTGATCGGAGGAAACTGATTGATGCAAATTTTTGAGTTTGGGGAAAAGATTGGTTGGCGATTGCACTTGGGAAGGGGTGTGGTTTTGGAAAGTTTGTTTATGTGCATGCGTGCACTGTAATTTTATTTTCAGGTGTTGTTTCTTGTATTGACTTTAATGTTTTTGTGGTCTTGAGGTATTTCAGGGGTGCGCCATGGGGGTCGCCCTTCAAGATGATTGATGAAGGCATTGGTTTGAATTTGTTTTGTGTAGGAGGAGCCAAAAGACTCTCCCAGAAGTCCTGGCCCTAACTTGCCTATTTGTTGGGAACCAGAAATAGTGACAAAGGTGACCCCTGTGATGATGCCTATAACACGAGTAGCCTTCGAAGCAAAGTATCCATTGAGAAGACCATTCTTTATGTACCCACGAAAAGCTGACAGCATCTTGGGAAAGATCCCTAAAGAGCATGTGAAGATGGATGAAAGAAGATACTGGTGATTTCACATGATGCAAAGTGACACGCCTAAGAAGAGATGCTAAGAAAGAAGTTGAATGGACCATATAGAATCCGATGACGAAGTTAAGAGTCGAGGAAACATTCATATGCGGAAAGAAGATTGCTCATGTAAAAGCACGGAAGAAAATGAAAACCATTTTATAATTGTACAGATGCAGTAACGCAAGTAGATTAAGTATTCTTGAAAGCAGGCTATATGTTGTGAATAGTGAAGGCAGTGCTGCCAACTTATATATGTGCATAGGAATCTGGAAGTTCCATAACGTATTCTAGCAAACTGAAAATCCTGTGAATGGAAGGACTTGAAGTGTGGCGCAGCAGAATAAGCCTGGCTGGAGATGGAAGGAGAATGGAGAGGGTTTGGCTGGCTCAGTGTCAAGGATTGGGACAGCGAAGAAACTGGTTATCGTGGCAACATACAATGAACGAGAAGGCGAGAATTGAGCTCCTGTTAAGGTGTGGCGGAAGGACAATGAGTGCCAAGTTTTATTCATTAAATGGTATTAAATACAACAAAGGAACTCAGATCGTGGTCTCCAGTCACCTGGTCAGATGAAAATAGACTTTGTGCAAGCTATACCGAGACGAGAAGATAAGAACATGCTCACACTCTCTTCTATTCTCAGGAGCAGTGATACTTGCAAGGCCAAGCTCAAAAGACTATTCTCATGGTAGACAGCTTGAGAGATCATAGATGATGGGCTAATTGAGTGGGGAGGCACGGTCAAGTACGACCGACCACCACCTGGGGTACAAGGTTGCATGCTGTTAACGAGTGGAATATTCCAGAATGGTACAAGTGTGCCAACCATTTGTAAAGGGACACGTATCAAAGAGCCCTATAGTTTAGAGATCTAATAAGACATTGTGTATTTGATGACGCTCACAATAACTTGCACTAGGGGTGGGCAGAGTTGTTCACCTGACAGTAGAGACCCAATCACAACACCACCCCCTATAGAAAGCATATCTAGATGTTTCCTGTTACCCAGTCAAAATCTCACATAAGTTTTCATAGTTAGCCATGTAGTTTGACATCAATGGTGATGAGTTTCTAGTACATAAGTGTGTTTTTTACTGCATGACATTCGATGATGTCTGTTGTACTCCCTGTTCTAGATAATTTTGTTAAATTTGCTAACATCTTTGCCAACTTCCTGAGTTGGTTTTATTATTGATGCGTGAGTCATTTCTGAATCCCCATCCACCTTGTAGAGTGTTACTTCCTCTTAAAGGACCTCTGGGTTCACTTGGTAGCAGAGGATGATTGAAAAGGCCCATCGATAAGTAGGTCTTTGAAGTAGTCAGAAGATCGGACACCCTTCGCCATCCAGCCCAAGGATGGTGATGTTTTATGTGGAGAATATAGAAAACTTGCGAGTAAAGATGTTTCCACAGGTGCTGAGCAGACCTAAGGTGATGGTGGCCAATTGGAGGAGGGGGCGCTACCAATAGTCAGAAGCAGAAAGGCAAATGGAGAGTAGATTCAGGAAACTGGTAAACTGTGAAAACGGGATTGTGGTACCACGTAAATAAGTAACGGGGGATTGGTTAGAATTAGACGTGGAGCGTGTGGGAAAAAGGAAGTGTTTTGGACGTGTTTTGGATGTGGAGTGTTCCATAAGAAGGCTAGGCTGTGCACAGATAGATCTGGAGGATCGTAGTAGCTTAGGGGCTGGGAGAAAAGGAATACATATTATGGTGTGCATGTAAACAGTCGACTAGTTGTTTGTTTGTTTTGATATTTTATGTATTAGAAAAGTATCGAAGAACAGCAAAGATAGGTTGTGTTAAGTAGAGAAAAAGGTCATTCTCCAACCTAAGTTATTACCGGTACCGACCGTAGGATAAGATTGAGATAATTGGAAACTAGAGGCTTTGAGCGGCGAGTGTTGGAGGGCGCTCATATTTGCTATTTTTCTAAAATGTATTTTGTGTAAAATCACTGGTAAGTATAGACAGTCAATTGAGACTTGTCATAATTGGAGAAGTTACACCACTGATGCCCATGTGCAAAACACTAATGGAAAAATATGGCCAAGATTAAAAAGAACAGTGCAGAATGGGTAAAAGGCACAGCAGATAAAATGTTCATGCCATGGCCACAAGGGAATCATTGGAAAAACAGTGTTACAACACATTACCACATACTTGCACGCAGCTTACACGCAAAAGAAATTGGAGAAAAGGTTAGCTATTTTAGTGCTCTGGAAAATGTATCAGGAGGAGCAGGAAGATCCACAACCAGAGGAATGGTTGCTAATCCAGAGCAGGGAGGAAGGGGCGAGCCTTCTGCTCCCCTTACTCCACCGGAAGTAAATGGCGATATTAAGGAAGGCGGAGGATTGTATCCGTTAAAGGAACTGAAAGCGGCGACAGGGTATAGTAACCCGATATATGAACTGCCCGCTTATGGTAGTGATGATAGTCAATAAGAGACTAAAAGACAGGAAGAGATCTTTAAGGTCTTGCAGGGCAAGGAAGAGAAAAGTGAACGATCAAATATAACCACAGCTACAGAACAGGATATTAAAAGCTGCAAAGGTGAAAAGGACAAAGCTGATGAGATTATGCTTGTGCAGAATGAATGGATGGGTGGACAGATATTGCTTAAACTTAATGGGAAGAGTATTGATGAGGTAAGGCAAGGGGAAGACCAAGACAAGCAAGAGAAAAAGGACAGGGAACGAGAAAGGAGACTGAAGGAAAATGAGAACAAGAGAAAGAATAGACAAAGATGAGAGCAGATCTATTACGAGGAACAAGAAAGAAAGAAACAAACAAAGAAAGGGCAGAAGAGCAAAGAAAGTATGACAGCAGTCAGTGAGCAGTTTGAAGAACAAGACAGGCTACAAAAGAAGAGAGAAGAGGAAGAGGCTCAGAGATTACTGGATAAAAGAATGAAAAGACGAGGAGTTTTGTAGAGCAAAGAAATGAAGGGAAGAAAAAAGACAAGAAGAGGAAAGGGTTAGATGGGAAGCAAAGAAATGAAGGGAATTAAATAAAGAAATTGAGTGAAAAAGGAGACTGAGGGCGCACAATATTGATCGCATTGAGAAAGAGCTGATGGAACCAAGTCCAGTAATATTATGGGGCGACATAGAGGAGTTTCTCCTGTCGCAAGGTGTAATGCCAGGAACATCTAGGGTGAACCTTGATGATAATTTTGAGATAGGAAGCATCAGAGATAGGATTGATAAAGCTTATCAAGAGATGAGGACAAAAGGTGAATCGGGAAGCAGGGGAAAAGAAGATCAATCTCTAGTTGCCCGATTATGAGGCAAAGAAGGAAGCCAGTTTAGTCTCCAGCATAGAGTCTTGTCTCTAGACAGGCAGACTTTAATTAAGGATGAAAGCCATACTAATTGGGGACTAGATATTTCAGACAAAGACAGAGAAACCTTCAGTGGGAAGGAGGGAGAAAGTGCATGTGGTCCTGAAGGATGCATGTTGTCAGACAAGGAAGTAAGATTGTCTGATCTGGAACAACCTAAGGATAGGACGCCAGATCACATAGCATATCCCAAGCACCCCAAAGGACGATCACACAGTGAGAAAGGAGAATCGCCACCATATGTGAACAAGTTAAAATCATTGCTAGGTAGAAGGTGATGCAGAACCATTGTCCCTAATATGGATAGGCAAACCATGGGAGCTAATTGCGAATTTGGGTTCACGCAGTTCCCGTTATTAGAGAAGGGAGCAGCTAGGCCACGGTAGATCCCATGGCCACAGATGGATAAGGATAACTTAAGATGTAAACTACCTAGTTTAATGGTGGGTGCGGAAAAATTGATTTATGAACTAGAAAAAATGACAGGAGGAAAAACCCTAGCCATAAGGAACATCAAGGGTCTACTAGCAGCCATTCTTGGGGAAAGGGTTGATGACATTTGGACACAAGCAGGCTACTCAAGTGCCACAGCGCAGAATAAAGCTCATGATGGAGCACCATTTAATAATTGTAGAGCAGACGTCTGGAGAGCTCTTAGAGTACAGTATCCTGACACGTCAGATATGGGTGAAATCATGGCACATTAGATGCAAGAAGGCAAAGATCTGCTTGCTTACATTCAAAATATTCAGGAATAGTGGACTTTGGAAACTCAAGAGCCGTGGATGAAATCAGTGGCAGTATTTTACACCATTTTATGTCAGGGACTACTGGAGTAAGTACAGAGACAGCTCAAGAAATTAGTGGGAATGGAAGCAAGGTCTTGGGCAGGGATAGAGTTGACCATAGTACACTACTCTTGACTGTTGCAAGAGAAAAATAAGAAGAAGGAAGAGCCTAGGATTCTAGAGTAAGCCAAATTAGTTCAGAAGAAATTGTGAAAATACGCTATAGAAGATGCAGCGGAGAAGGGCTGGGAATGCAACAACAAGCAATGGATGCAAATAATCAACGCAAGATGGACCAAGGAGGATATGAGTTCATGCCAAGAGGCCGAGCAATGTGCTTCAGACGGAGAGGTAATTTTCAAAATAATCAAGGTGTCTTTCAGAATATGCAGAATGATAATCAGAATATGCAAGGAGGGTTTAATCAAGGGAGGCAAGAAAGAAGAACACCTCCTATATGTTGGATGTGTGGTACGGCAGGATAAGTTGAGTGCATGTGTGGAAGCCAAGGTTTTGTACAGAATGGCCAATTTTCAAGAGGGGGGCCAGCTTATCCTCCTGCATATAGCACACAGGCTAGGCATGGGTTTGTGCAAGATCAGACGGTGTATCAAACACAAGTGCTGCAAATACAGCAAGCAAAACAGCCACAACAAGCACCATTAAATCCACTGCAAGGACAGTCACAGCATGCAGCCATGCAGATACTGCAGAACGCAAAACACAGGGCAGTTATTAACTCCTAGAATAGGGGGTGTTTCTGTGGTAGGAGAAAGTCCTTTCACAGCTACAGGGATGAGCATAAATCCACAATAGGGCAGCTCACAAAGCGACTTGATGTGTTCAGTACTATCAGTAACATCAGACCCCCAAGAGGAACCAAGGGTTGATGTGACGACAGGAGGCAAATCTTTTTCTTTTTTAGTAGACACTTGGGGAACTCGCTCATGTATAAGAGAGGGAACATTTCCGTTATCAGGAAATGCCATGCATGCTCAGTAGAGTTCCTTTTACTTATCAATTACCAGTCTCAATAGGAGAGTGTGACATCTCTGTTCCATTATTGTATTCACAGCAGACACCAGTTAATATTCTGGGATGAGATTTAATGAAAAAGCTTAATATGACGATCTCTTTAACTGATGATGGTATATTGTGTTCTACTCCAGGGATACACTATTTAAACGTGGGTGCATTTATTATGGCATTTACAGGGTGGGGAGTGCCAATTGAACCTGGAGTCTTCCTTTATGGGATACGCATTCTGTTAACATGGCTACCTGGCTTAGTGGGAAAGACCATGAGAATACCTGATGAGTTTTTATTCAGGCCACAGATACCTAAGGATGAAGAGGGGGGGCAGATTATTCCCTTAGAACTAGTTGCAGCCATAGTGCGAGGGGAATTTGCCAGGCTCCAAGGATTTGACACGGGCAGGCCATGGAGAGCAGTGATTGCCATTGGTGAAAGAGTATAGACTGACTGATGTCACAGATGAGGATATGCTTAAAGATGATACAGCAGATGATGAAGTAGTCTTGGAAATGAATATCACATATTGGATCAGAATAGAGAAAATAGAGGTCCCACAGCAAATGATGATTATGCGACAGCGTCCAGCATATTTTGAAGAGGTGCAGCCTCATTATGGACTACAGGCCCCTATGACATAGGCAAATTGAAGGGGGCAGGAGAAGTTAAGATTAAACTGAAGCCAAGAACAATTTTACCTTGAGCAAGACAGTATCCCATGTCTCGAGAGGTGGATGGGTGTATTTTTAAAACTATTTCTGCACTAATGGAACAGGGTATCATAGTGATGTCAGAGTCACTGTGCAATACCATAGTGTAAACTTTGAAAAAAATCGAAGGGGGGTATGGCATTCAATTCAGGACATGAGGCCAATTAACCAGATTTTAGAGGCAGAGTTTCCTCTAGTTCCAAATCATGCGTCAATACTATGTAGTATACCCGTCGAGGCACGATATTTCATGGTGATTGACTTGAAAAATGCCTTTTTCTCAATTCCATTGCACAAAGACTCCCAAGATATGACACCATTTACTTTCCGCCAGACTAAGTAGAAAAACACTTGTTTACCTCAAGGGTACTGTGAGTTTCCATCAATCTTTAATAGGGTCCTCCAGATGGACTTAGGCAATATTGATTTGAAAAGGGTTGTGCTGCAGTACGTAGATGATATTTTGGTTTGTAGCATGACAGAAGATGAGTGCAGGCAAGACTCGATTCAGTTAATGATTATCCTAGCAGACAAGGGATATAAAGTGTACAAAGAGAAGCTACAGTACTGTCAAGAAGAGGTGTTGTGCATAGGCCAGATGATTTCACATGAGGGAAAAAAGTTCATACCTGAAAGGGCTGAGATAATTATGAAAACAACAAAACCGCACACGATAAAGCAAATTCAGCAGTTCCTGGGATTATGCAACTATGTTAGAGCATGGGTATTTACAGGCTCTTAAAAAGGCACAGGTAAACAAGGATGAAAAAGAATGGACTGATTAAATGGAGCAGGGGTTTAACGAATTAAAGAAAGCAATTTGTACAGCTCCAGTTTTAGGAATTCCTAATTATTCTTGCTGTTGTATCTGTTTTCGCACACGAATGGGACAGTTATGACAGCAGTGCTTACACAAGGACTACATTGGGGTACAAACCTGTGGCATATTATAGTGAGAGATTTTAGATCCATGTATGAGAGGACAATGTCCTTATGAACAATCGGTGGTAGCAGCCAATCTAAGATCATTGTAATGCGGTGTTCTATGACATTATTCGTTGAGCATGCTTTGTTGCCATTTTGGAAAAACCTAAGGGTACGTTCACATCTCAGAGAGCATCTGCATATGAAGTTGTTATATCTAATCCTGTGATTAAGATAGTTAGGTGCTGAATAGTGAAGCCTGCCACATTTGTACCTGAGCCTATGCAGAGGGTGATCATGTGCATGACTGCTCTAGTTATGAAGAGTCATATGATGACATACCCCATGTAAAAGAAAATGCGCTGTCAGCAAGTGAGATTCTCTTTATTGATGGGTCATCAAAAATCGATCAAAATAATGGATAAAGACTGACTGGGTCAGCTGTAATGAGGCATAGAGAAAATGGGGAATTTGAAATTGTGGCAAGCATAAGGCTGCCATCTCACTTTTTTCCACAATTAGCAGAATTGGTAGCACTTATTATTGTGCTTGAGAAATAAGAAGGGGAGGAAGTGACGGTGTACAGTGACTCCGCTTATGTGACATCAACCATGCATGAAGGGCTAGCACACTGGAAATGGTGGGGCTACCTCTGAGCGGACTGCACTCCTGTGAAACATGCATTATTGGACAGGCTTATTAAGACAGTACAGCTCCCAGCAGCCATTACAATAGTTAAATGCGCAGCACATACTAAGAGAACTGATTTAATCTCACGTGGAAATGAAGCCGCGGACGAAGAAGCCAAAAGGGTTGCAACTGCTTCAGACATCTCGAGTTTTGATACTCCTTATGTAAGAAAGGGGGACATTATGGCTGTAATAATGCAAGAAGGCTTTAATCATTTGCCGAACACACAGTTAATAGAAATTCAAGGCATTGCACCGCAACAGGAAGAGCAAGAATCGTGGAAATGGGGGGGTGCTTTTTAGCCCCTTCCAAAGCATTATGGCAGCAAGATAGCACTGGGAAGCCAGTAATGCCAGTAGCATTATTAAGGGTAGTGCTTCAACAGCTGCATTACCCTGCGCATGTAAATAGGGAAAGCCTCGCAGCAACTATTGCGGAGGATTGGTTTGTACCAAATTTGTTAGAAAGCTTTTGCATTTTATGTAGTGAATTGCATCGTATGTCAAACAAAGGTTTACTGCTGGGCACACATTGCAAACAATCAGAGGAGTAATTCCTCGATCAAATGGTCCTTTTCAGCATTCCTACATAGACTATGTTGACATGCTCCAAGTATGTTTTGGATACATGTGATAGTCGCATTGTGTCCCTTTTTGAGATGGATCGAAGCAGGTCCATGTACACGCCCTGAAGCCACTTGTGCATCAAAGTTTTTAGTACAAGAAGTATTTCTAAGATGGGGAGTATGAGAGGTGCTGAGACCCAACAATGGCCCACATTTTGTTAATGAATTATTTGATCAGATTAGCTTGTTATTGAACATAAAACACAAGATTTATTCTGCTTATCACCTGCAAGTGAACAGAATATATGTGAGAGACTCAACGGTCTTCTCAAAGAGAGAATTGCTAAACTAAAATTGTCACTGAAGAAGGGATGGCTCTATTGCCTGCCCCTGGTATTATATGTATTAAGGAATCAGCCCGGGCCAGACCACCACCTCACACCCATGAACAAGTAACAAGGAGGCAAATGAGAATACCTCTTACTCCTCCATCGAGGATTAAAAGTGAAGCCCAGAAGACAGCAGAAATCTTAGGAAATTAGCTACTTGCGTATTTGACATATATGACCGCTAGTATCTCTGTCATTTCAGATCAATTCAAGTGCAAGGGGTGTCGGTCTCAGGACACAGATGAAGACCATTCAGCAATCAGACCTGAAAAACCTTTATCAGCACCTAAACTTTTTGATGGTGATGCCGTGTTAGTACGCAACTTCACTAGGAAGTGGCATGAACCTTGTTTCAGTGGACCCTACATCATGGAGAATATCACTCCATCAGCAGTAAAAGTCCAAGAACGATGTGCATGGATTCACCTCGGTGATGTCAAACCATATGCTGGTGAGACCGGAACACCCCCACCTGATTCAAAAGCAAGTTAGCATGAAGTAGTTCAGCACGTGCAGACTTGATTGATGACAAAGAAGAAGGACGCTCAAACTACTGTTAGAATAAATGCAAGTGTGCATTTGGACTGTGACTCTCATGGGGCACTCTTTATAGATATTATAGCAGGAGTGTGAAAAGCAATAGTTCTTGAACCACAGGAATGTTTTGAAAATGAACGTTAGAAAGTTGTGGATGTATCACGATTATGCCTGAACAACAACATTTGGTTAAAAAGGGAGCAATTTCCCCACTAATTTCTTTTTTTTTTATTTACTTTTATTTATTGGCAGAAAGCTAGGACAGGTATAGCGCATTATACACAGAGCAAAAACAAAACCACCATATTGCACTTAGGCATTACATCATGCATCAATACAAGTAGCTCAGAGAGGGAAAAGGGGGAGGAGTGGTAGCACGAGGGATCATAAAGTATTCAGTATTTATGGGGGGTCGGGCTTGTCTGGCGTAGGTGTGGAGTTCACCTAACCCCCGTCTCTGTTGTTTAGGTAACTGCAGAGTTCGGTCCACACATTTATGGGACGAGATGGCAAGGGTATTGATGCAATATATTCTTCCTCACACGTTTGTACCCAAGTAAGGGCTTGCAGCCACATCTCCAGCATTGCAATATACATGTTTTAGCCACAATAGTAATTACATTTAAAAATCTTGACTTTTTTGTACACTCTCTCCAGCCCAGCTTCCGAACAACAAGGCCAACGGGTCAGGGTCCACCAGGGATCCAACTATCTCCGAGAGTGCTTCTGTCACTTCTCTCCAGAACCCACCCAGCGCAACACAGGACCAAAACATATGCAAATGATCTGCTTCCTCGGATTTGCATCTCGGGCATGTGTGGGTCGAGTATGTGTGAATTTCGCAACTCTGAGCGGTGTGTAATAGAGTCTGTTGAGGAATTTGTATTGTATGCAACGGAACCTAGCGCTAAGGGAGACTTTGCGTGTGTGCGCACACATTTTGTGCCATAACTCATCTGTGATTTCCATGTCTAGCTCCCTGGCCCAAGCTTCCCGTGTCTTGGGAGATGTATCCCCTACTTTGTCCAGCTGCATTTTGTACAAAGAGGCTATTATGCCCCTGCCTCCTGCAGAATTAGATGTGTATTGGAGTTCTGGTTCGTCTGGGGGTTCGTCTGGGTAGGAGGGCCACATTTTGCGGACAGCCACTGGCAGCCTGAAGTATTGTAGTTGCTCGAGCGGTAAGTTGGAGTGTTCAGGCCGCCATGTTTGAGGGGTAATACATTTACCGTCAGGGTACAGATCAGTTAGAACTCGATAGCCCAGGTTTTTCCAGTGCCGCAGGAAATGCTTGTCATGTGTGGGGGAGAGGCCAGGGAATTTCCATATTGGGAGCTACTTATAGTATGGGCGATGCTCATGGTTCGAATCCAGAATGCTATTCCACGCTCTAATCGTGGCAGCCACAGGGTCCGCCGGGGCATCTGTCTGGAACATATGGTGTAACAGCAAGGTCATAATGTTGTTCCCAACACCACCCAGTTTTTCCAATTTGACGTGAGGAGGCGGGCTCAAGTGTGCGTACCAGTGTGTGGCCTGTTGGGCCTGTGCTGCGATCCAGTATAGTGTTCGTATGGTTGGGTCATATCGTGCCACTTCTTACAGACAGCTCCAGAGTGCCAGAGGAATTGGGCGCACGCCGAGTGGAGCCTCTTGAAATATTGCTTTACGGGCTATACAGGCACGTTGGCAAAAATATAGAGGAGGTTGGGGACCGTGACCATTTTTTTTAGGGCCAGCCTGCCCGCAAGGGACAGTGGGAGGTTACACCATTTAAACATTTTGGATTCGATTAGCTGTGTGGCTGTCTCATAATTATCCGCCAGTAAGGAGGTTTTGGATAGGGACACTTGCACCCCGAGGCATCTGAGGCCACCTGGGGACCAGCGAAGGGGAAATTCGCATGCTAGTTGCTGGGTTGCTGCGGTTTGAGGGAATATCTCTGATTTAGAGTAGTTGCTGGTGAAGCCAAAGTACGTGCCTATTTTGGTTATATCTCGGATAATCAGGTGTAGATATGCCGAGGGGTTTCTGACGTACAATAGTACATCATCAGCGTACAATGATATGATTTCCGGAGTGTCTTGTAGGCGAATGCCCTTACGGGTGTGCCGATCCCTGACATGGTCCGCCATGGGTTCAATGGCGAGCGCAAAGAGAATGGGGGAGAACGGACATCCCTGGCGGGTACCCCTGAAGGGATAGGTGGCAATGGAGTTGACCAACACCCTGGCCGTCGGTTCTGTATACAGGAGTTTTATATAGGAGATCATCTTGGGTCCAACACCCATTTTCCCCAACACAGCCTACAAATATTGCCATGAGACCATGTCAAATGCCTTCTGGGCATCAAGTGTGACCGCCACCGCGTCTGCTGTCGTGTCGATTCTGGACATCACCGATCTAGGGTTCGTGCCAAGTCTCGAACAACCGCATATAACTGGTTTGCCTTTAATACATGTATCAACAAGCCTATGCAATAACTGTGTATTCTAGGATTTTCCATGCAGGCCTTCTCAAACATTAATACAATGTAGTAAAACAAGTGTTCTTCGTTCAGTATTTGAATACATTGTTTCAACATATGCTCATGGATTAGTTTTGTTGCACGAGTACTCCTTTTACACACCGGTCAACGAAGGACAAGGTCTCAGTTCACGACCTCAACAAGTGGCCTGCAGGCAAGTTACATATTAACTATGTACAGAGGTCAAGACGGCCATGTTGTATTTTGAAATTACATCGTCCACCATTTTAACTCACAGGGTGACTTTTACAAAGTGAATCCTAAAATGTTGGATTGGCCTAAAATGGCGGCTTACATTGATTTAACGTCAAGACCTTGCAACACGGATTCTCTTGCAAGCGACTTTCGAGCAGCCTTGTGTAGGCCAAAATACATATATTTATTGCAATAGGAGGCACGATATTATTTCTCTTTTGACAAACCCTCCTTTTGGCCTATGCCAAGTGCTAAAAACTACTTTGGATCTCCTTGCAAATAACTCCATGCATCATCGTCCATGCACCCTGAATCACTATCGGAAATATCTATTGCCATTAGGTCATTTGCTAAAATATCTTTCAACACATATTCTTTGGAAGTTTTATCCGGGGCATACACTGTATGTCCTACCAAACCTATCGCTTGTGTGCAACATCCCCCTAGCATCGAACAAATACCAGGTAGACACTGAATACAGCAAAAAAGAAACAACAGGATTCCCAAAATAATTAGCAAGACTGAAAGTACCTTCCAACCCCAAGATCGCAAGAAGTCCCAGAACCAAGCGCTTAGATCCCAGTTTCCCCTGGGAACATACACTTCGGAACTAAGGACGTGCCGATTCTGTATTGCCTTGAAGATAGTTGGGGGGGAATCTGGTACCAAAACACAGGAAGCGGACCCCACTAATTTACACACTCCACAACGATCAGCCAGAATGACATCTAATGTCATTCGGTTTTGAAGTGCTACTAATCTTATCGCCTTTTGTTCTAACGTCATATTATAGAGTATGTCCGTGGTCCGGTTGATGGTTCTCTCCAGTACTCTGGCTAGTTTTCTGGTATCTTCTGAATTTGCTATCTGCCCCCAAAATGGCACAACTGATTTAGCTATATCTCCCAAGATTTGTTCTGGGGTGTCACCATTCTCGTCCCGCCATGGATGAGCCTTTGAAACTTCTCTTGTAGTAGCTATAAACACCCCAGGTAACAGGATCCCTAAATAACAGGTTCCCTGCCAATCCCGGGGCAACCATGGGAATGCTACATTACCGCAGACAAAGTAGACAGGTTCGCCTACATACAAAGGTCTGTTTTCCCCAGTCAAATTTGCAACGTTGGCACAACCTAGAAAATTTCCCATTGACTGAGTTCCATTCCTTTGTATGCAAAAAGAAACTGAATCGGGGCTATGATTAACACTGTAAGAAGGAGTGTTGGCATCCTTATTGTCTATTGGAGCCATTGGAAAGGACGAGGCAATTTATCAGAAGGCCTAATAGAAGCAACATTCGGTTTACTCCTGTTTGCGAAAAGCGAGCATCCCAGGGAGTTAAAACACGTTTCTCAAAACTATTCAAATTGGTACCATCAAAGTTCCCTGAGATGCTATCATTCCACCAGCCAAAGAACAGTGCTCTAAGAGAAGCATAGCAAGCAGTTGCCAAAGGTAAAGGATGAATATACCAACCTAGCCCCTTATCCCCGTGTTGCGGTAAATGTGAGCAGACCCAACAGTTAGATTTATTAAAAATGGCATGCGTAGCATTCATGATAAGCAGTAGAGTGTTATTGTGGTACCTTTGTCTGTGCTGAGAATCCCTAGGGGATAGAGTATGCAAATGTACAAAGGGAGTAGGAACAAAAGTTCTTAAGAATGAGTTTCCTCAAGGTACCACAATCCTAAGGCAGTGGCTATTAAAAACCCAAATATCATTATAAAAATACAGCAATACATTTTCGGGGCACAGGCATTTTGTCCATTGTCCCGGTTGGTCACCCCCTTATTTATAAGTCCCATACGAGCGGTAGCGGTAGCAGGCATTGTAGTCTTCAAACGGATACTCCAAAGTTCGTTGCTGGCGACTTCCCGGTCGAGCGACATCTTAGTCCTTGCACAACCTTAGCCAACAGAATCCCCTTTCTCAAATTTGGGCAAAAACAAGCCCTTGATGCTCCTTTTCTTCTTCAAATGCACAGCCGAACCATGCCGTAAGTCTATCAGATGCACAGCAAAAATCGTGCCGTAAGTCTATTTTCTTGGACGTAGATTGTACCTTACTTTTCCTGGTACAGATTGATCCGGAAACAATATGTCGTCACTTCCTGCTGGAAGCAAGTGAAGATGCTGAATTTGAAATAGCAGTTCCGGATGCAAGACTTTTGGAGAGTGTGGAGACAAAATGGCAACTTCCCCAAGCTTCACGGGCTCAGAGAGATTCTCCGACACACTCTCAGTGCTACTTACTGCTTTGGGATCATTGGTTGCAGTATCAGTGAGGGGTTCTGTTTCTTCTGTAATGTGTGGCACAGGGTGAGGAAGTTTATTGACGTAGGACGCGTGTATCCAGTTCTTTCTGCCAGCGACCCGCACTGCTGTCTGGGTGACCAACAGGACTTGGAATGGCCCACGCCAGCGGGGCGCAAGGCAAGAGGAGCGCTCGAACGATTTGACGAGCACCCAGCTTCCAGGCCGTATGCTGTGGCCCGGGCCCTCGTATCGCACAGGTAAAGCTTCTCGTACTTGGTGATAAATCAAATACAGGTTTTTAGTCAACTGACTACAATAATCTGAAAGTAATACATTTTCAACATTTCTCAATGAATTGCATTTAGGAAGGTTCCAAATATTGGCAGGTCTCCCCATTACAACCTCAAATGGAGAGAGCCCAGTCTTAGTTTGAGGGGTTGTACGCATGGATAACAAAACGATCAGTAAGGTGTCCGGCAATTTTAGTTTAGACAGAGGGTGGCCCAAAACTTCCCCTTGGAGTTACTGTCCCCTTTCCCACATTGTGTTGTAGCCAAATCATGCAATCCTGGGCGTAGCACTGGGCAATTTTCAAAATCTTGTCATTTACCCAAACTTTCTCTAACATTTTTGTCATCTTCTGGGCACATACATACGTAGGACCATGGGCCATGATTACCATCATCATTACATACGCGTCAGGGAGTAGCCATTTCCCTTCCACTGTATCCACCCAATACCCGTCATCATCAAGTTTCCCCAAGCCTTCAGCCCACCTTTTGGATTCTTCTAGCGTAGCATCAGCTTGGATATCCCATACAGACCCAACACCCTCATCCATCGCAGAAGCATTTACAGTCTCCCTTGAAACATACATCTCCGTATGGGGATCGGTAGTAGTTTGTCTAGCAATCTGATCAGCGAAAGCATTCCCTTTCCCTATATCATCTGTACTCTTTTGATGTGCTGCACATTTCATAACTGCTAACTGGGTAGGGAGCGCAAGCGCTGAGAGTAGTTGTACTATTAGGGAGCCATGTCGGATTTTGGTGCCATATGAAGTTAGGAACCCTCTCTCTGACCAAAGTCTCCCAAAGTTGTGAACCACCCCAAAGGCATACTGACTATGAGTATATATATTTACTGCAAGCCCTTCGGAAAGTTCACAAGCTCGGGTCAATGCTATGATCTCTGTGGCCTGCGCAGAATTATGCGTGATTCTCTTAGTTTCCACAACCGTGCTTAATGTAGTGATCACATAAGCAGCTGTGGATGTACCATCCGGAAGTTTTGAAGCAGGAGCCATCACAAAACAGCTCTCCTTGCGGATTATCCAAAGGAGTATATTTCAAATCAATTCTACCATTTGTCTCCTGCTCGGTCGTATACAAACAATCATGTGGCACTTCATCGCCGCAAGTAGATCTTGCGGGAAAGGTAGGAGTTCAGCCGGATTAAGAACACAACACCTCTTAATTTGAATGTGAGGAGCAAACAAGATCAATTCATATCTTGTCAACCGTGCAGAAGTGAGGTGTTGCGTTTGAGTTCTGTTCAGTAGAACATCTACAGAGTGAGGCACCATCAGGGTTAGATCATGGCCTAGGACCATTCCCTCACTCTGTTTTACAGATGCAGCAGCAGCAGCGACAGCTCACAAACATATTGGCAAAGTGCATGCTACAGGATCAAGGGCGGAAGAAAAGTAACCGCACGGCCTATTCTTCCCTCCATGTTCCTGCATTAATACAGCCAAAGCACATCCATCACATTCATGCACAAACAACACAAATGCCTTTTCATAGTTTGGTGTGCCCAAAACTGGTGCAGAGCATAATGCAGTCTTAAGCAAGTCAAACGATTGCTGGTGTTCTGCGTTCCATGGCAATGGCGAAGAAATGCCCTTCTTCGTCAAAGCCAACATCGGTTTGATCACTAGTGAAACATTTGGGATCCACAACCTACAGTAAGAAGCCATACGTATCAAGGCTCTAACTTCCTTCTGTGTATTTGGGACAGACATGCCAGAAATGTGTTTTATTCTTTCAGGTGTCAATCTTCTTCCCTCCTTTGACAGGAGATAGCCTAAATAGGCGACCTCCTGACAACAATATTGACATTTTTTAAGTGAAGCTTTGTGACCATGCTTAGCTAGATGGATAAGCAATAACACAGTGCACTCCTTACAGGCACTCTCAGAGTCAGCAGCTAAAAGCAAATCATCAATGTACTGAAGCAAAGTACAGGTAAAGGGCAATTCAAGGGTATCAAGTTGTTCTTCCAAAGCCCTACTATAAATACTCGGACTCTCTGTGTACCCTTGAGGTGCACGAGTAAATGTGAACGAGCATCCCCCTAAGGTGAACGCAAACAAGTATCTACTATCCTTGTGTATAGGAATACTAAAGAAAGCATTCTTTAGATCCACCACACTAAAGTAAGTAGCTGTAGCTGGAATCATGGTTAGGATTGTCATTACATCAGGCACAATTGGAAATTGTGGAGCCACGACTTTATTAATGGCACGTAAATCAATTATGAAACGGAATGGAATTGCATTATCGCCTTTCTTGTACACGGGTAAAATCGGACTATTACACAAACTTCCTGAAATTTCTTCAATCACCCCGCGATGCACAAAATCGGAAACAATGCATTTCAAAGCTCGCTCGCCCTCAACTGAAATCTTATACTGGAGAATGCGTGGCAGCTCAATTCCATGTTTCAAAACTATCTTGACAGGTTCAATCTGTAAAACACCGACATCATTGTCGTCGACAGCCCACAAGCTCTCTGGTACATTAATGAATTTTGGAGGCAAAGGTCTAGTCAAGAATTGCGAGACAGAAAATTGCTGTGGTGAAATCGTCAAGCGTACTCCATCAGAAGAACAATAAATCAATGCATTTAATTCTTTTAACAGATTCAACCCCAGCAAGTTCTCTCCACAATCCAAAGTCAACAGAAATGGACATTGGTCCGTAAAGGGACCCAAAGAAATAGGTACCAGCATAGAAACCGCACAAACAACTGGTAAACCAGAAAACCCTACAGAAACATTGGTTTGCCCTGACAGTGGAATGTTTGGAACCCGTGAATGATCAATGGAACACTTCTGTGCTCCAGTGTGTATCAAAAACTGATGTTTCCTATTTCCCACCACCATTTCAACGTAGGGACCTTTCTGATTGACGGGAATAGGTGTAGGTTCCAAACCCTGCTTCGGGCAATCCTAACGAAACAGAATGTCATCAAAAGGAAGCTCTTCAGATAAATATGCAGCGGAAGGATGATCAAATATGTTCCTGGTGTCCACACTCGACGTCTGATTGTCCTGCGAGAAAGGTTGCTGGGGGTCCTGTGCAAATTGACCTCTACCAGGGCCCCTACACCCGGGCGACCTCTAGATCGCCTACCCATATTTCCAAATGTATTATTTGACGTTTGTTGAAGGACGGGGCATTGTGCTCGCCAATGACCCTCTCTACGACAATAAGCGCACTGGTTAATGTTCACAGGACCCAAGGGCACATTCCCCTGCGGGACATACTGACCTCTAACCTGAGTGATACCCCCTCTGGGGCCTCTAACAATTTACTGCTATAGTACTTTAGTTTTCAAATCGCCTTTTCGTTTTTCAACCCTATCTTTTTCATTATTGACATGGTTCTCGTAGTACTGCGCCATGTGCAGTACTTCTGATTGTGATTTTGCCTGCCAAGCGCTCTCAGAAGACATAATTTGTGACTGGATGTCAGGCAGCAATCCACCCACAAATTTGTCCCTGAACAACCTTTTCCCAGACTCTGTGCCTAGGTCTTGTCCACTGAAATCCGAGAATACCTTATCGAACCGATTAAAGAACTCGGTAGCACCCTCAGACTTTCCTTGGACACAGGCGTACGTGTCCCATATAATTCTTTTTTCTGGAATTATAGTTTTTAATTTTGCAATAATTCTATCAGGCAAAGTTACTATCGCCTGAGGCGGTCTTTCACCAGCTGGCCTTTCTCCATCGAGTCTAGTTATATTCACCCATGTATCTCCCAACCCTGGTACACCGTCTATAGTTCTAACTTGCTTCCACAAATCTACGGGCAGGAGTACAGGGAATAACAAATCGATATCACCTAAGGTGAACACTGAGGATTGGACAGACTCTATTTCTTTATAGAATCCTGTCAGATTTTTCCTAATATCAGTAATGGATTGCCTAATAGTATTCACTTCCTGTCTTGATAATGGGACGTGAACAAACTGTGATACATAATGTGCAGGAATCTCCACAGCGACTATACCCTGTGCAGCATTGGCCGCAATCTCAACCTTCGGGACAAATGTCGGAGGAACCTCTCTCATAGGCAACTGAGAAATAGGTGACTCTGAACGCTTACTAAGCGACAGAGCTAAATCGAACGCTAAAGCAGTCGAAGAAGTGTCAAGTGAAAAAGCTCTCTTGTAAATACTCAATAACTCTGTGGGACAACTAATCTTTCTTTTTACACAATCATCCTGTAGGTACACTATCATTACCTGTATCACTTTCCTCTGCATTTCTGGCGTATACTGACTATGCGTGTCATATACTTCAAATGGAGTTATCGACATATCCGAAATCCATCTAAGTGCATCTTTCGTACAAATCTGTGTTTCCTCAGATATCGATTTACCACAAGGAAGGAACCGTTTCTGTACACACATATTTTCCTCCTCGTCATCTTCATTCTGTAACTTTTCTAACTCCTTTCTATACCCAAATAACCTCTCGACATGCTCATTTACCTTCTCCACAGTGTCTCTAGAAAACGCTAAAGTATTTAGATCCCTTAACCCTTGCGGGAGATCCGCATTATTTAATTTTCCCCACATTATATGTAACTGAATCCCTAAACCTTCAATAAAAAATGTTTTCTCAGGAAAATTATCCATATTACAAAGTATGGCAAAAACACTAGCTTGATCATCCTTCTCCATACAATGCTTAGACCAGGCAATTAACTCACGTTTCTTCTCCGGTGGTACAGTATTGCGAGTAACAACCTTAGACCCTGCACCTCGATCGATTACAAGTGGCTCAGGACCACTTGGAAGAGGGGGAGCAGGCAAATTCAATGGAGGTACTGTAACTGGTGCGATAAGAAGAGGTGGAGGAGCTGGAGGAAGGGGAACATTAGGAGGACCAAGAACAACACGAACAACAGCAGGTGGAGCAGGAATAACAGGAGGAAGAGGCAAAGCAGCAGGAAGAGGAACATACGGATGTGTCGCAGAAGCACCAGGCCTTCGTTCATTTAATAATTTATCTATAAATTCATCGGAAGCATGGAGGTCTTTGGACGGATATATTTTTTTAATTCCAAGTGAGAAAGCCCTGTCCATATTTCTAGTCGATTCAGAATGTTTATCTTGGTCATACAATAATGCTTTTTCGGCGTTTGTCTTATGACAGCGCGCATGCTTCTCTCTACTTTTAAGTTGTTGCAACGCTTCTTTTTTCCAATTCTGCAAAACATCAAATGCTGCAGGTCTTGCCTTTTTCTTTAATAGAATTGACTCTAAATACTCAATACGAGGGATTTCGAAACTACCATTGATTGGCCACTGAAGTTCGGAGGCATGTCTGGTTTGTCTGTGCCAAATGTCATTAAATACTATACTTCCAATGCCATGCTTACAGTACATAGTACATGCCGGCGACCCCTCCTGTGGTGCCGGATGGCTAAATTCCAAAGATTGTCTATCGCTGCGGAACAATGCCCTGAAGCAGGTAGACAATTTCCCAGGCATATCAAATTATTGGTGTTACCTGGTCAATAATTGTGTCTGCAGATACAATGCGCCAATTTCAGATTTTCAGGATTGAATTAAGAGTCGGGTCACGACTCACCTGAACAAACCTAAGGAGGTCTGATCGGATTTCAAAGAATCTTACCTAACTAATCTTACCTCGTGTATGGTGATTTCAGCAAATCTGCCCGCCTCGATAAGTGGACCCTCGTCAAGATGCCGTCCCAGACCACAAGCTAATCGTCCAGGGATCGGGTCGCACAGCGCTGCTGAGGTGTCGCGTCTCGTTCAGTGGGGCCCCTTTTGGTCACACCGTCCAATCCCGGTCCGATAGCCTGCGTCAACCTTCAACAAACTGGCATCAATCATGAGGGTCCCTATTCGGGCGCCAACTGTGAAAACAGAATCAAAATATCGAGGCTGAGTACCCCAAAAGGAAATACACCAAGCACGGGTTACAAAGGAACATACAAAGTACTTTATTTTATACTGAATCCAGTTACAAAAACAGAGCAAAATCAGATAGCTATCAGCCCTCAGTACAACACAACGAACTCCAGCGTGGCTCAGTGTGTTCAGTGAGAGACGTTGTACATTAGAATGCATTCGCTTTTTATACACTTGGTGGGCACGATGTCCAGCCCCACTTTGGGTTAATATTGCATGTAATACATCACCGATCTAGGGTTCGTGCCAAGTCTCGAACAACCGCATATAACTGGTTTGCCTTTAATACATGTATCAACAAGCCTATGCAATAACTGTGTATTCTAAGATTTTCCATGCAGGCCTTCTCAAACATTAATACAATGTAGTAAAACAAGTGTTCTACGTTAAGTATTTGAATACTTTGTTTCAACATATGCTCGTGGATTAGTTTTGTTGCACAAGTAATCCTTTTACACACAGGTCAACAAAGGACAAGGACTCAGTTCACAACCTCAACAAGTGGCCTGCAGGCAAGTTACATATTAGCTATGTGCAGAGGTCAAGACGGCCATGTTGTATTTTGAAATGACATTGTCCACCATTTTAACTCACAGGGTGACTTTTACAAAGCGAATCCTAAAATGGCAGATTGGCCTAAAATGGCGGCTTACATTGATTTAAGGTCAGGACCTTGCAACACGGATTCTCTCGCAAGCGACTTTGAAGCAGCTTGACGTAGGCCAATATACATATATTTATTGCAATAGGAGGCACAATATGATTTCTCTTTTGACACTCTGTTCTGTTTGAGAGTCCTACACCATAGAAGGGCTGCAAGACAGAGTGACACTGTTAGCAAAGAAAGGCAGCACTGCCATAAGTCTCTGCGGGAAATGGCAGTATTACCTTAGCAAAGAGCTTTGGTGGATCGATCATATGCAAAAGGAGGAGGGGTCTCGAGTGCCAAAAAGTGGAGCCAAACTTCGGGAAAATACCAGAATGAATCAGAACAGAGAGAAAGTGATAGTAGGGATGGAATCGGGGTTAGAGTAAACCACCTACTGGACCCGGGAGGCAGCAAGGAATGTTGAGACGCAGAGGATGTTTCCACACAGAAACCACAGGGGAAGTTGGGCAAAGTGATCCAAGGCTCTGAGACGCTTTACACCAGGCTTGTCCAACCTTTTTGAATGTGGGGCCGAAGCATTCACTTTTTGTCACCCGGAGGGCCGGCGAGCCAAAAGTGAACACCCTGACCCACAGCAGTATATTCTAAAGCGATGGTGTGTGACCTTGGACACAATAGAATCACAGGCATAGCCATGCAGTCCCAAAGATAGGTTTTGTTGTCGGGGCAGTGATCAAAGGTTAGTTTCTTCAATCTCACTAATTTGGTGCAAATCTCGCAAGTGGGTGCATGGGAATCCCATGCGTGTGTGTGGGCTGCAGACCCCGGATCACTTGCTCACTTCTTCAGTGTGAAACTCTGGCCAAGGCAGTACTGTCCCAATGGTGAGAAGTGTTTTATTTTCACATTAACTATGCTTAAGCACTTTGGGTTATTGAATAGTGCTGCTACATTCAGAGTAATTCCATCCCTTTAAATATATTAGCTCTTGTATAACCACAACAGTGTTGAGTTATTCTGATGATGATGAAGATGATGTTAGACTTGCTCAATAGTTCTGGTTCTGTATCATTAAATGTACTTCAGATCTTCAGAGTCTCGGGAGGATAGCGGAGAAAAACAGGTTTGATCCCTCTGGGTACATTATATCTCTACATCTGTGCACCCCTCTTACCAAGAGGGTGCACAGAGGGGTGCATAGATGTACAAATACACCGAACCCAAAACGATTTTTAGAAATTGAGGGACAGACTTGCTTTGCATCTGTGCCTCCATTTCTAAAAATCGTTTTTGGGTTGGGTGTACCTCTACATCTGTGCACCCATCTTGCCATTTTTAGAAATGGAGGCACAGATGCAAAGCAAGTCTGTCTCCCAATTTCTAACAAATCGTTTTGGTTTGGATGTATTTGTAAATCTGTGCAGCCCGCTTGCCAAGAGGGGTGCACAGATGTACAAATACACCCAACCCAAAACGATTTTTTAGAAATTGGGGGACAGACTTGCTTTGCATCTGTGCCTCCATTTCTAAAAATCTTTTGGGTTGGGTGTACTTCTACATCTATGCACCCCTCTTCCCAAGCGGGGTGCATAGATGTACAAATGCATCCAACCCAAAACGATTTTTAGAAATTGAGGGACAGACTTGCTTTGCATCTGTGCCTCCATTTCTAAAAATCGTTTTGGGTTGTGTAACTCTACATCTGTGCACACAGATGTAGAAGTATACCCGATACAAAACGATTTTTAGAAATTGAGGGACAGATGCAAAACAAGAGCATCTTGCTTTGCATCCGTCCCACAATTTTTAAACATTGTTTTTTACCCGGCTTTTACCCGGGCCGCCAGAGAGAGACACAGTATGGATGGAACAAAGGGCCATCCATTGCGTCTCTTCTCTCCGGCCTGGGGGAGTTGGGGGGGTGGAGCATCCGCATACTCTGTGCCCCTGAAACCGGGCCGTGGCCTGTAACTGCCCCTGGTGCTGGGGGCACCAGAGGCAGTTACAGACGGCCCGGTTTATTTATTTATTTGTTCAATGTTTGTCGGGTCCGTGGACCCGATTAAAGGACTGCTGAAGAAATGACCGCGAGGTCTACAGGTGGGAGGAGGGTCCCTGAATAGGGAATGAGGAGACAAAGTGGGTTACAGAGCACAGGGAAAGGATATAGTAAGATGCTAATAGTTAAAGCAACGATAAGCGAACTTATGAAGCGCGACCACTGAAAACAATAGCAACACACTGTTGTGCTGGATCCGAGACCAGAAATACTGGATCCGGATGAAGGGGAGGAGCCCCGCCTTCCACTCCTTCCTGATGCACTATTCCGTCAACCTGCGGAACAGACGCCATGTTGGGGGAAGATACCTGAATCACTGAGAGGTGACTCCAACGGTGCCACAAAGACAAGCCCGAAGTCCTCTCATGACACAGATGCAGGTGAGAGCCTTTTTAGGTCTCACTGGGTACTAACGGTCATTCATCATAGGGTATGAGACTATTGCCATGCCCCTGAATGATGTAAACTCCAAGGAAATGCTGAAGAAGGTAACTTGGACCCCTAACTGTCAAACCTCCTGTCAGGTTTTCAAGGATGGGTTGTGCAGGACCCCAGTTCTATAAGTGCCAAATTATGGTCAGGAGTTCATTATCCAGACAGATACCTGTGATTTTGGGATTACAGAAGTGTTAGCGCAGCTGACATCTGAAGGGGGAGAGCAACCTGTCGCCTACATTAGCAGGCGGTTGACAAAAAGAGAAAGAAACTGGACTGTCATAGAAAAAAAGTCATACGTGGTTCTGTGGGTCATAAAGAAGCTGAAACCCTACATCTTTGGGTCTCACTTTATGATCCAGACAGACCACCTGCCTCTGTAATGGTTAATGGCAATGCAAGGGGAGAATTCTAAGCTTTTGCATTGGTCCATATCCCTACAGTGATTAGACAAGGACATCCAGAACAAACCAGGCTCCCAGCATGGAAATGCAGATGGCCTCAGCAGGTACCTTTGCCTTGATGATGAACCAGAACCTCAGTAGGGTGTTGGTTCACAAGCTGAGGCTGGGGGGCATGTGAGGAATTCGACCATCTGCATGGGGAGTGGGCACTGGCCTGGGCTGTTTTGATATTTATTTTTAAAGAAGTGGAATGTTGGAAGATAAACCTCTGGGAAATGTGTGGGGCTAATCCACACACATTTCCCAATGCTTACCACACAACAAACACTTAGTCAAGTGTTCTGTGGGGAACACAGCCTACCGGCGCAGTCCTCCTGTCATGTTCAGCTGGAATTTGACAGCCACAAGTACATCAACGCATGTCAAGAAATGGGAAGGTAACACCTTCCTCCGGCCATGGCAAGCCTAATTAAAATATCAAAGGCTCCATGGATCTGCCCTTCCATTTGTCAAGTTCTGTGTGGTGGCAGCGCATACTGATGAGAGTTAAATGAAAAGCAACCCTGCAAAGAGGCCTGGTCACAGAAATAACACAAGGGACAGGAACTAACGCCTCCTTGATACGCAATGAGTTAACTTGAAGCTAGCTTCCACCCCTCTGTATGAAGGTCAGTGAATGTCATGTCTGCGACAACTGTTTACAGTAGGCAACCCATGCAGGGAACCCCCTTTCAGAGGGAAGAAGTATGAGATTTGATGGAGATCGAAAGTCTGTTCTCCCAACAAACTTTGAGGGAGACCTGCACTTTGATCAGGGGTCACAGAAAGCTCAATTAACCAGAGAGGCACTTTGATCCACAACAGACAGGAAGATGGGAGGGACATCATAGTACATGTTGTCAACCTTTATCTTTCCTTTTGCAAAGCACTCTGGTTATGACCTCATGCATAACTTAAGATTGGTGATGGGGACCCCAAATTGGTTCAATAAATTAGGCTTAGCCTTCACCACTACTGGAGCCATTTGGCTTCAAAAGAGTGTTGAGCCCCTCTTTTGGCAGATCATCAATGACTTTGAAAGGAGTAAAAAGAAGGATGAATTTGGACCCTGGCTGATGGTACAGTCTGCCTTACAGCTTCTGTCAGTGACAATAAGGCCAGGATTTCAATGAGGGAAGCAAGCTTCCTCCACTGAACATCTCCCAGGGAACACAGGGAGATTCCAGGCTCAGAGGACCCACTCAGCAGATCCATGATCGGTACCTAGCCAGCACACAGTGTGCCCTGCTAGGTTCTGCCAGCAAGCCTCCTAGATGGAAAGTGACAGAGAGTCTCTGAACAAAAGACAGGCCTTTGCCGGAAAACACTCTCCTCAGCTTTGGGACGTCTGCCTTAAAGGACAACACAAGCCCTGCGAAGAAGCTAAGAGGACTGCCACAACCACCAACTAACTAACGATCCATTACTTTGCAGAGATAAGCCTGCTGTTCCATCCACATTACCAAAATTGGACAAGGAGGTTTAGAATTTACTTGTGTTTTCGATCTGTTCAGATCCCTTCTGGTGTATTAGAGGTGTGGGACTGATTGATGGTTTAGATATTCATCCGTAGAGCACTGGAGCCCTGGAAGTTGATTTGTCACAGTCTTCCAACAACAAATCGTAAAGAAGGCTCAAAATAGCTTGGGTTTAGATCTCGCTACTCTGCAAGATCAAAGCCTTTCTCTGGCGCCATTATTTCAGAACGGTGGTGAATGCCTTTGTGATCTTGCATAGCAACATGGGTAACACCGTCATTGACAGGCTCTCAACTGCTCCGCTGGCCCCACTAAAGTCTTCACATCATGCTCAGGCTCACTTCATCACTGAAATTTGAAAACATCGCCCTCCCACCACCTTGTGTAAATTACACGTACCCCTATCCTGGATAGGATCTGAAGGTACAAGGCAATCAGTGCTGGTATGCGGGGCTACCTGGCAGCCATACTTAAAACAATGGGCAGCAAATTATCATCTTTCAGTAAGACCATCACCAGACAGGAAACTAGACTGGCTTGCAAGAAGAAAACAAGGGAACATTCCTTTTCATGCGCTGCTCAGGTCCGCTGGAACTCCATCCCATTGGTAATCTGGACTGCTCCTAGTTGACTTCAGTTTAGGAAAGAAGGAATTGAATACCTGGCTCTTTCAATGACACCTTGGAATAAACTAGATTCAGGATATGTTGTGCAGACCCTCACCCATGTATTGGACTGTGATAATTGTTACTGATGTCTACTTATTTCCTTGGTAAATTCTTGCTACCAATATTTGGCTATTTGATCTGTTTCCTGCTCTTTAACCTCCCTTGTTTTATGACCCATTTGACCTGTACTTCCGTATATTGCACTGTGACAATTATTACTAATGTTCCTTTGATGAATTGTTCAATTCTTGCTACCAATTGTTTTCTCTATGAACTATACTGAGCTATGTTGCCCCCGAGCTAGATGGGCACCATAAAAATATATAATCAGTAAAATAATATGTGATTGTGAACTTGATAGCTGTGTTAGTGGCTGTGCCTGAGAGGCCCTGACCACTTGCTTTCTTACACACACCCTTGTGTTCAGTAATATGTTTGAATGTTGTTCAGATACTTGTCAAAGGTCTTCAGGTACTCCCACAGGGCAAAGCTGCACCCACTAAAGTTCTTAGGCTATTTTTCAGGGAATGGCCACCCCTTGGTGTTTTCCGGTTCTCCCACTGGTAGGGTATACCCCTTAAAGTTCTAGGACTATTTCAGAGGGTGTAGGCACCCTTTAATGTTCTCTATTTCTCTCGCAGAGTGCAGCCTGCCCATAGATTATTCAGTTTTTTTCATAGGGCACATCCAACCACTAAGATTGTCAAGTTCTACTACAGGGAACAGCCAACCCAGTAATGGTCTTGGACTCTTATTGAGAGTGCAGTCAACCACTGAGATTCCTGGCCTCTTTCACATGGTGCAGCCACCAACTAAAGTTCTCAAGCTCTCAAACAAAGCATTTCATAAATCTCTCACAAATACATCTGCCACTATTGCAGGGGAGGATTCTCCCGGTGAGGCCAGTCCCTTCACCATGACTGATTCATTTTTTCCCCCTGCACAATTCCCCATTCAGGAGGATGAGGTGGTGGAACTCCATATTATTAAGCAGGTTCACCATCACCTACACGGTCCAGCTCCTCTTGGCTAACCAAAACCCACAATGAAGGCAATACGTCCCTCCATGCCACATGATGAAGTTGTGAGTATCCTGTCTAAAGATGCAGGCAGTCTGTGACGTACCACACATAACCCCTTGTCGGGGCTGCACCAGTATAGTGATATGCCACCTGCCAAAGTTACCAGTCTCATTGGCACTGATTGAACAGACTTGATGGGTGAGGTTGTTTGGGCCCAGGTGCCCTTTGTCAATACCGTGCTGCACTCAGGCCCTGGTTTATTCAAGGATTCGCTCCCTCCTCCTCACTATCAGGGTCTTGTTGTGGCCATTCCCTCTTTCCCTATGAGGAACATGCCCTTCTGCTCCTTCAATGCCTCTGTGAGGGCTTCCACTTATGGTACTTCCTCACCTTTCTCAGTGGAAGCGGTCACATGAGGCCCTGCCTCCCTTACATCTGTGTTTGTATTTGTCACCAACAGGGCCCCCTCCAATGGACCTGCCTCCTGTCCCACTCCAGAGGCCTCCCACAATGCTTCATCCACCTCCACATGTATTCAGGGAATTAGCAATGCTGTGTGGTATGGGCCCATGAACCAGCACCCACAAAGAGTGCAAGGTACTGCCTGCCTCATTCATAATGGGGAATACTTGTACTTTTCCACAAAGGGGACATGCAGCTCCTCCACCTCCTGCCTTCTTCCCCTTCCTCTCGCAGCATCACAGGGGCACCATGACTACCTCAAATGGCAATTCTGAAAACCATGTTCATGTGAACAATCTGAGTGAGAACCCTAAAGTGTGTAGCTCTGAGACTATCAGGGAGAACCAGAGTACAACCTCAGGCAAACCCTAAATAGTGAAGAAACAAGGAAACAGACAACCATACCCCTAGGAACGATAAGTAAATGTAAAATACTATTTAATACTAATACAATCCTACTAATAAAATACTATATAAAGCAATACAAAACAAACACACAGAGGGGAAAGTGGCAACGATGTGCTTGATTGTTTATTTTGTGTGGGGCTAGACATAGTTGTAAGAAACAATTTTTTTTTTAAAATTCCTTCAAAGTCCCCTAAATCCTTCTGGAAACTAGAGTCCCACCAAAAAATACTTGCCCAGTTCAAACCCTCAAGGGAACAGTAAGAGAAATGGGGCCAAATATCCTTTAGGAGATTTGTGGCTGCTGATTTGCTGAATAAACTTAAACTCAACTAATCGCTAGAGAGGGCCTTGATTGGCTAGAAAAACCCAACTAATAAACATGCTACTTGTAAGTAGATCTGATGCTCCTGATTGGACAATGATTCATTGTGTGAGACCCAGAAGCCTGCTGCAGGTACACCAGGAATTTGTCAGTGCCAAAAAGCCATCTCATTCTCAGGGTGGAGTCAAATCTTCACTGAATTGATTCCGCTATTGCAGGTTTGTTTTTCATAGTTTTCCATTGTAAGAGGATTCAATTCAGCACTACAGCTAAGTTAACGCCTAGTCTAGAATACTGAATGAAAACCCTTATTGATATATCTTTATGTCCAGTTCATGCGTTCTGGATGACTACCCCTATATAACACCCCTCTCTTGGAATCCCCCTGACCCCACTGAGCCAAGAAGTAGTTTTGTTTTGCAAGTTTAAAAGGTTTATTTGATAATTTAAAATATATATATCACACTTTATAATAAATTAATAATTGAATAGCACACTTAATCTGATATGATAAAGATCAACAACGGAGAATCTGGCACTAGCACACTTCTTATAATCACTAATGAGTTGACATGAAATGGATAAGGTAGCACACTGGTAAATAGGAACAAAAGTATAATGTGGTAGAGGATGCTTTATGTAAGCTCAGGTAGATGCAATATTCAATGAATGCAGTACAGAAAATACTCAATATGATTTCAACCAAACAATGTAATCACTTTTCTCTGGCAATCCCCTCCCCCCCTTGATGCAAGGCAAGGAAATGGAAGGAAAACACACAGTTCTCAGAAATGCAATCAATGTAAATCAGTTCACCCCAGCAAGCTTACACTACAGAAAACAGATAGGAGTTTTGAAAACACAGGCAAAATGCTTTGATATGTGCTAGCAATGGATGAGAAATATGCTGGAAATGCTTTTAATTCCCTTTCAGAGGTTCAGGGTGAGTGTTATCTAGTTAATATTAGTCCAGGCTCACACTAGCAATGATGCAGGGATAGTTAGCAGGTTAAACGAATTTCTGGCAAATGGAAGGCAAGCAGCAGCAGTTTTTACATGTGAAGAAATTTGCAAATCGTGGTAAAATTCGCGAATGCGTGTTCCGCGATTGCGGTAAAACTATAAGGGGTAGGAATGCGGTTCTAGGTTCGTAGGAAAGCCACGATTCTAACCTTTCAGATGAAAGTTATTGCAAGTCTCTAGCACAAACGGTTGCGGAGATATGATCGATTTTGTGAAGGTCGTTTTTCAGATTTGAAATTTTAAAGTTCAAAAAGACAAGTGCAGCTTGCAACTAGGAAATGACAAGTGACAGCTTTGCAAATGGCAGGTGACAGTTAGGAGACAGTTCTACTTAGATTAAAATAGGATTGAATTATATTATTTTAACTAGGAGATTGGTTCTGCACAGTTTTCTAGGTACTCACACTATATTCTTGAGTGAAATGGGCCTCATCACGGATCTGGTCAGGGTTTTAGACTCGCCTCTGGTCTCTGCACTTCACAGTGATCTGGGTCTCTCTCTTTCTGGATCTCTGGTCTGGGTCTCTAGTTCTGGATAGATTGAAGTCTCTAGTTTGGCTCTCTGGAGGTTTGATGGAGGTAAGTATGGATTTTTCCGGCAGAGCTTCCAGCGGCAGATGGATTTGAAGGTCCCTATCTGTCCTGTCTGTCGGCTTTTATGTGTTTAGAATGTGGGTGTGTTCTAGCATCACTGACCCTACCTCTCTCTCAGCTTCTAATTGGTCAAACTTCCATTTATCATTTGATTGGGGAAGGAAGTGTGTGTCAGCGTGATGTCATTTTATGGCTTGCAGATAGGACACTCCTCTGTCAGATTGCACACATTCTATATTTGATAATAAAAGACATATTTCACAGTTACACAGTTGCTTGAAATTACATATACATGGTGTGGCTGAATTTAGCCATGTCTCTGTCCAAATCTGCTGTTTCTAAGAGCTTGCATTCAGAAATGGCAGATAATTGACTTTTTAACTGATTTTTCAATTTCTGACATTGACCCAACTTTACATACATGTGTGCAGGGAGTATGGACATTAACTGATGAAGTTTCAGATTTTTAACATGCATACATTTAGAGTAATATCCACTTTTCCGCTAAAACCCCCCTGAACATACCACCGGTTCTAAAAACCTCTTAAACTGTGGGCAGAAAAATCACAAGAATTATGGTATCATTTATAAAATTTTCACATGTCTGCTCTATGAGTTATTCATCTTTTTAGAGTTATGTTCTGGCTCCAAAGGGGTGTGGTTTCCTCTCAGCACAAGGTAGAAATACTGGTTTATCCAGTTCTGCCAAGCCAGCTTGCTCTCACAGGCAGTGCCCCTCCCCTTTCCTCAGGAGGAAGCCACTTTTTACGACCATTTACGACTCCTGCCAATAAAACCTTTGCCTGAGCCAGGACAGGGCTTTGTTCACTTTCCCGCAGAGCACAGGTAATTCAATTATCAGATAGATGGCATATCCTTAGTGTGAGCAGCAAAAGGGCAGCTAGGCCTGGGAACACAGCTGTGACTCAAGTTTCACTCCTGATGGGGGTAGTTGCCAGGCAGAATTCAGTTCCTTAAGCCAGGTTTCAGATAAAATGTCACTTTTTGTTCCCCAGTTCCTGCATTCAAATAAAACTAAACATTTTTACATATGCAGCTAGAATGCTGATTCTAAGTGCAAAACTATGACATTTCAACAGTTACAAAGGCATGTGACACCAAACATAGGTCACTCATTTAATCTAAACATTTTCGATTTTAGTGTCTTTAAATCCAGTGCAACTTAAACTGCTGACTCCATAGCAGTTTTGTTATAAGCATTGTTTTGGGCTCTTCATTTCCCAGATTTTGTAGGCACACAACACTCCATTCTACCAAATGTCTGCTGGTGTCCAGTGAGTTTTTAGATGTGTTGCAATGTTTAAAATAGACAGTTTGAGCCTGCCTTCAGAGAAACACAGGGTGGTTTTAAACTGCCGGCTTTTGGATAGTGGTGAGTACTGGTACTGCACCCATTTTTGGGATTTAAGAAAATGAATTCCCAACAATTCTAGGTTGCATTTGGCAATCAGCATTGCCATTCCCAATGGTTTCAGACTACTGTGCGGGTAGTCCAATGGTGGTTTTAAAGCGCTTTGAAGCTAACCAGCGCTACTGTTTTTCCTTTGGCAACCCATTTCCCTCATGGCAACCCGGCCTTTCATTCTCGCACTGGTGGGTGGCAAGTGAGGCAACCATTTTGGTGTGCGCACAAACTGCGCAGCTTTCCTGGATTTCGGCGCACATGTGGGTTTTCCGCCATCTTGAATTTTCTAAGCCCACAGCACCAAATGTTGTGGCATGATAGCTTAAACGTGGGTCAGGACACCCAACACCATCCAGGACTATGATGCCGTAATGTTATGAAGTAAAATGATGTCAAATGGTGGAAATTGAGTAAAGTAGCTTTGCGCATCATCTCAGAAGTAGATAGCATTGTAATTAATATTTGAGTGTACTGGAGGAAGATATTGGTAGGCATGAGTGATGGGTGTGTTTTATTAATCGTGCATCAGATATTCCTGTGAACAACAGCGAGTTTGGATTTGAGTATGTGTGTGTTTGGAGGCTACACTTAAACAATACAGAAATGTAGGAGATATTCCTTGCAGACATAGAGAAGGCCATTTCAACAATTTCCCGAAGTTGCTGACTTGGTAAAAGTGTTTTATGTGATTTTATCGACCACAATTACAGAGTGGTACATTCCACCGTGGGCAAAACACTGAAACACCGTATTTTTATTTTTTTTTAAACTTTATTTGGGGGGTCCCCTCCCAAGCTCCTGTTTTTTACCCTTACAACACCATCCCAACCCCATCCTGACCCGTTTTAAGCCCTTTACCCCACTACCTTTTATTTTTTAAATTAATGCTTGCTGTGTTTTTCGTTGTTGTTGTCTGCTCGGTTATGTAACACTGTAATGTTTGTGATAAAATGATTGGATACTGGTAAAAGGAGTCACTGCACATGCATAATTCTGATATTGGCTCATTTGCAGGATTTGTCTTTAATTTGCCTACTTCGTTTTAAGTCTGTTTTGTTTCTTATTTATTTTAAGGGGCAAATATGCAGAATCACAGTAAAAGGAAACATTTTGACATTGGGCCTTATCACGACCTCGGCGGTAACGCTAACGCTATTAGCGCGGGGGCTATTAGCGCGACCGCCATAGCCCCTGGCGCTAATAGCGCAGGATCACGAGTTGGGCGGAGTTGGAAGTCCCCATTCCCCATTGAGCCCATTCGGCTATGCCCCATTCCCCATTGGGCTCAATTGGGAAAATTTGCGCTCTTACCGCCGGCGGGTAGCGCTACCGCCGGATTTAAGGGTTACCGCCGAGGTCGTGATCAGGCCCATTGTCTGGAGAATTCTGGAGTGTGGGTATTGGTAGGGGTCTGCGGGTAGACGATGAAAGTTGTCCTTGAGTTGTCTGATGAAGTAGTGCACTTTACTTCCCACTTCATTAAAAACATTTCTTTGTCCCTGCATTCTAAGAGATTGGCTAATTCGTCACCTATCTGCACATTAATACATTGTATCAGTTTCCTAAAGATTGATACACCACTGGTACATGAGCAGATGGCCTAAAGCTGCTGCATGTAGAGGTGTGGATACATAGGCACATCTGGTGGAAGCCAATAGAATAATGCGCTCACACTGACATGCTCACTAGCTGGTTTGACCAGGATTGACACAGTACTGTATTTGCTGAAGTATGGCATGTTTGACATCATCCTTTGTGGGAGGGCATGTCGCTTGGACAAACGAACTATTTCCATTGATTACAAATCATTTAGACTGTAACAATTAGGTCCACGTGAAAGTACCAGAAGGTGACCCTGGTAAAATGTACTTTTAACTGCAGATATTTGCTGGTCTTTTTGGCTCTTGAATACCACCAGCTCTGAATTAAAAAGCAGCATTGTTTTCACTCACTAAAATTGATGAATAGGGAGTAGGCCATTAAGAGAAGAACCCTTGCTTTGCCAGGCTGTGAGTGGGTTCTACCCGGAAATCTCAAAGAAGTGGAGCATGCTTTCTTTTTTTATATAACTCTTCCATCAGACTAGCTCTATAAATGGCACTGCTTTCTATTTTAAGTGCAGAATAATTCAGTGGGGTTCCTGTGTGCAGTGATCTGCGCCATGATATCTCAATCTGCGTCATGTAATGGGCACGTGCTCACTAGTCTGTGCTCTGTGCCCCCATGTTCCGACGCTCCTTCGCTGCTGGGGTGCTTCCTTGCTCGAGTTCACAAACCTCATAATGTGTCTTTCTGCACAAGTGAATGCATTTCGCAAGGCTTCCTTTGCTTTGTCAAAGTCTTCCTCAAACACGGTGTCCAGAATTTTTATAACACAGCTTTCAACTTTGTGTTTCAGGACCGTTGTTATGGATGGTTTGTTGAAACTGCTGGATGCTAAGTAACCCGCTTGCTCATCGATTTTCTGGAACCTTTGTACAGCTCTTGAATGCTGCCTAGTTGTGAGACCAAATCCTCGTGTTTGCTTATACTGTGACGCATATGTTCTTGAAATAGGAAAGACAAAACTCCCCACAGTTCCGAGGCTTGGAAGAAAAAATGACTAGTGCCTCTCTGCCACTAGTCTGACGTTAAACAGAACAGCTGGTTTGAAGTGCCAGAGAAAGAGCACGTGTTCCTAAACTCGAGTAAGTGCAAATGGTTTGTTGAATGCAGTAGGAGGCATCTATCAAACAGTGGTCCTGTCAAGCGGAACTAACCGAGAAATATATGCATGTTCCACAGGCTTTCATGAAGTCTCAGGCAGACCCAAATTCAAAAAGACATTGGAATAAACATAGACAACATTTTTTATTTAATTAGATAACCAATTGATAAAATGCATATTAAATCTATTAAGGCCGATCATGTATAATAGGTCTTTTTTTTATGAACAAAAGTGCATATAGATTAAAGTGCTGCATTTGTGGTAACCCGTAATACATATTGGGTCTGACTAATCTGAGTAAAATGCATATACGCTAAAATTGCTACTAATGCCTAAGAGTAGACCTAGCGGAAAGGTCTACGGCCCACTTGCGCAGTTGGAAAGCCAGGTCGCCAAGTTCGAGTGAAGGGGATAGACTTATAGCACCCCATTTTCAAATCTTTTTGAATTTTGGTTCAACAATGCAATACCTGCTTGAATGTTTTATATGTACAGCCTGAAACCACCTTCCACAGGCACACTTGTGAATACCGGGCTCCTTTCTCCCATGACCCCCTTCACTCGAACGTGGCGACCTGGCTGAGACTTTTCCCTCCTGCATCTTCATGAAAGCCTGTTGAACATGTATGTATTTGTAGGTTAGTTCCGCTTGACAGGACCACTGTTTGATAGATTTCTGGTATTTCCCCGATGTCAGCGGTGAAGGGGACACCCATTTCTTCTACTAGAATACAATAGAAGGTGCATGGTTTTTGCTTACATTGTGTCTTTTTTTCCAAAGAGGATTGTTGATACTAAGGGGGTCATCTTGATGCGGCTGGGACGGGAGATGATCGTAATTTAATGGCAACGATATGGTCTCCCCATATACATTACAATCTATGCTATACTCCGCATTTACTGCATGCTGATGGGAGATGCAGTGTGACCTCTGCTTCCCCCTCCCAAAGCTGCCCTGCAGCAAATCCGCTTGTATCTCCATCTTCATTACATTTCCATGCAGAGATGCTGGTGTCGCTATGGATTTTAGCTGTTTTTGTACCTGCAAAAACCAGCTGGAATCCATATGGATTCATGTAAATGCCTTCTGCCATGCACATGCGTGGTGGGCGACATTTACAATTGGCTCTTTGAAGGTTTTTAAAAAGGCATGAAACCCGGCACCACCCTGTATTCGATGCCTTATGAACATGCCTTCACAAAAACAGTCTTTATTGCACTGAGCCAGCCATGCTTTAAGGGCAATTGCTTGCTCTGTGTAAAAAAGAGCAACGCAAAATTGCACCCTATGTGATTTACTCAATGTTTTCTTTATCCTAGAATGATGCTCAAGCAGGATGAGGTGAACAAATACTTTGAAGATAAAACACCACACAAAGTCGATTTCCACTTAAGATGACATTGCTAAATCCTTTCATCACAAAAATGATTACACAATACACGTTAAACTGACAACACCAACTAAGGGCCCGATTAATGGAAAAGTGTGCATTCTACTCACAAAGGGCGCGTGTCGAGAATGACACTGCGTGAGCATGCACGTAGAATAAAAATTGCATGTCCAGCGTATTCATGGAATTCATTGTGCAAAGTAGCAGTATGTGGATGTCACGCCTGGAACGCCCCGACACGTCCGCAAGCAAAGCAAGAACAGCCAGAACAGCCACCTTTGCATGCACCCCCAGGCGAAAATACATGCCCCTTTCAAAACAGTGCTTGTGGTCCCCCGCAAGTGGGCCTGCATCTCGGGGACCCTGTGCAGCGTCCCCCGTAACTGTTACCAGTTCCCCAACAACATGCGTACGCTGTATTGTAACTTGGCATAGCTTGGAAAATCTGCATGCAAACCCCTGTAAACTGTTCCTGCTCCACACTACACTGCGTACACATCCCCGTAAATCCAACATGCAAACCCACGTCTATGTTGCGATTACTGTGCACAAGTGTGCTTCGGTGATGGAGAGATGGAGAGATTTGTGTGGGCATTTTGTAGGCGCAAGGTTGCGCTCACATCCATGAATACGCTTTGTCGTGCGCATTTGTGGGCGTGTTATGGACTGCCTGCGGCCCGTCCCTTGTAACGCCTACTTTTTCCCTTGTTCTTCTCCATTTTCTGGGTTCAGCCCCCTGCTCTGCGAAGTGTCTCACGCAAGGCAATCGAGCGCTCGCAGAGACGTGCCGAGTCTGTACGAACGTGGATTTGCATGCATAATGGCACGCAAATCCCTGATTTTCCATGCAAATAATTCCCTGAATCAGCTCCTAAATGTGGACTTTGACTGAATTAAAGTGACGAAAGTGCTTATGTGAGTGTGATTGCATGAAGTTAGTGGGTCTAAGTTAATTTTGCGAACTCCCTCGCAGAACACCCTGATAAGCTCCCAGATATCATAAAATACTGGCACTTTGAGGTTGAGGACTATGCTCCTGCTGTCTGTTCTTTGTCAGGCTTTCTTGCTCAGTGTAGGGGGAAATTGGCTGCTTGCCTTCATGAATGGACCTATTGCTCCATCATTTGTACATGGGGGTGGGGGTGATGAGCTCTTCATGCCCCATGTCGATCCAGCAGCCAGGTCTCCACATCCAAGCACTCCTTTGTGTAACATCCTTCATCCTTGAAAACGGGAGGAAAATTACTTGAGCACATGTGTGAGTTTTACTGTTATAAGATAGCTCAGGGGAACGCGCTCGCCTTGGAAGCAAGACAATGCGGAACAACACAGGTTCGATCCCCGGGTCCGTGCTTAGAAACCTATGGGTATTAAGTATGTTATAAATAACCAATTATTAATACATTATAATTATAAGTGAGAGCAGGCATATTTGTATATGATGCAGCTCCGGCCTCCCTGAGCAGCAACCTATATGGTTTGTGCCTCCACGAAATGGACTTATGAAATCCTAGCATTCGCTGTTTACTAGTTCCCCTGGATAGAACACAATTTTCGCTTGTCAGTGGGGCCCTAAGAATTGGAATATCCCACTGTGGTGCTTCGGCCGGGACTAACAAAGCCTGAGGGCCTCTTAACTGTTCAAGACTGACTAACATTGAGGGCCTCTTACCTGTTCAAGAAAAGTCCTGCTTGATCCAGCCTCGACTTCTGTGCTCGAGAGCTCGAGCCATGTCAGCGTAGTGCCCCATGATCCGGAGGGGTGCTGCACACTTCACCACCATGGTCTGGGAACAAAGGCACAGTGCTGCACTCCCTGATGGTGTGGCACGCTCACAGTCGTCAGTGTGCTGCTAAGCCTCCTTTTGTCCCTTCTGCTCCATCTTCTCCACCTAGGCAGCTCCCACACCATGGCCTAGAACTTGCTGCACGCTGGCATTATCTGCCTTAATCCGTCACCTGGACTGCACCTGGCCGATGTAGCCTGGAGTTTGAGCTCTGCTGTTCCACTGCCACTGTTTCTTCCTCTGCACCACCACATTCACAGAGCCAGGGATCAGGGGATACCCCGGGCCACCCAGTGTTCATGGCTTGGAGTTAAGGAGACTACATAGCCGGATCCTCAGTCCTTCAGGGTTCCAACACCTGCTGTTGAACTGTGGCCCACCATGCCCAAGAGTCTAGCCAATCCAAGGAGGACAACGCCTCAGGTAGCTCCAGCTGTCTGAGCCTGAGTACTCTTTATTCAAATATTTTATTTTAGAAAGTGCACACTGTAGACTGTATGTATAGGGGTTAAGCTGTTTTTAAACTTGCAGCTTTAAGATGTGGTCGTGTTGTGCGACTTGGTAGATAGATTCATGTGTATTTTTAAAAAATGATTTTTTATTCAAAATTAAGAAATCACTGGTGTACTGAAAAGACTTTGCCTATTTACAAAGAAGGAAAGTCTAGATACGATATCCCTGAAGAGCTCAGTACACCAACCAATTGGTCAGTGTCTTGTTCATGACACCTCCTGCAGATACCTTGTTATAGTGTTTAATACAATGTTTACATGAAGGCGGTGTTGGGGCTCAATTCTTTACGCCTCTCCCACCTCTACCCTGCCACCCTTAACTGCTCTGCTTTCCAACGCAGCACATCCCTTGGGTAATCTCCAAACTCCAATCAGGATCAGCAGCGCAGGAGCAGTGATAGAAGTGAGTGGGAACGGTCGGGAGCGGTGTTCCACATAAAGGGTGTGGTTAGCACTATTAACAGGGTATAGAAGGCTAGTGCAGAGTCTATCTTTGCCTGCATACACCAGTCTCTTGCACAAAGCGCGCACAGGCCATCCCCCTGCCACATTTGGATCCTCGCACTTCCTCCTTGATCGCGGCTTCTCTGGTAGCTCTGTGGTGAGTAATGTGTGTTCTTGGATTTAGTTTGATGTTTCCTGATAACGCCCTCTAATTTCCCTGCTACAGTAAAACATGTTGCCCCACCAAACTCCTCGTGCATCACTAGCCGGAAGTAAGCTGCCTGATTGCTGGACAACCATGACACAGACCTCTTGCACATTCTCTTAAGCCTATTGACTACATATCCCCTTCCCTTTATACTTCGGCGAGTCAGCGTGTGTGTGTGCTGAGCTGCTGTGATGAAAAAGCAACAGCGCTGCTGGGCAACAAATGAGTATTACGGGACACCGGCACATCATGAGAACAAACAAGCCCAGCAAAGGTTATCAGGGAAAATACGCATATGAACCAATGAACCTGCTTCAACCAGTGCATTCCGGCTCTCGCATTTACTGCACAAGTGCGGCATCAGTCCTGGGCACTGTAAACCCTTCCAGGCAATGTTCTTCCAGTACACCTCTGGCACACCCGTGTCCAAGAATAGGGCCCACAGCAGACACTGAAACGTCAGAGCTGTATCTCCTACCTCAAAGACACCCTTGCCACCCTCCCGGGACCCGTGTACCCTGAAAGCCCTTAGGAATGGAATCATTCCACATTCACTGGGTAGTCCGTGAAGCTCCTATGCGCTCCTTGTTAACAGAGGCCAGGCCCAGTCTTTCGAAGCCATGTAACACACATAGCATCACCAAAACTTCCCGGATTGGCTGTGTGTGGCATATTTAGGCTTTTGGGCTTACTGCACAAAAATACCCAGACTCGCTATTAAGTGGAAAAGGTCGCTTTATTGTGACAGGCCACAGCTCACAAAAAATGCTAACCTGGCTCTCTGGCCTTACAGACTAACATATTAATTTTAACAAATTGCCAAACAATTAAATAAATAAACAATTTAAATTCCCCACAATTAAATACATAAACCATTTAAAACTCATCCTTACCTATCGCTTGCTCTCTCTCGTCCCCTTAAATTCCTTTCAACCTTCATTCCCGCTTTCTACCTTCTTCTCCCCGAGGCCATGCCCCTCCTTCTTCAATATCTCTTCCCCTTCTTTGTACCCCTGGGGTAGCCTGTTCGTGCAAACAGCACCACCCCCCCCATTTACCGCTCTAGTACCCCATTGTGCTTCCCCCACCCCTCCTGAAGATCTCTTCAACTTCCAACTCTTTACAATGTCCTCAACCACCAACCTAACGTCCCCCAGGTAGTACATGCTCCCAAACAGCGAGAGATGCACTCCATCCTCCCGAGAAAAAAAACTGAAACATTCTCGTAAGTTATTTCTTGGTGCTCCTTGGACCCCCCAAAGATCCACAAAACTTCGCCATCTCCCTAAAAATTGTCTTTCTTGTTCTTTCCACTGCCCCTTCGTTCACCGCACCCCTCCATACTCTCCTTGGCAGTAACTTAGTCCAAACGTTAGTAATGCACAGGTTGACGTTACTAATGATGATTTTGTGCTATAAAAGAATGCTCTTTTTTAAGATGCATCGAGAGTTCTTACGATGAGATGTCCCTTGATGTCCGTTGGACTCCCTGTTTTAAATAATTGATATTAAAACAGTTATCCTTTTGCCAACTACTTGAGTCATTTCGATTATTGGTGTTTGAGTAACTTCTACATCCCCATCCATCTCAAGGGTATTGCTACCTCATCTTAAAGGGCTGGAAGCCTCCAGTTCATGTGGTAGCAGAGGCGATGGTTAGATACCCATCGGGAGAGTAGGCTTTGGGTTCTAGGAAATATTGCATGACCTCTGTCATTCGGCTGAAAGGATGTGAAGCTCCCTGTAGATAGCAGATATTAGAGTAAAGAAAAGTCTTGCAAGCTAGGTGTGACAGGACCCTTGGTTTCTGAAAGAATCCCTTCCTGGTGTCTACAGGAAGCTGAACAAACAGAAAGTTGAAGAGGCTACTAAGGAGGCATACAATTCCGAGAGTCGGAAGTTGAAAAAATAACTGATGAGTAAAACTGAGTGAGGAACGATGAGCGTTGAATATTAAGTAAATTGACTTGAGGAGAGGCCAAGCAATTAAGAGGTATTGTGAGGAAAGGCCATAATAACGAGTATGCCCAGGTTTTCCTGCGTTTTAAAGAATGGAACAGAATAAATTGCACCTAGATCCCTATAGATGGGGTATTTTATAGGGGTAAAACAGGTCTAAAAGAGAAGACTGTGAGATATATGGGGCCGGTCGAGTATATCTGTTTGTCTGTTTGTTTTATGTGATTATATATGGTGAAAACACAATAGAGGAATTGATAAATGTGAAAAGAAAACACGTGATTTGAGAATTAATTATTTATTTGTTGGAATTAAACTGATGGTGTTTAGTGAAAACATAGATTAAAGTAAAAAATGCGATATAGAGGGCCTGCTCATATTGTTTTGTTTTTCTAAAACATATTTTTGAAATCTGCAAAGTGTAAAGGTGAGTATTGACAGTCAAGTGTGATGAGTCAGAATGTAGGATATTACTCTGCTTATGCACCTCTGCAAGCTCAAACTTGATGGTAAAAGCATTGAGGAAGTAAGGCAAAGGGAAGATCGAGATGAGCAAGACAAAAAAGATAAGGAAAGAGAGGAAAGATTGAAAGAATATGGGATGAAAAGAAAGGCTAGACAAAGACGGGAACAGTTGTATCAAGATGAGCAACTGAGAAAGCAGGAAAGTTCAGAGGAGCCACAAAAGTATGACAATAGACAGAGGGTAATCAAAGAACGAGAAAGATTAGAAAGAAAAAGAATGGAGGAAGAGGAACAGAAATAAAGGAATAAAAGAATGCAAAGACGTAGAGATGAAGAAATACAAAGGGCAATTTAGAGAAGAGATATGATGAGAAAACAGGAAGAAAGGGTAAGAGAGGAAGCAAGGAAGCGAAGAGAATTTCATGATGAGCTAGAACAGAAGAGAAGGCAAAGAACATGTGACATTGATCACATGGAAAAGGAAGTCATGAATACTACTCCAGTAGTGGCATGGGCTGACATAGAAGAGTTCTTCCCAGCACATGAGCAGGTCCGTCTAGAGCAAATCTAGAGGATGAGTTTGATTCGAGAAGCATTGGGGATGGTATTGATAAAGTCTATCATGATATGAGGACGAAGAAAGTGTTACAAGGGAATGGTAAAAATGATTGACTCGAGAGTACACAGCTGTACGATAAAGAGGGAGCCTCATGTAGTTTTGAGCCCTAGTAGCTGTCTTTAGATAGACTGACTCTGAATAGAGAAGAGGGAGGGATAAGTCACACGAGTTGGGGTCAGTATATGTTAGACGAGAACAGAGCAACCTTCCGTGGGCAAGAGGTAGGAGACGCATGTGGCCCTGAAAGGTGTTTTTCAATGAATAAGGAAGTAAGATGGTCGGATCTAGACCTACCTAAATCTCGGGTATCAATAATCATTGACGCGGCTAGATCAACCTAAAGGGTGACCCCATGGTGAGAGGGGGGACTCGCCACCTTATGTGAGCAGGTTATGGCCGCTGCCAGGTAGATTGGTGGAGCGGAACCATTGATCCTGTTATGGATAGATGGGAGACGAATGTAAGTTTGGGATCTCACAGTTTACTTTGTTAGAGAAGGGAGGAGCTAGGCCACAGTATATACCATGGCCACAGATGGATAAGGATAACTTAATGTGTAAACATCCAAGTTTAACGTCCGGTGCTGGGAAATGGATACACAAGTAAATGACCGGAGGAAACACATTCGCTATAAGGAACATTAAAGGTCTCCTGATTGCAATCCTTGGGGAAAGGGCTGATGACGTTTGGTCAAGATCAGAGTATTCTTGTGTTACCACGATAAACACTGCTCATGATGGGGCACCGTTCAAAAACTACAGGGCGGCGGTCTGGAAAGCGCTTAGAGTACTGTATCCAGACACATCGGACATGGGAGCTAAAATGGTGAAAAAGATGCAGGAAGGGGACGATCCACTTGTTTACATTCAGAATTTCCAAGAGCAGTGGGCATTGGAGACACAGGATTCTTGGGGGAAATCTATACCTGGATTTTTTCATATATTATGCCAGGGGCTGCCAGAGCCTGTGCAGAAGCAGCTCAAGAAATTGGTGGGCATGGACACGAAACCATGGTCAGAAATCCAGCTGACCATTGCACATTATTGCAGACTCTTGCAAGAGAAGAACCAAAAGAAAGACGATAATAGGAAAGGTGAAGAGGCAAAGTTAGTTCAGAAGAAACACCAATCATTGAAGGAGTAATGTTAACTAGTGGAGACGGATTGGGTTCACACCAAGCAGCAAACATGCCACAGGTAAACAACCAAAGGCAGTTTGATCAAAATAATAGTGGATTTGCACCATGTTGAAGGGGAGACTTTCAAGGTAGGGGCTTCTAGAATAATCAAGGTGGGTTTCAAAACATGCAGAACGATAATCAAGGCATGCAGCAGGAGCAAATTAGGAGACCTCCTCCTGTATGCTGGACATGAGGTATGACTGGGCACCTTTCTCGCACATTTAGAAGTCAACAATTCGTACAAAATGGGCAGGTCTAAGGAGGGGGGCTACAAACCCACCTGCATATTCGCAGGATAATGGAAATGGGTGTGCTCAGAATCAGACAGTGCAGCAGACACAATCGCAGAGAGTGCAAAAAGACTTTCAAACACAGCAGGCAATTATGAGTCCGCCACAAGGGCAGTCACAGCAATTGCAGATACACCAGAGCACAAGCATGGGACAATTAATGACTCCTAGAATAGGGGGTGTCACTGTTGATGAAGGGATTCCTTTCACGGGGATGAGGATGAGAATGTATCCACAACAAGACAGCTCACTGGGAGACTTGATAGGTTCAATACCATCTGTGACGCCTAATCCTCAAGAGGAACCGATGGTTGGCGTTAATATAGGAGGCAAATCTTTTTTGTTTTTAATAGACACGGGTGCAACACGCTCATGTATACGAGAGGGAACATTTTCGATGTCTGGAAATGCCATGAATACTCAAGGGTTCACAATAGCTACAAGCAGAGTTACTTTTACTGATGCATTGCCAGTCTCTATAGGGGAGTGTCACATGTCTGTGCCATTGTTATATTCAAGGCAGACACCTGTCAATATATTCGGTTGAGATTTAATGACCACGTTGAATGTGACGATTTTGTTCACTGATGAAGGCATAGTCTGTTCAACACCAGGAATGCATTATTTAAGTGTGAGTGAATTTTTTATGGCATTTGCAGGGCAAGTGGCCATGCGAGGAGTACCATTATAACCAGAAGTTTTTAATTATGGGATACACATTCTGTTGACATGGTAACCAGGTTTAGTGGGCAGGACTATGAGAATACTTGATGAATTCTTATTTAGGCCAAATATACCTATGGATGAGGAGGAAGGACACATCTTTCCTTTAGAACTACAAGCAGCCATAGTGCGAGGGGAAATGGCTTTGCTTGATGGAAATGATCATGACGGCAGACGATGATGCACAGTGAATGCCATTGGATAAGGTTACAGATTGACTGATGTCACTGATGAGGATATGTTTAGAGACCATCCATCACATGACAAAGTAGTATTTGAGATGAGTATTACTTATTTGGTAAGAGCAATGAAATGCGAGGTTCCTCAGAAAATGATGCTAGCAAGGAAACGCCCTGAATATTTCGATGGCGAAAGTGCCTGTCTCGTTATGGACAAAAGGCCCCTATAACGTAGGACTATTGAAGGGTGCTGGAGAAGTGAAGATTAAGTTGAAACCAGGAGCAATTATACCTCGAGCACGACAGTATCCCATGTCTTGAGAGGCAGACAAACGTATTTTTTAAGACAATGTGGGTCATTCCGAGGTTGGAGGTAAGGGTGCCGATGCCGGTAATCCCTCACCTCCGTATTCCGAGGTCCCTTTGCGGGTCCTTCCTTACCTCCTGCTTTTAGCAGGAGTAAAGTAAGGACCCGCAAAGGTACTTCAGAGATAATTACGGTACCATAATTTACTGTGCTATAATTACCTCCTTCCCCATTCTCATTGAGCCCTATGGGGCAGAAATCGGAATGGGGAAGGGCAAAAGGTGAATGGGGAATTACCGGTCCCTCCAACCCTGGAATGGACCGGTAATTACTCCATTCGCCATGCCGGATTTGGGACGGTTTCGGAGGCAACCATGGAGCTAATTACTCCATGGTTAGCTCCAAACCCGGAATGAGGCCCAATATCTGCTATGATGGAACAGGGCATCATAGTGACATCAGAGTCACTGTTTAATATTGTGATTTATCCGATTAAAAAAGGGAAAGGGGGGTCGTGGTGTTTAATTCAAGATTTATGCGCAATTAACCAGATTGTAGAGCCTGAGTTCCCTATAGTTCCTAATCCTGTGACGATCTTATGTAATATTCCCATTGAAGCACGATATTTCACTGTGATTGACTTGCGTTTTTCTCATTCCCATTCCATGAAGACTCACAAGATTTGATGTAATTTATGTTCAGATAAAGTCGTCTGAAAAGTACTTGTTTACCCCAGGGTTACTGTGAGTCTCCAATTTTCAATACAGTTCTGCAGATGGACTTAAGCGACATTGATTTGGAAAGTGTTGCGTTGCAGTACATAGATGACATATTGGTCTATAGCACCTCAGAGGAAGAGTGAAGACATGATTCAGTTCAGCTAATGATTATTCTTGCAGAGAAAGGATATCAAGTGGAAAAGGAGAAATTGCAGTAATGTCAGGCGAATGTGCTGTACATAGGCCAGCTAATTTCACATGAGGGAAAGAAAGTTACTCCGGAAAACAGCAAAGCCACTCACGATAAAGCACATGCAGAGATTTTTGGGATTCTGTAACTATGTAAGAGCATGGGTCTTTGATTACAGTTCATAGCCCTTGTTGCAAGCTTTGAAGAAAGCACAGGTAAATCAGGAAAAAATAGTTTGGAATGAGGAGATGGAAGAAGGGTTTGACGAGTTGAAAAAGGCAATTTGCACAGCGCCAGTTTTAGGGATTCCTAATTATGCTGAGGAATTATTGTAGTTCTCACACACAAATGGCACTGTTATGACAGCAGTACTCACACAGAGAACCATGTTGGGGTACAAGTCCCTTGCATATTACAGTGGAATTCTAGACCCAGTAATGAGAGGTCACTTTCCGGGTGTACCGTCTTTGGCTGCCGCCGTGTTCGCCATTGAAAAGGCTGCTAGCATAGTGATGGGATGTTCCATGACGTTATTTGTCAGTCTAGAAAAACCTAAAGGAACCTTATCTTCTCATGGCCGTAAAGGAGTGCCCCACCAGACCTGCTGAGGCAGCGAAACCGTGCCTTCAAGAGGCCAAATGTCTACTCAATCACCACACGGGTACGTGTATGCGCACAATTGTAGTCCTCCTCGTGCCTGTTCTGCGGGTTCCTGACTGGGGTAAGGAGCCACCTCTTCAAGGGATAGCCTGCATCACCTGCATGTGGGCAACAATGATTATGTGTAAGTCATCACATCCTATGGGACCTGTATAAATGACATCATAGCATGCATTTATTTCCTGTTTGCTACCACATATCCATGCATGAATAGAGACACACAATGTGACTGCTGTGTGTATTCCTCCTATGGACAGGTGTGCGTGCCATCATCTAGTGGGTGCAGGGCGGTCCTATTCCTTGTGAGTGATCATGCACTGTGTTAGTCCACGCTGGTGCTGGTTCTTCCCATGATCTGGCTGATGTGCAGTCATTTCTATGCTTTCATCCTGTCACCATTGATGGCAGCTGCATGATGCTCTCACTATGCACGACAAATGGTGACATGCAGTTTTGGTGGACGTCTGTGTTAGTGTAGTGGTGTTTTAATGTATTTGGCCCTCATTTGACTCCTTTGTATGCAGTAATGGAGGACTGTCCTTTCTGTTGATGGTATTTGGTGCTGTGCAGTGGCCATACTAATTGCTTGTAGCTGCATTGTGTGGCGGGGGATACGGTCTGATTATGTACAGTGCACATGTTGATGGCTAGGGTATGGTTGTAACACTTCATCATTTTCATGGTAGGGCAGCTTATGTCTTGCATTTTGGGGTCAAGTGTCAGGTCCAGTCTGGCCTGCTTTGGGGTATGAGCATGGTCCATTCTCCCAGGCCCTCTCAGCCAGGTGAAGTATGCATCTTCCCCCCATCCCAGCCAGGTGAAGTATGCATCTCTTCCCCCCCATCTCAGCCAGGTGAGGTATGCATCTCTCCCCCCCATCTCAGCCAGGTGAAGTATGCATCTCTCTCCCCCATCTCAGCCAGGTGAGGTATGCATCTCTCCCCCCCCCATCTCAGCCTAGTGAAGTATGCAACTCTCACCCCCATCTCAGCCAGGTGAAGTATGCATCTCCCCCCGTCTCAGCCAGGTGAGGTATGCACCCCCCCCCATCTCAGCCAGATGAAGCATGCATCTCTCCCCCAATCACCTACCCACATCGCATTTCCATGAGCCTAACATGCAACTCACAGAGAAGCCAGGATCTCTGCCCTGCATGTCGCTCCATGTAGCGTGGTATTGTGGAGTTCCGCATGACCATTGAATCATAGGTTGATCCGGGGAATCGGACACAACAATGTGTGATGATCTTGTTTGAGTCACATACCATTTGCACATTGATGGAGTGGTATAATTTACTGTTGCGGTACACTACCTCCATGGCATGTGGGACCACCAATTCCACATGGGTGCAGTCGATGGCACCAATGCAACCAGGAATGCCGGCCAGTGAATGGAAACCAACTTTGGTGTTGGAGATCTCCTGGGCTGTCCGTGGTAGGAAAATGTGGTCGTCTGTGTGCTTCAGGAGGGCATCAAGCACTTGGTTCAGCGTACATGAGAATAATGGTTTTGATATGCCATGCATGTGCCCCACTGTGTGCTGGTAGGTGCCTGTGGCCATGAAGTGGAGCACAGACTCTACCTTCAGTAGGGGTGGGATGGCGGTGCGTATTTCAATCAGGCTGACAATATCGTCATGTATTATGTCCACAATGGTGGTGATGGTGTCCCGGTCCAGACGGTACAGGGTGTGGATCTGCTCAGGGGTTAGGTTGAGTGGACTGGCTCTGATGCGAGGGATTGGGGGCTGCCTGCGTGGTACCACTGGCTGCACTGGTGGGGCATGCTGGGCCTGCCTCAGCCTCCTTCTCCTCCTGCGTCTCCTCTGTGCTGCCTGTTGTTGTTGTTGTTTTTGTAGCAGCAGTTCCACTGAAATCATGTCCTCCAGCCCCAGCATTGCTAGTAGTATTGGAATCATTTTGGTGTGTGACTAGGTGTGGGAAGGGGTGGGGTTTGCTCCTTTTGTGCTGGCCCAGTCTATATTGCCTCCACCTGTGCTGATTGTGTGCACCTGTGGCAGTTGGGAACACTGCACATGGCCGTTTACGGGTGGTCCGCGATGCTGTATTTGCTCCATGCCAGTAAGGTACTTTTCGGGCTTCAGTAGGCCGTTATTTGCATGTCCGCCTGACTTGTGATGTTCTCCTGTTTCCACCATGCCGGTATTGCCGGCATGAAGGGTTGCATGCCCGCACCCCTGCCGCTATTAGCGGCACCGTTAATTACGGTGCCACTAATAGCGGGTTGGCATGTCATAATCGTGCGGAGCGGTAAGCGATGCGGGTAATCCATTACCGGCATCGTTTTCCCCTTACCTCCAACCTCGTAATGACCCTCAAAGAGTACTTTGGACTGTGGCTTATTTGGGACACTCTTTTTAGTCACTAAAAAGGGAGTTATGGGAAGCTATTTGTTCTTGATCCAAATGAGTGTGTTGACATTCGACTGAGTTCCTTTTTGATGATTGGAAGAGGGAACAGTTCCCTGATTCCATCCTCACTGAATTCCTATTTGGAGTCATGCATGGTGGTGCCCAATGACAACATTTCATGGATCGTTTTTGCAATTTTCCTGTTCATTTTTCACGCATACCCTGCACTTTTGGGAGGAACTACTAGTGCTCATCTGTTCCTGCAAGATCCTAAGAATGGTGCATTCGTGAGGAGATTGCTCACAGCCATAATTCAGCAAATTCTTTAGCTTCCTGAGTATAATTGGGAAAACACAAATGCCCCTATCAGCAAATAATGTGCATAGACTGGTCAGCTTTGTGTTTTACTATCTGATTGAGAAATGTCTGCATCTTGTTGGGAGCCAAACTGATGGCCGCACGTTCCTGAGGGATCTAAGAAATAATGCAGCACTTAATGAAATATTGAGAGACATAATAGCACATGTAAATGTTTCTTCAGCAAGGAGAGAACTGAATGAGACTTTTGATGAGAAAAGTATGTAATATCATGTGAGTTGTAGTTTATTGGTTATGTTCTGTCAATCAATAAAAAGAGCTATACAAAAAAGAATGATATCTCCTTCTCATGGTTAATACTCTGGTCTTAGCAGGGCGCTTAATGGAGATAAGCAAGTTAACACATGTGGGGTACATTTACAAGCCCCAACAGAAATTCCCTGAATCACAAAACCCCCCTTCAACAAAAACTGCATTTTAGCAGTTACCCAAAAATGGCTGTGCTTTTGTCTGCTGAGCACATATGGGGCGAGATTTTGAACACAGTCACCCCAAGGATGGCTGCATGGTATTTCCCTGCATGGTATTTCCCTTCACGTGAATCCATAGAAAACAGATTAGAGTCAGAATGACTCTGCAGTGCTGTTGTGTCATTTAAAGACTCAAAGCTGTACAAGAAATTACCTACATTTAAAAAAGGCATCACACTGGTGCTACTTTCATTTCAAACATCACACAGTTTTGTTCTATTTAAACACAGCCCTGTCAGTGTCTTCCATGAAAAGTAAAAGAATTCTGCTTAAAATCTGCACGGCTAGGATTGACTTTTGTAGCAAACTAACAAATGCAAAGTACTTGAAAGAAAAGATGCTTTCCCTTGCCTTCTGTCAATTACCAATCTTTTTTTTAAAACTTTTATTTTTGTTGGCAGAGGCGAGAGACATACAAACACATCAGAGCGAATAAAAGTAACATAATACACAGTCAGTAAATTACAATGAGACGCATAGCTGACAGGTGGATGAGAAAAGTCAATTAGGGGGTACGACAACACAAGGCGTGCAAAGCTATGGACCACAGCAGAGAAGGTCATGGCGAGTTGTCAGCCGACGAAGGGGCGTCCAACCCGTTCGGATAGCTGTTAAAAGCAGTCCAAATATTTTTGGGCCGGGAGCGAACAGGGAGGATGCTGAGGTATTCCTCTTCACAGTTCCGTGACCAACTCAATAAATCCAGCCATTTCCGGAGGTAGGAGGTGTGGAGCATTTCCAATTCCGAAGTACACATTTCTTACCAATAATACAACCCATATTTAAGAATTTGGCTGCGCCCCTGGCTCCCTCAGCGTCCCAAACCCCAAAAAGCACTCCCAAAGGGTCAGGCTCAATAGCAATATCACAGATTTCAGACAGTGTTTTTAGGATCTCACCCCAGAATGTAGCCAGTCCCGGGCAGTCCCAGAACATGTGCAAGTGACCTGCATTCTCCGCTCGGCAGCGAGGGCAGGGCCATGGGTCAGAGCGGGCAAACCTGGAGATCCTGCGCGGAGTGTAATATAACTTGTTCAGCAATTTATACTGGATAGTGTGATATCGAAATTTCAGGGAGACCCTATAGTGTGGGAGCACATTTTCCCCCATAGCTGGTCGGGGAGCTCCATCTCGAATTCGGATGCCCAGTCGTCTCGAGCACCAGAAGGCGATGTAGTACCCGCGAGAAGGAGTTTGTATAATGAAGACACTACACCACGGGCCCCCCTCGAGTTGGCAATATAGGAGATCCCAGGAAAATCAGGAGGATCATTGGGAAACTCTGGCCATGCGCCGCGGAAGGCAGAACAAAGTCTATAATATTATAGGAGTTCTAGTGGCGAACCTGAGTGGCCCGGTTTCCAGGTCTGCGGTGTTATAAATTGGCCATCTGGGTAGAAGTCAGTTAGGGCACGGTATCCCAGGGTTTGCCAGTGTTGTGCCAGGGCCGCATCATTTGTGGGTTCCAGCCCAGGAAAATGCCAGGCAGGAAGCCATTTGTAATACGGGCAATTTTCGGTCTCCACAGCAAACACCTGCCGCCAGGCCAATAAGGTAGCATATACGGGTCAAAGGGGGAGTCCGGCGCATACCGGCAGTGCAATATGAGCGACATTACATTGTTGCCAGATGCAGCCAGGGCTTCCAGTTTGACATGGGGGCGGGCAGGGGGCCCCGGGGTACCAATAAGAGGCAAACTGAGCCTATCCTGCAATCCAGTATTTCAACAGGTCCTGCGGCAGTGAACCCCCCTTTATCATAGGGGAGTGTCATTCCAAGCCATTTTTTGCGCACTGCGCCAGAATGCCACAGAAACTGGACGCACAGCTTGTGGAGATCTGTAAAGTACTTCTTGCCCGGCCATATGGGAACGTTCGTAAATATGTATAGCAGCTTAGGGAGCAGTATCATTTTAACCAGTGATAATCTCCCAGCTAGTGATGGTGGGAGAGAGCGCCACCGCTCTATCTTGGTACCTGACTGATATGCTGCGGCTACATAGTTATTAGCTAGGAGGGTGTCTCTAGTCAGGGACACCTGGACGCCGAAGTATCTAATCCCATCTCGAGACCAGCGAAGCGGATATTCTGTGGCCGGTTGGCCTGTGGAGCTAGTGAGAGGGAAAAGTTCAGATTTGGTATTATTAATGCTGAAACCAGAAAATGTACCAAAGCGGGTGACGTCCCGTAGTATTGGGTCAAGATGGACACCTGGGTCTCGGACAAACAGCAGTACGTCGTCCGCGTAAAGTGAGATGATCTCGGGGGTACCCTGTAACCGTATGCCTTTGTGAGAATGGCGCATCCTAATAAAGTCCGCCATGGGCTCGATGGCTAGGGCAAATAAGATCGGGGAGAACAGGCAACCTTGGCGGGTGCCTCTGAATAGGGGGAACTGGGCAGACGTTTGGGAGTTAAACCGAACCCTGGCCACCGGGGAGGTGTACAACAACTTGATGTATGCAATCATCCTAGGCCCAACCCCCATGGTCTCCAGGACGAGCCACATGTACCTCCAGGACACTGTGTCAAAAGCCTTCTGGGCATCTAGAGTGACCGCAACTGCGCTTGTACCGTGCTCGATTTGTGACATGACATTGAGGAGCCGCCTGATATTGTGCGACGTGGATCTCCCAGGCACGAAACCTGATTGGTCATCCTGTATCATGTATGGCATAACAGGTAAAAAGCGACTAGCAATCACCTTAGCAAAGGTTTTAGTATCTAAGTTCATAAGCGAAAGGGGCACAATCGTCCCCAGGTTTCCAATGCTTAAGCAGGACCGTGATGACGGCCTCACGCAATGTTGGGGGAAGGGCTCCTATCTGAAGGGACTCATTCCAAACCCCGAGCAGTTCGGGGGCCAAAATAGCAACATGCTCCTGATAGAATTCGGCTGTGAGCCCGTCGGGACCCAGGCGCCTTTCCTTTAGGGAGACTAGATATGGCTTCTACAATTTCATCTAATGTAATGGGGGAGTCTAATTGGTCTCTAGTTTCACCAGAAATAATGGTGGTGGGTATCTGCTCCAGTAACTCCCGCATCTGTGAGTCACAGTGCTCGGGGGGCTGAGTGTACAGTTAAGAGTAGAAGCCAGTGAAGACCTCAAGGATACGCTGGTCAGACCACTGCATCTCCCCTTACTTGTCCTTAATACAGTTAATTTGAGATTGGCCCCACTCACCCTTCGCCAATGCCGCTAACGTCTTACCTGGCCTATCACCCCCCCCCCTCACTTCCGTGCAGCCTGTGAGCGGCTGAAGAACTGGACCTCCCTAGTAACATGCTCATTAAATGTCTGTAACTCCTCACTGATCCGGGAGAGGACACCGGGGTCAACCGAGTCCGGGTGGGCCCGCTCCAGGTCTCGGAGTTTGGTTTCGGAGCGGGATAAGGCAGCTCTTATAGTCTTAAGGACTCAGGACTCTCTGGATATGAAGGCCTCCCTGATAAAGGCTTTAAAAGCATCCCAGCTGACCCATAGGGTGGTGGACTGCGACCCGTTGTGCTCAAAATAGGACTGAACATCAGCAAGAATATCTGCCCTGAACACAGTGTCCCGCAGAGCGGCCGATTTGAATCGCCACGTGTTGAAGGGAGGAGCAGGCATTCCCAACTCAAGGACCATAAGAATCTCTGAGTGGTCGGACAGAGTGCGTGCCAGAATTTTCATTTCCACAATCTTACCCAACACCGAACCAGACACCAGGAACATGTCGATCCTGGAGGAACTATCATGTACTGAGGAGTAGTAAGCGAACTCCCGTGTCTGTGGATGAAGCACCCTCCATGCATCATGAATGTCAAGTGTCACACAGTGGGACAGTAGTCTGCGAGCTGCGCCTGACAGGGTTCTGGGGGCCGTGACAGACCTATCTTTCATTGGGTCGAGTATGAAGTTCATATGCCCACCCCAGATGATCTGTAACCCCACATACCCTAGCAAAACAAAAGAGTTGATGGCTGGAAGGTTTAGAATACATCTTGACCTCTGGCATTGCTCTGGGCAACCCTCCAGACCATCGTTCTTCTCCTGCCAAGCCATTACAAAAGGGGAAAAACCATATGCAAATCAGGCTTGGTCCCACCCCCAAAGGGGTAGTCCAGCCCGAACTGCTAGGTCACATCCCTTTTGCACGAGACCACAAGCATCCCCAGACATGTTTCAGCCTTGTTGGGCGTCATCAGTGAGGAGTAGCTTGGGTCTCTAGGCCCAGCAGGCAAGGGACCCACGTCTGGGCATACCCTTCCCACTTGGGGTGACAATAGCAAAACAAAAGAGTTGATGGCTGGAAGGTTTAGAATAAATCTTGACCTCTGGCATTGCTCTGGGCAACCCTCCAGACCATTGTTCTTTCTCCTGGCAAGCCATTACAAAAGGAGAAAAACCATATGCAAATCAGGCTTGGTCCCACCCCCAAAGGGGTAGTCCAGCCCGAACTGCTAGGTCACATCCCTTTTGCACGAGACCACAAGCATCCCCAGACATGTTTCAGCCTTGTTGGGCGTCATCAGTGAGGAGTAGCTTGGGTCTCTAGGCCCAGCAGGCAAGGGACCCATGTTTGGGCATACCCTTCCCACTCGGGTGACAATAGCAAAACAAAAGAGTTGATGGCTGGAAGGTTTAGAATAAATCTTGACCTCTGGCATTGCTCTGGGCAACCCCACATACCCTAGTAATATGGATGCCACCTGGTCGATAAATGTGGGAGAGTCAACATTGGGGCCGTATGTGTTCACTAGCAAGCAATACTTATTGGCACTAGCGCAGTACAAAACGATGTATCTCCCCTCGGGGTCCACGTAGCTCTTATGTAAGACAAATTTAATCAACTTATGGATCAGCGTCAGGACCCCCCTTGCGTGCGTGGAATATGAGGTGTAATATCCGTGCGATCCCCATGTTGGCGCTATGCTTTTGGATAGAGGGCCCATTGAGTGTGTCTCCTGCAAAAGCAGAATTTTGCAGCCGTGTCTGCTGGTTACGCTCCAATCTTACGAGCCTTAGTGTAATTGCTCAGGCCCCACACATTCCAAGACATCACCGCCACCTGTATTTCAAAGGTCTAAGCAATATCTCACCACCAGCGCCATAGTGCTGGACCAGACTGGAGGATGCCCCCCATGTCATCCACGGAGTGCGCATCAAGCATTGTCATGCAGCCGTGTACCTTGAAACACCCTGTGATTCACGAAACCAAGCACCAGACCCCCAGCACCAGGGCACACCCGGGTGACACAGTGGACAGCCCACCAAAGTCTAGTGAACATCCCACCACTGTTGTCGTAATCCAACTATAAGGCAGCGCTCATTCCTGTGCAAGCGCCCCAATGTTGTGTGATATGCCAGTCTGGCCCCGCCGTTTGCAATACCACGTCTCAAAACCCCAACATTGACCCCCACCACCCTCACTTCCCACACCCAACTTGCAGTGGATTTCCCCCACCCCCCAACACAAACGTCACCAGAAATAACAACACTCCCCGGTATAGAGGGGCCCGTGGACCAGACCCAACAGGGGAAAGCCCCAGGAAATGCCCAACAGGGGCCGACAACCAGTGACATCAACCAGAACAAAAGCATTTGCAATTGCAGTGAGGTGTGCTGTAGCCGTGTGGACGGCACTTCAAGTACCATTGAGATTGTCAAAGAGAAGTTCTGCAAAAAAAACGGACCCATCGGCTGGCCCCCAGAGCCAGGCAGTCATTGCAAGTGGGAGGACTCCAGGGAGGCACCTGGGGCACATGACTGCATCAACCATTCAGCTGTGAAGAGGAGGCCAGTGCAGCTCGCACCCAGGACGCATCGTAACTCAGTAAAGAGCGGAGGGGGCCCAATCAGCTAAAATTGCAGCACCTAATTACCATTTGCATAATCCAAGTCACAGATTTTACCATATAGATTAGTTAACGTTGGACCATGTTGATCTGAGTCAATTGACGTTGGCAGGCTCTCCAGCCTGATCAGCAAGTGGTATGTGTGCTTCAATAAATTTCACTGCCTCATCGGGGACAGTAAAGAAATATAGTTTGCCATTGTGGGTGATTTTGAGGCGCGCCGGGAATAGGATAGCATACGGGACACTCCGTTCTCTGAGCAGCTTCTTGACTCCAATGAACTGGCACCTTTCCTGCAGAACCTCAATCGAAAAGTCCGGAAAGATCCTGACGGTGTGAGATTCAAGATGCAGGTCCCCTCTCTCGCGCGACAGGCGGAGGATGAGATCTCTGTCCCGGTAATTGAGGATCCGGGCTATGATGGGCCTTGGAATATCGACGGGCTTGGGGCGAGGTGATAACGCTTGATGAGCTCTCTCAACTGTGAAGTGCGGCGATAGCGTCGGGTTGCCCAGCAGGTCCTTACGTAAGGCTTCGACCGCATCCTCCATGCACCCCTTAAGGGTGTTCTCAGGGACCCCTATAATGCGCAGATTATTTCTGCGGGAGCGCGATTCTAGGTCATCGCACTTTGCCCGCACACTTTTCATGTCACGGGACAAGCAGGTAACAGCGTCCTGCAGAACATGTATAACATCCTCATTAGTGGAGATTCTGCTTTCAGCTTCGGTGATTCTGGTCCCCGCCTGATCCACCCATGATTTTAGGGAGGTGACGTTGGCATTAATGTCATCTAGCTTCTCGTGAAAGGAGGCAAAGTTTTTAGCCATGGATTCCATGAGAGTGGTCAGATCAGGGGCCGTTGCATTCGGGCGCAAGTCAACTTCCGGTTCCTCTTGCAGGGATGTTGTGTGCTCCATTTCGCTCCTCGGAACTGATTTGGTGAATTTATCCATGGCCCTCCCCTTGGAGGACCCCTTGGATCTGTTCGACATTGTTGGACTCCTTCAGGTATGGCAGGACCCAGAGGTGCAGTAAACGGGCAGTGGACTAGGGGGCCAGAAGACAGCAGGTGCTACCCCTACCAAGGTGCAGTGGGCCGGCTCTGGTGGCAGCAGAGGGTGAGTATCCGTAGCCGGATTGGACGCCCGGGGCCCGGGTCCAGGAGGATGAGGACACCAGCACTTGGAAATTGATAAATGAAATGGCAGTGTTGTAGGGGGCCGTTCCCCATCCAAGTGAAAGGCGTGAGATCAGCCCAACGGGGCCCCCACTTCCATAGGCTCAATCCATGCAGTACAGCAGTAGAGCGAGTGTCAGACTCCCAGCACACACAGGGGCATCCAGGTGTAGGAGGATGGCCCCTGGAAGGGATAAAATGCAGGCAGTGCCTTAGTAGTGACGAATGCAGGCAAATCCTGTGAGCTTTTAGGGAGAGGTCGCAGAGCCTACTCTCCAGGGTGCCCGGGCCTGGTGATGCGGCTCAAAGAATATGAGGGGGGGATCCCACGGCCCCCGTGGAGGAGCAGGACAGCTGGCAGAGTGGGGGAAGGGGGGCGCAGCAACACTCCAAGAACGGGCCCCCCCAGCCCTTCACCTGATCAGCGCGATCGCTGACGCGCACCAGGAAGCCGAAAGTCTGCCACAGCGGGCAGGCCACAGCTCGGCCAGCCCACGCGTTCCAGGTATGGGGCCTCCAGCCCCGACAGCAAAGGCAGGGGCGGGGGCGCGCTCCAGCGACGGCCCCGGCAGCTGGTTCCCAGAGCCGCTGAGCCCAGGGTCTCCGGCCCAAGGGAGATGGCAGGGGGCCGGGCACACCCCGCAGCGGCTTCAGCAGCAACGCGACCGTGCCGCAGCGCAGCCCAGGGGGAGACCGTCGCGAAACCCAGCACAGCTCCAACGGCCCTAGGCAGCCACGGGAAGTTCAGCAGGGCACCCGAGGGCCGGGGCAAGCCTCCAGCACCACGCGGCGCGGCTCGCCGCAGCCCAGGCACTCCGAGGACCAGGAATGAGAGGGAGGGGGCCGGGGACACACCACGGCCACCGCGAGTCAGCAGGCTGCAATTGGAGGAGGCCCGTAAGTAGTCTTCCCAAGTCCGAATCAAGCCGGGATTTCACCGGATGATGCCTGATACAACAGGGCAGCAGGCCAACCACAGGCACAGTGTCAGAAGTGGTGTCGGTCGCAGATGTATGCGGATGATTGCCAGAGCCACACAGAGCTCAAAGGCTAGGCAGCCATCTTGGGCTGCTCCACAGCCCCACCTCTGTCAATTACCAATCTAACTATTTGCAAGCATATTTCTGTGCCCAGAAACTGATCTGATCTTTCAAAGCCTTTCTGAAAATGAATGCCAAAGAAACCGCATTTTGTGAAATGAACATGAGATAAAAAGAACATGTGCAAATCCGCTTTTGCAAAGCAGGGAAATAACATTTAAAAAACTAAATGTGAAATAATACCATTACTCGCACAGCAATAGTATTATATGTGTGGGGATGGGGTTTGCTTTAAATGTATCTCAAGTGGCCGAGATTGGTGGTCATATGCTGTGGCTGGTCATTGTGTTAAACTGAGCTGTGCCGTAGTCGATTTTGTAGACTCATTACGACTAGAGGCAAACTTATGACCAATCCAAGACCCCCGTTTTCTCGTGCACTTAAGTTGGAGCAGCATATCATGCATTGTTTTAGTAAAAATTTAAGAATGTCATCATGTTGTAATAAAAGTCTGATGCCACAGTTTTCGCACTGAGACATATTAGACTGATGTTTCAATTAAAAAAAAAGAAAAAAAAATGTATATTGTATTTACTCCGAAAAAGACTTTATTTCTGTTGAAAGAAAGAAAAACAAAAAAAAACGTGTGAAAACAGCAGAATAGATTTGGCCTAGGCAGGCACTTCAAAGCCTCTGCCTCCATTGGAAAGGAATCCCCGGTGCAAATACAAAAGGGTGTGTTTTATTTTGCGCCACCTTCAGTGTCAGGGGTAGAATTCTCTGGCTGAAGTGTGCCGTGTTTTAGCATCCATTACACAGCTGCTGCAACCCTTGTATCTCCATTCACTGTGGCTGGAATTCCATTAAAAGAATGCAAAATCACAAGTGAAATGTATTAACTCTGCCTGGGCATAAACACCTCAGCAAAGTATAGCCAGTTGGAGACGGTTCTTGGAACCCTTGACTGCGCATTCTCACGGTGTAGCAATGGATGAGGGTGCCCTTGAATATAGAAGAGTGGGAAGCAACAGCGTTCCTCGCAGTTGTGCAGTGCAGGGAGCTTTTATAACAAATTAAGTGGTGCATACTGTTAACATCATTGCTGTTTTTGCAATTGTCCAAAATACCCAACCCCCTAAGAGTGAAAAAGAGTAAAGGGTTAGGCTTTCCAGCCCAAAATTATCTTTTGTGGGTGTGATTTAGGCCATGGGCCATGCCAACTTGCGTTTGTGGAAATTTAAAATGTTTATTAACTCCTTAGAGTTGGTTAGAATGTACAATACAAAGGACTATTTTGAGATTTATGGTTTGTAGATATAGATCGCCTGCTGTCATTTAAGGTACTGTTTTACAGTAAAAGTCATACCTTGTATTTAAAATGTGATTCACATAAACGTTACTTATAAACATAACTGTTATGCATTTTGTGGCATACTTTGCCATTAGTTCTCCTAGTAGTGCTGCACATGCAGCTGAACGTCATCAGAGACACATGATAAACCCAGCAAGGATGCAGTCTGCCTGCTTAGCACTGGGCAGTTTCTGTAAAAATGGCCAAATGGATACCTTGATTGGACATCTCAGACATGTCTTCTTTATAGCTGTGAAACATTGTGTACTACCTTTGGCACAACCTTTTTATCCTTTCACGCTTCTATGGCTTTGGGTATCATTTTACAGGCATCCTGATATGATATGATATTTTATTTTTAGCACACCCATAGACAAGTATTTCAGGGCGTGATTGCACTTGCGGATTTAGCTGTAATCTTTGCCATTTTAACATCTCTGCAATCTATTTCATGCTTGCACCTTTTGGGCAGTCAAAGACCTCTTAAATGTGGGGCTGTGGAGGGAAAGTAGTGCTTCCTTCTGAACATCATTTTAGCGCTCACCTGTGGGATCTCTGTGTTTGAATTAAGCAAAGACATGTGTTAAATATTTTAAAGTGATGCATCGTATTTCAATTTTAATTTTCTCTGGGGTAAACACCTCATTTTGCAATTGTTTAAATAATTTAAGTCATTTGCATTTGAACATAAAAGTTATTGCTTAACACATTGTATGTGTTTGTTGATTAGAACAAACTCCAATGATGACAGGGAATGGCACCAATAAAACCACTGAGGTACTGGATGTTTTACATATTAAGATGTATTCTGGGAACATAAGAGTGACCAAAGAGGTTTATATGTGTAATATATGTCCATGAGAGTTGTATGACTGAATCACTATATACCCAATGCATGCTAGGTTTGGTACACATTTCCTTTTTTACAAAAAATATACATCAACCTAACAAAGTTTTGGTGAATATCAAGCATATAAACAAGTTTGGCCAGTAAATACATTAGCTGTCACAGTGCAATGACTGTCACACAAGCATTGTTTTGTATCACCCAGACTCTGAGAAACAGAACTAAACTATAATTTAGAAAATTACAAGTACATTGAAATAAACTGCTATGACAAAGTTTCTCCACTTGCTATCTGCAACCTTGTTCCGAGTTGGCCTTATTGTAAATAGATCACTATGTGATAGGTGAGAGGGGAGGTGTCCCTTCTGGGATCCATTTTAAAGCTTCTCTGCAGCCTGTAAGAGGATTCAATTCAGCACTACAGCTAAGTTAATGTGACCTGGGAAACCACACCCCTTTGGAGCCAGAACATAACTTTAAAAAGATGAATAACTCATAGAGCGGACATGTGAAAATTTTATAAATGATACCATAATTCTTGTGATTTTTCTGCCCACATTTTAAGAGGTTTTTCGACCCGGTGGCATGTTCAGGGGGGTGTCAGCGGAAAAGTGGATATTACTCTAAATGTATGCATGTTAAAAATCTGAAACTTCATCAGTTAATGTCCCTACTCCCTGCACACATGTATGTAAAGTTGGGTCAATGTCAGAAATTGCAAAATCAGTTAAAAAGTGAAATATGTGCCATTTCTGAATGCAAGCTCCCAGGAAGAGCAGAGTTTGAACAGGGTATACCTCCTGTAATGCATGATGGGTGCATATGATTTTAAAACAATATGTACCTCTGCAAATATGTATTTGTTTCAAATCTAGATTTGTGTGTAAGTTGACAGGAGGAGTGGACTTTCTGCAGGCTGTAAAATGACATCACTCTGACTCACAGTTCATTCCCCAATCAAATGATAAATGGAAGTTTGACCAATTAGAAGCTGAGAGAGAGGTAGGGTCAGTGATGCTAGAACACACCCACATTCTAAACACATAAAAGCAGACAGACAGGACAGTTAGGGACTTTCCAAATCCATCTGCAGCGGGACGCTCTGCCGGAAAAATCCATACTTACCTCCATCAACCTCCAGAAAGCCAAACTAGAGACTTCAATCTATCCAGAACTAAGAGAACCAGAGAGAAAGCAGTGCTGTACCCAGAGAGACCCAGACCAGCAGAGAGAGCTGACCCAGATCACTGTGAAGTGCAGAGGCCAGACCAGACCAGACCAGAGTCCAGTCTAAAACCCTGACCAGATCCGTGGCGGGGCCCATTTCACTCAAGAATATAGTGTGAGTACCTAGAAAACTGTGCAGAACCAATCTCTTAGTTAAAATAATATAATTCAATCCTATTTTAATCTAAGTAGAACTGTCTCCTAACTGTCACCTGTCACTTGTAAAGCTGTCACCTGTGATTTGCTAGTTGCAAGCTGCACTTGTCATTTTGAGCTTTTGAAATTTGCAAACCCAAAAATGACCTTTATTAAATCGCTCATATCTCCGCGACCGTTTGGGCTTCTTATAATCACTAATGAGTTGACATGAAATGGATAAGATAGCACACTGGTAAATAGGAACAAAAGTATAATGTGGTAGAGGATGCCTTATGTAAGCTCAGGTGGATGCAATATTCAATGAATGCAGTACAGAAAATACGCAATATGATTTCAACCAAACAATGTAATCACTTTTCTCTGGCTATTCACTCCCCCCCTCTTTATGCAATGCAAGGAAATGGAAGGAAAGCACACAGTTCTCAGAAATGCAATCAATGTAATCAGTTCAATCCAGCAAGCTTAGACAACAGAAAACAGATAGGAGTTTTGAAAACACAGGCCCAAATGCTTTGATATGTGCTAGCAATGGATGAGAAATATGCTGGAAATGCTTTTTAATTCCCTTTCAGAGGTTCAGGGTGAGTGGTATTTAGTTAATATTAGTCCAGGCTCACACTAGCAATGATGCAGGGATAGTTAGCAGGTTAAACGAATTTCTGGCAAATGGAAAGCAAGCAGCAGCAGTTTTTACATGTGAAGAAATTGCAAATCGCGGTAAAATTCGCGGATGCGTGTTCCGCGATTGCGGTAAAACTATAAGGGGTAGGAATGCGGTTCTTGGTGCGATTCAAAGCTACGATTCTAAGCTATCAGAGGAAAGTTACTGCAAGTCTCTAGCCCAAACGGTCGCGGAGATATGAGCGATTTAATAAAGGTCGTTTTTGGGTTTGCAAATTTCAAAAGCTCAAAATGACAAGTGCAGCTTGCAACTAGAAATGACAGGTGACAGCTAGGAAGCAGTTCTACTTAGATTAAATAGATTGAATTATATTATTTAACTAAGAGATTGGTTCTACACAGTTCTGCTGGGTACTCACACTATATTCTTGAGTGAAATGGGCCTCGCCATGGATCTGGTCAGGGTTTTGGACTGGGCTCGGGTCTCTCTCTGGGCACAGCACTGCTTTCTCTCTGGGTACAGCACTGCTTTCTCCCTCTGGTCTGGTCTCTAGTTCTGGATAGATTGAAGTCTCTAGTTTGGCTTTCTGGAGGTTGATGGAGGTAAGTATGGATTTTTCCGGCAGAGCGTCCCGCTGCAGATGGATTTGGAAAAGTCTCTATCTGTCCTGTCTGTCTGCTTTTATGTGTTTAGAATGTGGGTGTGTTCTAGCATCACTGACCCTACCTCTCTCTCAGCTTCTAATTGGTCAAACTTTCATTCGTCCCCTGATTGGCGAACTAAGTTGTGTCAGAGTGATGTCAGCCATTTATGATCTCTTGAAGAACCTCCCTTATCATCTGTGCACCCAAATCTATATATGATCAAAATACATACTTCAGAGTTACACAGTTGTTTGAAATTACATACCCATGTCACCTATCACATGAGGTATACTCTGTCCCAAATCTGCTGTTTCTAGGAGCTTGCATTCACAAATGGCAACTTCTAGCACTTTTTAATGTGCTAAACAACATTGGATCTTCATTAAATTTTATACAACTGTTCCTCACATATCTACCCACATACCAATGCATTTTCGTTTGTCTAGCTGAAACAGGGAGTCTGTAATATTAATAAACAATGGGGTTTTGCCCCAGAACATCACACAAATTCGAGTTTAGTCTTGAATTAAAGGTACATTTTTTAAATTAAAGCTCTCAAAGTTATACATTTCTGTCATTTGATTACAAAGAGTTATCAGTGTTTTTGTAAAATATATATTTTACTTCCAATTCAGTCCTCAGAGTGTTGAGGTCCGCCTCCAAGACTTGGGTGGGTCAGTCCTCTGGGCAGGCAGGGCTTTGTTGACATTACACAGTCAAAATCAACATATTCCTTTCAGAGGAAAGGGGCCATTGTGTGGTCTCTGGGAAGCTCCCAGCCAGTCTGCCTTCTATCAATCAAGAGGTCATGTGAGATTCTAACTCCTGGTGTGAGCTCTGGAGGTGAGAGGGTTTCCCAGGCTTCAGGCCTCTGGGAACAGCATGTGGCTAATTTTTAATTAAAATGCAGCCTTTGAAGTCAGCTAAGTCAAATCCCTTTGTCAGCTACTGCACTCAGTTCTCCTGTCAGAGTTTAGACCGCCAGCGCCCCCTTGAGGATTTTGTTGGTACTGCATGCAATTTTGGGATTTTCTTGGATTAATGCATTCTAAACAGGAATGGTTCTTACATGGTAGTAAATCCTTGCTTAACATTGTTTTGATGGGGCTCCTTACAGTAAAATGGTTATGTGGAACCCCACAAAAGGGTTGAATCTTTAAAGTGGTCCAATGAGTCACGATTTCAGCAACTTTTTGATATCAGTAACAGTGGATTTTGTTAACAAAGACCTTTCTTTACACTGGTGGGTGGCAAGTTAGGTAACCATTTTGGTGTGCGCACAACTGCGCAGCTCTCCTGGATTCTGGGATGAAATGATGGGCGGCGACAGCGCATCCCCATCTTTACGCACTCCAATGATTTATTTTTGTTCTGGGGTAAAATGATGGGCAGCGACAGCTCAATCCCCATATTTACCCCGTCTAATGATTCCACATGGGTCAAAACCCTCCACAAGCCGTGTGAATTTACCTAACTTCATTGTTGCAAATTAGCACCCCTCGCTACTTAGACCACTGAGAACAGATTTTACCTGATTTTACTTTAATTCTGTGTCATTGCTTGTGTTTTTAGAATACTTTTATTTTGCCGTTCGGCAGTCCTCTCTCTTTGTTTGTGGGGTCTGTGAAATCATTAAAAATACAATATTACGGCTGTTACACCGAGCAAAGGAAAATACACTGACACGGGCTTGTAAAGATTCCCAGAATCTTTATTACAAAACTGAACAGCATTCAACAAAGTACACAAATAGCTATTTGGTCGTCAATACATCACAGAGACCACCAGCAGGTCCAATATGAGCAGTGAGGGAATTTCCTAGCTGGACATCAGTGTTTTTATACAATTTGTAAAATGATGTCCAGCCCCCTTACAGGTTAATCATGCACTGGGCTAGGGTCGCGCCAGGTTCACTTCCTAATTTACATATCTCGCGCATGCGGTTTACTTTTCAATACATTTACTAACACACTCCATTATTCTTGAAATTAACATTTACACTCTTTATATATTGCTTTAATACAGACCAAACCATGTTTTGCATGTTATGTTTGGATAGCATTACTGTTCTTGTATACTTGTAGTTTAATATTGGCATTTCAAGTAATCCCCTGCTCCGAGGTCAACAAAGGACAAGGTCTGCATGACCCTAACATGTAGCCTGAAGGCAGGTTGGACATTAACTTCCCTACAGAGGTTGGAGAGGTTAAGGCAAGAACAAGGACACACAAGACGGCCATTTTAGATCACAGGGTGACTTTGTACAAAACCCCAAAATGGCAGTTTCTAACCTAAAATGGAGGCTTGATTCAAGATGACGGCTTACATCAATTTCTAAGGTCAAGACCTTGCCGCAGAGAGTTATTTGCATACAATTTTCATGCAACTTGGCGTAGGCCAATATACATACAAATCGTTTGTAATAAGAGGCATAATTTAATATCCGGTTTGACAAACCCTCCTTTTGGCCTATGCCAAGTGCTAATACTATTTCTGATTTAATTGCAAGTAACTCCATGCGTAAAAAGTCCTCTAACGGGTATGCTTCTTCCAGATACCATAACCCAAACCCAAAAGTCATTACAAATCCAGTAATTAGTACGAGAAGGCAACAATACACTTTGGGGGTCCCCTTACATACTTGATCATTGTCTCTGCTAGTCATATTTTTATCTAAAAGTTCAGTACGAGAGGTAGCGGGTGCAGGCATCGTAGTCTTCAATCGAAAAAACACCAATTGTTTGTTTGCTGGCGACTCCAGTCGCGCGTCTTCATAATGTCTTTCCCACAACCCTAAACCGACAGAATCTTTCCGTACAATCGGGCCAAAAAGACAAGCCCTCAAATGATTTTTTTTCCAGTCGCACAGTCAGACCATGCTGTACATTTATTTCCTTGGGCGCAAATTATATTTTGCAGTTTCTGGTGAGAACAAGGTGTCGTCACTTCCTCCTGGAAGTGGTGAACGAACGGAAATGGGATCAAGAAAGGATTGATCCGGGAGTTCCACTGTTGGGGAGTGCGGAGACAAGATGGCCGTTTTGTCCGGCCCTGCGGATTCTGAAGCGGTCTCCGATTCTCCCTTGTTGGTTGTTGCTGTTTCAGTCACGCGAGTTACAGCAGTGGGAAGAGATTCTGTGTCTTCTGTATCATATGGCATGGGCTGTGGGATCCGATTGGTGTGCGTCGCATGGATCGAGTGTTTTCGACCCGCTACCCGCACGGCAGTCTAGGTGACTAGCAGGACCTGGTAGGGACCCCTCCACCGAGGTGCAAGGCAAGATGACCTCTCAAAAACCTTTGTGAGGATCCAGTCCCCTGGTCGTAGCCTGTGACCATGGCCCTCTTAGTGTACGGGTAATGCCTCTCGCACCTGGTGATAAATTGAAAACAGGTTTTTAGTCAACTGGTTACAGTAGTCTGAAAGAAACACATTTTCTATATTCGTAGTGAGCGACTTTTTGGCATACCCCAAATATTAGCAGGTCTCTCCATTACCACCTCAAAGGGAGAGAGCCCAGTCTTAGTTTGAGGGATCATTTTCATCGATAGTAACACGATCGGTAAGGCGTCTGGTCATTTTAGCTTGGTGCCAGCACACATCTTAGTGAGTTTGTTCTTTATAATGCCATTGTGCCTTTCCACTAATCCGGCACTCTGGGCATGTCTAGCTGAATGGAACCGTTTGTCAATCTGTAGTCCTTTGCAAATTTGCAGGACTACAGTGGCAGTAAAGTGTGGCCCATTATCAGACCAGATGACTCTCGGCAGCCCGAACCTAGGAAAAAACTCTTTCAACAGAGTTTTTTCCATGGTTATGGCCGTTGCATCTTTAACCGGGTAGGCTTCAACCCACTTACTAAATGCACAAATAACAACCAATACATATTTAAGATTGTTACACCGTTCCATTTCAATAAAATCAAAGTAAATAACCTCAAACGGGACAGAAGGTGGAGCGAAACTTCCTCTAGGAGTCGAGGTACCTTTCCCTACATTGTGCTGCAAGCAAACCATGCAGTTCTGGACAAAACGCTCCGCAATTCTGAAAATCTTATCATTGGCCCATACACTGTGTAGCATTTTCGTTAGTTTCCTCGCACACACATGTGTCGGACCATGAGCCATAATAACCCTCATTGTAATGTAGGCGTCAGGGAGTAACCATTTCCCTTCAACATTGTCTACCCAACACCCATCATCATCCAACCTTCCTGCACCCTCGATCCATCTCTTAGTTTCCTCTATAGTAGCATCTGCTTGAATGTCTTTTACAACATCAATACTTTCTCCCAAAGTGCAAACATTCACAGCTTCTTTTACAGCGTACATTTCTGAACTGAAATCAGTGGCAGTCTGTTTAGCTATCTGATCTGCGAAGGCATTCCCTTTTACTACATCATCTGTAACTTTTTTATGTGCTGAACATTTTATGATAGCTAACTGAACAGGGAGTGCAAGTGCTGAAAGCAATCGCACTATTAAAGTGCTGTGCTGGATTTTTGTTCCGTGCAAGGTCAAGAAACCTTGTTCTTTCCAAAGTCTACCGAAATTGTGGGCCACCCCAAAGGCATACTGACTGTCAGTATATATATTCACTGTACGCCCTTCAGAAAGCTCACAAGCTCGAGTTAACGCTATAATTTCTGCGGCCTGCGCAGAGTTATGCATAATTCTTTTGGTTTCCACAACCGTGCTTAAAGTAGTGACAGCATAAGCAGCCGTAGATGTACCGTCTGGAAGTTTAAAACAAGAGCCATCACAAAATAGATCTCCTTGGGGGCTATTCAAAGGCGTGTCTTTCAAATCGATTCTGCCTTTAGTCTCTTGTTCTGTCATATAATGGCAATCGTGTGACGTATCGTCATCATCAACAATATTTTGTGAGACAGGTAAAAGTTCAGCCGGATTTAATACACAACACCTCTGAATTTGAATATGTGGAGCAAACAAGATCAGTTCATATCTTGTCAATCGTGCAGAAGTGAGGTGTGCGTTTGAGTTCTGTTCAATAGAATATCTACAGAGTGAGGTGCCATTATGGTTAACGCATGACCCAGGACCATTCCCTCACTCTGTTTTACAGACGCAGCAGCAGCAGCAACAGCGCGCAAACATCTTGGCAAAGCGCATGCTACAGGATCAAGGGCGGAGGAATAGTAGCCGCACGGCCTATTTTTCCCTCCATGTTCCTGCGTTAACACAGCCAAAGCACATCCATCACGTTCATGCACAAACAATACAAAGGCCTTCTCATAATTCAGAGTTCCTAAAACCGGCACCGAACACACCGCAGATTTGAGCAAATCGAATGCTGTCTGGTGTTCCAAGGTCCGTGGCAATGGCAAAGAAATGCCCTTCTTTGTCAAAGACAACATTGGTTTAATCGTTCATGAAAAATTCAGGATCTACAATAAGAAGCCATACCTATCAAGGCTCTAACTTCCTTCTGCGTATTTGGGACAGACATACCAGAAATGGTCTTTATTCGTTCAGGTGTCAACCGTCTTCCCTCCTTTGACAGGAGTTAGCCTAAATAGGTGACCTCCTGGCAACAATATTGGAATTTCTTAAGTGAAGCTTTGTGGCCATGTTTTGCTAGATGACAAAGCAGTAACACGGTGCCTTCTTTACAGGCACTCTCAGAATCAGCAGCCAAGAGGAGGTCATCTACATACTGTAGTAACGTGCAAGTAGTAGGCAACTCGAGGGTATCAAGCTGCTCTTTCATTGCCCTACTATAAATACTTGGACTCTCAGTGTACCCTTGTGGTGCACGAGTGAATGTAAACGAGCGCCCACCTAGGTTAAACGCAAACAAATACCTAATATCCTTTTGTATAGGAATACTGAAAAACCGTTTTTAAGATCAACAACACTAAAGTGAGTGGCAGAAGCCGGAATCATGGTTAATATCATTGTAACATCAGGTACAATAGGAAATTGAGGAGCCACAATTTTGTTAATAGCGCGTAAATCAATTATAAAACGAAAGGGAATCGCAATATCATCTTTTTTGTATACTGGCAAAATGGGGCTGTTACATATGCTACCCATAATCTCCTCAATTACTCCACGATGTACAAAATCAGAAACTATACATTTCAAAGCCTGTTCGCCTTCAACTGAGATCTTATATTGCAGGAATGCGAGGCAGTTTTACTCCATCTTTCAAAATAATTTTAACAGGTTCAATTTGGAGAATGCCTACTTCATTATCATCGATTGCCCATAAGCATTCTGGAACATTACTAAATTCTGGCGGTAAAGGTCGAGTCAAAAACTGAGAGGCGAGTGATTGCTGGGGTGAAATTGTTAGCCGAATCCCATCCGGAGAACGATGAATTACTGCATGTAATGCTTTCAACAAATTTAGCCCCAGCAAGTTCTCCCCACAGTTTGTGGTGATTAAAAATGGACACTGTTCCGTGAAGGGACCCAGTGTTATCGGTACCGGAAAAGAGACCGGACAAACTACAGGTGTGCCTGGAAACCCTACGGAAACGTTGGATTGCCCTGACAGGGGAATATTTGGAACCTGTGAATGGTCAATGGAACATTTCTGTGCTCCCATATCTACTAGAAATAGAGTCTTCCTATTTCCCACCGCCATCTCAACATAGGGGCCTTTCTGATGAACGGGAATAGGTGTAGGTTCCAAATCCTGCTTCGGGCAATCCTAGCGGAACAAAATATTATCAAAAGGAAGTTCTTCAGAGAGGTACACGGCAGAAGGGTGATCAAAAATGTTTCTATTATCCACATTCGAAACTTGCGAAACTTGCTCTGCAGTGATGTTGTGTCATTTAAAGACTCAAAGCTGTACAAGAAATTACCTACATTTAAAAACGGCATCACACTGGTGCTACTTTCATTTCAAACATCACACAGTTTTGTTCTATTTAAACACAGCCCTGTCATTGTCTTCCATGAAAAGTAAAAGAATTCTGCTTAAAATCTGCACGGCTAGGATTTACTTTTGTAGCAAACTAACAAATGCAAAGTACTTGAAAGAAAAGATGCTTTCCCTTGCCTTGTGTCAATTACCAATCTTTTTTTTTTAAACTTTTATTTTTGTTGGCAGAGGCGAGAGACATACAAACACATCAGAGCGAATAAAAGAAACATAATACACAGTCAGTAAATTACAATGAGACGCACAGCTGACAGGTGGATGAGAAAAGTCAATTAGGGGGTACGACAACACAAGGCGTGCAAAGCTATGGATCACAGCAGAGAAGGTCATGGCGAGTTGTCAGCCGACGAAGGGGCGTCCAACCCGTTCGGATAGCTGTTAAAAGCAGTCCAAATATTTTTGGGCCGGGAGCGAACAGGGAGGATGCTGAGGTATTCCTCTTCACAGTTCCGTGACCAAGTCAATAAATTCAGCAATTTCCGGAGGTAGGAGGTGTGGAGCATTTCCAATTCCGAAGTACACATTTCTTACCAATAATAGAACCCACATGTAAGAATTTGGCTGCGCCCCTGGCTCCCTCAGCATCCCAAACCCCAAAAAGCACTCCCAAAGGGTCAGGCTCAATAGCAATATCACAGATTTCAGACAGTGTTTTTAGGATCTCACCCCAGAATGTAGCCAGTCCCGGGCAGTCCCAGAACATGTGCAAGTGACCTGCATTCTCCGCTCGGCAGCGAGGGCAGGGCCATGGGTCATAGCGGGCAAACCTGGAGATCCTGCGCGGAGTGTAATATAACTTGTTCAGCAATTTATACTGGATAGTGTTATATCGAAAGTTCAGGGAGACCCTATGGTGTGGGAGCACATTTCCCCCCATAGCTGTTCGGGGAGCTCCATCTCGAATTCGGATGCCCAGTCGTCTCGAGCACCAGAAGGCGATGTAGTACCCGCGAGAAGGAGTTTGTATAATGAAGACACTACACCGCGGGCCCCCCTCGAGTTGGCAATATAGGAGATCCCAGGAGAATCAGGAGGATCATTGGGAAACTCTGGCCATGCGCCGCGGAAGGCAGAACGAAGTCTATAATATTGTAGGAGTTCTAGTGGCGAACCTGAGTGGCCCGGTTTCCAAGTCTGCGGTGTTATAAATTGGCCATCTGGGTAGAAGTCAGTTAGGGCATGGTATCCCAGGGTTTGCCAGTGTTGTGCCAGGGCAGCATCATTTGTGGGTTCCAGCCCAGGAAAATGCCAGGCAGGAAGCCATTTGTAATACGGGCAATTTTCGGTCTCCACAGCAAACATCAGTGGCCGCCAGGCCAATAAGGTAGCATATACGGGTCAAAGGGGGAGTCCGGCGCATACCGGTGCTGCAATATGAGCAACATTACATTGTTGCCAGATGCAGCCAGGGCTTCCAGTTTGACATGGGGGCGAGCAGGGGGCCCGGGGTACCAATAAGAGGCGAACTGAGCCTATCCTGCAATCCAGTATTTCAACAGGTCCGGGGCAGTGAACCCCCCTTTATCATAGGGGAGTGTCATTCCAAGCCATTTTTTGCGCACTGCGCCAGAATGCCACAGAAACTGGGCGCACAGCTTGTGGACATCTGTAAAGTACTTCTTGCCTGGCCATATGGGAACGTTCGTAAATATGTATAGCAGCTTAGGGAGCAGTATCATTTTAACCAGTGATAATCTCCCAGCTAGTGATAGCGGGAGAGAGCGCCACCGCTCTATCTTGGTACCTGACTGATATGCTGCGGCTACATAGTTATTAGCTAGGAGGGTGTCTCTAGTCAGGGACACCTGGACGCCCAAGTATCTAATCCCATCTGGAGACCAGCGAAGCGGATATTCTGTGGCCGGTTGGCCTGTGGAGCTAGTGAGAGGGAAAAGTTCGGATTTGGTATAATTAATGGTGAAAACAGAAAATGTACCAAAGCGGGTGACGTCCCGTAGTATTGGGTCAAGATGGACATCTGGGTCTTGGACGAACAGCAGTACATCGTCCGCGTAAAGTGAGATGATCTCGGGGGTACCCTGTAACCGTATCCCTTTGTGAGAATGGCGCATCCTAATAAAGTCCGCCATGGGCTCGATGGCTAGGGCAAATAAGATCGGGGAGAACAGGCAAACTTGGCGGGTGCCTCTGAATAGGGGGAACTGGGCAGACCTTTGGGAGTTAACCCGAACCCTGGCCACCGGGGAGGTGTACAACAGCTTGATGTATGCGATCATCCTAGGCCCAACCCTCATGGTCTCCAGGACGAACCACATGTACCTCCAGGACACCGTGTCAAAAGCCTTCTGGGCATCTAGAGTGACCGCAACTGCGCTCGTACCCTGCTCGATTTGTGACATGACATTGAGGAGCCGCCTGATATTGTGCGACGTGGATCTCCCAGGCACGAAACCTGATTGGTCATCCTGTATCATGTATGGCATAACAGGTAAAAAGCGACTAGCAATCACCTTAGCAAAAGTTTTAGTATCTAAGTTCATAAGTGAAAGGGGCACAATCGTCCCCAGGATTCCAATGCTTAAGCAGGACCGTGATGACGGCCTCACGCAATGTTGGGGGAAGGGCTCCTATCTGAAGGGACTCATTCCAAACCCCGAGCAGTTCGGGGGCCAAAATAGCAACATGCTCCTGATAGAATTCGGCTGTGAGCCCGTCGGGACCCAGGCGCCTTTCCTTTAGGGAGACTAGATATGGCTTCTACAATTTCATCTAATGTAATGGGGGAGTCTAATTGGTCTCTAGATTCACCAGAAATAATGGTGGTGGGTATCTGCTCCAGTAACTCCCGCATCTGTGAGTCACAGTGCTCGGGGGGCTGAGTGTACAGTTAAGAGTAGAAGCCAGTGAAGACCTCAAAGATACGCTGGTCAGACCACTGCATCTCCCCTTACTTGTCCTTAATACAGTTAATTTGAGATTGGCCCCACTCACCCTTCGCCAATGCCGCTAACGTCTTACGGCCTATCACCCTCCCCGTACTTCCGTGCAGCCTGTGAGCGGCTGAAGAACTGGACCTCCCTAGTAACATGCTCATTAAATGTCTGAAACTCCTCACTGATCCGGGAGAGGACACCGGGGTCAACCGAGTCCGGGTGGGCCCGCTCCAGGTCTCGGAGTTTGGTTTCGGAGCGGGATAAGGCAGCTCTTATAGTCTTAAGGACTCCGGACTCTCTGGATATGAAGGCCTCCCTGATAAAGGCTTTAAAAGCATCCCAGCTGACCCATAGGGTGGTGGACTGCGACCCGTTGTGCTCGAAATAGGACTGAACATCAGCAAGAATATCTGCCCTGAACACAGTGTCCCGCAGAGCGGCCGATTTGAATCGCCACGTGTTGAAGGGAGGAGCAGGCATTCCCAACTCAAGGACCATAAGAATCGGCGAGTGGTCGGACAGAGTGTGTGCCAGAATTTTCATTTCCACAGTCTTACCCAACACCGAACCGGACACCAGGAACATGTCGATCCTGGAGGAACTATCATGTACTGAGGAGTAGTAAGCGAACTCCCATGTCTGTGGATGAAGCACCCTCCATGCATCATGAATGTCAAGTGTCACACTGTGGGACAGTAGTCTGCGAGCTGCGCCTGACAGGGTTCTGGGGGCCGTGCCAGACCTATCTTTCATTGGGTCGAGTATAAAGTTCATATCCCCACCCCAGATGATCTGTAACCCCAAATACCCTAGCAAAACAAAAGAGTTGATGGCTGGAAGGTTTAGAATAAATCTTGACCTCTGGCATTGCTCTGGGCAACCCTCCAGACCATCGTTCTTCTCCTGCCAAGCCATTACAAAAGGGTAAAAACCATATGCAAATCAGGCTTGGTCCCACCCCCAAAGGGGTAGTCCAGCCCGAACTGCTAGGTCACATCCCTTTTGCATGAGACCACAAGCATCCCCAGACATGTTTCAGCCTTGTTGGGCGTATTCAGTGAGGAGTAGCTTGGGTCTCTAGGCCCAGCAGGCAAGGGACCCACGTCTGGGCATACCCTTCCCACTCGGGGTGACAATAGCAAAACAAAAGAGTTGATGGCTGGAAGGTTTAGAACAAATCTTGACCTCTGGTATTGCTCTGGGCAACCCTCCAGACCATCGTTCTTCTCCTGCCAAGCCATTACAAAAGGGGAAAAACCATATGCAAATCAGGCTTGGTCCCACCCCCAAAGGGGTAGTCCAGCCCGAACTGCTAGGTCACATCCCTTTTGCACGAGACCACAAGCATCCCCAGACATGTTTCAGCCTTGTTGGGCATCATCAGTGAGGGGTAGCTTGGGTCTCTAGGCCCAGCAGGCAAGGGGCCCATGTCTGGGAATACCCTTCCCACTCGGGGTAACAATAGCAAAACAAAAGAGCTGATGGCTGGAAGGTTTAGAATAAATCTTGACCTCTGGCATTGCTCTGGGCAACCCTCCAGACCATCGTTCTTCTCCTGCCAAGCCATTACAAAAGGGGAAAAACCATATGCAAATCAGGCTTGGTCCCACCCCCAAAGGGGTAGTCCAGCCGAACTGCTAGGTCACATCCCTTTTGCACGAGACCACAAGCATCCCCAGACATGTTTCAGCCTTGATGGGCGTCATCAGTGAGGAGTAGCTTGGGTCTCTAGGCCCAGCAGGCAAGGGACCCATGTCTGGGCATACCCTTCCCACTCGGGGTGACAATAGCAAAACAAAAGATTTGATGGCTGGAAGGTTTAGAATAAATCTTGACCTCTGGCATTGCTCTGGGCAACCCTCCAGACCATCGTTCTTCTCCTGCCAAGCCATTACAAAAGGGGAAAAACCATATGCAAATCAGGCTTGGTCCCACCCCCAAAGGGGTAGTCCAGCCCGAACTGCTAGGTCACATCCCTTTTGCACGAGACCACAAGCATCCCCAGACATGTTTCTGCCTTGTTGGGTGTCATCAGTGAGGAGTAGCTTGGGTCTCTGGGCCCAGCAGGCAAGGGACCCACGTCTGGGCATACCCTTCCCGCTCGGGGTGACAATATCAAAACAAAAGAGTTGATGGCTGGAAGGTTTAGAATAAATCTTGACCTCTGGCATTGCTCTGGGCAACCCTCCAGACCATCGTTCTTCTCCTGCCAAGCCATTACAAAAGGGGAAAAACCATATGCAAATCAGGCTTGGTCCCACCCCCAAAGGGGTAGTCCAGCCCGAACTGCTAGGTCACATCCCTTTTGCACGAGACCACAAGCATCCCCAGACATGTTTCAGCGTTGTTGGGCGTCATCAGTGAGGAGTAGCTTGGGTCTCTAGGCCCAGCAGGCAAGGGACCCACGTCTGGGCATACCCTTCCCACTTGGGGTGACAATAGCAAAACAAAAGAGTTGATGGCTGGAAGGTTTAGAATAAATCTTGACCTCTGGCATTGCTCTGGGCAACCCCACATACCCTAGTAATATGGATGCCACCTGGTCGATAAATGTGGGAGAGTCAACATTGGGGCCATATGTGTTCACTAGCAAGCAATCCTTATTGGCAATAGCGCAGTACAAAACGATGTATCTCCCCTCTGGGTCCACGTAGCTCTTATCTAAGACAAATTCTAATCAACTTATGGATCAGCGTCAGGACCCCCCTTGCGTGCGTGGAATATGAGGTGTAATATCCGTGCGATCCCCATGTTGGCGCTATGCTTTTGGATAGAGGGCCCATTGAGTGTGTCTCCTGCAAAAGCAGAATTTTGCAGCCGTGTCTGCTGGCATACGCTACAATCTTACGAGGCTCAGTGTAATTGCTCAGGCCCCACACATTCCAAGACATCACCGCCACCTGCATTTCAAAGGTCTAAGCAATATCTCACCACCAGCGTCATAGTGCTGGACCAGACTGGAGGATGCCCCCCCATGTCATCCACGGAGTGCGCATCAAGCATTGTCATGCAGCCGTGTACCTTGAAACACCCTGTGATTCATGAAACCAAGCACCAGACCCCCAGCACCAGGGCACACCCGGGTGACACAGTGGACAGCCCACCAAAGTCTAGTGAACATCCCACCACTGTTGTCGTAATCCAACTATAAGGCAGCGCTCATTCCTGTGCAAGCGCCCCAATGTTGTGTGATATGCCAGTCCGGCCCCGCCGTTTGCAATACCACGTCTCAAAACCCCAACATTGCCCCCCACCACCCTCACTTCCCACACCCAACTTACAGTGGATTTCCCCCACCCCCCAACACAAACGTCACCAGAAATAACAATACTCCCCGGAATAGAGGGGCCCGAGGACCAGACCCAACAAGGGAAAGCCCCAGGAAATGCCCAACAGGGGCCTACAACCAGTGACATCAACCAGAACAAAAGCATTTGCAATTGCAGTGAGGTGTGCTGTAGCCGTGTGGACGGCACTTCAAGTACCATTGAGATTGTCAAAGAGAAGTTCTGCGAAAAAAACGGACCCATCGGCTGGCCCCCAGAGCCAGGCAGTCATTGCAAGTGGGAGGACTCCAGGGAGGCACCTGGGGCACATGACTGCATCAACCATTCAGCTGTGAAGAGGAGGCCAGTGCAGCCCGCACCCAGGACGCATCGTAACTCAGTAAAGAGCGGAGGGGGCCCAATCAGCTAAAATTGCAGCACCTAATTACCATTTGCATAATCCAAGTCACAGATTTTACCATATAGATTAGTTAACGTCGGACCATGTTGATCTGAGTGAATTGACGTTGGCAGGCTCTCCAGCCTGATCAGGAAGTGGTATGTGTGCTTCAATAAATTTCACTGCCTCATCGGGGACAGTAAAGAAATATAGTTTGCCATTGTGGGTGATTTTGAGGCGCGCCGGGAATAGGATAGCATATGGGACACTCCGTTCTCTGAGCAGCTTCTTGACTCCAATGAACTGCTACCTTTCCTGCAGAACCTCAATCGAAAAGTCTGGAAAGATCCTGACGGTGTGAGATTCAAGATGCAGGTCCCCTCTCTCGCGCGACAGGCGGAGGATGAGATCTCTGTCCCGGTAATTGAGGATCCGGGCTATGATGGGCCTTGGAATATCGACGGGCTTGGGGCGAGGTGATAACGCTTGATGAGCTCTCTCAACTGTGAAGTGCGGCGATAGCGTCGGGTTGCCCAGCAGGTCCTTACGTAAGGCTTCGACCGCATCCTCCATGCGCCCCTTAAGGGTGTTCTCAGGGACCCCTATAATGCGCAGATTATTTCTGCGGGAGCGCGATTCTAGGTCATCGCACTTTGCCCGCACACTTTTCATGTCACGGGACAAGCAGGTAACAGCGTCCTGCAGAACATGTATAACATCCTCATTAGTGGAGATTCTGTTTTCAGCTTCGGTGATTCTGGTCCCCGCCTGATCCACCCATGATTTTAGGGAGGTGACGTTGGCATTAATGTCATCTAGCTTCTCGTGAAAGGAGGCAAAGTTTTTAGCCATGGATTCCATGAGAGTGGTCAGATCAGGGGCCGTTGCATTCGGGCGCAAGTCAACTTCCGGTTCCTCTTGCAGGGATGATGTGTGCCCCATTTCGCTCCTCGGAACTGATTTGGTGAATTTATCCAGGGCCCTCCCCTTGGAGGACCCCTTGGATCTGTTCGACATTGTTGGACTCCTTCAGGTATGGCAGGACCCAGAGGTGCAGTAAACGGGCAGTGGACTAGGGGGCCAGAAGACAGCAGGTGCTACCCCTACCAAGGTGGAGTGGGCCGGCTCTGGTGGCAGCAGAGGGTGAGTATCCGTAGCCGGATTGGACGCCCGGGGCCCGGGTCCAGGAGGATGAGGACACCAGCACTTGGAAATTGATAAATGAAGTAGCAGTGTTGTAGGGGGCCGCTCCCCATCCAAGTGAAAGGCGTGAAATCAGCCCAACGGGGCCCTCACTTCCAGAGGCTCAATCCATGCAGTACAGCAGTAGAGCGAGTGTCAGACTCCCAGCACACACAGGGGCATCCAGGTGTAGGAGGATGGCCCCTGGAAGGGATAAAATGCAGGGAGTGCCTTAGTAGTGACGAAAGCAGGCAAATCCTGTGAGCTTTTAGGGAGAGTTCGCATAGCCTACTCTCCAGGGTGCCCGGGCCTGGTGATGCGGCTCAAAGAATATGAGGGGGGGATCCCACGGCCCCCGTGGAGGAGCAGGACAGCTGGCAGAGTGGGGGAAGGGGGGCGCAGCAATACTCCAAGAACGGGCCCCCCCCAGCCCTTCACCTGATCAGCGCGATCGCTGACGCGCACCAGGAAACCGAAAGTCTGCCACAGTGGGCAGGCCACAGCTCGGCCGGCCCACGCATTCCGGATATGGGGGCTCAAGCCCCGACAGCAAAGGCAGGGGCGGGGGCGCGCTGCAGCGACGGCCCCGGCAGCTGGTTCCCAGAGCCGCTGAGCCCAGGGTCTCCGGCCCAAGGGAGATGGCAGGGGGCCGGGCACAACCCGCAGCGGCTCCAGCAGCAACGCGACCGCGCCGCAGTGCAGCCCAGGGGGAGACCGTCGCGAAACCCAGCACAGCTCCATCGGCTCTAGGCAGCCACGGGAAGTTCAGCAGGGCACCCGAGGGCCGGGGCAAGCCTCCAGCACCACGCGGCGCGGCTCGCCGCAGCCCAGGCACTCCGAGGACCAGGAATGAGAGGGAGGAGGCCGGGGACACACCACGGCCACCGCGAGTCAGCAGGCCGCAATTGGAGGAGGCCCGTAAGTAGTCTTCCCGAGTCCGAATCAAGCCGGGATTTCACCGGATGATGCCTGATACAACAGGGCAGCAGGCCAACCACAGGCACAGTGTCAGAAGTGGTGTCGGTCGCAGATGTATGCGGATGATTGCCAGAGCCACATGGAGCTCAAAGGCTAGGCAGCCATCTTGGGCTGCTCCACATCGCCACCTCTGTCAATTACCAATCTAACTATTTGCAAGCATATTTCTGTGCCCAGAAACTGATCTGATCTTTCAAAGCCTTTCTGAAAATTAATGCCAAAGAAACCGCATTTTGTGAAATGAACATGAGATAAAAAGAACATGTGCAAACCCGCTTTTACAAAGCAGGGAAATAATATTTAAAAAACTAAATGTGAAATAATACCATTACTCGCACAGAAATAGTATTATATTTGTGGGGATGGGGTTTGCTTTAAATGTATCTCAAGTGGCCGAGATTGGTGGTCATATGCTGTGGCTGGTCATTGTGTTAAACTGAGCTGTGCCGTAGTCGATTTTGTAGACTCATTACGACTAGAGGCAAACTTATGACCAATCCAAGACCTCCGTTTTCTCGTGCACTTAAGTTGGAGCAGCATATCATGCATTGTTTTAGTAAAAATTTAAGAATGTCATCATGTTGTAATAAAAATCTGATGCCACAGTGTTCGCACTGGGACATATTAGACTGATGTTTCAATTTAAAAAAAAGAAAAAAAAATGTATATTGTATTTACTCCCAAAAAGACTTTATTTCTGTTGAAAGAAAGAAAAACAAAAAAAAACATGTGAAAACAGCAGAACAGATTTGGCCTAGGCAGGCACTTCAAAGCCTCTGCCTCCATTGGAAAGGAATCCCCGGTGCAAATACAAAAGGGTGTGTTTTATTTTGCGCCACCTTCAGTGTCAGGGGTAGAATTCTCTGGCTGAAGTGTGCCTTGTTTTAGCATCCATTACACAGCTGCTGCAGCCCTTGTATCTCCATTCACTGTGGCTGGAATTCCATTGAAAGAATGCAAAATCACAAGTGAAATGTATTAACTCTGCCTGGGCATAAACACCTCAGTAAAGTATAGCCAGTTGGAGACGGTTCTTGGAACCCTTGACTGAGCATTCTCACGGTGTAGCAATGGATGAGGGTGCCCTTGAATATAGAAGAGTGGGAAGCAACAGCGTTCCTCGCAGTTGTGCAGTGCAGGGAGCTTTTATAACAAATTAAGTGGTACATACTGTTTACATCATTGCTGATTTTGCAATTGTCCAAAATACCCAACCCCCTAAGAGTGAAAAAGAGTAAAGGGTTAGGCTTTCCAGCCCAAAATTATCTTTTGTGGGTGTGATTTAGGCCATGGGCCATGCCAACTTGCGTTTGTGGAAATTTAAAATGTTTATTAACTCCTTAGAGTTGGTTAGAATGTACAATACAAAGGACTATTTTGAGATTTATGGTTTGTAGATATAGATCGCCTGCTGTCATTTAAGGTACTGTTTTACAGTAAAAGTCATACCTTGTATTTAAAATGTGATTCACATAAACGTTACTTATAAACATAACTGTTATGCATTTTGTGGCATACTTTGCCATTAGTTCTCCTAGTAGTGCTGCACATGCAGCTGAACGTCATCAGAGACACATGATAAACCCAGCAAGGATGCAGTCTGCCTGCTTAGCACTGGGCTGTTTCTGTAAAAATGGCCAAATGGATACCTTGATTGGACATCTCAGACATTTCTTCTTTATAGCTGTGAAACATTGTGTACTACCTTTGGCACAACCTTTTTATCCTCTCACGCTTCTATGGCTTTGGGTATCATTTTACAGGCATCCTGATATGATATGATATTTTATTTTTAGCACACCCATAGACAAGTATTTCAGGGCGTGATTGCACTTGCGGATTTAGCTGTAATCTTTGCCATTTTAACATCTCTGCAATCTATTTCATGCTTGCACCTTTTGGGCAGTCAAAGACCTCTTAAATGTGGGGCTGTGGAGGGAAAATAGTGCTTCCTTCTGAACATCATTTTAGCGCTCACCTGTGGGATCTCTGTGTTTGAATTAAGCAAAGACATGTGTTAAATATTTTAAAGTGATGCATCGTATTTCATTTTTAATTTTCTCTGGGGTAAACACCTCATTTTGCAATTGTTTAAATAATTTAAGTCATTTGCATTTGAACATAAAAGTTATTGCTTAACACATTGTATGTGTTTGTTGATTAGAACAAACTCCAATGATGACAGGGAATGGTACCAATAAAACCACTGAGGTACTGGATGTTTTACATATTAAGATGTATTCTGGGAACATAAGAGTGACCAAAGAGGTTTATATGTGTAACATATGTCCATGAGAGTTGTATGACTGAATCACTATATACCCAATCCATGCTAGGTTTGGTACACATTTCCTTTTTTACAAAAAATATACATCAACCTAACAAAGTTTTGGTGAATATCAAGCATATAAACAAGTTTGGCCAGTAAATACATTAGCTGTCACAGTGCAATGACTGTCACGCAAGCATTGTTTTGTATCACCCAGACTCTGAGAAACAAAACGAACTATAATTTAGAAAATTACAAGTACATTGAAATAAACTGCTATGACAAAGTTTCTCCACTTGCTATCTGCAACCTTGTTCCGAGTTGGCCTTATTGTAAATAGATCACTATGTGATAGGTGAGAGGGGAGGTGTCCCTTCTGGGATCCATTTTAAAGCTTCTCTGCAGCCGTGTGAATTTACCTAACTTCATTGTTGCAAATTAGCACTCCCCGCTACTTAGACCACTGAGAACAGATTTTACCTGATTTTACTTTAATTCTGTGTCATTGCTTGTGTTTTTAGAATACTTTTATTTTGCCGTTCGGCAGTCCTCTCTCTTTGTTTGTGGGGTCTGTGAAATCATTAAAAATACAATATTACGGCTGTTACACCGAGCAAAGGAAAATACACTGACACGGGCTTGTAAAGATTCCCAGAATCTTTATTACAAAACTGAACAGCATTCAACAAAGTACACAAATAGCTATTTGGTCGTCAATACATCACAGAGACAACCAGCAGGTCCAATATGAGCAGTGAGGGAATTTCCTAGCTGGACATCAGTGTTTTTATACAATTTGTAAAATGATGTCCAGCCCCCTTACAAGTTAATGATGCACTGGGCTAGGGTCGCGCCAGGTTCACTTCCTAATTTACATATCTCGCGCATGCGGTTTACTTTTCAATACATTTACTAACACACTCTATTATTCTTCAAATTAACATTTACACTCTTTATATATTGCTTTAATACAGACCAAACAATGTTTTGCATGTTATGTTTGGATAGCATTACTGTTCTTGTATACTTGTAGTTTAATATTGGCATTTCAAGTAATCCCCTGCTCCGAGGTCAACAAAGGACAAGGTCTGCATGACCCTAACATGTAGCCTGAAGGCAGGTTGGACATTAACTTCCCTACAGAGGTTGGAGAGGTTAAGGCAAGAACAAGGACACACGAGACGGCCATTTTAGATCACAGGGCGGCTTTGTACAAAACCCCAAAATGGCAGTTTCTAACCTAAAATGGAGGCTTGATTCAAGATGACGGCTTACATCAATTTCTAAGGTCAAGACCTTGCCGCAGAGAGTTATTCGCATACAATTTTCATGCAACTTGCAGTAGGCCAATATACATACAAATCGTTTGTAATAAGAGGCATAATTTAATATCCGGTTTGACAAACCCTCCTTTTGGCCTATGCCAAGTGCTAATACTATTTCTGATTTAATTGCAAGTAACTCCATGCGTAAAAAGTCCTCTAACGGGTATGCTTCTTCCAGATACCATAACCCAAACCCAAAAGTCATTACAAATCCAGTAATTAGTACGAGAAGGCAACAATACATTTTGGGGGTCCCCTTACATACTTGATCATTGTCTCTGCTAGTCATATTTTTATCTAAAAGTTCAGTATGAGAGGTAGCGGGTGCAGGCATCGTAGTCTTCAATCGAAAAAACACCAATTGTTCGTTTGCTGGCGACTTCAGTCGCGCGTCTTCATAATGTCTTTCCCACAACCCTCAGCCGACAGAATCTTTCCGTACAATCGGGCCAAAAAGACAAGCCCTCAAATGATTTTTTTTCCAGTCGCACAGTCAGACCATGCTGTACATTTATTTCCTTGGGCGCAAATTATATTTTGCAGTTACTGGTGAGAACAAAGTGTCGTCACTTCCTCCTGGAAGTGGTGAACGAACGGAAATGGGATCAAGAAAGGATTGATCCGGGAGTTCCACTGTTGGGGAGTGCGGAGACAAGATGGCCGTTTTGTCCGGCCCTGCGGATTCTGAAGCGGTCTCCGATTCTCCCTTGTTGGTTGTTGCTGTTTCAGGCACGCGAGTTACAGCAGTGGGAAGAGATTCTGTGTCTTCTGTATCATATGGCATGGGCTGTGGGATCCGTTTGGTGTGCGTCGCATGGATCGAGTGTTTTTGACCCGCTACCCGCACGGCAGTCTAGGTGACTAGCAGGACCTGGTAGGGACCCCTCCACCGAGGTTCAAGGCAAGATGACCTCTCAAAAACCTTTGTGAGGATCCAGTCCCCTGGTCGTGGCCTGTGACCAGGGCCCTCGTAGTGTACGGGTAATGCCTCTCGCACCTGGTGATAAATTGAAAACAGGTTTTTAGTCAACTGGTACAGTAGTCTGAAAGAAGCACATTTTCTATATTCGTAGTGAGCGACTTTTTGGCATACCCCAAATATTAGCAGGTCTCTCCATTACCACCTCAAAGGGAGAGAGCCCAGTCTTAGTTTGAGGGGTCATTTTCATCGATAGTAACACGATCGGTAAGGCGTCTGGTCATTTTAGCTTGGTGCCAGCACACATCTTAGTGAGTTTGTTCTTTATAATGCCATTGTGCCTTTCCACTAATCCGGCACTCTGGGCATGTCTAGCTGAATGGAACCGTTTGTCAATCTTTAGTCCTTTGCAAATTTGCAGGACTACAGTGGCAGTAAAGTGTGGCCCATTATAAGACCAGATGACTCTCGGCAGCCCAAACCTAGGAAAAATCTCTTTCAACAGAGTTTTGTTCGTGGTTATGGCCATTGCATCTTTAACCGGGTAGGCTTCAACCCACTTTCTAAATGCACAAATAACAACCAATACATATTTAAGATTGTCACACCGTTCCATTTCAATAAAATCAAAGTAAATAACCTCAAACGGGACAGAAGGTGGAGCGAAACTTCCTCATGCAGTTCTGGACAAAACGCTCCGCAATTCTGAAAATTTTATCATTGGCCCATACACTGTGTAGCATTTTCGTTAGTTTCCTCGCACACACATGTGTCGTACCATGAGCCATAATAACCCTCATTGTAATGTAGGCGTCAGGGAGTAACCATTTCCCTTCAACATTGTCTACCCAACACCCATCATCATCCAACCTTCCTGCACCCTCGATCCATCTCTTAGTTTCCTCTATAGTAGCATCTGCTTGAATGTCTTTTACAACATCAATACTTTCTCCCAAAGTGCAAACATTCACAGCTTCTTTTACAGCGTACATTTCTGAACTGAAATCAGTGGCAGTCTGTTTAGCTATCTGATCTGCGAAGGCTTTCCCTTTTACTACATCATCTGTAACTTTTTTATGTGCTGAACATTTTATGATAGCTAACAGGGAATGCAAGTGCTGAAAGCAATCGCACTATTAAAGTGTTGTGCTGGATTTTTGTTCCGTGCAAGGTCAAGAAACCTTGTTCTTTCCATAGTCTACCGAAATTGTGGGCCACCCCAAAGGCATACTGACTGTCAGTATATATATTCACTGTACGCCCTTCAGAAAGCTCACAAGCTCGAGTTAACGCTATAATTTCTGCGGCCTGCGCAGAGTTATGCATAATTCTTTTGGTTTCCACAACCGTGCTTAAAGTAGTGACAGCATAAGCAGCCGTAGATGTACCGTCTGGAAGTTTAAAACAAGAGCCGACACAAAATAGATCTCCTTGAGGGCTATTCAAAGGCGTGTCTTTCAAATCGATTCTGCCTTTAGTCTCTTGTTCTGTCATATAATGGGAATCGTGTGACATATCGTCATCATCAACAATATTTTGTGAGACAGGTAAAAGTTCAGCCGGATTTAATACGCAACACCTCTGAATTTGAATATGTGGAGCAAACAAGATCAGTTCATATCTTGTCAATCGTGCAGAAGTGAGGTGTGCGTTTGAGTTCTGTTCAATAGAATATCTACAGAGTGAGGTACCATTATGGTTAACGCATGACCCAGGACCATTCCCTCACTCTGTTTTACAGACGCAGCAGCAGCAGCAACAGCGCGCAAACATCTTGGCAAAGCGCATGCTACAGGATCAAGGGCGGAGGAATAGTAGCCGCACGGCCTATTTTTCCCTCCATGTTCCTGCGTTAACACAGCCAAAGCACATCCATCACGTTCATGCACAAACAATACAAAGGCCTTCTCATAATTCAGAGTTCCTAAAACCGGCACCGAACACACCGCAGATTTGAACAAATCGAATGCTGTCTGGTGTTCCAAGGTCCATGGCAATGGCAAAGAAATGCCCTTCTTTGTCAAAGACAACATTGGTTTAATCGTTCATGAAAAATTCAGGATCTACAATAAGAAGCCATACCTATCAAGGCTCTAACTTCCTTCTCTGTATTTGGGACAGACATAACAGAAATGGTCTTTATTCGTTCAGGTGTCAACCATCTTCCCTCCTTTGACAGGAGATAGCCTAAATAGGCGACCTCCTGGCAACAATATTGGAATTTCTTAAGTGAAGCTTTGTGGCCATGTTTTGCTAGATGACAAAGCAGTAACACGGTGCCTTCTTTACAGGCACTCTCAGAATCAGCAGCCAAGAGGAGGTCATCTACATACTGTAGTAACGTGCAAGTAGTAGGCAACTCGAGGGTATCAAGCTGCTCTTTCATTGCCCTACTATAAATACTTGGACTCTCAGTGTACCCTTGTGGTGCACGAGTGAATGTAAACGAGTGCCCACCTAGGGTAAACGCAAACAAATACCTAATATCCTTGTGTATAGGAATACTGAAAAACCGTTTTTAAGATCAACAACACTAAAGTGAGTGGCAGAAGCCGGAATCATGGTTAATATCATTGTAACATCAGGTATAATAGGAAATTGAGGAGCCACAATTTTGTTAATAGCGCGTAAATCAATTATAAAACGAAAGGGAATCTCAATATCATCTTTTTTGTATACTGGCAAAATGGGGCTGTTACATATGCTACCCATAATCTCCTCAATTACTCCACGATGTACAAAATCAGAAACTATACATTTCAAAGCCTGTTCGCCTTCAACTGAGATCTTATATTGCGTGAATGCGAGGCAGTTTTACTCCATGTTTCAAAATAATTTTAACAGGTTCAATTTGGAGAATGCCTACTTCATTATCATTGATTGCCCATAAGCATTCTGGAACATTACTAAATTCTGGCGGTAAAGGTCGAGTCAAAAACTGAGAGGCGAGTGATTGCTGGGGTGAAATTGTTAGCCGAATCCCATCCGGAGAACGATGAATTACTGCGTGTAATGCTTTCAACAAATTTAGCCCCAGCAAGTTCTCCCCACAGTTTGTGGTAATTAAAAATGGACACTGTTCCGTGAAGGGACCCAGTGTTATCGGTACCGGAAAAGAGACCGGACAAACTACAGGTGTGCCTGAAAACCCTACGGAAACGTTGGATTGCCCTGACAGGGGAATATTTGGAACCTGTGAATGGTCAATGGAACATTTCTGTGCTCCCGTATCTACTAGAAATAGATGCTTCCTATTTGCCACCGCCATCTCAACGTAGGGGCCTTTCTGATGAACGGGAATAGGTGTAGGTTCCAAATCCTGCTTCGGGCAATCCTAGCGGAACAAAATATTATCAAAAGGAAGTTCTTCAGAGAGGTACACGGCAGAAGGGTGATCAAAAATGTTTCTATTATCCACATTTGAAACTTGCTTATCTTGTGAAGGAGATTGCTGTGATTCTGGTGCAAACTGACCTCTACCAGGGCCCCCTGCACCTGGGTGACCTCTGGATCGTCTACCCATGTTCCCAAATGACCTTTGCTGTAAGGTCGGGCCTTGTGCGCGCCAGTGGCCTTCCTGCCGGCAGTAGGCACATTGGTTAATGGTTACCAGAGCCAAGGGTGCACTTCCCTGTGGAATGTACTGACCTCTAAATTGATTACCCCCTCTAGGGTTTCTAAAGATCTGCTGCAATAAAACTTCAGTTTTCAAGTCACCCTTTTTTTTCTCAAGCTTCTCTTTTTCAGTGTTTACACGATTTTCATAATACTGAGCCATATGCAATACCTCTGATTGGGACTTCGCCTGCCAAGTGCTTTCAGAGGACATAATCTGTAACTGGACGTCAGGCAGCAATCCACGTACAAATTTGTCGACAAACAACCTTTTCCCTGACTCTGTGCCCAAATCTTGTCCACTGAAATCCGAGAATACCTGCTCGAACCGATTGAAAAAATTGGTAGCACCCTCAGACTTTACTTGGACACAGGCCGTAAGCTTGTCCCATATGATTCTTTTTTCAGGGACCATAGTTTTCAATTTTACAATAATTCTATCAGGCAAGGTTAATATTACTTGAGGTGGTCATTCGCCAGCTGGTCTTTCTCTGTCCAGCCTAGTCATGTTATCCCATGTATCTCCCAACCCAGGTATGTCATCAATAGTCCTAATCTGCTTCGACAAATCGACTGGCAGGAGTACGGGAATGAATAGGTCAATATCACTTAAGGTGAATACCGACGACTGTAGACCGACTCTATTTCTTTATAGAATCCGGTCGGATTTTTTCGTATATCAGGAATAGATTGCTTTATGGTGTTCACTTCCTGTCTTGAAAACTGGACGTGAACAAACTGTGAAACGTAATGTGCAGGAATTTCTCCGGCTACTATACCTCGTGCAGCATCAGCCGCAATCTCAACTTTTGGGACAAATGTCGGAGGAACCTCTCTCATAGGCAACTGAGAAGTAGGCAGCTCCAAACGCTTACTAAGCAACAGAGCCAAGTCAAGCGCTGTCTTGATATGGGCAAAATCTTCCTCGGGGCCAGCCCTTTGAGAGCAAAAATACCCAATTCAGCCCAAAATACAGGTTCTATTGTGCTGAGCAGTGATCTCATGCTAGTGACAAATGACACCCTCAAAGTTTTAGCATATTTATTCTAAGCAGTGAATTTCATATACATTTGGGATTCAAGTTAGAGAATATTACAAAGCATAAAACAAAGAGCAATGCAAAATATAGTGAAACATGGAACTTAGATAAACATAGAGAAACATAGAGAAATATAGAGAAACATAGAGAAACACAGTCTTACGTCCCTTAATCAGCCCTGGGAGACCTGGGTTTTTCATAGAAAAACAAGGCTGGAGGACACCGTGAGAGCCAATTCCGGGCACCTGACTGTACACGAATCAAGTCCACAGGCGATCTCCCCTCGAGTCATGTGTGCCTGGATATTTTATAATCTCTTGCTGTCAGTCACCATGACGCACAGTTCCAGAACCTTCCCTGTGCAACCGGCTCATGGAAAAAACCCAACTCTCTCTGAGAGGCACCCTGCTCGCTCCTACCCCTCCCTGGTTCCCATCTGCGCTGGCTGAGGAATGTCTTATCAGTACCTTCCCAGAGAAAAGGAAGATTAGCTTGGAGCCAGGGCTACCGTTAGTGAGGCTGAATATTCAAGGGAAGCAGGGATGTATTAACCCCATCTGCAAGCTCTAAAAGGCATGCACTCATAGCTTAGTGTTTATAGCGCTTAAGACTGGCTATCTAAGCGCTATATAGGTGCCATGATGTTCCAAACACTCCAAAAATACCTATTAGCTACATAGCTGGGGCCCTCTCCCTGCCTGTCTATCAACAATCCATAATGTGACCTATTTCATACTAGGCCTGCATATTCCTTGTAGCTCACTACTGCATAATGGAAGTGCTACAACAGACTACTGTCAGCATTTTTAGCACATACTTTGAATACACTATTGGCTTTCAGCGGCTAATGCTGTCATCTAAAGCCCTGATTGGCAAGGTTGCAATTTCGTGTATCACTACATTCCACCCCTATTCAACGTTTGTGCGACAAAATGCTGACTAATACCTATCAATATAGTATTTAGTGCAGTGATAAAGACCTTGGGGCTTTGCAAGAGGTTTAAGCAAACTATCTTCTAGCGGTTAGTTAGCGTGGCATGCAAGGTAAAACACTACCTAAACAAAAATGTACACAAAGTGAACAGTGACATATACCCTTGCCAAAACCTGGCCTACACAAAAATACCTACGCCAAGTGAACATGGACATTTACTCTAGCCAAAACCTGGCCTACACAAAAATACCTAAATCAATTTTGTATAACTGATTGTCAGTTAAAAAGCAGCATGCAGTTAAAATGTCAAGGCAATCCGGTGTAGTCTAATCTACAATGCACTATTGCATTTATGTATGGTTACCAATTCTAAAACCTGGCAGCCTTTCACTCTAAGAGCCTACCCTCCCCCTGATCCCAGGGCATTCAAGCGTGACTATGGGCTGTGTGACTAGACACTTCCCCCAGGTAGGTGGAACCCAACCAGAAACCATCTAATTTCGTGAACAAGGTGAACCCATGGGCACCAGGTTGTCTAAATAAAAACAATTCTACTAATTTACATCAAAGCATGGCATGTGTTATTCATGCAATCAAAAAACAAGCAATTCAATCCAGATGTATGCTGGTAACTGTAGCTCTGCGTGCCAGTGTGTGGAGGATGGTTGCCCCCACCCAGTAAAAAGCCAACACCTGCTGATTTAACAATGTTTGCCATACAATGCATTGGGCCTCATTACGACCCTGGCGGTAAGGGGTTAGCGCCAGCGTTAGCTGCGCCGACCCCTTACCGCCAATTACGAGTTCCCTTTCCGCCATGGCGGTTTTTACACCTGCTTTTAGCGGGTGTAAAAAACCATGGCGGTAAGGGAACTTGGTGTTAATTACGCCACTGTAATTTACGGTGGCGTAATTAACGCCTTCCCCACTCCCATTATGCCCTATGGGGCAAAAACGGGAATGGGGAAGGGTAAATGGGGATTGGGGATTTACCGCCCCGCCAAGGTCGGAATGGGGCGGTAAATCCCCTTACCGCCATGGCGTTAACGTAGTTAGCACCATGGCGGTAAAGTCACGGCCCTGGCGGTAACTTACCGCCAGGGTCGTAATGAGGCCCATTGTGTGTATTTAGCAGTCTTGTTGACCTGCCCTATGGCAGACAAAAATGTCTTCATGTCTAAAATTCTGTCATCTTCAATTGGCTGTCAATACTTGTAGCAGTGCTGGGCATATCAATGGGCCCCACTAGGCCAGAAGTTCTATGGCAGAGCTGGCATCAGAACCCATAGTGGCTAGCTCATTGTGCACAGTTTCTATGTCACAAGCATATAAAGCTCCTGCAATTAATGAATCTAGCTTCCTAGCTACGCGCACTCTAGTGATGGGCCATAGAAATGGACTCCATTTGTAGCAGCTTGGTAGTACTAAGGAAACATTGCCTCATGATAAATCTATGTCTAAGTGTATCACTGTAATTATGAAGGTGTGCATTACCAGTCTACCTATTGTGACTTGGAGAATACTCTTCTTCAAGTGGGATATCTACCATATACAATATTAACTTTAGCCACAAACACCATACTACTATCCGGCAGTGGCTGTTTCATCACACCATGGTAAAATTCATTTAGTCAAGTTATAGTCCATAAAATCTTGGCGAGAACACTCGCTGCAGTTCTTGGTCAGAAAAACATCACATTAGACAAATTAAACAAATGGTATCCATTCAGTGACAAAAGATGCCCGACAATGTGCCAGGCTAGTACACTAGCAATTCCATGTGGATACTCATTTGTAGCGCTTTTCCAAAGAATTATTCCAAATGTCTACAATCAAAAGGTGACTCTTTGCATTAGTGTGCTGGAGACAGCTGTCCCCACAAAAACATGAAACTGGTTGGTTTAACAAAAACCGTGTCACACTCTGTGTCATAAAATCAAACATCAAGTCAGTCATGGTTTCATTTACCTGCCTTAAGCTGGCTGTAAAAGTATCCAGTGTTTCAAAGATTACCATTTCAAATTATAGCTCATACACTTGGCAGCATTACTTCAATTAAGAATCTTAACCTACGCACAGGTGACTTTGATGTGCGCACTCATCTTATCTCAAAATAAATTACGCTCCTGCTTGCATAATTCTGCTGCCCCAACAGTTCATAAATCATTTTCCTGCCTACGTGCAATGTAGAATATTTTTTTTTTCAAAAAACAAAACATCTCTGGTTAAAGCAATTCAGTTGGAAGAGTAAAACCATTTCGTTTTTTCAGATTCATCACAACAGTGCATTTAAAAACCATTTTTCAATGTGTTAGCATTCTTGTGGTGCCTGATGTTACAGTCCACCACTCATTGTCCATAGTCCTTTAAACGAGAAAGGGCAAAACATGTCAATTAAGTTATTTCCAGCAACTGAGTCAATTGAATGTGTAGCATCAAATACTTGATAATTAGCCAAGTCTGCATCGTGCCAGTTCAGCAAAAGTTATTACTCTGTTGGACACTTTTCGCAGGTTGCAGCAGCGTTGTGCGGTGCAGGGCACGTTAAAGTTGAAATAGCATGTCGCAGTGGCTCGCTTTCTCTGAGAATGCGTCTGACCCTTCTTTGATCAGTGTCACCCACAAACTGCATATTAACTTTCTGATATTGTGAAATGCCTGGTCTTTTTTGCCTAGGCAAAAATACAAACAAAAATGTTAGGATTTCATCAAAAGTTCAATATCATTATTCTTCATGTTAGGATGTCATCAAAACTTCAATATCAGCGTTATCCACCCCTTCCCATAATACCACCCCCATCTTCAAAAAGTCTCATCAGGTAACTACACACTTTGTCATTGCTACTGCAATTATTTATCACCCTTCTGCATGTTTCTGGGGGCTTATTTACACTCAACCATACGGGGTGTAACTGCCTAATCACAAACTCATTTGTGCAATGCAATCATAGCTGGTCAATGGTACCTCAGACTGATCTGTGCTTTTACAAAGCCATATAGTAAGTACCCAGGTCGCACAATGCTTTTCTTTTTCACCAAAGCGATCACCAATGCCAGGCGCCAACTTGCTTCCAGTGTCCCATGATCTTGGTTTAGGTTGCCCTGCTGGCATCACTCCATTTTTCAAAGGTAAAGTCTTTCAGTCCAATACCGCTTACAGTTGCACAAGCAGCTGTTTATTCTTCATACAGGCAGTGTTTTTCAGGCCTATGGTTTTTTCACTTGTCATTTTTTCCAAAGGGTGTTTGCTGTTTCCTGAACCACCCCTTTGAGTGCGATAGTCTAAGTCAGTTTCTTTTGTTGCTTCAACAAATCATTCATTCTTGCACTAAGCCGTGTGGCTTCTGGATCATGGCTAATGTGCAGTGTTCATGTTGTACTTCAAAGCCCCGCTCTGCATGTTGTCTCTTGCAAAACGGCTAAGCACTTTTGTCAGTTTTGCTTCCATCTGGAATGCCATAATGTCTTTGTCAGTTACTCCATCCCCTGGCAATGTAGCTTGCAGTTTGCCAGATGTGTATTTTCTCTTCTCAAAGCGCCTAGAGGTTTCTTCTCCAGTGCACAGCGCTTTACTTCAGTTCACATCACATGGAGCATTGGAATGCAGCTTGCACAGCAATAGCGTTTCACTTCACTTCACATCACATCACATGGGAATGCGGTTTGCACAGTAATGTCTGTTGGAATGGGCAGCTGTCTTTTCTTGGCCCATTCACAGATGCATAGGTAAATGTTCAGATGTGATGTGCCCGTCTGCCATCCTGCATGAAGCCTTTGTTCCCTACCACAGTTTACTGGGCAAATTCTTTACTTTTGAACAGCTCTCTCTTTTTGCTCCCCCTTCCTCAGGAATGCAGGCATGTTTATCTTTCGTGTGCACCTGGCAGCGCCATGAGCACGCAGCTTATCTCTTTTGCCTATAACTCTTATACTGTGGCGGCTTCAATGGGAAGCACTCGTTTCAGACAGTTCATCCAGATTAACTCTTTCTTGTACTGTTTCTGCTTTTGTTTGCCTTCACGCACCTCGCCCAAAACAGCTTCAAGGCACAAGCTCTGCACACACAGCAAGACTCTTGTTTTCAAAAGCGGCACTTTTTTTTTGTAATGTGCGATCTTTCAAGAGAACTCACAACCCATTAAATCTTTGTGCTATCTTATCACACACAGATGTCAATTCTGTTGTACCATTGCCAAACTATAACCACTCAGTTCAGTGCATTTAAAAAATAAAAAATGCCATATTTAGTTTGCAGCTCCCTGCACGTTTTTTTTTCTGCAAGAACAACCCACACTCTATTGCTTGTGGGCTGTTTAATGTGTCAACAACATTTTTCCCCATGTATCACAGTCAACAGGACACTATTTCCAAATCATGCATCACTTATAAGGCAACAGCACAAATCCATGACATAGCATGGGGACAGTCAAAAATACTCCAGGGGCAATTTAGAAAAATATAAATTGTTTTTCCCCCCAAACCATTGCAAACTGGTTCTGCAATTTCAAATCAATACACAAAAATCGAAAATCCAAATGACATTCACTCACTTTCCTTTTTAAGTGAGTCTCTCACCCATTAAAAGCATGGCACAGCCTAAAATGCAATATAACCATTTTAGTGTGTTTCCTTTAAACAGAATTTGCCACCATTAGCACATGGAATTTTACAGTTGCCAAAAGAAAGAAAAAACTCTTTAGGCTCTCAGCACAGATGTTACTCATTCCCCTAAGCATGGCTCCTCATTATTCAGGAATGCCAACACTCAAAAGCATACATCAAAAAAGCGAACCTTCGCCTCCGAACATTACAGCCCCCACTCGCTGGCACCAATCCCATGCAATAAGTCAGTCACGACTGATTTACTGAAGGGAGTCTTAACCACACAAGCTATCGGCCACGGCAAACCGACACAACATTGCTGCCTTTTGAAGTCTCAGAGCTGCAGTGAGACCATCAAGGAAATGCGACAGCCTGCTCCCCACTCTACACTGTGTTCTCTCACACCATTTGTCATGTCAGCATGGCACTGCTCTTCACAAATCCCACAAAGCTGCCACCAAATGTCTTGATATGGGCAAAATCTTCCTCGGGGCCAGCCCTTTGAGAGCAAAAATACCCAATTCAGCCCAAAATACAGGTTCTATTGTGCTGAGCAGTGATCTCATGCTAGTGACAAATGACACCCTCAAAGTTTTAGCATATTTATTCTAAGCAGTGAATTTCATATACATTTGGGATTCAAGTTAGAGAATATTACAAAGCATAAAACAAAGAGCAATGCAAAATATAGTGAAACATGGAACTTAGATAAACATAGAGAAACATAGAGAAATATAGAGAAACATAGAGAAACACAGTCTTACGTCCCTTAATCAGCCCTGGGAGACCTGGGTTTTTCATAGAAAAACAAGGCTGGAGGACACCGTGAGAGCCAATTCCGGGCACCTGACTGTACACGAATCAAGTCCACAGGCGATCTCCCCTCGAGTCATGTGTGCCTGGATATTTTATAATCTCTTGCTGTCAGTCACCATGACGCACAGTTCCAGAACCTTCCCTGTGCAACCGGCTCATGGAAAAAACCCAACTCTCTCTGAGAGGCACCCTGCTCGCTCCTACCCCTCCCTGGTTCCCATCTGCGCTGGCTGAGGAATGTCTTATCAGTACCTTCCCAGAGAAAAGGAAGATTAGCTTGGAGCCAGGGCTACCGTTAGTGAGGCTGAATATTCAAGGGAAGCAGGGATGTATTAACCCCATCTGCAAGCTCTAAAAGGCATGCACTCATAGCTTAGTGTTTATAGCGCTTAAGACTGGCTATCTAAGCGCTATATAGGTGCCATGATGTTCCAAACACTCCAAAAATACCTATTAGCTACATAGCTGGGGCCCTCTCCCTGCCTGTCTATCAACAATGCATAATGTGACCTATTTCATACTAGGCCTGCATATTCCTTGTAGCTCACTACTGCATAATGGAAGTGCTACAACAGACTACTGTCAGCATTTTTAGCACATACTTTGAATACACTATTGGCTTTCAGCGGCTAATGCTGTCATCTAAAGCCCTGATTGGCAAGGTTGCAATTTCGTGTATCACTACAAGCGCTAAGGCAGTCGAAGAAGCATCAATCGAAAAAGCTCTCTTATAAACACTCAACAATTCTGCGGGACAACAAATCTTTCTTCTTACACACTCATTCTGCAGGTGCTCTACCATCACCTGTACCACTTTCTTTTGCATTTCTAACGTATATTGACTATATGTGTCATATACTTCACCTGGAGTTATCGACATATCCGAAATCCATCTTATCGTACTTCCTCACCTTTTAATTCTCGACGAGGAGAAAAACGTTTCTGTAAGTACAGAATACCTAAACTATCACCATCCACTTCCTCGTTCTGTAACTCTTCCAACTCCTTCCTATACTCAAAAATCCTCTCGTCATGCTCATATACCTTCTCCGCAGTATCTCTGGACAATGCTAAGACGTTCAAATCCCGTAACCCTTGTGGGAAAGCTACATCATCTAATCTATTCCATATTATACTTAAATGAGTCCCTAATCCTTCGATAAAAACATTTTTCTCAGGAATATCTTTTAAATTTTCGAGTGTGGAAAAAACATCAGCTTGTTCCCCCTTCTCCATACAATGTTTAGCCCAAGCAGTCAATTCATTCTTTTTACCTGGGGACACAGTATTAAGAGTCACAACCCTTGATCCCGCTCCCTGGTCTACTACAAGCGATGCAGCATCACTTGGAAGAGGAAGAGTAGGCACATCCTGAATAACAGGTGAAGGCAAGGGGGCAGGCAAAGGGGCAACGGCTGGAAGAACAACAGGAAGAACAACAGGGAGGACTGGAGGAACTATGGAGGGGGAACTACAACAGGAAGGGGCAAAGCTCCAGGAGGAGGGACATATGGAGGTGGCGCGGAGGCATCAAGCCTTCGTTCATGCAAAAGTTTATTAATCAATTCGTCTGACGTATGAAAATGTTTTGAAGCGTAGATTTTCTGAATGCCTAAATGAAATGCCCTGTCCGTGTTCCTAACTGACTCCAATTGCTTATTTTGATCATATAACCGTGCCTTTTCGACACTCGTCATATGCCGAACAGCATGTGCTAGAACAGCACCATGTCTGCCAAGACGGTGAAACCAAAAAGCAAACAGCCCTCGCTGGAAGCTTACGCAAAAACACCTCCAGAGGCGGCCAGGAGTAAGGACAAAACCACCATTGTTAAGGAGGAAGCTCCGGGCACGATTCGGGAGGTGCTGGCTGCAATTGCGGGCCTCAAAGTTGCCTTGGAGGCTAAACTGGGCCTGGCTATAAACGAACTGCAAGTGGCACTGGACCTTAAGGTGGAAGCGGTCTAGGAAGAGGTGAACTTATTAAGACAAGATGTGAGAAAGATTGCGGAGCGTACTGGGGACCTGGAGAAGGAGATGGCCCCGAACACAGTGGTTTGCGGCGCCCACAGATCGGAACTTCACGCCCTAGTGCAGCGAGTGGGCAACCTAGAAAATAGAGCTGAAGAAGCAGAAGGACGCGCTAGACACAATAACATCTGGATTGTTGGTTTGCCAGAAGAAATGGAAGGGCCTGATCCTACGGAATACGGAGAAACCATGCTACTACAGGAAATAACCGGAGGGGTACTGACCCAGGGGTTTGCTGTTGAGAGAGCACACAGGGCGTTGATACGGAAGCTGCCCCCGGGAACCCTCCCAGACCATTGATTGCAAAGATCCTGAACTACCCAGATTGGGAGAAGATCCAGGAATTTTTCCGGAAAGGTGGCACGATCGAAAGGGGGCCGGCGAAAATCACGGCATACCCAGACTACACCCTGCAGGTTCAACGGAGTAGAATGAACTTCGGGGCGGTGAAAAGAAGATTGCGAGAAGCAGGCTACAGATATATGCTGCTATATCCGGCCAAACTGAAGGTGTTCCACAGGAATAAAACTCTGTTTTTTGAAACGCCAGAGAACGCCATGGAATGGCTGGACGCGCAGAGCCACCCCCAAGAATCAGGTATCCAGACAGGAGCCGCAGAAGATAAGTAATGTGTGGCTGTGGCACTCGTGGCGACAGAGCGTAAAACCCTGGGACTAGAATATAGTACTGTATAAGGCTCACAGAGACTGAGATGTCGGGAAAGTACATGCTTGCGAGATCCGTTTGAACTGAACAATCCTATTTACATAAGTGTGAGCTCCTAGGAGACGACTCTTGAACCCCCATAATCTTAGTTAGGTCACTAGTAGTTCAGTGACACCCCGCTGGGTCCTAGTCCTTGGTGCTCCGAGGAGGAACCAGACGCGGGTGGGCCTGAGATCCAGGGAATGAGCTGGGCATTTGTTGGCGGTTGGGTGGGGGGGAAAGGGGTGTGCAGTGGGGTAGGGTTGGGGAAGAGGGTAGGGGAAGTTGTTGGGGATGGGAAGATAATGAGCCAGAAAACGAGTCACCGAGGACAACAAGGGAGGCATAGAGGAGAAGAGGTACAGCATGTCAATGGCATCGGGTAACCTTAGAGTGGTGACCTGGAATGTACGGGGCCTTAACAGTTATATTAAACGTAATAAAGTAATGATGTATCTAAAGAGGATGAGGATAGATATAGCTTTGTTACAGGAGACCCACCTCACCAAGGAAAAACTGGAGGTGATTAGGCGAAAATGGAAGGGTAGTATCACAGGAGCCACATACTCGGCATATGCGAGAGGGGTGGTAACTTGGATAGCCCCACATGTGCCGTTTCAGTTGTTCAAGGTGACTATAGACCCGGAAGGCAGAATGGTGGTGGTGGAGGGACTCCTAGAAAACAGAGAAGTGAACATCATAAACTTATACACCCCCAACCATGATACTGCAGCTTATTTTAGATCTTTATATAGTAAAATTAGCCCCCTGTTGGGTGGTGCCATATTGTGGGGAGGAGATTTCAATTGCACTTTAAACCCTGAGATAGACAGGTCGCATAGCAGGCCACCCAGACCCACCCGAGAATATAATGTTAAGACAAGAGAGTTACAAAGGGCCAGCAACGAACTCTGGGATAGACTATGTAAGTTGAATTATAAGAAATATATCGAAAGGCAGCATGTGAGCGGAGACAAGCCGGGCAGATTCCTGGCCTGGCTATACAAAAATGAGACACCCCGACAGGTGGTCAGAGAAATCAGGGAAGTGGAAGGTCAGATCCGCAATACCCAGGAAGGTGTGAACGAAGAGTTCCTTAAATACTACAAACGTTTGTATGAGGACACAGGAGGAGACATGGGTCGAGAAATTCAGGAAACACTAGAAGACATAGGCCTGCCCACCCTGGACGACTTAGAATGAGCAGATCTGGAAGCCCCAATCACCTTAGATTAATTGGATACGGTGATCCAACATCTACCCACGTGCAAGGCACCTGGGTCGGATGGGCTACCCAGTGAATTTTATAAAGCATACAAGCAAGAGCTACTCCAGCCACTGTTGGCCATGTTAAATGAGGCCCAATGAAAAGGGTGAGCTGCCTGAACCCCTCAGAGAAGCGGTTATCATCCCGCTCCTGAAACCGGGTAAGCCGAACGCGGATTGTGGGTCCTATAGGCGCCTTGTAATGCTGAATCAAGACAGCAAAATACTTACTGCGGTGCTGGCCAACAGGTTTAAGAGGGTGATTGGCAAATTGAGACATCCGGACCAAACAGGCTATGTCCCCAGTAGGAATATCACTGACAACCATAGAAGGCTACACCACATTATTGACAAAACCGAGAAAGACCAGGGTGAGTTAGCCATTGTGTCGCTGGGCGCAGTCAAGGCCTTCGAATCAGTGAGATGGCGTTGGCTGATAGCGGCCCTGAGAGGGTACGGGATAGGGCCGGGATACATTAGATGGGCCAAGATGTTATATAGTTCCCCGATTGCGAGGGTAAAAACAGGCACTATAATCTCAGACAAATGGCGACTCAGCAAGGGGACCAGACAGGGGTGCCGCTGGTCACCCATGCTATATATCCTTGCATTAGAGCCGTTGGTAATTTGCCTTAGGCAGCAATACGGAAAGGTAGGGTTTCGTACGATGGGTAACTCACACTTGATATCGCTGTATGCAGATGATATGCTGCTTTATCTGCGCTTCCCGGAAGAGAACCTGCAATATGTGCTTGAGGTGATGGATCGCTATGCAGCCCTCTCTGGCATGTTGCTAAATCCCGGGAAGTCCAGCATGTTCCCCTTGCGGAGATACAAAAGTACCTCACTAGATAAACTGCCCATTCTGCAGATACCCTGGCAGACAGAGACGTTTCGATATTTGGGCATAAACATATACCATGAGGTAGAGGCAGAACACAAATACAACACAGAAAAAGCCATCGAAGGTATTAAAAAAAGCATGGGGTTTTGGTCCAGATTGCCCCTAGCCATGATGGGAAGAGCAGCATTGCTCAAGATGGTGTTCTTGCCCAGACTACTACACTTTTTTGTAAATGTCCCGTACTTGATCGCCAAACTTTTTTTGTTAGTCTGCATGGCCTGTGTAGAGGTTTCATATGGCAAAACTCTAGGAACAGGGTTGCCCTCTGTAGACTACAAAATCTGTGTGATAAGTTGGGCATAAATCTGCCGAACTTCGAATTGTATTACCTGGCGGGACAGCTACTATACGTAGCTAGGTCGCTGCCCGAGGAAGAGTCTGCGGAAACAAAACTTTTGTAGGGTGACCCTGCCCCATACTTCTTAAAAGAGACAGTGTGGCTACATAAAACGGAGATAGCTGAGATGGGGAGACTGGTGGTGCTGGGCTGGGAGGTCTGGCGCAGGACATGGAAGACTATAGGTAATTCAGACCCGCTCTCCCAGCAGATCCGGCTGGTGGCGTTATGTGGGGGAGACTCCCAACTGATTAAGGGGCTCTGCAGATACTGGGAACCGGTGGGTTTGGCCACCCTGGGAGATATATGGCAAGAGGGGGAGGCATTGGAATTTCAGAGATTATTAAAGGAGACAGGGGTGAACACAGGCCAATATATCACTTATTCCAGGATTATGAAACGGGTGCGAGGTAGGTGGCCTGAGACGGTACTGGTAGAAGAAACTGATGCCACTGTAGAAATGATGTACGATGTCTCGGAGGGTGGGCACGAAGTATCCCGGATATATGAGCTTTTGATTGCAAAGGCGGGAAAGGAGTTGCTCCAACTGAGGCGGGAGTGGGAGGAGGAGGTGGGGAAACCCATGACCGACGGACAATGGGATAGAGCCCAAAGATACCACAAGAAGGTGTCCCGGAATGCTAGACTCCAGCAGATCCAGCTATACATCACCCATAAGGCTTACTTGACCCCCGGCAGGGTAGCCAGGTTTGGGGGCTCGGCTGTACAGGAATGCCCAAGGTGTGGGGAGGTGGAGGATGGGCTTTTGCATATGTTCTGGGCCTGCCCAGAGGTGAATAGATTCTGGGTAGAACTGAAGACGAGACTGGCAGGCTGTGGAGTGGTGCTGGATGTGGGGTCGTGTCAGGTGTATTGACCGACGTTTGAGTCATTAAGCTGCAACATTTGGTGCTGTGGGCTTAGAAAATCCAAGATGGTCAAAAAGCCCACATGTGCGCCAGAATCCAGGAGAAGCGCGCAGTTTGTGCGCACACCAAAATGGTCGCCTAACCTTCCACCCACCAGTGCGAGCGTGCAGGGCCAGGGGTTCCATGAGTGGAATGTGTTCCAAAGGATAAACAGCAGTGCCCGTTAGCTTAAAAAGACCTTTGAAATCACCTTGGTTTCTCTGAATGCAAGCTCAAAATGCCTATTTTCAAACATTGCAGGATATTCAAAAATCTCACTGAACACCAGCAAACATTTGGCAGAATGAAGTTTTGTGTGTATACAAAATCTTGAAAGAAAAAGAGCCCAAAACAATGTTCATAACAAAACTGGCTGAGCTGTGGAGGTCAGCAGCTTAAGTTAAACTGAACTGAAAACCACGAAAATCGAAATGTTTAAATTAAATGAGGGACCTACTTTTGAGTGTCACATAGTTTGTAACTGTTGAAATGTCATTGTTTTGAACTTAGAATCAGCATTCTGCCTGCATGTGTAAAAAATGTCAGTTTGATTTGAATGTAGAAAACTGGGAACAAAAAGTGACATTTAGCTGAGACCTGGCTTAATGAAACTGGATTCTGCCTAACAACTACCCCCGACAGGAGTTGAAACTGGATCAACAGCTGTGTTCCCAGGCCTGGCTGCATTCTGCTGCCCCCACAAAAAGAAGGCGAGACCTCTCTGATTGAATTACCTTGGGACTGCAGGAAACTGAACAATGGACTCAGGCAAATGTTATATTGGGGGGGCCGTAAAGTGGCTTCCTCTTGGGAGAAGTGGGAGGAGAAGTGCCTGTGAGAGCCAGCTGAGCTTGGGGGAAGTGGATAAACCAGTTCTTCCACCATGTGATGTGGGAAGCCACACCCCTTTTTGACCAGGGCATAAGTTAAAAAGATAGATAACTCATAGTGCGGACTGGTCAAAATTATATAAGTAATATCATTATTCTTGTGATTTTTCTGTGCACGTTTTAAGAGGCGTTAGGGCCCTGTGGTGTATTCTGGGGGGTTGCTAGCAGAAAATAGGGTCTCACTCCAAATGTCTGCATGTTAAAAATCTGACACTTCATCAATTAATGTCCATACTCCTTGCGCACATGTGTGTAATATTTGGTAAATGTCCGATATTGGTAAACCTGTCAAAAAGCGCAAAATGTTGTCATTTTTGAATGCAAGCCCCCAGGAAGATCAGAGGCGGACAAGCATCGACCATTAGTAATATATAATGTGTACATGTAATTTCAACAAATTGTGTATCTGGGGAATATGTATTTGAATCAAATATAGATTTGTGGGCAAATTGACCAGGGGAGGATCCTCAGACCCATAAACAGACCTCATCATGATGACAATCCTATTCCTTCCCCCAATCGGGGGAGAGGGGAGAATTGGGCCAATGACAAGTAGAGCGGGGCAGGCTCAGTTATGCCACGCACACACCCACTTCCAAAACACATAAAAAGAGACTGCTGGGACAGGTAGAGAGATTCAATTCCATTTTCTGCGGGACGCTCTGCCGGGCGACACCAGACTTCACATTCATCAATCTTCAGAGACCAGAAATTTACTTCAGAACTTAAAGCAAGGGCCTAAACCCACAAACTGAGAACTCTTCTCAGCAGGCCTCAGCATCCTTAAAATCATTTGCAAACTATTCCACAGCCGGGCGAGCTGTCTGAATTCTTTTGCCATGAACTTTTGCCAGTACCCAGAAAGCAGTGTTGCAACCAGAATCCACTTGATCCGGACCGGAAAGCAGAGCAGACCAGACCCAGAACGCTGTGAGCCGATCCAGAGATCCGGAGCGCTGTGAGCAGAACCGCTGCCTGATTGACCCACCGAGCAGACAGAGCCGCCGCTGCACGTGTTGACCAGATCCGTGACGAGGCCTAGTTCAAATTTATATTGTGAGTACCTAGCAGAACTGTGCAGAACCAATCTCTTAGTTAAAATAATGTAATTCAAGCTATTTTAACCTAAGTAGAACTGCCTCCTGGAAATCGTGTCATCTGTCATTTTTAAAGATGCACAACTGTCACCTGTCAATTCTGCAGCTGCATGCTGTCACCTTTTTATTTTGGGTTTTACTTTAAATCCGAAAATCTACCTTTATTAAATCATCCGTATCTCTGGAACCGTTTGGGCTAGGAACGAAATTTTACTTTCATTTTAAAGCTGTGATTCTAGGCTTTGCAACAAAGCTATACTTTTCGCGATTTGCGATTTCGGCTCAATTTCTCCACTTGTCAAAATAGCAGCTCCATGCTTTCCTTTGTTAAAATCCGTTTGCAACCTGGTAATAATTCATAGAGCATTGCTAAAGTGAGCCTGAACTAATACCAACAAGCATCTCTCACTCACCCTGAATCTCTAGAGGGAATTAAAATCAGTTAGCACATTTTCCCATCCATTGCCATCACATTTAAAAGCATTTTGGGCCTGTGTTTCAAACTTCTACCTGTTTCCTCTAAGCTTGCTGGGGGGGAACTGAATTCCGTATTGTATTTGATTGTATTCCTGAAGACTGTGTGTGTTACTTCCATCTCCTTGCATTGCATATAGGGGGGGTGAATTGCCACCAGGAGAAAAGTGAACATATTATCTCTTGTGAAACCATATCAGTTTATTTTCTGTACTGCATTTATTCCACCTTGCATTTCCTTGAAACCATAAAGCATTTCAGCTACCTCATCCTCTATACTACTTCTAAGTGACCAAATCAGTTTACCAGTAGAACATTATCCATTGTTGATCACTGTCATACTTTAAGTGTGATATCCAATATTAATTTATTATAAAAGTGTGATAGATATATATTGTTATATTTCTCAAATAAACCTTTTAAATTTGCAAAACAGACCTACTTCTTGGCTCAGTGGGGTCAGGGGGATTCTAAGAGAGGGGTGTTATATAAGGGTTGTCATCCAGAGTACATGAACTGGACCTAAAAATACATCAATAAGTGTTTCCCTCAGCATCCCAGACTAGGCATTGATTTAGCTGTAGTGTTGAAGTGAAGCCGCTCAACAGTCGGCCTTGGCATGTATGCTTGGGAGTTTCCCTAGACCACGTAATTTAAAGCATATTAGCAAGATGAAAGACTTGACATATATTTTGGCCAAGCTCACAATCGCTATGGGCTGGAAAGCAACCCACTGGCCCAGGGTGGAGATGTGGTGGGCTGACCTCTTGAAATGGGCTGAAGCAGAAACCGCAGCCTGGTATGACGCAATCACTAGTGGGTGGGGAGGAAGAGGTGGGCCCCCTGATAGACTGGAGACAACTGGTGGCCTCAATGGTAAACCCCCACCAGACCATTGCCGAAACAGAAGATGGTGATGATCTGACAATAATTGAGACTCCTGAAGATGTCCACCTGGATGGCATGGATAAGACGGCTCAAGTTATGGGGGGAGGGGGCGAGGACGGAAATGAACATTATTAGATGTAATGTGATGTGGTGATTATGAACGTCCTTAATGGTTGTAATGCTTGGAGTGTTATTTGTTCTTAAAAATAATAAAAACAGTTAAAAAAAAAGTACTTGATTGGTTCCACGCCTTTCTGTCAGACTGATCCTAGTCTGTATCTTTGCCCCCTTTCTGCTCGCAACCTGGGCTGCTCTCGTGCAGGGTCCTTCAGGGAAATGTACTATTTCCAATTCTTTTCAATTTGTATATTGGCCCACTCCTGCTTCTTATTTTGTCACTTGGGTTTAGATATTACTCCTACACCGATGACACACATATTCTGGTCCGGTTGGACCTTTCCAGGGCTGACACTGCAATCCGGCTTATGAGATGTCTTAAAGATGTAGGCTCATGGATGGCGGCTAACTGGCTGAAACTCAATGGTTCCAATACTGAGGTGCTGTTTGTAGGCCCCTTCAATCCTTTATCCTTTTGGATCCCTGAGTTTTAGCCAGCCTCACTGGGACCTTGTCCCATGCCCTCTGTCTCAGTGAAAAATCTGGGGGTTACATTGTCATCCTCCTTATCCATGGTGCCCCATGTGGGTGCTGTATGTAAGTCAGGACACTTTAAATTGTGCATATTAAGTAAAGTGCTTCCTTTTGTTCCGATAAAATTCCATGCCCCATTGGTGGCTGTACTGGTATTCAGTACCACTGATTACTGTAACTCCCTCTAGCTGGGTCAGCCACACCCCCTCACCAATCGACTTCAGCTGCTTCAAAATGCAGCTGTCCTTTCTGTGCTTCTCCCCCTCCGCGAACTCATATGACGCCGCTTCTGAGACAACTGCACTTCCTTCCCATTGAAAAGAGGATCCTCTTGAAGTCAATGTGTATCGTGCACCACACTTTCTATAAGCAGGGTGCAGAATATATCCAGGCAAAATTTCCCTGCTATGTCCCATCTCATTCTTTGCGCTCTCAGTCTGCTCTGTTGGTCAGTGTCCCTCTTTTCAGACTCTCTCGCACTGACAGACGTGCTTTTTCGGTGACTGCTGCTAAAGCCTGGAATGATCTCCCTTTGTCTCTTCATGCACTCATTGACCACTTGACTTTTCATCATCTTCGGAGGACTTACCTGGTCTAGGCTCCTTCACACTGTCGCCGGCCCCTCGCTCTATTCGAGCCATGACGACCTTGGGCGTACATGCGCTCTATAAATACATATAACATAACATAACAAATGTGTACCATTAATGATGTGTAGAGGATGAAAACGTGTCTTTCTTGAGGTGCTCGACCAATAATATGCATTCCAATCCAAGAACAACGACATGCTCATCGACTGTGTTTGATCATAAAAGACAAAAACGAGTAGGAACCTGTCACCTACCAGTGGTAATGTGGATGTTTTTGGGCCTCATTAAGAGGTTGGAGGTAGCCTTGTCGGTAAAACAACAGGCAATTACTGGGTCCGGCACCCGTGAATGGGCAATTACCAGGGTATTCTGGCCACGCCGGACCCGGTAATTGCCCTTTCGCGGGTGCCGGATCCGGAACATCCCCATTCCCATTTGAGCCGCATAGGGCTCAATGGGAATGGGGACGTTGGATGCACCCGCAACGTTTTCAATGGTGCCGGTGCATCCGACTTGCTGTGCTCGCAGGTGCCGCTCTGCCCACCAGGGCAGACCTGGCGGGCTGACAGGCACCCGCGAGCACAGCTCGTAGTATGGCAGTACGGTAGCCACAGTGCCGGTAGCGCTACCGGCACGGTTGTTACCTTACCGCCATACTTATAATGAGGCCCCTTGTCAGAATGGATACGCATCTATTACCCAAAACACTGAGGTGTGAATCAGGCATTCTTTCTACACCAGGAAGTAATAGCATGGCAAATCAATGTAGTGGAATGCATTGCAGACCCACCTGCAAATACAGAGCTTTCCCAGAAAAGTTCTTATGGGTTCAGAAGAGAGCATATACCTGTTCATTGAGAAATTGTGGCCGGATCAAACCCTAAACTCATTAAAGCCATTGATTTGGCAAAAAGGGGTGGAGCAATCGAGGGCATGGAGCAATGATATCACTCCCAATCTTCGGAGGTTAGCTCAGGGCCAACACGCTCGCCTTGGAAGCAAGACAATGCAGGGCAAGACAGGTTCAATCCAAGGGGTCAGCGCTTAGAAACCTCTGAGTATTAAGCGCAATATAAATAACAAATTACAATGCAACAATACTCAAGACAAAATAATGCATCTTGATAAACCTCCCAATGTGACCACAGTAGAATGCACTGTAAATACCATCAAAACCAACTCTAGGTCCGAAAAAAAAGGGAATTCTCTATCCAAAGGCCATGATCAAGATGATCACATACATGAAGCCTAATGGTATGTTACGCTGTTAGGATGTATACCACATGCCACTGCCATTTACATAGTCTCTAGGCACTCTGCCAGCTCTGAAAGGACTGGGGGTGGGCAAGGATGGTTGCAAGGTTAGTTGCAAAAGAGGGGAACATGCAAACTAACTTTGCAGTTGTGTTTATGTGTGCAGTGCAGAAGTACCATGAGCTCTGCGTGCAGGACCATTTCTAGATGTTCTATGTCATGAGCGTCGAACCATGTGTGTCAGAAAGCGAGCCCTGTGTGCCCGTGACGCTAGGATGCATTGGACCAGCGTATGGTATATAGATTGGTTGTAGATTTATAGTGTATTGATGCTTGATGTCTGTTGGGAGGGGCCATCAATTGCCATGTGTGTGTGATTTAGTTGGAAAGCGTTATGTGTGCTGAAATGTAAAACATTAGTGTATTAGTGTGGGGAGCAGCCAGAGGTTTCGATGGGAAGACAACCTTGAAACTGCATATATCAGATTATGCCATGGCCTAGCAAGGTTTGCAAAAAGGCGATGGCTATGGGAGAGGTCAACATGCATCAGGACACACGTAGTGAAAAGGTGTGCCAAAAATGTACATTTCTCAAAGAAATTCTGGGCATACTGAAGGAAAGGGGGCTGACCTTCAAGGAGGAGACGTGCCACTTTCTCTTTGAAAAACATCACATTCCTGAGCCACAGCATCACAACTGCCCAAGACAACCATGTCAAAACACATCATAGTACTCTAGCCCACCCATTAATGAAGAGCTCCTGTTGTTCACAGGCTCCTGCAAATTCTATGCCAATGTCATACTCCATTTTACCTCCGATAATTCACGGAATTACTGAAGCAGAATTACTGTTTGTGGTTATTCCACCAAAATCCCAATGGAGTCATATGCACTACAGAAGATGGGGCTATGCACCACCTTGCCACTGATTTTAATTGCGTGGTAAATCCATGATCCTGAGTGTTCTTAATGATAACTGATTATGGCATTGATTTGGCAGATTTATCACTGAATTTCTGCCACACTAACAACAAGACACTATGAAGGGAAGCAGGAAATCATAGCTTCCTTTTTCAAGGTCCAGTTAGCTAGCGGGCCTCAAATTACAGGGGAGCTCGGATGGAAACGGATAAGGAGGACACCACCTTGAGGACAGTTAAGGCCTTTGCGAAGAGCAGATCTATAACTTCACACATTGGATTCACTGTTAACCACAGGAGATTTGGTGGTTCACCCAATGAGAATCAGAAAAATCAGAATCAAATTAGAAATCCTCTTGTGGGTCGTCTAGACATTTCAGCTGCAAAACTGGTGACCAATGTATATTTCTGTTGTCCCGGTGTAGACCGTCAAACTGATGTGTGGGAATGTAAATGTGATAGTTGGAACAACATTGACAAGGTACTCAAAACAGTACCAGATCTCCTTGTGCCAATACAGCACCCTAGCAGCCGTGGATTAGATGGCACTGGACAAAGTGTGACTACTTGACTTTTCATCAAGGAAAAATAAATGTACCACAGATGCTGTAGACTATTTTTCAAAGTAGCTTGATGTCAGGGTCATCAGTCCAGTCAGCACACAGGAGATGACTGAATTCCTGGAGGAGAGTTTCAGTAGAGAGGGACCAATACTAACCAACTATGGGGAGCAGCTCATTCCCATTTACATTTCAGATATTATAAATGGATGGGTTATAAGCCATTGCATGCAGTCTTGTACCACCCAGGGGGTAAAAATGTTTTTAAGCACTGTGAATGGGTGCTTGCTGAGTACATACAACGACACTCAAACGCCAGTGTGACATGGGTGCTGAGGTGAGGAAAATGATTAACATGTAAAAGAGCACCTAATGCTCAGCAATGCAGGATCTACCCTTCCAGCTCATGAATGGGCACAATGCCAGCACTGGCACCAGGCCCATTTGGCGAGCCAGTTGGGTAGATGGACCCAAAACAGTCAGAATCAATGGTGAGGTATTACGGGAGAACACTGAGAAAACACAATTCAACAGCAAGACATGTAGAGAAATAGATCAATAAAATATAGCTCATTACCTTGAAGGTAGGGGTTGTAATTGAGAATACATATCCGGTACTCTGTAGGAAGGAGAAATGCAAGTATAGCACCTTAACGAGGATTCATCAAGTGCTCAATTCTTCTCTGAGATGGGGGTGGGGGTTAGCAATATGTGAACGTATCAGGGTTCCTAGGAGTAGAAAACCCACATGGTGGATGGCCAAAAAAGACATTCAAAGAGTATGAATTCCAAGAGTAATACTGCAAACCAAGAAGAGACGCTCTTGAGAGAAGAAGTGGCAAAACTGCAGAGGCTGATGGACAAAGGGTATAGGAGTAGGTGTATGAGGTGCTGTGATTTCCCTCTCGTTTGGGTATTTAGAGAGCACGTTTGCCAATGTGCTGTACAATTGAATGCAATTAATTTTGAAAAGGCAATGAACATTTATAAATATGTAATTATGAGAGGCAATACAATATATGTTTTCAGAGAGGAGCAACATGAGAGGAGATGAGGATGGAACAAGGGGCAGAGGAAGGGCAATAAATACTTAGGAACAAGAAGAGTAAATTAACCCATTTGGGACTGGGGACAAGTACTACCAGCGTCTGCCAGAAGAAAGAGAGAGGAAAGAGAGAGGAGGAGAAAAATACACGACCTGGAAAATAGAGTCATAGGACGAGAGCAAAGAGTGCGGAACTCAATGAAAGCAGATACCAACTGTAATCCCTTTACAGAGTAAGTTCCCATCACTCTCCTACACATCACATTCTTAATTGGACTGTTCTGGTCTCTCTTTTCCTCTACGTATTCAAGTATCTTATCGTGCTGCTAGAAAAAAATGGAATCGTTTGTAGAATTAGAAGACGAAATGATGTCGCGCCTAGAAACTCTTGTGTACAGGCGCATTTTAAACGATATATCATATCAAATAATTTGATATCATGTGTCATAGCCCTGCTCTCCCACACAGCACACTCAGAGTGGAATGACACGGGACACTGGGGCTGTGAAATGTGCTGCTGCTGTCTTTTCTTCCTGATGTATTCTGGGGCAGCACAGAGGGGGGAATAGATGCTGGCATTAGTGAAACTTAACTCTGCCTAGGCTGGCTGTCTTCTCCTCTTCAGGTACTTATCAGCACATTTCATTCACGAGCAGATTATTACGTGTGGCGTGTGTTCAAGTTTGCAACCCAACAGTGTCACTTGGCTTGTATTACACCTTTCACAGCCCTGATCTTTGCCTGGGTGCTGAGCCATTGTTCAGGTGGGAATGATGCACCCATTACACTGTATAACTTTATTCATTGCTACATCTGTGCATATTTACGAGTCATTTCCTAAAAACCTGAGACACAATCAAAAAATGACATGCCAAGCTTTGTGCATATCTACTTACACCTTATTCATGTGGTGACTAGGCACATTGACTCCACTACCACCATGCACACCGTGCGCCTTTGAGATACGGAGAGGCCAATTATGCTCACTTGGCATGGCCAAGTGTCATTCCGTGTTTAATCATCTGAAAGGGACCGATCCTTCCCACTGCACTCGTGGCATGACTTTAGGCAATGTCCCAGGCACAACAAAGGGACATAATGGGAATATTGGTTTAGGGCCACAGTCATATTCAGTGCACATTATGCCATATGTATGCTTAAGGATGCCAAAGACAACCAGTGAACGGATTGGGCGTGTCCTGTGTTTGTTTTCAGTGGACACTTTGCCCAGGGCATCGCATTTGGACATTAAATGGCCACCTGAAAAACACTTAATTTACCATATGGATATTGCCTGCAGCCATATCAGTGGTCACTGAACCAAGGGTATGACCTGCGGCTACACCCGGGGTTACCAAATACACCCAATGTTCCTGTTGGGCTTCAGCCATGCCCACTGTACACTATGCCTTTGGCCTTTGGCAATGCCCCGCTCACCAGAAAGAGTTCCTGTGTCCCACTGAGTAGGGCCTGTAGCCATGCCCACGGCACAACATACCAGGAGTATGGCCTTAAGAAATGCCTTGGATAGTTCGAAGAGACTCAGAGTGCCCATGTGGCGTTGCCCGTGGGCAAGTTTTTGTTTACGTTTAAACTTAAAACACACAACAAGACATACCGAACTGCATTAATGCATAAACAAGCATAGTACTGGCAACATTATAACACAACCCAATACAAAATGAGCAGAGAATTTCCAAAACAGCATAGTCTGTAGAAACCTATTATGGGAATCCAGTGCTTTATCGCCCACATTTCTGTAGGGAGGGCATTCCAAAAGCAGGAAGCGATAACAGAGAATCTACAATCCACTCCTAGCTTTAAATCTAGACTTGGATACTTTTACGAGTAGTTGATTTAATGATCTATTTATTTATTTTTGCATTTACTACAGCTCGTTGAACCCTTGGGTATCTGGGCGCTCGTTACATTGATAGATCAAGAGAGAGAACAGCAGAAGAAGAAGGGATGGGAAAGATGTTGGGGGTACGTGTAGGGTTAAGTTGAATAGTTTCAGTACACTGAGATGAAGATGGTGGTTGATTGGGTCTTGGAGCATGGTTCTTTAAATGAACAGCCAGGTCTTTAGTTTTTTTTTTTTCTGAATGCCCAGTATGATGGCTCCTTTCTCAAGTCAATGGGGAGATTGTTCCATAGTTTGGTGGCCACAACGAGGGAAGCTCGAGCCTCCAGCGGATTTGTGTCTGAAGCTGGGGACCTTGACTAGGTAGAAGTTCACTTATTTAAATGGGTGCCTGTTGAGTGAGGTTGACTGGGGCAGTGTTGGAGAGGCATCTATGCATACAGGATAAGGTTTTGAATGTAATGCTCTCACAGATTGGAAGCCAGTGAGCATTTCTTCTAGCTTCTGTGACATGGCCATGCTTGGATAGACCTGTGGCAGCACATACAGCATTGTTTTGGATTATCTGTAATTTGCTCAGATTATGTTAATAAATTCCTGCAAATAGGTCATTGCAGTAATCCATCTTGCCTCCTGTGATGGCTCTTGCTATTGTAAAATGGTTTGGGTGGAGAAGAAGGGATTAATGGCATTGAGCAGTTTGGCTGTATATGCTGTGGATGAGGCAATGGAGTTTTTTTGGCCAGAAAGGTCAAGAGTCACATCAAGGTAAACGCACAGTGTTTTAGCTGCAGGTGAGTTGGGGATCAGGTTACCATAAATGTTGAACTCCTTGTATGCTGGGTCCATGGTTGGGAGTGTGGAGTCCTGAGACAACAACAAGGATTTCAGTTTTGTCATTGTTGAGGCATAGCAGGAGGGTTGCCATCTAGATTTGGACGGTTTCATAGACTGCATTGACTGCAGCAGCATCTTGGCTGTAGGAGCCTGATGGGGGGATAAGGAGTTGGGTATCATCGACGTAGTTTGTGTAGGATATGTATGCAGAGGTGATGAAAGAGGGGTTTTGTAAAAATGTTAGTATGGGGGAAAGGCAGGCGCCTTTGGGGACTCCACATGTTACCGGCATTGATGAGGTGTGATTGTCAATAAAGACTCGGGAGAATCTGTCAGCCAGGAAGGATATGATCCACTCTGTGGCTGATGGTGAGATGTTTGCTGTCGATGCAAGGTGGTTGCAAAGTGTCTGATGGTTGATAAGGTCAAATGCTGCTGAGAGGTCCAGCATCATGAGTAGGGCGAGTTTGCCGTCATCCTTAATGACATTGAGTTGATTTTTCAAGTTGAACAGTGCAGATTCAGTTCTGTGTCTGGGGCGGAATCCTGACTGGTGGATACCCAGAATATGATTGTTCTCAAGGTACTGTTGCATATGGATGTAGGCGGCTCGGTCAAGGCTCTTGAGGATGAAAGGCATGGTTGTGATGTGGCAGTAGTTCATGGGGATGCTGGGGTCTAGGGAGTTTTTTTTCCCAGCAGGGGCAGAGTGCAGGATTCCTTCAGGGATGTAGGGACACTTTTTGAGGTGAAGGAGGAGTTAATCATGGTTGTGATGATTGGGGTGAGCTTTTCTGTGCAGTCTTTGATGATTGGCGCCAGCCGGCATCTCCTTTGCATCGGGATGGCTTTAGACTTCTGATTATGTTGCCAACCTCATGTTCTGAGACCTTTTGGAAGTCAAATAGGGTGTATGGGGTGGGTGGTGCTGGGTGCAATGGGAGAGGGCTGGGGTGGTTTGAAGTGCATGGCTAGTTGTTTGAGGTGGATTTTTTCCTTGAGGGAGCAGATTTTTTCAGTGAGGGTGCCTTGAAATTTGGAGAACCGGAGTTTGTGTATGGTCAGGTCGGGGAGAGGGACAGTGGGTGACTCGAGCTCTTGCAGGTTCGAGAAGAGCTTGCAAGAGCTGGATTTGGCATTTTTATTTCTTTTGTTGGATCTGTTTGCTTTTTGTATGCTTTGGCGTGGGTGCTGAATTGAGCTTTGGTAGTGGTGGAGGGGTTCTTTCTCCAGGCTAATTGTGCAATGCACTTTTTGGCATGGGTGGTGAGGTGCTCAGGGGTGTACCAGGAGTTATTTTTTAGAGTCGGTTTGGCTTTGCGCTGTTTGAGGGGGGAAAGTGTGTCAACCACGTGGGTGTTGACGTTGTTGTAGAGGTTGACTAGGGCTGCAGGGTCGGTTGCTGTGGCAGGTGGTTTCTCGAGTGCAGAGAGGAGTGGGGCCAGGCTGTCCTTGTTCAGGTTTTTAGTACAGCGAGCCAGGCCATTAGGTTTCGTGGTGTGGTAGGGGCTGGGCCGTTTACACTCAGAGATGTCGAAGGAAAAGGTGTGATGGTCGAACCACGGGCAGTGTATGGTGGTGGGGATGGTGACGTTGCAGTTGAGGTCAGCAACCCAATCGAGGGTTTGACATTTTGAGTGTGTGTGCTCAAGGGACTGTTGTATGAATCCAGCTTAGTGAGGCGATAGAGCTATTATGGAGGCGTGGGATTCGGTGAGGTGATAAAGGGTTTGCCTAAGTTCACAGACCAGTTTGTTTTTTTAATCACAAATATTAAATGAAATGTGGCATTCTGGAGCAACTGCTGATGCATAATGCTTAAACTGGTAGATGGGGAGGCCTACAAGCAGAACATTGGCATAGTCCAGAGTAGAGGTTTTGAGGGATCCAACTACCACTGCATCTAAGCTGACAAAGCCATAAACAAGACCTTGACACTATTTAGAAAATGTGTGCATTCATGCCAATGTCTGCCTGCCAGAAAAAACCTAACCACATACGTGTTTAACCTTTTTGAAAAAGAAGAATAGAAGTTCAAGAATAACAGGAGTTGATGTGCAGCTAAGTATTCACAGGGATCTTATGAAAACCCAATACCTCTTCTTCAGCATTCGGTTTCATGCAATATTGCAACCTCCGTGATACTGCATCTTTCAAGCAGGTTGGCACCCTTTGAAGGTCATCTTTTGATCCACTAACCCACAGATGAAGTTGAGTGTTGTAAGTTCATGAGTGGTCATGTTTTTAAATAAGTCAATCAAAGAATGGACATTCATTTTAAAAAGTAGTGGCAAAAGTGTTGATCAGTGAGAAATTATGTGAGCAACATAAAAAGGAGAGTCAAACAAACATACCGAATTTGACCCTCTGTACCCTGTCTTCCAGTGAGAGGCCTGTCCTGTAGAGGAGAATTGGTTAATAATCAGCTCTGGTCCACAGTATGAAATGCTGCTGAGAAACCTAAGATAATCAATAACTAGAGGGTCCCTCATCAGCCTTACGGAGAATGGCTTCCAAGACAGAAACTGGGGCTGCCTCAGTCCCATGCCTTGGTTGATATTCAGAAATTGCAGAAATTGCAGGGTCACCACATTCTCTAATGTTTTTGGATAGCTAGGATAAGCCTGGAATAAGATAGTAATGTCTCTAAAAGAGGTTCTAACGACTGCTTCTTAAGAGCAGGAGGACCCACACCTCCTTGGAATTAAAACTTGATAAAGTTGTTTTCAGTCGTAACAAATGCTAGCAGGATGTTCCTAAGCTGCCATACCCAAGGGAACTTCCTCAGGTCTGGAGGTAGAGCATGGCGATTTCAGAAAGGACAAGGTTTCTGAGATGGACACTGGATGAAATTTGAATAAAAAGGCAATAGCCTCTAATGTATCAATATTCAATGTTTTGCCAGCATTATGGTTTTTGATCCCCATTTCAGATTGTATGGGCATCATTACAAGTATGGTGGTAAGGCAACAATGGCACCAGTATCGCTACCAGCACCGTTGCTACCGTACCACCATACTATGAGTTCTGCTCGCGGGTGCCCTTACAGCCACCAGGTCTAACCTGGTGGCCATACCGGCACCCGCGAGCAGAACATGATGGTAGCACTGGTACCGGTGCTACCACCCTCCCCATTCCCATTGAGCCCTATGGGGCTGAATGGGGATGGGGAGTCCCTTATTACCGGCACCCGCGAATGGGGAATTACTGGGTCCACCAAACTCAGCATGACCCGGTAATTGCCCATTCGTGGGTGCCGGAAAGAAATGCCTACCGGCGGCAGTCGTGCCTGTAATACAGGCACGGCTACCTCCAGCCTCGTAATGAGGCCCTATGTCCTTAATTGTTGCAAAAAAAATAATCTTCAAAACCTCATTTTATATGGGACAGAGCAGAAAATGAAAACATAAAAGCAAGTCATAATGCATTTCCGCCTCCATTTCCCGCTTTTCCACATTTCTCTGCAGTGACACGTTGTAATAGGGGAAAGTAGCTTAGATAAGATATCCACTGTGCTGACCTCCTCCGACTTGTCGGTGCATTTTGTTGTACGCCTGTGTGACAATTTCATGCGGGCCTAAAACAAATGGATTTCCGGGGAATCCTCCTTGGTTTTGCACCTGCCAATGATGAGGCAGATTCCATAGGCATCCATTAATAAATAAACCTGCAAAGCATAGCTTGTGGCCATTATTTGCTTGTAAATGAGATGGAGAGAAAAAGGAAACAATAAATGGGAATATGCTCTATTTTCATCTGCAGACTCATGGACATTCAAAACTGCATGTATGGGTCCCATCAGCACAAGTGCTAAAATTGGTGATGATCCTCTGCATGCAGTGTGCATTCGATAGAAAATCACCCTCATAGAGTTTAGAGTGTGTAAGCGAGAAAGGTAGTCTACACTGAATGCTTCCTGGGTTTGGAAAGGATTTAATTATCATAAAGAGATCCATTGGTATATTGTCTCAAAAATTGATCTCGGGGAAAATAATCTCTTTGCTTGGAAAATGTCATGCTCAGATGATCCCTCCCGTGCTTCCTCCTCACCTGGGTCCTCAAGGGAGGTATCTTAGTCTTCGGAATCCTTCTTCCTATGAGTCTTCCGGGGTTCTTTGAGCTTCTTCTCTTTCTTCTCCTTCTTTTGATGCAAATAAGGGCAAGCTAACTCAGAATCCACCCGTGGCCGGAAACGTAGTTCAAGCCCAGAGGGACTCCAAGGAGCAAGGCCTTTGTGGTGTAGGGAAAAAGCCTCTCTGCACAAAAAACCTTCTAAATAGTCCACAGAGAAGATGACGAGTTGATTGCTTGCTCCACAAGAATGTAAAGATGTAGTTGGCTAGATTTAAGGAAGGACACCTTCTACAATAGTAGATCCACAAATGCGAAATCCAATTGAGAAAGAGCAGGGTGTAGCAAGAATTGTAGAGGTGTAGCGTTAATAGAAGTTGAGGGATAGGTATACTGATAGAAAGATGTGCAGCAGACGCTGCATGATAAGAAAAAGAAAGCCGTGCGAGACGCGGCGAAATGAGAAAAAGAAAGCTGCGCGAGACGCAGCAAATTGCAGCCTGGCAACAGCAAAGAACACGTACCGTTAAGAGTGAAGCCGTGCTAAGCTGTGAAACAGGTAATAAGAGTGACAGAGAGGGAAAGCGTAGGTAGTCAGGAAAGTCTGAACCCGTTTTGAAGTCAAAACGGAAGAAAGGAAAACAGAATGTCTTACGAGCGAGTGCATAGAAAGCAAGAGGATTGGTAACAGCAGTTAATCTAGAACAAGAAAGAGAGTGAGACTCCATGCGAGGCAGTCATGCGGAAGGACAAGAAACAGGACAGCTGGTCAAAAACAAGGGAGGCTAGAATACAAGGGCAAGAGGGCAAGAACTCCACAAAAAAAGGCAAAGGTCTGGCAGCGTATCTCCTGAGAAAACAGATACAACGCAAGGAGCTGATGGCTCCTCCCAGCCATATAGAAGCAGCGGCCATCTTGGGGGAAGACTAGACTGTTAGATGAGATGGAACTGACAACAGTCTATGTGAATTTCCATTGCTTCCAATGCTTCCAAGGTCGGCGCATGACAGAATGCCTCTTCCCATACTGCATTCCCCCTGGTTTGCCTGGATACAGTCTATGGAAGCGGAGGACCAATCTGGGAGCATGGATTTGTGACCGGGGTTCCCACGCTCTCGCCACAGAGAGTATCCCTTCCATGCAACAAATACTGCAGAACTCCCTTCCTGTATCTGGAGTCCACCAATCGTTCCACCTTGTACTCCTCTGGTTCAGTGGGTAGAGTAATCTTGTGTATTGTCACAGAATGCCTGAAAGGGTCCTCCAAATACTCATTGATTAGAGAGGAGTGAAACACAGGGTGTACTCATCGGAGACTTTTGGGCAGCTGTAGGCGAAACGCCACTGGGTTCATCTTGGCCTGGATCCGAAACTGACCTATGTACCTGGGAGATAATTTACCAAAATGAGTCCATCTTGGTAGGAATTTTGTTGCTAGCCAAACTCGATCTCCAGGTCCCCACTCTGGGTTGGTTCTTCTCTTGCAATCCACTTGTCTTTTATAAATCTTGCAACTACCCTCAAGGGTAGTTAGGGCATCCTTATGTACCTGTCTAAGTTCAGACAAGAGATTGTCCACCGCAGGTGACTTTGAGGACGTGATGTCAGACGAAGGGATATGTTGGGTTGTGATACCCATAGGTTCAAATAAAGGGACTAATATTGATGACAGAGTGGAGTGAGTTCTTATAGGCAAATTCTGCCATGGGTATATAATCAACTCAGTTATCTTGTTCCTTATTGCAGAACCCTCTGAGATAATGCTCCAAGTTAGTGTTTAGTCTCTCTGTCTGTTCGATTGCAGGTGGAATCCTGAAGACAAGGCTCTGTGAATCCCCAGCTGCTCACACAATGCAGTCCAAAATTTGGAAGTAAATTGGGAACCACGATCAGACACTATGGTCTGCTGCAACCCATGTAGACGCCCTATGTCCCTTAGAAACACAGTCGCTGTCTCTGTTGGTGAAGGAACTCCTGGAAGAACAGAAAAGTGTGCTATCTGACTGTAGGAGTCAATTGTGACCATGATGTCTGGCATGTTCTCTGAAAGGGGTAACTCGACGATAAATTCTGTTGAGACATGAAGCCAAGGTCTTGAAGGTAGTGGTGCTTGTTGCAGCAACCCTAAAGATGTGTGTTGTGACACCTTACTAAAGGTGCAAATAGGACAGGAGGATACATAGGACTTGACATCGCCACTGATAGAAGGCCACCAAAAATGTCTCGAGACCAACTCAAGGGTACCCTTTTGACCCTTATGACCTGCCAAGAGAAGGTCATGGCAACATTCCAGGGCCACCTTGGCTTGCAATGGTTTACTTGGCAGGTACAGAGCTTGGTTATGAAACGGAGACGATGACTGTCCACTCCTCTGCTTGTTTTGACCGCTTCTTGGAATTGCTGTAGGAATGCCTGGACCATTGATATGATCTTGTCAGGAATGAGCTTCTCTCCAAAACAAGGACTATCAGTTTCTGCACAGTAACTGCGTGATAGAGCATCTGCCACCACGTTCTTGGATCCGGGAATGTATGTAATGGCAAAGTGAAAGAGCGAAAGATAATACGCCCAACTGACGTGTTTTGAGTTCTTGCACTCCATTTGTTGGAGCACCTTCAGATTGCGGTGGTCTGTGCGGATGATGAACTGGTGAGATGCTCCCTGGAGTACGTTCTTCCACTATTCACAGGCTTGTCTGATGGGTAATAGCTCCTTCTCCAGAACCGAATAGTTCTTTTCACTGGCAGTGAGGGTTCTGGAGAAGTAAGCTACGGGATGTTCCTGCTCGTCCTCTCCGATCTGTAGGAGTACAGCACCTAAAGCTCCATCCAAAGCATCTGATTCAACTATGAAGGGTAGCGACTGGTCTGTCTGTACTAGTATGGGTGCCATGGTGAAGTGGATCTTGAGCTTCTGCAAAGCCTTCTGGGCTTCCCTAGTCCATTCAAACTCTGTCCCCTTTTTGACCAAGGAGATGATGGGCAGTATAACTTCCGAGAAATTTGGGATGAATCAGTGATAGAAATTCGTCAGAACCAAAAACTTCTAAATCTCTTTGATGGAGGTGGGTTCGGTCCAACCCAATATCACCTTAACCTTCTCCGGATCCATCCTGATGCTTTCGGAAGAGAGTATAAAGCCTAAGTAAGGAACTTCTGAGGCCTCAAAAACACCCTTCTGCGGCTTGGCATAGAGTTGGTTCTCCTTCAGGCGTTTCAGGACTTCACTCACTTGTCTGCAGTGTTCTTGCAATGAGGGGGAGAAGATAAGAATGTTGTCTAGGTAGACTACGACCGAGATGAACAGGAGGTCTGAGAATAGTTTATCAACGAACCTATGGAAAACCGCTGGAGCGTTGACTAGGCCAAAAGGCATTACCTGATATTTGAACAACCCCAGCAGCTTTTGAAAGGCGGTCTTCCACTCATCACCGCTCCTTATTCTTAACAAATGGTACGCCCCTCTAAGGTTCAGTTTAGTGAACACCCGTGATCCTTCGACTGCTTCAAGAATGTCTCTTATATCTCGAATCCTTCTTCCTATGAGTCTTCCGGGGTTCTTTGACCTTCTTCTCTTTCTTCTCCTTCTTTTGATGCAAATAAGGGCAAGCTAACTCAGAATCCACCCGTGGCCAGAAACGTAGTCCAAGCCCAGAGGGACTCCAAGGAGCAAGGCCTTTGTGGTGTACGGAAAAAGCCTCTCTGCACAAAAAATCTTCTAAATAGTCCACAGAGAAGATGACGAGTTGATTGCTTGCTCCACAAGAATGTAAAGATGTAGTTGGCTTGATTTAAGGAAGGACACCTTCTACAATAGTAGATCCACAATTGCGAAATCCAATTGAGAAAGAGCAGGGTGTAGCAAGAATTGTAGAGGTGTAGCGTCAAAAGAAGTTGAGGGATAGGTATACTGATAGAAAGATGTGCAGCAGACGCTGCATGATAAGAAAAAGAAAGCCGTGCGAGACGCGGCGAAATGAGAAAAAGAAAGCTGCGCGAGACACAGCAAAATGCAGCCTGGCAACAGCGAAGAACGCGTACCGTTAAGAGTGAAGCTGTGCTAAGCTGTGAAACAGCGTAATAAGAGTGACAGAGAGGGATAGCGTAGGTAGTCAGGAAAGTCTGAACCCGTTTTGAAGTCAAAACGGAAGAAAGGAAAACAGAATGTCTTACGAGCGAGTGCATAGAAAGCAAGAGGATTGGTAACAGCAGTTAATCTAGAACAAGAAAGAGAGTAAGACTACATGCGAGGCAGTCATGCGGAAGGACAAGAAACAGGACAGCTGGTCAAAAACAAGGGAGGCTAGAATACAAGGGCAAGAGGGCAAGAACTACACAAAAAAAGGCAAAGGTCTGGCAGCGTATCTCCTGAGAAAACAGATACAACGCAAGGAGCTGATGGCTCCTCCCAGCCATATAGAAGCAGCGGCCATCTTGGGGGAAGACTAGACTGTTAGATGAGATGGAACTGACAACAGTCTATGTGAACTTCCATTGATGCCAATGCTTCCAAGGTCGGCGCATGACAGTATGCCTCTTCCCAAACTGCATTCCCCCTGGTTTGCCTGGATACAGTCTATGGAAGCGGAGGACCAATCTGGGAGCATGGATATGTGACCGGGGTTCCCACGTTCTCTCCGCAGAAGAGTATCCCTTCCAATGCAACAAATACTGCAGAACTCCCTTCCTGTATCTGGAGTCCACCAATCGTTCCACCTTGTACTCCTCTGGTTCAGTGGGTAGAGTAATCTTGTGTATTGTCACAGAATTCCTGAAAGGGTCCTCCAAATACTTCTTGATTAGAGAGGAGTGAAACACAGGGTGTACTCATCAGAGACTTTTGGGCAGCTGTAGGCGAAACGCCACTGGGTTCATCTTGGCCTGGATCCGAAACTGACCTATGTACCTGGGAGATAATTTACCAAAATGAGTCCATCTTGGTAGGAATTTTGTTGCTTGCCAAACTAGATCTCCAGGTCCCCACTCTGGGTTGGTTCTTCTCTTGCGATCCACTTGTCTTTTATAAATCTTACGACTACCCTCAGGGGTAGTTAGGGCATCCTTATGTACCTGTCTAAGTTCAGACAAGAGATTGTCCACCGCAGGTGACTTTGAGGACGTGATGTCAGACGAAGGGATATGTTGGGTTGTGATACCCATAGGTTCACATAAAGGGACTAATATTTATGACAGAGTGGAGTGAGTTCTTATAGGCAATTTCTGCCATGGGTATATAATCAACCCAGTTATCTTGTTCCTTATTGCAGAACCCTCTGAGATAATGCTCCAAGTTAGCGTTTAGTCTCTCTGTCTGTTCGATTGCAGGTGGAATCCTGAAGACAAGGCTCTGTGAATCCCCAACTGCTCACACAACGCAGTCCAAAATTTGGAAGTAAATTGGGAACCACGATCAGACACTATGGTCTACTGCAACCCATGTAGACGCCCTATGTCCCTTAGAAACACAGTCGCTGTCTCTGTTGCTGAAGGAACTCCTGGAAGTACAGAAAAGTGTGCCACCTTACTGTAGGAGTCAATTGTGACCATGATGGCCGTCATGTTCTCTGAAATGGGTAACTCGACGATAAATTCTGTTGAGACATGAAGCCAAGGTCTTGAAGATAGTGGTGCTTGTTGCAGCAACCCTAAAGATGTGTGTTGTGACACCTTACTAAAGGTGCAAATAGGACAGGAGGATACATAGGACTTGACATCGCCACTGATAGAAGGCCACCAAAAATGTCTTGAGACCAACTCAAGGGTACGCTTTTGATCCTTATGACCTGCCAAGAGAAGGTCATGGCAACATTCTAGGGCCACCTTGGCTTGCAATGGTTTACTTGGCAGGTACAGAGCTTGGTTATGAAACTGAGACGATGACTGTCCACTCCTCTGCTTGTTTTGACCGCTTCTTGGAATTGCTGTAGGAATGGCTGGACCATTGATATGATCTTCTTGTCAGGAATGAGCTTCTCTCCGAAACAAGGACTATCAGTTTCTGCACAGTAACTGCGTGATAGAGCATCTGCCACCACTTTCTTGGATCCAGGAATGTATGTAATGGCAAAGTCAAAGAGCAAAAGATAATACGCCCATCTGACGTGTTTTGAGTTCTTGCACTCCATTTGTTGGAGCACCTTCAGATTGCGGTGGTCTGTGCGGATGATGAACTGGTGAGAGGCTCCCTGGAGTAAGTTCTTCCACTATTCACAGGCTTGTCTGATGGCTAATAGCTCCTTCTCCAAAACCGAATAGTTCTTTTCACTGGCAGTGAGGGTTCTGGAGAAGTAAGCTACGGGATGTTCCTGCTCGTCCTCTCCGATTTGTAGTAGTACAGCACCTAAATCTCCATCCAAAGCATCTGATTCAACTATGAAGGGTAGCGACTGGTCTGTCTGTACTAGTATGGGTGCCCTGGTGAAGTGGATCTTGTGCTCCTGCAAAGCCTTCTGGGCTTCCCTAATCCATTTGAACTCCGTCCCCTTTTTTACCAAGGAGATGATGGGCAGTACAACTTCCGAGAAATTTGGGATGAATCAGTGATAGAAATTCATCAGAACCAAAAACTTCTAATTCTCTTTGACGGAGGTGGGTTCGGTCCAACGCAATATCACCTTAACCTTCTCCGGATCCATCCTGATGCTTTTGGATGAGAGTATAAAGCCTAAATAAGGAACTTCTGAGGCCTCAAAAACACACTTCTCTGGCTTGGCATAGAGTTGGTTCTCCTTCAGGCATTTCAGGACTTCACTCACTTGTCTGCAGTGTTCTTGCAATGAGGGGGAGAAGATAAGAATGTCGTCTAGGTAGACTATGACCGAGATGAACAGGAGGTCTGAGAATAGTTTATCAACGAACCTCTGGAACACTGCTTGAGCATTGACTAGGCCAAAACGCATTACCTGATATTTGAACAACCCCAGCAGCGTTTGAAAGGCGGTCTTTCACTCATCACCGCTCCTTATTCTTAATAAATGGTACGCCCCTCTAAGGTCCAGTTTAGTGAACACCCGTGATCCTTCGACTGCTTCAAGAATGTCTCTAATGAGGGCCATGGAATAACGATCATGAATGGTTATCTGATGAAGGCCTCGGTAATCAATAGAAGGGCCTCGGTAATCAATAGAAGGGCGTAGCTCGGACGATCCCTTCTTAGAGATAAAAAACAAGGAAGCCCCTCCAGAGGATTTGGACTCTCTGATAAGTCCATTCTGCAGGTTTGCCTCGAGGTATTCCTTGAGTGCTCTTTTTTCCGGCAGGGACAGGGGATACATCATGCCAAAGGGTACAGGAGTGTCTGTCTTCAAATCTATGCCGCAATCTTCGGCCCAGTGTGGGGGTAGAAGTCTTGGAAGATGGTCTTTGAATACCTCTGCAAAGGCGTGGTATTGACTATGCACAGAGGAAACAGTAGGTCTGGGTAAGGCAACTGGTTTACCTATTCAAACCTTTTCCTCAGGGTCCTTCAAACATCTTTGGAAGCAATCAGAGGATGTGAATCCGATAATATTGGCTTTCCAGTCTATGAGCAGGTTATGACGGCGTAACCAAGGCATTCCCAGTATGACTGGTAAATAGGCCACCCTTATTACATCGAACACCAGAGTCTCACAATGATCTCCTATGGAAACCTGAACCGGCTTGGTTTAACGGATGATGGGTCCTGAGGATAACGGCTTGCCATCTACTCCTTCGAATGGCTGAGGGTTCTTCTTCTCCTGCAATGGAATGTTATTTTCTTCCACCCAAGTCATGTCAACAAATTATACGGCGGCTCCACAGTCCAGCATGGCTAGGACCGTCAGATTAGGACCAGGAGGGATCGAAATGTTGACCTGGAACACCATCAATCTATTATCTTCTTCTTCTCTTACTGGTCAGTGTTGCTGCAGGGGTTGTTCTGACACCTCCCGTTAGCTCCCCTGCATAGGAATGGGACAAACAGTTTGCCTGGCGTCTGGGTGGCACTTCGGGGCATGTGCGTAGGATATGCTTGGAAGATCCGCAATACATAAAGAGACCCATTTCTCTGTGTCTCCTTCATTCTTTGGGAGTCAAGTGGCCTCTATCTGCCCTGATCTGCATGGGATCTTCAGGGGATCCTCTGTCCTTTGGTGCAGAAGGTAGGGTTGGCATAGATGGGTAGTTGCACCCTCTCTTCCTCTCGAGATGCCTTTCTGTGAGCCGGTATTCTATCTGCAGGGCTAATGTCACCCGTTCTTGAAAGGTGTTGGGCCGAGCGATTCGTGACAACTCATCCTTGATCTCTTCCTGCAACCCCCTTCTGAACAGTGTTTGTTGGGCAGAGTCGGGGCAACCAGCATGTACTGCTATCTTCTCGAAATGGGATACATAAGATTGCACGTCTTGAGTTCCCTGTCTAATGTCCAAAAGCGCTGCATACAAGGTGAATAGAACTTCTGGTCTATCAAATCTGGATTTAAAGTTCAATACAAAGGGGGTCAGAGTGAGTAACCAGAGGAATGGCCCAGGCCAGACGTTTCCCACAAAGTTTGATACCAGAAAACCTACCTTGGCTCGGCTGGATTCATAGGTTTGTGGTCAAAAAGAAAAATACACTGAACAGGCATCCGAAAATTCTTTCAGTAGCTCAGGGCTTCGATCATACTTCCTACAGGGAAGCGGCATCGGAGGAAGAGCACCTCATTGATCATCACGGGCCACTACCTGCTTGCGAAGGGCTATGTTTTCTGACTGTAAAGTCTGAACCTCCATTCTTAAACCTTGGATTGCATTCACAAGTTCTCGGTACTGCTCTAATCAAGCCATCATTTTGGGTTGGTGTTGTATACTGTCACGCTCAGATGATCCCTCCCGTGCTTCCTCCTCACCTGGGTCCTCAAGGGAGCTGTATTGGGCTTCGGAATCCTTCTTCCTACGAGTCTTCCGGGATTCTTTAAACTTCTTCTCTTTCTTCCACTTCTTTTGATGCAAATAAGGGTGAGTTCCCTCAGAATCCACTGTGTCCTGAAACGTAGCCCAAGCCCAGAGAGACTCCAAGTAGCAAGCCCTGTGGTGCAGGGAAAAAGCCTCTTGGCACAAAAAAACCCTCTCAATAGTCCACAGAGAAGATGACAAGATGATTGCTTGCTCCACAAGAATGTAAAGATGTAGATGGTTTGGATGAAGGAAGGACACCTTTTGCAATAGTTGATCCACAATAGCAAAATCCAATTGAGCAAGAGCAGGGTGTAACAAGAATTGTAGAGGTGTAGCATTAATAGAAGTGTAGGTACAGATATACTGATAGACATATGTGTGGCAGACACTGCACGATAAGAAAAAGAAAGCTGCACAAGACGTGGCAAAATGCAGCCCGGCAACAGCGAAGACTGAGTACCGTTAAGAGTGAAGCCGCTCTAAGAGTGACAGAAAGGGATAGCATAGATAGTCAGGAAAGTCAGAACCCGTTTTGAAGTCGAAACAGAAGAAATAAAAACAGAATGTCCAATGAGCGAGTGGATAGAAAGCGAGAGGACTGGTAAGAGCAGTTAAACTAGAACAAGAAAGAGAGTAAGACTGCACGCGAGGCAGGCATGCAGAAGGACAAGAAACAGGACAGCTGGTCAAAAATAAGGGGGGGCTGGAATGCAAGAGCAAGAAGGCAAGAACTCCATAAGAAAAGGCAAAGCTCCGGCAGCGCATCTCCTGAGAAAACGGATACAACGCAAGGAGCTGATGGCTCCGGCCAGCCATATAGAAGCTGCGGCCATCTTGGTGGAAGACTAGACTGTTAGATGAGATGGAACTGACAACAGTATATGTAAACTTCCATCGATGCCAATGCTTCCAAGGTCAGCGCATGACAGAAAATAGGTTACTTATAAAACTGAAATTCCTCTGTAGGACTAATTTGGTTTACTTCAGCTGCTTTTTCTCTCCATATGATCTTCTTAATATGGCAATCTGACTTAGCTATTCTAAGGTGTGGGGTAAACCGTGGAGTATTTTGTTCATTATATTTCCATTTTAATTTAGGCAAGGCACATCCAAATCTAACGTGTTTGATACTTCCTTTAAAACTTTTTTAGTTTGACCTGCGAGAAGATGTTTTTATTATTTGTATGCATTATCTAAGACATTTATAATAATCTTATGAAGTGATCTGTCCATGTTCCCGCAATCATATTCCTCAGATCCAAACAAAACTACCTATTAATCACCTGATCTAGGGAGTGTCCTTTCTGCTGTAAGAATGATTTAGTAAAGATACATAAATAATGGGCCTCCACCAGATGATCTATTTACAAAGAATCACTATTATCTGAGCAGTCACTCCAAATGTTAAAATCCCCCAATTATAAAAGATGCTTAATATCCAAGACTTGATATTTTAAAAACTGATACAGCCACCACAAAATATGTTGTGTCACTTCTGATGGGTGCCAGCATAGTACAATTCTCACCATCATTTAATTTCTTGAATGCATATTTATCATATAAAGTTGACAAGGATAGTTAATAGAATGAAGGCCGCGCCCTAAATATGATGATACTTCCTGAGGGTGGCGGTGGCATATGATGTCAATCAGCCTCAGCACCTACATGACCATCTCAGCAATCATTACCACCATTTGTACCTGTGTATGTTGCATAGTGCCATGTGCCCCCTTATTCTGCCTCTGTTTAACAGCATATACATCCTACTCTGAGTGGACAACGCATATCTACGGTGTGGAATTTCTTTGCACAGTGTTATGAACAGCATCCTGCCAGCTGCATAGTAAAGTTGTGACCCAGGGGAAGACAGCAACAAATCTGAGTATGTCATGATTTCTAGGCCATGTGAAGTGACATCATGCACAAAGGTGGGACCAACATATTGTGGAGCAAACCACTAGCAGCCAGAGAAATTGCATTGCCATGCTCACGCTTACCCATGCGATTAACCCAACAACTGAGGATCCATCAGTCCTGCAGCAGAGTAGTGGGTCTGTCAGGACCATCAACAGCAATCAAAAACAAAGTAACAGCAGGAGAACCTTGTCTATGTCCTAACCCAGTCTCTCTTTTGTTTAGGGCAATCACAAATCTCATGGTAACCATCCATGAATACAGCTGCTCAATGCTAAATTTGTGATAATGTTGGCAATAGACTGTGTTCCACATACCTATGTTGAAGGAAAACCATTAGGATGGTGGCAGCAAGGTGGTGATGCTCACTGGCAAATCCCCAGCAGACCTTTCATACATGGATGAACTTGCACTGTATGTTTCAGTCATCCTTGCAGTGATAAAGGCCTGGGTCAGAAAATGGGAAAGCCTACTTAACTATGGATATGAGGACAAGAAGGCAAGGAAATAAGAACATGGCTGTATCAGCATGTTGGGTCTCCTTCCTCTGTATTGGTTAGCAAGGGAAATCATAAAAACAGCTGCATGCTGTTGTATGGGAGGAAAGGTCTTTTAGGCCCCTCTCCTCCATTCCTACACACGCGCATACAATGCTCACCCTGCGGCTCCCCGTGAGCCTGTGGCCAGAGGTGCCGGACAGACGCAGAGCGACACATACAAATGCAACGCCCAATCAGAGGGCAATTACTAACTCCATTTTGTACTAAACACCAACTCCATCTTGTACATATTAAAGGAGGTCTCATAGCAAAGACGGACTGCAGGCCTGCAGCTCTCCCCTCACACCGCGCACAGCTAGCCAGCTATACCCCACCCACCTCCTCCCTCTGTGTCCCTGCAGCAGCCCTGTTCTCACAGGAAACTAGGCACAAACACGCTACATGTCAAACACTGTATCTCTCGCCTTCCTCCTTCTATCACTGACCTGTGAGTGACCGAACAAGAGCTCAGCCTGGAAAAAACAATTCATCTCCACAAACATGTCTCATCACTCGCAGACCCTACCATAAGACATATACTGTGGATAACCCCTCAACCTCACACCTCTTTTGAAGTAGCAGATACACACCCCACAACTGTGTGCCACTCTGCTTCACCCACAATGCTAATCCCCACTGTGAAAGCTATAAATTCCCTCCTGTTGGTGCGTATAAGGGGGCCGATTCTATGAGTTATAACAGAATGATCATTTATTAACATTTCTAAATCAATTTGCAAGGAAAATGAAATGATACTCCATATGCTGGTGTCTTATAATGATGACTACACTTCGCTCATTACCAAAGATCCTTGCAAATGTATGAAATGCTAGGTGACTCGTTTGTTATGATACAAAATGTATTGTCCACATGCTCACTGGTTTTTCACTATTACGTATATTCACAAGTATGTTTAAATGGTATAACACTCACATGTGTACAATATAAATGGTGAGGCCACAAGGCTAATGTAAATAGAACCATTCTGCAGCACGATGACCACGGTAAATGGGAAGGCAGAGCCCATAATGCAATTAGAGCCTGCTTATTAGTTGTTGTAAACAAAGTGACAATAACATGTTTTTACTTTATTCCAATGGTTCACACATAATCCCACTAATCGAAGTGAGCCAAACTCAATGAGCCATAGGGCCTTCCCTCCCTTTTCCAACAGCACTGCGCACTCAGCCCCCACCATTCTCCCCCTCACGATGGTATGATGGCCGGAGGCCCTTGTTTCACTGGTGCCTTAATGCAACAAATGTAACCTCTCACCCTTCCGCTGAACCCACACCAAGTATCCGCCCCCCTTGCCCTCTGACACACAATGGCTCTGCAAACCTGCCTAGCACCCCTAAGCTCCATCTAAAGAAATATAGGCTACAAGCCCCCTCATCCCACCGCCTTTTGATGTAACAGTTGCATGCCCCCATCAGTGTGCCACCCCATCTCACACCAGACCACTAATCCCATGTGTGGCGATATGTTCGCTTCACACTAACAAACAATAAACCATTCTCTCATGGGATCTAAGGGAATGTTTGATGAATGTGTCAATGTAATATTGTGAATAGATCAGGCACCTGGACCCATGTAGTCTCACTTTTATCGTCTAGGTCAAACATCTAGTAATATAATTCTTAAATGTCAAAATGTATAAATAATGTTCAAGGTATGGCTGGCCACAAGGTCAAATGTTTGACAGCCTATATCTTCACAATTTGGACATCGCCTGACCCTGCACATCATCCCGATGAGCCCAGCTGAGCCACGTGCTCCATGATGTAATCAGCTCCATGCCAGCCAATCCGGGAACACCATCCCTACAGAATGGATACAGTCCTGTCCCAATCGTCCAAAGGCCGCAATTCAATGTATCCCCTATAGCACACGTCATATATGATGTGATTTTGTAATATAATGTGCATTTTCTGATGTTTTGGCAGAGTGCTCTCGGATTTTGCAGATTTCTCTGCTTGCCCTATTTTACTTTAGATAAACTTTACATTTTATTCTCACCCACACTTGGTCTTGGTCTCATTCCCTCCTGGGGTGTGTCCATTATTGACTCTCATTAGGGGAGTTCTCACTGTATTTTTGGGGGACGCTAACTTTCATTGTCCACCAAAAGGTCACTCTGTGTGCATGTAAGGCTTTGATGGTAGCAGCCACATAGGAGAAGACACATGGGATAAAGTGGAGCAGATATTGCCAGAGAGGCTAATTCCTAGGAAATTGTCATTGGACATTCGGGCAACAGACAATAGGCCTCATTATGAGGTTGGCAGCAACCTGCCGATGCTACTGGCAGGTGGCCACCAACCCCATAACACCCTGCTTTCCCATGGGACACCATGGAAGTTGCTGCACTGAAGCACCGGCACTGTTTATAACACTGCCGGTGCTTCAGTGTGAAACGTGCCTGTAGGAGCCTAATTTCCCAGCAGGTCAGGCCTGCTGGGGGATCCATGCCCCCACCGGCATTCTCGTAGAATGGCTGCACCCTTATATCTAGACCACCGTACTTGGAATGAGGCCCGCTGTCTCCAGTGACATTGCTGCATTAAGGCAGAGGAGCACAATGCGTTTGCGATGTTTTGCAAATGTTCTCCATCTTTTAGTGACACTTTGGGCCTCATTATAACCCAGGCAGTACGGGGTTAACGGCACCGGTAAAGGTGCCGGCGCCGTCAACCCCGTACCGCCCGATTACGAGGTCCCTTCGCGGGACCCGGTCTGCACGTTTCACCAGATGTGCAGAGCGGGTCCCGCGAGGGGAGGAGGGAGCAAACAACGGGCCGCTCATAATTGGCCCGTTGTTTGCTCCCTCTCCCATTTCCCATTCAGCCCTATAGGAAATGGGGAAGGTCCGGGCCTGGGTTCCTAGAAGGAGGAATTACCGGGCCCTCTGAACTCGCAATGGCCTGGTAATTCTTCATTCTGGTAACCCGGACCCGGATGCGACTTCGGCGGCAGCCATGCCACCAAAAGCGGCATAGCTACCGCCAAGATCGTAATGAGGCCCCTTGTGTCAGTGATTGATGCTCTGTCCATGATATGCTTGCTGTGGCACAGTAGATTTGCTCTCATTTAGTGAGTCATACAGTGCTGGAAATGCATTAAGTGCACTGCAGCTGCAACACTAACTCTCAAACCACCAGCCAAAATATCTATGCTTACTCTGACGGTATTGCACATTGCATATGCTTGACAAGTTGCGTGAGCAAAGCAATGCTGTCAATGACTATAACTTTAGTCAGAGTCAGTTGTCTCATTGGTACCTCATGCACAAGGCTTTCTGTTTACTCCAGCCTCTGAAGAAGCCATGCAGCATGTGAGTCAATGCTCTGTGTCACTGAGTGAGGTACTGCCTTTGATCTACTTACTGAAAATCAACTTGTCCAAAACAGTAACATCCAAAACAGAAGAACAGCATGATAACACAGGCTAGTCAAACATTGCACAGCTGGTCAGGGAACTGCTTGCAATGTTTCAGACAGTATCATGTATAAAACATATTGGGCCTCATTATAAGTTTGCCGGTACAGCAACAACGGTACCAGTATGCTTGCCAGTACCGTTGTTACCGTACCAGCAAACTACGAGTGCTGCTTGCGGGTGCCCTTCAGCCCACCAGGTCTGACCTGCCGGGCGGACCAGCACCCGCAAGCAGAGCATGTCGGATGCACCGGCACCATTGATGAATGGTGCCGGTGCATCCGACCTTCCCATTCCCATTGAGCCCTATGGGGCTCGAATGGGAAAGGGGAGCATTTTTTTCTGGCTCCCACGAATGGGCAGTTAACGGGTCTGGCAGGGGCGTAATGACCCGGTAATTGCCTATTCATGGGCGCTGGGGAAAAAATGATACCAGTGGCAGGGCACGGCTGCTGCGGTATCATAATGAGGCCCATTAAGTATCTTTTGGAATTATTTGTTGACCTATGTTTTAAGATTAAATTGTCTGCATTTCATACCCTAGCCAGGAGAATGACACATAGTTAAGACATAGCTGAGATGTGCATGACTGCACTTGGGAGGTGTTTAAAAGATCAAGTGTTTGCATAGAAGAGACTTGAAGTTCAGGCACCCACAACTGAGCATCCCCAACAGCAATAAAGAAGTGTGTTTTCAACTGATAGCTCCATATCCACTGCAACTGTACACAGTGCAGGCGCACCACGTGTTGGGTGTGAATGTCTCAAACTTACAATTCTGAGGGACTCAATTAAAGATTCTACATTCTTCAATGTGCCTATTTGAGTCACACAAGCCATCTTGGCAAAGACAACACCCCACTGCGGTATTGTTTTTCCAAGCAGTGTGTATGGCCAACAGCACATTTCCAGTGGCCATTGACATCCTAATCTGCCCCTTAGCTAGAGTACTGCCAGATTGAATTTTAGTGTTGTTGGCATGATTGTCTATGTCCACAAGTGAAGCCTCTCTGAAGCTCATGAAGAAGAGCTGATGTTCATTCAAATGATTAAGCACCATATCCCAACTAACTATGGCAAAATACTGTTGCTTTCACAAGCACAGTGACAAGATCCTCAAAGTCAGCAGCAGATCCTAGTTGAGTCAGGGGATGGCCTGTGTTCCATTGGACAAGGTATCTCAGGCACATGAGGTAGGGTGGCAGCAACAGTGGTTTCATTGTTACTACTAGCTCAAGATCTCAAGATTAAATTGTGTTGTGGTGGAGATGTATGGTGACCCAGTTGATAATGAACAACAATTCTAATGATGCCCCTGTCCAATTTGAAGCGCGAAGTGTGCTGCAATGTGTGTGCCTGCTATCAGAGCATACCAAAGGTGTGCATAGTCTATTTTCCCTAGATGTGCCATTGATTGATCCTTGACACTGAATTTTACATCTCTCAGTCTCTTGCTGGGGTGGGGCAAACGGTTATGTCTTCCGATTTCATAGGAATGGGGGCGCGCATTTATTGTTTACCTCTCTCTATTGCAGGAGTGGGGGCACACACTGAAATTGTATGTGTCTCCACTCTCTCAGAGACAGGAGCACAAACAGAATTATTATGTCTAACCTCTTTTGCAAGAGTCTGGGCACACCCTGGGTGTTTTTTTTTCTAGCAGTCTTGCAGGAGTGGAGGCACACACTGAATTTCTTCATCTCTCTTCTCCCACATGGGCGAGTGCACACAATTAATGTGTATGTCTCTCTTCTCATGCTATAGTGGGAGGACACACTACAGGACTAGGCGCACACGCTAAATGTGTCTCTCCTCTCTTGCAGTGTTAGAGGCTCATACTGAATTGTATGTCTCTCCTATCTTGCACGACTGGACACATAAACTGAATGTGTACATCTCTCCTGTCTTGCTGGGGTGCGAGGCCACACTGACATGTCGTGTCTATCCACTTTCACAGGTGTGGGCATGCACACTGAATTTGCATATCTCTCCTCTCACAGGAGTGGAGGCATATTCAGATGTGTACATCTCTCATCACTCAAAGACTTGGGTGCACACATGGAATTGTCTCACCTCCCTCTCAGGGATGGGCATACATAACCTTTTGCATCTTTCCTCTCACATAGGGGTGAGAGCACACACTGCATTTTGTATGGCTCTCCCCCTTTGCAGGAGTGGGGACACACATTCATGTTTACATCTCCCTTTGCTCATAGGGGTGGTTAATAATCCTACATTTGTATGTCTCTCCTCTATTGCACGGGTGGGGTACACACCAACTTTGTTTGTCTTTTCTCACTCTCAGGAGTGGAAAACATCCTGAATTTGTACATCTCTCCTCTCTTTATGGGGTGGAAGCACACACTAAATGTGGACATGTCTCCTGTCTTGCTGGGTTGGCAGCCCATGCTAAATGTGTATATCTTTCCTCTCTTGCCAGAGTCTGAGCACACATTGAATTTGCACATCTATTTTCTCTCTCAAGGATGAGGGACACATTGAATATTTGCATCTCCCTTCTCTCACAGGGGCAGGTGAACATACTGAATTTGTACCTTTTCTTATTGGATTGCACCATTATAAAAGACTCTTCTGTGAATCAGGCCCTAAATGTCCCCATAGTCTTAATTTGAATGTATTCACAAGTTTCTTTCTGCAAATACTAATAAATATATCACTGATACATAAGATCCATTGTCAAAGATTTTATTAATATGATTTCTTGAAATAATCTTGTAGCCAACACTAATGCATGTGCATGTGTTTCACCAGTTTTGTCTTTATCAAGGCTTACTGAAAGAGATGATTCATGGTGGGTATTCAATGTACTTTAGTGCCAGCTGACATCAACTAGTATGTACTGACATAAATCTAAAATCTCAGCAGATCTAATTTATTATGTTGACACTTAATCTGAAGTTGACTGATGAACTCTAATACATCTTCCTTCATATATATACATCAAATTATGATAAAAGAAAAAAAGGGTCTTCATTAAAAGAAAATCCCAAACATGACAGAAAGAAGTGACGTTGGAGGAAAGACAGGGGAGAAACATACATACATAAACATAAAAACAGTCTGTACAGGAGGTGCTAGAGACCCCCATCCCACAAACAGAATGCAGAAGAACGTGTCAGGCTGATCAATAGTTCGAGTATTGCAAAAATCGGAATTGTAGCGCTTTGTTAGGGAAAAAAAGGACATTTAAGGACGACATGCATTCTTTAGCGTCAGAATGCCTCACGCAGTTAAGGGTATCTCATGTATTATGCATATATTCTGAATATCAAAAATCTAGGCTGAAAATTGAACATAAAATGAGATATGCTTAAAAACAGAGTGGTCATCAATTTTGTAGTTAAAGAGAGCATTCAGATTGAGACAAGGTCAGGCAGATTCTAAAATGGTTGGCTGAAAACAAGATGGTGGAAATTTGCATAGTCATGTCAAAATAATTAAATCATTCTCTAATAGCAGTTCATTAAAAGTTAACTGAAAAAGGACATCTGGGGTTCAAATTCAGAACTTCCTGGAAGCAAGTCTGACATTGATGTGCCAATTAGACAGAACACTTGTTAAACTAGCAACAGTGTGTTGAGTTCATGGGCTGGGCACTGCAGCTGATGCTTATATTTAGATTTTCTTAGCAGGAAAGCATGGTATTGCCAGCCAAAAGGGCCTGGAGAGCCTGCCAAAGGCTGTTTCTTTCTGGACATCAAAGGATTTATAATAAAGGTCAGTAGGATCTCACACAGATGTAATTAGCTTAGACGCCAGTCACGTGTGGCATGCCTAGACATGTTATGTGGGCTTGATGATTGACAGTCAAGCCAACCATCCCCGGAATGAAAAAGGGTTTGTCTTTAGTTTTAAGATCCAATCGAAACATATTATGCAATAAATTGAAAAGTGACCTCAACCATGAAACAGTATAAAAGGAACTGATGTTAAGTGCCCAGTGCTGTCTGCTGTCTGATTCCTGGTATCCTCAGAAGTATTAAAAGATGTCTTTGAAATCCAGCTTGAGTGTCTGCCTGCCTCCCTGCTCGGGGTCCAGTCTCTGCTCCCCAGTTCAGAGGTGCCAAAAGCTGACAGAGGGCATTGGACCCTTCTCTTCAAGTTAGTATCATTGACATATACCATTCTTTTTAAAATAGGTTCTTTAAAACAAGTCTTAATTACTCACTGTGCTTTGTGGAATTGTTCACATACTTATATAGAGACTAATGTACTTCTTGTGACCTTGGGGCAATGGTTCTCATACTGTATGAAGAGACAGAAACTGCCTAATCAGGATTTGGACTATCCATGAATTAAGCTAAGCACATTTAGTAATAACATAAATGTCTTGTCATCAATTTGATCTAAATAATATATTATAGTAAAAAGCTAAATTAGGTTTTGACTACCATGGTTTATCTTGGATACAATATCAAAGGTTTTGTGGCTGGCTTACCATTTATTAAATAGCAATATCCTTGACTCCTCCTGAGAGGAATTCACAGTGAGCTTATTTTTGGTAATGTATCCCCCTGTTGTATATTTGGAAGTCTTTTTTTTATACTGTTGGCAGAAAAAGCCAATAATTTGCCATATGGAGTGCACATCACATGCTGTATTGCCCCTTAACTTGATCATTTTTCAAGGCATCATCTGTTGTTAGCAGCGGTAGCCCTCCAAACAGAAAAGAGAAATACATGAAGCACTACTGCAATATTGGCTGGCAAGGGGGCTTGCCTGGGACTAGACTGTGTATGGAGTCTGCCAGATGAAGTATACTGTTAGCACACCCATAAACCTAGGGACAGTGGCCAAATGGTCTCCATGTGGTTAACAGTTTGTGACTGGGCTGAGGGTGAAGAAACTTAGGCATGAGGGCTGCTTGACTAATCCTGTGACGTGCTACCTTCTACACATTGCTTTAGCTTTTCTTGCATCTTTCCCACCATCCAGAGCATGAGGGTGCCAACTGTTTCTCTCACTTGTGCCTGGTGGTGGACTGTAGAATGTTTCCCTGGGGCTTAAGTCTACTAGCAGCTCTGTTTGCTCCTTGCCCACCCCTTCCCAGACAGGATGGCTTGAGCCAACTCAGTGCTGCTCGTTGTATCGGCTTTAGGATTACATCATTTGCTGGCACATTCAGGATACAAGCTTTTGACCCACAGCTTGCAAATAGATCAATACAGCAAGCACATTAACCAATTGAGCTATATTACAATTTAAATTAAAATTTCTGATTCCTGTTCCCACAAATAGGACTGATATAAGGGGCATTTCATTCTGACGGAGAAAGCAGAGTAAAATTGAAAAAAAAATGCAATCGTATGCAATTGGATTTTGTATATCACAACCTCCACCATTAAGGCAGCCTCTTTCCACTTGAAAAGTCATTATGCAAAGCTTTGAATTTACTTGGGGGCATTTTTGACTCCACTCTCTCCTTCCCCTCTCACATTTCAGACATCTATAAAAAATGTAACTATCAGCTACACCTCCTCAGAGGTACTCTACCTTTTCTCACTTTCCCCCAGCGGCTCACTGTCTCCACAGCCCTGGTTCTCTCTAGGCTGGACTATTGCAACAGCCTCTTCCTCAACCTCCCTTCTTCTGTGCTGATATGCTCCTGTATCATCAACAACCAGAGACCAATTTACAATATGTACTGGATGTGCTGGAGCGTTACACAGACTTGTCAGGTATCACGATTAATCCACAGAAGTCCAACTTATTCCCCCTAGCTGAGAACAGTAGATGTCCCCGGGAAGCACTTCCCGTATTACCAATTAAATGGGAAACAGAAACATCTAGATACCTAGAAGTAGATATTTTCCATAACCCGACAGTTAAACACAAGCAGAATACAGTGAAGGCGGTCAATAAAATAGAGAACTCTATGAGATTCTGGGCCAAACTGCCGCTTTCACTAATGGGGAGGGCCGCGTTGTTGAAAATGGTGGTGCTCCCGAGGCTGCTGCATTATTTTACAAACGTCCCATACAATATACCTGGAGCCTTTTTCAAGAGGCTGAATACCATTTGCAGAAGCTTCCTATAGAATAATTTGAGCTGTAGGCTAGAGCTAGAAAGACTGCAAAGGCCGTACAAACAAGGAGGGATAAAAGTGCCGGACTTCAAGGGGTATTTTGTGGTGTGCCAGCTGCAGTTTGCCACATATTGTTTATCAGATGAACAGACTCAAGATACAGAATTACTACAACCGGCAGGTGCCCCATTCTTCCTAAGGGAGATAGTGTGGAACAAAGTTCCATGAGATCCTAGGCCTCGTTTGCTGCTGAAACTAGGCGTTCTGATGTAGCAAAGGGCTTGTCGCTTTCTGGGCAAAGATGCACCTTATTCACCCCAGATCCCACTAGTGACACTCAGTAGCGAGGATACTCAGCTCAGGCTGCAAGTGCGGAAATACTGGGAGCCTAGAGGGGTGGTCACGCTGGGCAATATATTGACGGAAGAGAGACCGAAGACCTTTAGCAAAGTGCGGAATCAGGAGTTAGTGAGGGCAATATATAAACCATGCCTCACTTCTACATGGACTAAACTGAAATGGCCAGCAACGGGAGGAGTTTTGGCTGAGGACTGAACGATAGAAACATTATATGATATCTCTGATGGGGGACATGCAGTATCAAGATTACATGAGACTCTGATGTTAAAGCCAGAGGGCAATCTGATACTGATTAAATAATGTTGGGAAGCAGATTTAGGGGAGCAATTGTCAGACAAAGCTTGGAGTAGTATCATGGGGTATCATAAGAGAGTGTCCAGAAACGCAAAACTACAGTTGATCCAATTATATGTTACCCAAAGAGGATAATTAACGATGGAAAGAATTGCAAAATTTAGCTCAGCAACAACACAAACTTTTCCGAAATGTGGCCTTGTCAATGCAGACCTGATACATATGTTCTGGGCCTGTGCTGAAATACGCTCATTTTGGGAAGAAGTATCCCGAACGTCAACCAAGATTGGCCTATGGGCATATTTGGTCACTCCCAAGGCCGTGCCTCCTAGGTAGTTTCCCAAGAACCAAGCAGACAAGACAAGTCAGCAAATTGCGAGATTAAGCATACATTTTAGTGAAACGAAGGATTGCAATGGGGTGGAAGGCACATAAAGGCCCAGCGACAAGCGCATGGTTAAGAGACCTTCAAAAATGGGCACTGGCAGAGACAGCGGTATGGCAAGAGGCATCCCGAAAAGCGAAGGAGGAACAAAACACGAACCTGACGGCTTGGAAACATATGATACTGGAACTAGCACCCTCTGCACAGGAGGACACACAGACACATGCACCATCACAAATAGCGGTATGAGACCTTGGTGAGGAGCTCAAGCAGATTAACATGGATCACGGGAGGATATAACAGGTGGAATAGGCCAGGGGCGGGGGGGATTTGGGAATGTCAGACAGGTGAATAATGTGATGTATCATCGGATAACGTTTATCGAGTCTGTATGTTATGGTGTGTTGTAATTAACAAAAATTGTTTTAAATAAAAACATTCCTATAACCAGTTCCTCGCAGAATACTAAAATACAAGAGGCACATATCTACGTGTTCCCTTCTCACTTGTCAGAATAAATACAGCAGCTGTTTTGTAATAGCTAATTTTGTTTGTTATTAGAACATGTGGTCTTGTTATGTTTCAAATTAATTACACTATATTGCAGTGCAAGATAATATTCTGAACTGACAGTATTCAATGGAGAGCATTACATTCAATGTCATAGTGCTTTACAAGTAAAAAATAAATCTAGAATGATATTCTTTTGGCTTTAAATGTTTAGCTAAGGATTTCTATATAGTCAGTTGGCTCTATTACATGATTTGTGTAGGTTGCAAGTAAAATGTGTAAAAATGTACTTCTTTAGAGTCTGCAGCTTCACATGTATACCAACTAGTGCTTGAAAGGTGTCTCAACAAGTGCTTAACTTTCCAGTTGTTTGAAATTCTGGCTTCACCTAATTGTGTGTCCCTGGACAATTAACGTAAGCTCAATGTGCCTTACCTGAGAAAATTGGGAGTCCTAAGAAAAATAGCCTCCCTAGCAATGGGGTAGATTTAGGGGGTCATTTTCCAATTTTACACAGTAGTAAATGAGGTGTAAAACCATGTTTAAAAGGTGTATGCAGGTTTTTTTGTTATACCTCATTTCGCACTCCACAGGATTTTAATGTTTTTGACGGGCCATGGTGGGATGACAGAATTCATTGTACATTCCTACCACCCCTATCGCTCCACCTTTCAAAAACGAATGGCTAAATGGCTGCTCTGATTTTAATGCTGGCAGATGTTCATTGGATTCTTATGTAACCCAACAGCTTTTAGTAACTGTAAATTCTGGCAGATTCCCTAGGAATCCATGAGAATCCCTCCTGTGCATGGCAGGATACATTGACGGTTGCATTACGAAATGCAAACCAGACACAAAAATAAAAGATCTGTCTGACTCCATGCTTTGTTTGGATTGGGAGAACTGCTAACATGCAAAAATCAAGGAGAGCGATTCGCTGTGCAATGAGCAGAGGGAAGAAAATGACCCCTTTCACACCGAAGCCTATGGATGGTAAAATATACAGAGAAACTCATTGCGGTTATCGGGTTTGAAGATAAGCTGCACACCTGTGCTCATTGTTTCATTGATGCGGCCCCCTGCTGAACCCCTGCAAGTCTCATTGGGGGTTGTCAGGGTTTATGGGTGACCTGTCTCTATGAGCACCCTTCTTCGCACATGGATCATAGTCACGTGTATAGCATTAGTTGTCTTTTTGACCAACCTTCGACCCAAAGCCTGCCAATTTCATCACAATAATGGCACCAAATCAGGGCAATGCACATCTTTGAATGATGAGCATCTTTGAAAGATGTCTTCATTAGGTCTGCAATATCACATTTAAAGTGAACGAATTAAGTGCACACCATTATACTGAGCTTTTGGTTCAAATCACTGATCCAGATGTTTTAAGGCCATAGCTCGGATAAGAGAGAGGGAGAAAATCAAAGTGACACAGAGACAACTTGTGACACAAGGACACACATACACAGAAATAGTGACACATAGAGAACTACTCTAATGGATGAGAGTCACAAAGTAAAATTAACACAAATGGGTCTGGGAGAGGCAATTTCTGCAAACTTCTGGAAATGACCTGGGCCATTTAGAGCCTAGATTGAGGACTAAACAAAGATAAAAAGCTCACAGAGCATGCTTGGGTTAATTTGAGGAACTACGCAGTGTTAACCTAGTGGTGGGTACCTCTGCCTAGTGCCTGCTCTTGTGAACAATGTGAAAACGGCACAGTACGGTCAGATGTGCACATAAACAGTGGTTGGATTACTTCGGGCCTGAGTCACAGAGCGTTTTCTTATGGGACTGCACCGTTATAAAAACGCTTCTGTGAAGCAGGCCCTAGTTTCAATTTGAATGTATGCACACGTTCCTTTCGGAGAATATTAATAAATATATCACTGATACATCATAAGCCATTGTCAAAGCTTTTATTAATATGATTTCCTGAAATAACCATGTAGCCAACACCAATGCACGTGCATGTGTTTAAGCAGTTATGGCTTTATCAAGGCTCAGTAGAAGAGACCATTCATGGCGGGTATTCAATGTACTTTAGTGCCAGCTGATATCAACTGGTATGTACTGACATACATCCAAAATCTCACCAGAACTAACTCACTATGATGACAGTCTGAAATCGACTCATGAACTCTAATACATCTTCCTTCATATATATTTGATCAAGCACTCAGTCGAGTGCGAAACGCGTTGTGTGCGGGTCGTGCTCACGGGCGTCCTGCCTCTGTTTTCGCCACTGCTTTTATCTTGTACTTTTGTTTTTTCTGGTAACATTAAATTCCTTCAGACCCATACTGTGTCGTGAGCTGTGCTATTTTTTCTTTGACCTTGGTCTTTCAATTGACCGCGGAGTGTGCAGTTCATTCTTTCCTCTTTTTGTCTCAAAATATATATATATATAGTTATGATAAAAGACAAAACAAAAAAAGGTTCTTCAATAAAAAAAAATCCAAAACATGACAGAGTGAAAAGATTGTGGAGGAAAGACAGGGGAGAGGCGCACACACAGACACAAATTAAAACTGTTACTATAATTGAAAAGATTGTGGAGGAAAGACAGGGGAGAGGCGCACACACACACACAAATTAAAACTGTTACTATAATTGAAAAGATTGTGGAGGAAAGACAGGGGAGAGGCGCACACACAGACACAAATTAAAACTGTTACTATAATTGAAAAGATTGTGGAGGAAAGACAGGGGAGAGGCGCACACACAGACACAAATTAAAACTTTTACTATAATTGAAAAGATTGTGGAGGAAAGACAGGGGAGAGGCGCACACACAGACACAAATTAAAACTGTTACTATAATTGAAAAGATTGTGGAGGAAAGACAGGGGAGAGGCGCACACACAGACACAAATTAAAACTGTTACTATAATTGAAAAGATTGTGGAGGAAAGACAGGGGAGAGGCGCACACACACACACAAATTAAAACTGTTACTATAATTGAAAAGATTGTGGAGGAAAGACAGGGGAGAGGCGCACACACAGACACAAATTAAAACTGTTACTATAATTGAAAAGATTGTGGAGGAAAGACAGGGGAGAGGCGCACACACAGACACAAATTAAAACTGTTACTATAATTGAAAAGATTGTGGAGGAAAGACAGGGGAGAGGCGCACACACACACACAAATTAAAACTGTTACTATAATTGAAAAGATTGTGGAGGAAAGACAGGGGAGAGGCGCACACACACACACAAATTAAAACTGTTACTATAATTGAAAAGATTGTGGAGGAAAGACAGGGGAGAGGCGCACACACACACACAAATTAAAACTGTTACTATAATTGACATATACCATTCTTTTTAAAATATGTCGTTCAAAACAAGTCTTAATTACCCACTGTGCTTTGTGGAATTGTTCACATCATTATATAGAGACTAATGTACTTCTTGTGACCTTGCAGCATTTGTGCTCATGCTGTATGTAGAGATATAAACTCTCCTAATCGGGATTGGGACTATCCTATATAGAGACCATTCCATGAATTATGCTGATCGCATTCAGTAATAACATGTTGGGGTTAACACAAGTCTACGTTCCCTAACATTCTACAATAAATGCAAATTGCTACATTGTCTGATGTAATAACATAGTTTACCGCTTTGTATTTGTTCCTACAAGGGAATTCACTTTGAATTGTCATCTAAAGGATTCTTTGCTATCAATTTGATCCAAATAATATATTATAGTAAAAAGCAAAATTAGGTTTTGACCACCATTGTTTATCTTGGATGCAATATTGAAAGTTTCGTTGCTGGTTTACCATTTATTAAATAAAGATGTCCTTGTCTCCTCCTGAGATGAATTCAGAGTGAGTTTATTGTTGGAAAAGTAACCTCCTTCTGCATATTTTGAAGTCGTTCTTTTATACTGTCGCCAGAACAAGCCAATAAGTTGCCATGCGCAGTGCACATCAAATGCTGAATTGCCCCTTAACTTGATCACTGCTCAAGGCCCCATCTGTTGTTAGCAATGCTAGCCCTCCAACCAGAAAAGAGAAATACATGAGGCACCACTCCAATATCGGCTGACAGGGGGGGTCTGCCTGGGACTTGACTGTGTATGGAGTCTGCCAGATGGATTATACTGTTAGCACACCCATCAACCTAAGGACAGTGGCTACATGCTCTCCATGTGGTAAACAGTGTGTGACTGGGCTGAGGGTGAAGAATGTTAGGGATGAGGGCTGCTTGCCTAATCCTGGGGCGTGCTACCTTCGACACATTGCTTTAGCTTTTCTTGCATCTTTCCCACCATCCAGGACATGAGGGGGCCACCTGCTTCTCCCACGTGTGCCTAGTTATGGACTGTAGAATGCTCCCCTGGGGCTTACGCCTACTAGCAGCTCTGTTTGCTGCTTGCCCACCCCCCTTTCCAGACAGGATGGCATGAGCCAACTCAGTGCTACTCGTTGTATCGGCCTTAGCAGGATTACATCATTTGCTGGCACGCCCAGGATACGGGCGTTTGACCCACAGCTTGCAAATAGATCAATACAGCAGGCACATGAACCAATTGAGCTATATTACAGTTTATATGTAATTGTCCCATTCCTGTTCCCACAAATAAGGACTGATAAAAGGGGCATTTCATTCTGACAGGGAAAGCAGGGTAAAATCAAACAGAAATGCAATCCTATACTACTGGATGTTGTATATCACAACCGCCTTCATTAAGGCAGCCTCTTTCCACTTCAAAAGCTCGCAAAGCTTTGAATTAATCATACCCACTAGCAATGCCTGAAAAGCCTTCCATGTCATAATGTCTGCCCCATTACAGTCAAGGACCAACCAGTTGCAAACTAGTTTTCCTCCTCCCCAATGTGTGGTATGTACCTATTCCCAGAACAATGCTAGTGGTTCCGAGTAAATACATAATTACAATATTTCAATCCATCGCTTTTTCTGTCATTAAAAAAAAAACAAAAAAAACAAGGTGGAACCAGTGTGTCACCCACAGGCACGTGCCTGTGATGTCACTTTCTGTGCGATCCGGCCCTGTGCTGTCACTTCAAATGGCATTACCTGGGTCAAAGGTTGTGCCATAACTTTACCCCCATCCTCAGCACTCCCCCTTACATGTAACGTTTTACAATCCTGCACACAGCAGCGCCATCAGTGGCACCTGAGGATTTCCCCCATACCCACTTCCACACAACCCCGACACACGCAGACTGATATTACCGTGCATCCACTGTCGATGACACATGCAGACTCACACCACGCTTCGAGCACTCACATGCAGACTCACACCAGGCTTCGAGCACTCACAGAACCGCCGTGGTGCATAAAGGCACATGAATGCTATTGTTTCCTGCCAGACACACCTGTTGTTGCTGTCCCAGCAAACGCTTCCAACCTTCTGTGCACAGTAGGAATGCCCTACTAACGAATGCGTTGATTTGAATTGATGGTTTGGTAATTTGATTGCCTGAATTTTTTGGGTTATTTTTTTTTGTCTGCTTGTTGGTAACATCTGCTGGAAGCGCGGCGTAAATATTGGTTTCTTTATAAGTAGAACACACATACTCACACACCAGGGAGGCTTCGGTTCTGAAAGGATGCCCTTTCTGTCAGAACGGCTGAGAGGGCATGTCCCCGCATCCCGCCACACGCCCCTCAAAGCCCGCTAATCAAGTTAAGTGTTTAGTCACGGGGCCCTGGTGCCGAATGAAAGCAAATGGCAGCACGAAGGGCAGACCACAATTGCGCTCAATTGCAAAAGCAAATATTTAGGCTGCAATTTCCGACAAAGATTTTAGTTAATGTGTGTATGCTGAGTTGTCGTGCCACCCCCCAAATGCCCGCTTTGCCCCACGCTGCCCCTTCCCCCACCCTTCATGCTTGAGGATGGAATTTCTGCTGCCATGTGAAAAATATAATTACGCAGGATTATTTCGGTCCTAATTTAATCTGGGCAGCTGCGCCAACCGTGCGATGATTAGCATGACACTGGGAAGGCGAGGTGGGAAATGTAATTAAAGCGAAATCAGGTGTTTGTTGGGTATGGCTGTGGGGGGGAGGCAGTGAGGAGGGGGAGAGGGTAAGCGTAGGGTTTTATAACGGAGCCGATTGGAGAGGATTTGAACGATTTAGGTTTGTCGAGGGCACTTGTCTGTGCCTCAGGGTGCATGTCTGTGTGTGGGTGTGTGTGTGTTGGCGTGGCAGTGATGCTATCAGTCACACAATTAACAAAGCCATCAACTTCCCTCCCGTCCTCTGAGCGAATTGGCAAGGGGCCGTTGAAGACGGACGCGCTGGGTGCCAAATGTGCCCATTTAGAGTGATTCTCTGTAAAAATTCCCAGCTGCATTCCCTTTGGCTGCAGGGCCCACAGACACCGAGGTGGGAGGGGTGCCACTGTGGAGCGTGTTGCTTCATAATCCTTTGGAAGGAGCTTGGATGTAAAGGGCTCATGGCTAATTGGCGATAAACCCTGCTTGCGCCTGACCTCGATTTCTAGGTTGTGTGTAAAAGGGTGCACAGGTGGTGGGAAGCAGCTTGCTGTCTTTGGGTCACAGTCCTGCAGGGCTCCAGTGCACAGGCCTGGCGTTCACAGGCAAGGAAGGCATGATAGCTCCAGAGAGGCTCCCTGGAATGTGCATGCAGCACCACCGTGGCCAGCAGAGTGGTGCGGTGCTCATAAAGGTGCCCATAGTATTGCGTTTTGAAGCTTCTTTCTGATGAAACTTTGAAGCAGTGCATGCAGGTCAACATGCTCTCTTCTATTTGAGAGATACTAGCCCAGTGCAGGTTTAACCTGCCATGCTGGCTTTTTAATGGTGACATTCAGGGCTACAAGCCCCTGCCTGACTGTGATTGGCCTTTCTGGTATTCTTTAGGCCAATCAGGCGCTGGCAGCCGAAAAGCCGTCCCCGGCTCAAAGGCCTTCCATCTAAGGCCCCTGTCCGAGCCTGTCGGAGCATGACAGAGTTTGGGAGAACCTTTCCCAGCAATCTCCTGTGACCTCTCAGCCCTAAGAAACATGCATGATCTACAATCAGCCTTAGTAAGCTACCACAGTGTATGCTTCTATTCCCCTCTGTGACTCTACCTTTCTATCACTCTGGGTGTCCTCCTCACTCACCAATTTCCCCTACTTCCTATAGCACGAGACATCACCACCTTCTGACATGCCTCTAAAGGCCGGCCCAGCCAAACGTTACATTAAATGCACCTTCCATCTGTGCTTCCATTTGCAGTTTTTTGTGTCTGCAGTGCCTGTACCAAAACTCGAATCTAGGTGCCCTTACATCTGTACTGCCTTTTGCATTTCTGTGTGTTGATAGTGCCTGTATCAAACATTGCATCTAGGTGCATTTCCATCTGTAAAGCCATTCTGAATTTGTGTGCCTGATTACCATTCCCAGTGCACCTGTTTTATCATTACCTTGGCTACTAGGCCGCCTTGTGAGTTTGTGCTTGTACTGTGCTGTGCAGCCCCTCCTCTTTCTTCCCCCTGTCGTACACCATCCCTATGGCACTCACCACCTCTCCTATTTTCTCAAACTGCTATACTATCACCTATGGCATTAAATGTGAAGTCCTCTTGGTCGGGCTTCACATCATCCAGGTCTATCATTAATGTCTCCCACAATGGCACCATCTTGGTTCAGGGTCCTCAACCCAACATTCTCCACTTTGACCAGTGCTTGCTGTCCCTCATCAACTTCCTTCCTACACCTGCTACTCCTTCTTTCACTTTCTCTGCCCCCGATCACCCCAACTGGTGCAGCACGCTCCTATACCCCTCCTCGAAAAACCTTCAAAGGTAGAGACATCTCGCATCTAGCCATGCTTAATACTTGCTCTGCCATGAAACACTCAGCCGACATCTGCCTCCTCCTTGAAGACCTTGTCCTCAATGTCCTTGCTCTTACCGAGATGTGGTTCAAGGCCAGCTCAGTCACTGCTTTTGACTCACTTCTCCCTGATGTCTACAAGACCATCTCCAGACCTCGCCCTAACCATGCTGGCAGTGGGGTTGCTTTCATTTTCCCTGAGTGGGTCCCTTCTTCCATAATTCCCACCCAGCCTTACTCTTCCTTTGAGAGTCTGGTCTGTCAGCTGGTTGTCTCTATCACCTCCTCTCTGACCATTGCCAATGTGTACAGGCCACCCGGCTCCACTACTCTGTTCCTCTCTGAATGGGCAGATTTCTCCTCTTCTCTTCTCACAACAACCTCTAAAGTCCTTTTCATGGGTGATTTCAATATCCACCTTGACTCTTCATCCACGGCATCCACTCTCGTCTGTGACCTCTGCTCCTCACTTCCCCTCTCCATTATCAATTCTGGTCCCACCCACATGGCTGGACACACTCTTGACGCTGTCATCCACACTGATCTTTCACTCTCCTCCCCACTGATCATCCCACTCTCCTGGTCAGAACACTACCTCCTCTCTTCTCACCGGGTCCGCTCGACCCTCTGACAGCACCTCCCCCAGCCCTGCCAACCTTGTTCACAGACATCCGTCCGATGAAACGAGTGTCAGTTGCTGCCTTCACATCTGCTATCATCCTCCCCTCTCTCCCACTACAAACTATACGTCTGACTATGCTCTCAGCAACCTCCACCTGGCCATTACCAATACCCTTGACATTCTTGCCCCAGTAGTGAGGATCCACCTGAAACATGCCTCCAAGCATAACACATGGTACGACTGCAAACTTGCAGCCTTAAAACGCAAGTGCAGAGCAGTGAAACAGAAGTGGCAGACTTCAGGTTCACCCTCTGGAAAATTGGCCTGTTGCCTGCTCCAAAGACAATACAGACTCTCCATCCGCATCAAGAAAATGGACCACATCCATGCTCGTGTCTCTGGTGCATCCTACAATACTGTTGAATTCTTTAAAATCTGCAGGGAACTAGTCACCCCTTTTGCAGTCGCCTCCTCACCTCTTCCCTCCCAGGCTCTTGAAATGCATTAGCCACACACTTCACTGCAAAAACTCAGGACATTCTGAGCACACTTGTGCCCCTCTTCCCCTTGCCCCATGCTTACTGTGGCCTCCCATCTTCCCTCTGCCTTTCTCTCCTCCTCCTTCTCGCCCATCACACCTGATGAGGTCACCAGAGTTGTCTGCTCCATGAACGTCTCCTCCAAACAGGTTTCCACCTTCTCCTCCAAAACCCTCAAGAACAACAATGGTTCTCTTGTACCTGCACTTGCTGACTTTTGCAACCACTCTTGCTACTGGATCTCTTCCCTCCTCCCTCAAGCACTCCTTGTGCGCCCTCTTCTGAAAAAACCTTTGGCAGACCCCTCTTGTCCAGCCAACTACCGCCCCATATCTATCAATCCCTTCCATGGGAAACTTTTGGAGAAGCTGGTCTTCCCCCAACTCACCCAGCACACTGAAATTGTTGGTTGCCTCCAGGACCATCAATCTGGATTCTGAGCATCCAGAGGCACGAAAACTGCTCTTCTGAACACCCATGGGCAACTGCTTGCATCTCTTGATTCCAACTCTCCAACTGTTCTCATTCTACTTGATCTTTCCTATGCATTTGATATGGTCAACAACTTAATTCTCTTAAAACAGCTCCATGACACCATAGGTATTTCGGAGCGGGCACTGGACTGGCTGACCTCCTTCCTCAATGATCGCCCATCCCAGGTTATTCTGGGCTCTTTTTCCTGCCCACCTCTATCTCCACCTGCAGTGTAGCCCAGAGCTCCGACCTCTCACCCTCGCTCTTCAACATCTATCTTACCCTGCTTGCACACCTCATCTCCACCTTCTCCCCTAACTTCCAGTGTTACGCTGACAACACTCAACTCTTTTTCAAACTTCCCTCCGGCCCTACCCTTACCTCCTCCATCATTCCTAACTGCCTATCTGTCATCCAGTACTGGTGCAATTCCAATGATCTCTGCCTCAACACCAGCAAGACTGAGATTCTTCCTATTGGGACTCCTGCTCCCTCTTTCCTTCCCACAATCTGGAAATCTTCTATGGGCTCTCCTCCTTCTAATTCATCTGAATCCAGAAAACTGGGAGTCATCTTGAATTCCTCTCTTTCCTTCACCCCTCACATTCTGGACCTTGCCAAGAAGTCCCACTTTTAACTATACCTCCTCAAAGGAATTTTACCTTTTCTCACTTTTCCCCAGAAGGTCAATGTCTCTAGAGCTCTGCTTTTCTCTAGGCTAGACTACTTCGATAGCCTTTTCCTTAATCTACCCACTTCATCTCCACAAGCCCTCTTGCTAATCCTGAATATGGCTGCAAGACTTATCCTTTTCCTCAAACCCAGGGACCGCATCTCTGCAGCACTACAATCTCTCCACTGGCTCCCGGTTGCTGCAAAGATCAAGTACAAATCCCTCTGCATCATCGATAAGGCCTGGGGACCACAGTATATTTAACTTGCCCTCACTAATTACGCTCCCTCAGATTTCTACATTACTCTGGCACCAATTCTCTGTGTGTTAAGCGCTTCAATAAACAGCGAGCAGGTGGCAATCTCTTTCCTCAGCAGGTTCCCTCCTATGTAACAGCCTCCTCCTTACTCTTGAGCCAGATCTCCTCAAATTCCAGAAGCTCCTCAAGACTTTCCTTTCACTTCCTTCTTCCCTTCATCCCTCCTTTGCTAATACCCCACAGTTGCTGAGATTGGTGACCATGGCCCTTATGTGTCCACCTGGACGCTGGCCTCACATACCCAATTGCCTTCAGCCTCTGCCCGCTCACAGCACTTGCCTGCATCCACTGGCCTTTGCACCACAGGCCCTCACTTATTTTACCTATAAGCATCTGACCACTCAGCTAGGCACTTGCAGCTGCTCACTCCCTAGCACTTCCCTCCTGGCATACCGTGCACTTATTCCCCAACCCCTCCTCCTTTCTCTCTCTCTCTCTGCACTTGCACGTTCTGAATGCTCACAAGGCCTAGTAGGTCCACCTCCATCTTTCATTGTTGTATTTGTTTGCATTCCCATATTACCTCCCTGCTGTCCTGTAGGCGCTTTGAACACAATTTACTTGCTGTATTAGTGCCTCACAAATGTACAATAAATAAAATAAATAAATAAATAAAGCCGCATTAAACGCAGAACTGGACTAACATTTCCTTGATGGAATGTTGTATTTTGGGAGATATGTCAGCGGTAGTGGTGCATGCAGCCAAGCCAGTGACGATAGATTACACAATTGTGTCTACAGGATTTGAGTTGCTACACATCGAGCACTTCCATTTCCCATGGCCATCCAGATATGGTTTTCACTTTGAATTCTTTAGACCTTTTGTTTCCCATTTTACATTTCAAATAAAAACCTAAAAGTCACTAATTCAAAGCAAAACAGGTTCCATGTCCTCTGCATTCGTGGCCTCAGGAAACTTGAGAGCTCTGGCTACAAAGCTAGGTCCATACACTGTGAGCCCCAGGAATTCTTTGGAAATGCCTTTCTACAAAATGGGTCTAATCCCTCCTAACAGTGAATAACCCTGGGGAACCCCCTAATAAATAGTTTAACGAAGGCCTCTAAAGTTCCCATATTCACCTTGCTCGCAAGCACTATACATCCTTACCAGCACTGCTGGAAATGGAAACATGTAACCTGGGATTTACGGGATTAAGGTGGGGGACGGGTGGGGTGGTGCCTGCAGCGATGGAGGTTTGAATAGCTGGGACAGACGAGTGACACGGTTGTAAAAAGTGTGAAAAGCACAGAACCCAAATAACAATACGTTTTAACAAGGTCTCTTTAACGTGCACAAATACAACACTGCGTCAACCTAGCAAAACATACATCATTATAGTAAAAAGTTAAGAAAGAAAGTACTACTGGAGCCTTATTTTCCCCAATCCTGAATGGAAGCCTACCATAACTTGCAAGATTATGTGAGCCTAAAATAGCATCCAGCTCGTGCAACTTTGCTCTTAAGCCGAAGGGACTCCTGTAAAAGTAATTGCATAATAGTATCACATGATTATAGTCATTATTTTACACATCATGAATCTTATGGTCCCCTTTAGTTTATAGTTGAATATGTAGCCACTTTAATGTGTTTCAATGCAAAATAAACAGGTGAATGCACTTCTGATCAACACCTCCGGATCATAGCGAAAGTAGTGTATGCTTCCAAGGCTTGAGCTTTTGGTGTCCCTTGCTCCTTGGAGACACATTTTTTTCAGGATTCCAAATCCGGACGTGAATATTTCGACTTGCTCCTACACTGTTCAGCTAGAATCCTATGCTTTACAGAACATAGGTGGTATTTAGACTTACATGAATCCTTAGTTAATGTTGGTTCAATCTCTTTAAATGTTCTAGGATGATAATGATTGCCCAAATCAGCCTTGTGACTTGGTTAATTTTGGCCAAACTAACCAATAGCGTGCACAGCTCTACGAGCTCTGTAAGGTAATAGTGTTTTTATAATGTGCCGTTCAGTCTTTCTTTGCTCATGGTTCTATGAAGCTCATGGTTCTATGAAGCTCATGGTTCTATGAAGCTCATGGTTCTATAAAGCCTGAAATAGACAACGTGTCCATTTCAGTGAATACACCTTTTCACACGCTTACTTCAGTAGTAAAACCATTTAGTGTTTTCTTATAAATCCATGTGGTCTACCCCAGGGAATTTGGCAACTCAGTGTGTCTAGATATTCCTCTTCCTGCTCGTCTCTTAAATCCCCCTGTGACTACATGAAACAGAATCATCCTCTGATCACTGGTAACCTAGTGATACATTCGCTCACGTGGAGCAGAAATGAAACAATTGGAGTTTGGGTGAAATAGCCTTTTTCCTGCTTCACCAAAAATTATACTTTCAGACCATGTCAAAATATATCCAATCTTGACAAAATCAATTGATTCATTACACACTGTGAGTGGGTCAATGATCATGCCCTGTCAGGGCTGGGGGAAAGTTTGATATCCAATAACCCTGGATTCCAGAAATGTGTACACAGGCCTCCTCCCATTAGCTCCTTACCTGCTAAGACGGCACTATGGCAGGATCGGGTGTCGCGCTGCATGTCACCCTTGCAAGAAAGACCGCAGACTAGCAAAATAGAAGAGCCAACCCACACGGAGAACATCTCTAATATAGCAAAGCCAAATAGAAAAGGGGAGCAGGGCTTGAAGCCCTTATTTAACCTCCCATGCCCTACCCTTTCACAACCCTTTAAGAGCAGGGAAAGCCATTGATAGGGTATGTAGGGTATTTTGTGGAGATTTGGGGCCTGACGGTATTTTATTACCGCCGAAAAATAACTTAGCAATAATCACTCCTCGTATTCAGATTGGGCCCTGTACAACGATAATACAGTGGACATGCATTATTTTAGCACCCAGGCATGCATATTTGGTATGCGTGGGTGGTAGGCGTGGTTGGTGGTATTTTGGTGAGCATAATTCCCTTGTTTTATTTGTGGCCCCAATGTCCAGAATCCCTTATCTTTGCTTAGATTTTTCGTGTAATCACTAGAGAGACCTCAGACCTACATTTTAGGAATACCACATTTTTCAGTGTTAGTGTTAGTGTGCCACCATGGGCGATCTCACTGACTTATTTACGACAGAGAGCTATATATGGTAATCTTGTGGTAATTTCCACTACCTTATATACGGTAGGGAGCTATGTTCAGAGAGTCTCTCTTCCCGTTGGCTCATGTACCTCCAACGAGCTATGCTACAGTCACTCACAACTGTTCATACTGAATCTGACATGCACACATCTGTCTTAAAATGACCATTGCACTGTTTAAAATCTCCCCACATCATCAGCATTGTAATGGTAAATAGTAAATACACCACCCGTCTGTTTTCAAATATTTTTCTGTATTATAAAAGTTGCAATTAAACACGATCTCATTCTTTACAGAAATAAATAAAATGGTACAGTAAAAGCATTGTCTATGACACACTGCAAAGAGGGTGGCGGAGAACAGAACTCAAATTGCAACATTAGCATTTGATTAAGGCATGCACAGGAATCCTACACTGACTGCATATTATCGTACACACTCAGCTCCCACACTTCTGTAATTACCTTATCTTTTTAGTTGTTCTCTTTGGCTGTTCTCTTTCTGAATGTGGCTCCCTTGAAGATTAACTCCAGTAAAAAGGAACGCTTGCCTTCTCAAACCGGGGTCATTGCCTGGAATTCTCAGCTTTTGCAGATAAGAATGCCTCAGCCAGGGGAAAGGTCCTTCTTTCAGCTCTCCCCAATCTTGACTGCCCTTCTCCTTGTCAAACTCCCCCCAGCCAAACCTGATCACTCCCTCTAGCATGATACTTGCTATGACGGTGCTCCAATCAGAATTAATCACGCCATCTCCTCCTTCTCTACACAATGGCTCATTTTTATAGTAATACTTTGTAACCAACTGATTTCCTGTTCTTTCGAGCCCATTTGCTTCCTGTAGTTATGTGGACAGGGCAGCAGAGAGAACAGAAAAAAAAATGGATGTGCGTTTAAAAGTTCACTTTCAGAATAGGCCTAATTCTGCAGTGGAGACACATTTTTATTAGTGGATTATGTTTCATTAGTCAGGTTAGTAATAAGTTATGTTAGTTGTCATTTTCAAATGTGTCTCTCGCACCATAGGCATTTCAGGTGAAAAATAGTGTGCATTTTTAAATGAGCACGTGTGCTTTTAACTGTAAGAATAGATTTGCATCTTATATGTTAAAATCGCTTTTGACTGAATGCCCTGTCTTTCCTTGTTAATCTGGTAACACATATAGCAATGCACTGCACCCTTGTGGTGGTGCTGCAAAAAAAAAAAAAATTGCTACCTGTGCAGTAGTGCTGTACTCTGTGCTGTTTGCTACCTGTGTAGTAGTGCTGTACTCTGTGCTGTAACACGCCAAATATCCTTACATACCCTCCTTTTGTTTTTAAAACTTGGCTATAATCCAAGGCAATTCCTAAAAACAATTTGTTCTCTCTTTTTTCTTTTACAATATATCAATCCAACAAAATGAATATTCATGTGCATCAATGAAAAATTTGCAATCAACACAGTATTCATCCGAGTTCATTAGTTTACAAAATGTTCTACATTTGCCTTCTCAGTTGAAGTGGCATTACTTTAAGTTTAGATTTTCCAAGTCAATTAAAAACAAAGAAATAAAACAACTAACTAAAACAAATAATTAATATAACAAATTAAAATAAATAATTAAAATAATAAATACGTGGAACTCCATATGTCAGCACTCTTGTCCGCTTCTGATATGTCCCGACCAGCGATGTTATTCGGTTCATTCGAGTACACTTCCATCTTGGCAATCTTAGATCCATAGGAGTCATCCTTTTTAGCATTCTGGTTATCTTGTCTTCACCTCCACCTGGAGGCAGGCATCTTTTGGTCTTCATCCAGGGGACTCCAGGACTCCATCGTCTCTCCCGTGGGCTCTGATCTCGGAACCTCCGACCAAATAATGTTAATTGTCTAAATCAAAATAGAGAATAAACAAATTAAGTACATAGCATAATACTAACTTCATCCTTTTGCCAAAAATAAAACATGCTTGGTAAAAATATTTCATTTTTTTTCTTTTCTGAAATTAAACACAAATTAAAAGAAAACAAGCAGATATTCAATATTTAACACACTTTCTCTCTGCACACCAACCATGAGCTTCCATTATATGTGCATTTATTTATTTATTTATTTATTTATTTATTTATTTATTTATTTATTTATTTATTTATATTATATATTTTTACATATATTACAGTGTTTATGTACCATCATAACAATCAACTTTTTTTTTAACTTCTTTGTCACTGCCTCCTGATTACACCCATTTATTTTCTCTTTTTTTGTTCAAGGGACTTTATCTGTCTCTACATGCTCAAGCTGCCTGATCTCATGTCTGTGATGGCATGGTTTGATTTGATGTACATGGAAAAACTGCTCTATTGCTGTTTCACCTTCATTTTTCAAAATTTTATAAACCACAGGAGAGACCTTATCTATAATTCGAAATGGCCCCTGCCAGGCTGCTAGAAATTTAGAATTTTTCTGTTTACTTTTTCCAAAATGAAACTTGTACACCTGATCCCCTACACTGTATTCCTTTACTGATGTCTTTTTATCATAATATGACTTTGCACTGTCAGCAGCTCTTTCCAGATTTCTCTGCACAAAAGCAAATGCATGTTGCAAATGCCTCCTCAGTTCATCAATATATTCATGAACTGTGGATGCACTCACAAGAGTTTGCTCATGTGTTCTGTATAGTAGGTGTTGTGGTAACACCATTTTCCTACCTGTCAAGACCTCATGAGGGCTAACACCTGTTGCTTTGGCAGGAGTCGATCTGATTGCCATCAAAACCAATGGTAAACGTAAATCCCAGCTGGAACCTGCTTCTGCCACAAATTTCTTTAAAATATCCACAACAGACCTATTGCTTCTTTCAACTGTACCTGAAGACGCCGCCCGATATGCGATATGTAGTTTCCTTTTCACACCTAGTATTTGCCATACTTTACTCATTAGAGTACTTGTGAAATGACTTCCTCTGTCTGACTCAATTCTTTGTGGCAACCCAAACCTTGAGAACACATGGTTCACCAGCAATGTGGCTGCTGTTTGCGCACTACAATCTGGTGCAGGGATGCACTCAATCCACTTCGACATCAAACATACCACACTCAAAATATAACGGTGTCCCCTGCTCGACCTTTTTAAAGGACCTACATAGTCTATTTGCAAATCTGACCATGGGAGAGTTAGGCCTCTTTTCATCAATGGTGCTCTATGCATTGGTTAAGCAGGTTTAAATTGGGCGCATACTAGACATCCTCTAGTATATAATTCCACATCTTGGGACATATGTGGCCAGTAAGCATAATCTTTTAGTATTTCTAATGTTTTTTGTGAACCTCTATGGCCTGCGGTTATGGCATCATGTGCATGGTGTAGCATTAGTCCTCTGAATGAAAGGGGTACTACCCACTGTATTTGCCCTGTTATGGACTCTCCAATCATGAGTCCATCCTGTAATCTAATTCGTTTTTTGTTCTTTAATAACACCCTCAGCTCTTCTTTTCCCATACAATCATTTTCTGTTAAAGGATTTTGTTCAGGATCTATCAAATGATTATAATAGATTCCCAAAATTTGATCATTCTTTTGTGCCTCAATCAAATCTTGGTCTGGCGTGTCATGACTCCACTGCACCACCGGTTGATCTACCTCCTTTGGTGCTTTAGAACGTGTGACTGCATCAATTTGTATTTCACCCATTAAATAATCAATAGGTAGCAATTCTCCCATCACAGCCCCAATCTTAGCTAGGTGGTCTGCCTTATCATTTCCCTCCTTATCCTCTCCTGGTGTTTTTAAATGCCCACGAATTTTTCTCCAGTATATTGTTAAATTATTTTCTGACACCAATTTGTCTATGGTTTGTATCATTTTTCCATGTTTAAGTGGCTTTTTGTTGTATGTAACCATGCCCCTTGCTTTCCAACCAGGCAAATACTGCACAAAGCTATTCTGTGCATAGTCAGAATCAGTCACCAGGACAATTTCACTGAACTTTTTATCAACTGCAGTAGCAATTGCTTTATAAATGGCTGCCAATTCCGCCACCTGACTGCTCCTATCTCCAATCCTCATCCCTATACTGGGGACACCTTCACATTTCAACCAGACATTTCCTATTCCTGCCACTAACTGTTTATTACTGTCATTTTCAATGTGAAAAGCACAACCATCCACATATACAGTTGGCAAATCCTTGCATGTTTTTTCATCAAAAGCTTTGTGTGGTGATTGTTCAAATTCCTGTAAACTAGTTTCCACTTCCATTTCATTTGGTATTTGTTCAGCTGCACAGTCATGTAAGTCAGCTAACCCTTGAGCAATTGGGCTCTTTTTATTTTGTCCATATCTCACTTCTACGGGAAAACCTTGTAATGCCAGCGTCCATGAAGTGATTCTGGATTGCGCTAGATTGCCTGATCTAATCCTTTTACTCTCTAAAAATTGCAAAGGTTGATGATTTGTTTCAATAATCACCTTTTCTCCCTGAACAATGGGACGGAAATGTTGTAGCGCCCACACAGTGGTTAATAGGGCCTTTTCACATTCATTAAATTTCATTTCAACTTGGGAAAATGCCTTACTTGCATAGGCAATGGTTTTGTGATTCAAATCGTGTTTTTGTGATAACACTGCTGACATACAATGTTCAGAAAAGCCTATTTCTATAAAGAAATCCCTGTCCTTTATGGGGTATGCTAAACATGGTGCCTTTACAAGACATTCCTTCAATTTAGCCACTGCATCAGACTGCTCTTCTTCCCATCTCCAGGGAGTATTTAGTTTAAGCAGTTTAGTCAATGGTTGAGTGATTTCTGCATAATTCTCAATGAACTTTCTGTTATAGCCTGTCATCCCTAATAAACATTTTACTCCTTTCACATTTTTAGGATCTTTTAATCTTTGTATGGCCTCTATTTTCTTCCTTTGTGGATTTAGCCCATGTTCAGTCACTTCATGCCCTAGAAAGTTCACTTTTTTCTTGCACCATTGTGCTTTTTGCAAAGATACTTTGGCGCCTGCTTTCTGCAATTGGCCAAGTACATGTCTTATTTCATCAAAATGGCTTTTCAGGCTTTCATTTTTTATCAGGACATCATCCACATAAACTATTGTTCCTCTTTCCGCTGCATCCGGCATGGCCTTTCTCAAAAATATGCCAAATTCACTCCCACTATTGATGTACCCGAATGGAGCTCTAAGCCAGGCATATTGAGTCCTGTCAAATGTAAAGGAAAATAAGTGTTGTATCTCCTCTGCCAATGGCACACACCAATATCCAGAGGTGAGATCTAATGTGGTAAATACATTTGAACCATGTATCTGAGCTAGGCCCTGATCAATGAATGGCAGTGGCCATCTAGATACTGGTACTCTTTTATTTAACTCTCTTAAGTCTGCACATAGCCGCCATTGACCATTTGGCTTTAACACACCTAAAATAGGCGTATTGGATGTGCTATGAATGGGCCTGATTATTCCCCGTGATTCCAAATTTTTAATAATCTCTGCCAATGATTCTAAACATGCCAGCGGTAGTCTATACTGGCGTACAAACACTGGATTTCTGCTACAACCTTCTGGTAGTGTGGCCACATGTAAATCAGTTAAACCACAATCATAAGCATCTTTTGCAAATACATCCCTAAACTCCATAAATATTTCCCTCAGGTCGTCCCTATCCTTATCGCTGTCACATGCATCCGCTAAGGAGATCTGCTCTTCTACCATTCTGGAAAATTCTGGAAACTCTTCTGGTAAAGGAATCTCAGCGCTTTCCTCTAACTGTGTGGCTGTGTCTTTTTGTAGAGCTGCCACTTTTAAATATTTTGGCATATCAGCTTCCACTTCAATGGGCTGATTTCCTGTTTCATTTTCATTTAAATTAAATGTTATGCAATCCTCTTGATGGCAGCACACTGTCTCATTTGAATCATAAGGATACACAGAATGAATTTTAAATATTCCTTTGGGCTGAGAGTCCAGGTGTTCTGGCAACTCGCCCTTGGCATCTACATATTTTTCAGGAATATTCCCAATCACCATGTTATTTAAATCTGCCGTATAATGTGATTTTTGTATGGCCATTCCTAATGGTGAGTTTTCCTCTAAATGAATATCCTGACAACCTTTATTATTTACCATGATTTTTACAGATCCCTCACCAATGTCTACCAATGGAATGTATTCATAATCCAGGCCTTGCTGTTTTATGGATTCATTCAGGCATACAAATGCATCAGAGCCTTTCATCTGCTGTCCATTTTTGCATTTCAGTGTTATTGCAAACTTTTTTGTAAATGCAGGAATAACAGTATTTTTCCTTATTTGTAATCCGATTGCATAAGGAACCAGTTGTGCACAATGATAAGCCCTTCTTTTGTCTTCAAATTCAGGTGCCGGACCACCTAGGCGTGACCATATTTTTTGATTAAGGAAATCTAACACCATACACATTCTGTGCATGATGTCATTGCCCATGTAAAATTCATTTTGTGCTCCACTCACTATCCATACATTATGGTAAATTGTTTTCTGCCCAATGCTAATTTTAAGCATGCATCTGCCTGCAATTTGGTTTTCAAAGTCTGGACTGTCCAACCTAGAAACATATTGGTTTTTAATCCTAAATTTCGGGATTTCTTCCCTCTCCATAATTTTTTGCAACAATTTCTCATTAATGAAACTCCTTTCATGTTCAAGCACTAAAATGGCTTTTATTGTTTTAAGATAATCATTTATACCAACATGAACCCATGGTTGCTCATCTTCCATGTGTATTTCTGCCAGAGTGGTAATGTGTTTTTCTGAATCTGTTTTAGGAGCAATATTCTGTTTGCATGTTTTCTCTTTTAGATAAAAACATAATGTGTGCTCATCTATGGCAGTCTGCCAATCTTTCCTTGGGTCCAAGTATATTTGTACAGGTAGTTTTTCATTGTCGCTCTGTATTTTGTCTTGACACATCAATATGACAGTGACACTAGGTATGCAGCTATTCTGGAGGTATACCTCCACAGCATCATTTGTTTTGGCAACGGTGTGACATTCATTTATATTGCTGTTTTGTGATTTTAGTTTCTTAGGCCTCAATGTTTTTTTGGTTAAGGACCACAGCACTCCATTCACCCCATCTATGAGAGGAGACAATCTTTTCAGGCAATCTGTCCCCATCAGAAATGGAATTTCACAAATAGATGTGATCAATACCTCTTGTTTCATTCTGTGCTTTCCTATTTTTATGTCAACCTCAGTTACACCTATGATGGGCACCTCCTCCCCATTAAAGTTATGCACTGGGCCTTGATTTGCCATCACTGTGATCTGACTCTGTGGAGGCCTCCCTTCATTGATACTCTTTACCAGCTCCTTGGACATAATTGTGGCCTGTGCGCCAGTGTCAATCATAGCAAAGGTGTGGCATTTTTCTTCTACAGTGATGGGTGCATAATATCTGTCCTCAACTTCCTCTAATACACATAAGAAATGTGAATTCTTACTGATTTCAGGGCTCACCTTTCTCAGATCTTTTTCACTTTTGGCTAAGCACATTGGTAAATGAAAAGACATTTTTCCCTCCTTTTTACCCATTTCTGTGCGAGATATTTTATTCATTTCTCCATGTTCAGAGGTTTTTTGGAGTGTGGCCACTGTTCGCCCATCCATCTGGGTAACATCAGAGACCACATTACAATCCTCCAACTGAACATGTGTAACAACATCATTCAGCAATTTGTCATTTTTTAATTCTGTGCATTTGTGATCATTTATTGTGATACCAGCCCTTTCAGCCTCTTCAAAAATATGTGGCTCAAAGAATTCTTCAGGTGATTGACTTGTACCCTCCTTGTGAGTATTTCCTTTTTCTGTCTGTGTTTGGTCATTGTTTTGCTTGCCCAGGAAAGGAGCTATGGCATCCCCACTTACCCCCTGTTCACTGGTATTTCCCATGCATGAGTCATTTTTCTTAAATCTGTCCCTTTGTTCTTTTGGAATTCCTAATGTTTCTTTTTCATTTGTGCAAATCTTTACTGTTTTATTTAGCTCTAAGTTAAACCGTACCTCTTTCTTAGAAGTATTTGCACTTTCTGTCACAATTTCATTTACTGGTACTTTCATTTTTAATCCATTAGGCATCTCAGAGTTGTTATGCAAAATTATATCAGAGCAATCAGTCATTTTGGCACTGCAGTTATCATGAGTACTTAGTCACTTTTCAGAAGCCCCCCGGTCATTGCTATGGCCATCAGCCCCCTCTTTGGAAGGTTGTTTTTGCGCTGTATAGAGCTTTCCTATTTGCTCAGCTAACATTTTCACTTGGGCCTCAAGGCACTGGAACCTTTCCATCTCTCTAGGATCCTCTTTCTGTGGCCTAGGTCGATATTGGTTGTTTTCCCCCTGATTGGATCTATTCTGATACCTCTCAGGTGATTGATGTCGGTAGGGATGGTTTCTGAACTCTTGATTCATTTGTGGAGGGGCGCGGGTTGCACCCATCCTTTGATTATATTCCCCTGGTGGGGAATCATTGTACTGGCGTGGACTGTAGTTCACGTTTTGCCTCATGTCCTGTCTCTCAGATTGTGTGTACTGGCCCCTATGTTGATTTCCATTATCAGTAAATCGATCCACATATCGGGGCCTATCCTGACTACCATATATCATGGTGCTGGGATCAAATCTGCTCTGTGTCCCCAATGACTGGTAGGGACCATCATTTCTTTGATCTTGATTTTGTCTCTGGTTATTGTTCATACCTGCCCTATCAGACCGGTATCCTACCCGGGGTCTGTCCCCTTGATACCTAGGGCTGATGTAACTCTCTCTATTACTAGGATCATGTGATTGGAACATTGGTACAGGAAATGGCGATCTTTGTTGATTACCCCTTTGTTCAGGTGTCACATTATTTTTACCTTGGCTTTGAGCAGACTCAAGGGACATTTTGGCTGACCTGATTTCCATTACTGTGGCTGAGGGTTCTTTAGATTTAGGCCTAGTATCTTTCATTTTATCACTTTCTCTACCCTGACAATAGAGTACCTCATATAGCTTTGTGCTTTGATGTACAATCCATTCAAGGGACTTGTCACGGTCAAATTCACGGACCAATTGGGATATGATGTCTTTCTGTAGCCCATAGAAGTATGCAGTTTTAAACTCATTGGAATTTGAGTCAAAAGATACATCAAAGCGAGAGAATGCTCTTTTTAAGTCTTGTAAAAATTGGCGAGGGGATGTATTAGGTCCAGCAGTAATTGTGTACGCGACTTTTTTTGCCTCCTGCAATGACTGAAAAGGAGAAAAATGACGCCTAATTTCTTTTTCAAACTCCAGCCATGTCATATTCTGCTGTTCATTTAATCCCCTTATGATGCTGGCCGTTGGGGCATCTAAAGTTAAATGAAAATATTGTCCGTACTGTTCCTTAGGTATCTGGAGTGCTTTAAAAATGTCATGCACCGCTTCTAAGTGATCCTTAATGCAGCATTCACCTCCCTTTTTAAATGGTTTGATCAGGGCTTTAATGGATTTCATTATTTTTATGGGGCTACTTGTTGCAATGCATGGAATTGCACTATTTTGTGAGTCAATCCTGTTTTCAGGTGTATGAGATGGCTCATTTTTATAGTAATACTTTGTAACCAACTGATTTCCTGTTCTTTCGAGCACATTTGCTTCCTGTAGTTATGTGGACAGGGCAGCAGAGAGAACAGAAAAAAAAATGGATGTGCGTTTAAAAGTTCACTTTCAGAATAGGCCTAATTCTGCAGTGGAGACACATTTTTATTAGTGGATTATGTTTCATTAGTCAGGTTAGTAATAAGTTATGTTAGTTGTCATTTTCAAATGTGTCTCTCGCACCATAGGCATTTCAGGTGAAAAATAGTGTGCATTTTTAAATGAGCACGTGTGCTTTTAACTGTAAGAATAGATTTGCATCTTATATGTTAAAATCGTTTTTGACTGAATGCCCTGTCTGTCCTTGTTAATCTGGTAACACATATAGCAATGCACCGCACCCTTGTGGTGGTGCTGCAAAAAAAAAAAATTGCTACCTGTGCAGTAGTGCTGTACTCTGTGCTGTTTGCTACCTGTGTAGTAGTGCTATACTCTGTGCTGTAACACGCCAAATATCCTTACAGGTAACTTGCTAATCCAGAGAGGGGGAGGTATATATAAGAGGGGGCTTGGAATGTGTCTGGTGTGGGTTGCAGTTGGATGAGGAGTGCCAGCAAAAGGGGACATCCAAGAGACCAAAGGAGACGAGAGCGAATGGATTGCAGAAGCTATTGCTAAAGATGAGGTCTGAGGAGTGTTTGTATGAGAGAGAGGTGAGTGTGAGTAGGTGTTGGGAGTAGGGAGCAAAAGCCCATTAGTGGTAGAGGGGAAGTTAGTAATAGAAGGTTGAGCAAGGCATCATATCCCTGGGAGTCCACGATGCTAGAATAGGGACTATTACAGAGGGGAGTAGGGCACCATATCCCTGGGGTTTTTAACAGTGAGAAAGGGGTAGTGGTGGTAGTGGAAGAGGATCAGTGTGAGGTGGGGAAGAAGAGTGAGAGAAGGAGGGGAACAACAGAGGTAGAGGAATAGTTGGGAGTACAACAAATAGTAAGACTAAGAGTGGGAAAGGAAGTAAGATCGAAGGTTGGAGGTGGTAAGGCAGAGTGATATAATGGAGGGACAGTGATGTAGTGAGAGTAGAGCAGTTGTTGGGAACAGTACAGAAATGGATCAGGTGTGAGAGGTTGTGAAAGGAGTGAGCATGACACAGAGAGAAAGAAGGCACAATTGCCTATTTCCAGAGACTAACCAAAGATAGAAGAGGTAAAGATAGGTGTTCCCTAGGGAGTCAGGTAGCCAGCGACTTAGGGAAGACACCTGTAGTGGCATTCAGAAGAAGAACAGATAGGTGTTACTGATCAGTAGTTTACTAACCACTCGGTAGAGAAGTCTGGGCTGGGAGGTGAGACACAGGCCCAGGGAAAGTCGAGAGAGGAAAGGGCTGGCCCTAGCACCAATATTCCCCTTAGGCCTAGAAGAACCAGAAGAGCAAAGCAGCAATTCTGACAATTAAGTTCAATAAACACCCTTGGACTTTTCCAAAGAATCAGAATGGTTATTTGTGGCGGGTCGCCCCATCACATGTGGTGTCATCATGGGATGCTTTCGACCTGATACAGAGGTCAACCCACATCCAAATGTTGTGAGTCCAGAGGGTAACCAATACAGCTCAACACCCCATGCTGGTAACCCTGGGGCCCACAGGGTGTCATCTCCATGGGGACAAAGAGGTCATCATACCCCCGAAGAGTCAGGTTTTGGTCTGAATCCGAATAAAGATGTAGTTTCCTGAGGGGGTGGTGGGAGAGTAGGCTCAAAGTCCGGGCTGGCTCTGAAACATTTCCTCGAGGTAGGAGCAGGAGTGATCGATCAGGACTATCGTGGGGAGATCAAGGTACTCTTATGGAAATTTGGGAATTCTTCCCAGGTCATCAAACATGGACAACCCATGGCACAACTTGGACAGCTCAGAATGTGGAGAAGCTGGATTTGGTGAAATAACCGAGCTGCAGGAGTCCCAGGAGAGCTCCAAGGAGACCCCGGGACCTGCTTCCATTCAATTCACAGAAGCACAGAGGACTGACCCCCTCTTGGAACAAGTCTGATGAAACCTGGTATCCCAAGAGGAGAGTTGCTCTCTGAAGACACCTCACTTTATAGAGATAAATGGGCTCCTGTATACAGTTGATGTTAATCCCAGAGGAGACAATGTTAATTATCATCCACTTTTGGTACCACGCCAGTTCCGGAAAGCAGTACTAGAATTGGCACATTCCAATTCTACAGCTGGGCATTTGGGTTTGGAAAAGACCCCGAAGACACTGCTTAGTCGATTCGATTCGCCCGGGGTCTACGTAGAAGTCAAACAATTCTGCAGCTATTGTCCAATTTGTGAAAAGACTTCACCTGACAATGTATACAGGGCTCCACTGCAACCTGTACCTTTCATCGAGGTACCTTTTCAGCATATTAGCATGGATATGATTAGTCGATAGGTACCCTCAAAATCAGGAAATTGCTACGTCCTGGTGCTCGTCGACTATGCCAGTCGATACCCAGAGGCCTTTCCATTGAGGACCAATAGGACTAAGGCAACCCTGAAGGTAATCGTCCTGTTATTCACTCCAGAGGGCTTCCCTAGTCAAATCCTGACAGACCAAGGAACCAGCTTCATGTGGAAATTGATGATCGATATAAAAGTGCTCAGGTAGATAAAGACCTTAAAAACATCAATTTATCATCCACAGAGAGACGGATTGGTTGGGCAGTTCAATCAAATGCTGAAACATATTCTCCGGAAGCTAGTCAACGAAGATGGACAGAATTGGGATGACCTAATTCCCTGGGCATTATTCACTGTCAGAAAGACACCCCCATCCTCGACTGGGTGTTCCCCATTTGAACCGGTGTATGATCGGAATCTTCTAGATTTCCTCTATATCCTCTGTGAAGACTGGATATGTCCTCAAAGAGAACAGAGGGGCGATCATCCCCTCATCAGAAACACCAGAGAATATATGGGGAAGGTGTGAGAATTGGTCAAAACACATCTTCTGACCGCCCAAGCAAGACAAGTACACGCTTATAACCAAGGTGAATGCCTGAGAACATTTCAGATTGGAGACCAGGTGATGGTTTTGTTACCAACCACCCACAAAAAGCTGCTGGTGGGTTGGCAGGGACCCTATACCATCATGGAACATTTTTCCCCACTAACCTAGAAGGTACACCAGGCAGATAGATGAAAACCTCCCAATTATGCAACATTAAAAAAGTTAAAGGCTTGACATAAGAACAGTAAAACCTAGCTGCTGCTGTTGTCTGCAACCAACCCCCGGGACAACTCTACTCTCAATTGAAGTACAGGGAATAACCACACCGGCCAGCCTGCAAATCAAGGAACATCCGAAATATGCAGATGTGTTTTCACCAAGGCCGGGAAGGGTACAGGGCATTACCTATCAGATACACAGTGCACCGTGTAGTGTATAGTGATCCACCTAAAACCCTATATGCTGCTGGAAGCTCGGAAATTGATGCTGGAGTTAGATGTAATTGAGAGGTCCTACAGCGAGTGGTCATCACTGATCATGCTTGTTCCTAAACCGGATCAAACATAGAGATTTTGTATCGACCTCTGCCGACTCACTGACATTTCCCATTTTGATACTTAACCCATGCCAAGAATTGACAGAATGGTAGAACACTTGGGATCAGCCTGCTTTACCTCTACCCCTGACCTTACAAACGTTTATTGGCAGGCCCCCCTAGATGAGGAGGCTAAGGCAAAAACAGCCTTTACCACTCCAGAGGGACTGTTCCAGTTTACTGGTCAACACTTCAGACTCCATGGGGCACCCCCAACATTTCAACACCTAATGGATTTCGTTCTGCAGCCTTGGCAAGAGTATGCAGGTGCATACGTGGATGATATTGTTAAATAAAGTGCAGATTGGAACGAACATTTAAGACACCTCGAAGCAGTAGGCACACAACTACAGAAAGCCCAGTTGACAGCCAATCACAATAAATGTCATCTAGTTAGGAGCTCCGTACATTATCTAGGCTTCCAAGTAGGAAAAGGGAAAGTCCTGCCCCAACAATCTAAGGTTGAAGCAGTAAAACAAACTAACCGACCATGCACAAAGACAGGCATGCAATTCTTCCTGAGACTGGTTGGTGTAAGGAAAGACATCTCTGAATGCAATTTTCCCTCCATATTATCGACCCCCAATCTTTTTGCTTGTGTTTGTCTATCCTGACCTGACTTTTTCCAGTGGAGTCCAGCCTTCAGCTGTACTCCACTGGTCATTTTCTCATTTATTATGGGGAAACTGACATGTCCTTCAGGCTGTCAGTACTGGGAAAATAGGTTTCCCTTAGTCTTTTACTTTGTTGCCATTTCTTGGTAATTTTGTATCAGTGCGCAAAGTACATTACTGTACCGTGCACTGGGGTCCTTTTGTTTTCAGGCCCTAGACACCCTCTAAGGAATTTTTGGTGAATGTACAAGTGTTCCAAGGATGAACTGGTTACAACACTTTACTGCAATAGTATTTTTATTTCTTTTTAGTGAACCATACTGCATTACCACAGATGGCTCATGACTGTGGCCTGTGCCAAAAATGTATTTTGTTCTGTCCTTTGGCCATCTTGTCCATTTGCCTTCCTCCAGGTCGTGCTGACCCAGGGCTTGCTTATTTGGGCATGCAACCTTCTGCAAAAACCACATCTTTCATGGGTTCCTGCATGTCACATGTGCTCGCGCCCAGGACGAGGGTTGGGACTGTCTGGTCCCAAACCACACTACAGGTGTCAGGATGTCTGGTGTGCATTAATGCATGGGGACCACCATAGACCATGATTGAACCACAACTGGCATGCATGCAAGGAAGCAGATCTTCTATTGGTTGTCCAGATTTGATCACACATCGAATTTTGGATAAGAGAAAGAGCCCTGCATCATTCCAGGTCAATCTACAGTGGTTCATCTTGAACTATAGATGGAGCCAAGTATCCAGTGAGCTGAAGCAGAACAGTGGAACTGCCAGAGATGAGCTGGAAGGTTTGGCACCCTGAGCCTGCTGTTGTCTCGTCAGACCTCTGTTTCATTCTCAACCTTAGAAGGCTTGCAAGGGTGCTTCAACCCATTTGAGTAGTGGGAACAACTACTCTCGGTGTCTCCAGGTTCCCACCAAAAGAGGCTAACCTGAAGTGTTCCTGGGCCGTTCAATGAACTAACCAGCTCCGTCCCGGGACATCGCATAGGAACGCCACTGTTTTTGAGTTGAGACTTGAAACTTTGGAAATCCCTATCTTGTGGTTCACGACACTGTCCTGCCAGATTTCAAAGGCCTAGCTCCTCTGAGTCGTGAACTAGGTGAGTGTGTCATGCTGCAAGCCTTTGAGCTCCCTGGGTCACTGCATTGTGGTGACGTTCACTGAGAGTGGATTTCCCACCTTCTTTACTGTGTCCTGAGTCCTGCTGCACTGGAATGTTCTTCTTCCTCCCTTTGTGGGCAGACTTGTGGCTACTGTCCCGTCACAGACTACTGTCCCGTCCCACAGCTTCTGAGTGCCGGATCAGAGAGCAAAGGCAGGATTTGCAACCTCAGATGACCTCGACTAAACTGGCATAGTTTGTTCTGGTTTGAAGCAAGGGCTGTGAGTACTTGCATAACTTTCCGGTGGCCACTGACTCATCCATTTGTTTTTACACACAAGGGATTCTTGGGATCCTCTCTTTGCCTGGGATAGCCTGCGCTCCCTACCCTGTTTTGAAAGTGGGATGAACTGCATTGGTTGTGGCTCCTGCATGGTAGATAAAAAACTATTTTTTGTTATGCTACAGTCTATTTGTTTTTTTGTTTTCAGTGTTCACTTGTTGTTTTTGGCTAATGTTATATCTGTTGGCTTGTTGCACATTTTTGGAGCAGTTGGCATATTCTGTCTATTTTTTGTTATTATTTAGTGGTATTGATTTATCTGTTTGGTTATTGCAAAATCTTCGGGCAGTTAGATACCTGTTGGCATTTTCTAACTGTTTATTTCTTGTTATAATTTAGTGGTATTCATTTATCTGTTTGGTTGTTATAGAATCTTGGGGCGGTTAGATACCTGTTGGCATATTCTAACAGTTTATAGTTTTGTAATTGAAGTTTTGTTACTGTTTACAGATTAGTTATTAATTTTTGGTTTTAAGAATATTAAATGAGAGTTTGTACGATTTTCTGGTAATCTCTGCTTTAGAGTAATGGTCCTATCATTACATTCAAACCATCCACATTTCTTTTTAATATATGCAGTGTAGTGACTTGCATTGATTGTGGCTCCTGCGTGGTAGATTATACCTATTGTTGTGAAGGTTTTCTTACCAGGTGATACTTGACCATGTGTGAATCCAGTCAGCTTGCAGTTGTTTTTGGTACCATCTGCATTGTAACATGTGTTTATATTAGTAAGGTGGAGCGATTATCTGAATTGCAGGTAGTACATAATCTACCATGGTTTGCATTCCGTACAAGTTGCTGAAATGGAACGGATTCACAATTAGGTATGGATACATACACGAAGCGCTCATTAGGGATTTGTTCCGGTGTCATATTGTTGCAGAGAGTGCATGTATGTTTCCACATTTATGAAATCTGGAAAATGTCATTTATAGGTATGTTTTTTGTTTTCAAGTACTTGTAGTAAGTACATTAGAAATTTTTGTGGATCTTCTTGTGAGTGTATAGTGAATTTCACCATTCCAGCACAGTAGTCCAATTCTTGTCTTATTCCATGAACACTATACGTGTTGTCAGGATTGTTTGTTGCGTTTCTATGAAGCACTAACATTTGCAAACACAATTGGTCTGTACTGTGTAAGTAAATGTTGTCAACAATTGGTGGTAATTGAAATGGAATATTCATTGCTACATTTGCGTAGCAACTTACACCAGTTATAATTGAAAATTTGAATGGACCAGATAGGTCTGTGTCCAAGTCATTTTTTCAGAGTGTTTGTTGCTTCTTTGAAGAAGTACCTGAGTTACTTTGAGTAATAGGTTCTCATTTGGTTGTGGTAATTGATGAAGTATTAGCTTCTTTTCGTCTCTTTGGAGGATTTGCAGTGAGATCCTGTGGCATTTCTGTTTGAATTATTTGTCTTTTACAACGTTTTCGTTTTTGTGGAAAAGGATATGTTTTTAGATGGGGTGTAGAGTGAACATAGTCTATTGTATTCTAAAATGCAAGGAATATTAGCGTTTACTTTACTTGCATCAAAGTTGATTAGAAATAGACCGTCAAGTGTACGTAAGCGTGATAGTGGTACGTAGCTCATGCCTTCTTTAAAGACTATGTTACCAATATCTCTCAATGCTTTGTCAAGGGTAAGACTTTGTGATTTATGAATGGTGACTGCATGTGCTAGAGTTAGAAGAAATGATTCTCTGCATACATACATGCCTTTGAAGAGAAAGAATCGAGCTGTTGAGTGCCCTATACTTTTTACTTCTGAAAGTTTGTCAAAGAGAATATGTTGACAAACTGAATGTTGTTGTCTCGTGAGTATGTTTGAAAGCCAACAACTGTACCCAGTGCTCCATTAACTAGCCCTTGCTCCACGTCAAGGTTACATTTAAGCATTACTCTACAGTTTAAGGATAATTTTAATATTTTTTTCCATACCAGCTGTGTTGGAGATAGAATTTTCTAAGGTATTTAGTCTTGTTGTGGCTTGTTGACACATGGGTAGTGTCATACCATGTACGTCCATTTTGTCTGTGGAGCAAATTTCAATAATTGGTTGCATTTCTTTTTTCAACATTGTTTCATTGAATTTGGAACAGCTTGCAAGAGTTGCCATTAAGGACATACAACTGACATGTTTGTGCACTAATTGTTCCATAACATCAGTAGCACGTGAGTCATGGCCATAAAGTGCATGGATGTGCCGGGTTGTTAATATTGCTTGTGCTTCTTGAGATAGTACACCAACTCTAATACTTTTAAAAATGTTGGAGTAGGTGAGATCTGCAGACTGTCGCATGTTTTCTGTTAATTCTCTGTATTGGAAATGTTGCCTAAGGTTGACATTTCCTATGCTGCCAACAGTTTTCCGGCAGAGTTTGTGTCCAAAGGTTTTAAAAATTGGTTCACCTTTCACTGGTGTCAATTGAAGAAGATCTCTGAAAACAATAATGTGTTTTCCACCAAAGAGCTCTTCATAGTTTGTTTTAAGTACTTCATGTAATCTGAGGTGAATCAAAGCCAACATTAGGTTGGAGACCATGCTCACTTCATCTATTAGTAGCATTTTCATTTGTTTTAACACTGCGCAGTTCCATTGCAGCTTCTGAAGAAAGTTTGTAATATTCTAAGTTGTTTTGATGTTCTACTGCAGGAGTAGTATGCGATGTAAAGTGACACCGCCTATGTTGTGGGCAGCTAAACCTTTGGGGGCAGTGACAACAGCTGACAGTTTGTTGTTTGTCAATTGTTGATGGAACTTACTGATGATTTTGATTAGGAATGTTTTGCCAGAACCAGCTTCACCACTGACGTAGAGTAGTATAGGTTTGCGATTTTTGCAGGTGCATTCTTTGTTTTCATGTTGTACACCATGTGCAATTTGTTTTGTTACTTCTTGAAAAATGCTATGTGGCTCATTGTTTAGTTTTGATTATAGTATAATTAAGTCTTCTTTATCTTCATACTGACACATGGTGTTTTCTACTTCTGTCATAGCTAATTCTGCCTCATTTGTTATTAGTGGTTCTCCCGTGGTTCTTGACTTCCTGTTACAGAAGATGGACTACTCTCAGGAGTGTCCTTATCTAGTTGGGCCTGGAGTTCTTCTTCGTGTTGCTGTTCATTGTGCAACATTGGTGATAGTGCTTTCATTTGCTTTGAAAGCGTCTTCATAGGAGTTATAGTTATCTAGTATTTCTTCTTCTTTTCTCCATGGTTTAAAGAGTTGTAGCAGGGACATGTTATATAGTTCTTTATCTTTGTCACGGCTTCAGCTTCCAGGCTCAGGAGTGGCACGTACCAGCCTACCCCTCCAGGGTCTTGGTGCCTGCAAGTTAGACTTACACAAGCTTCCACGACCTGGGCAGGGAAAGAGGGTTAGGGTCTCGATGGTTGGATGGGTTCCGTAGCAATGGTAACCAGTGAGAGGACTGGGAAAGGGGAGGTGGTTAGGGAAAGGGACATAGGATAACACAATGCAACAGTCACGCATTCACTTACACATTCACAATATGAACAATTCCCCCCCACACCCCACAACAAGGGCTAGAGCCAGAAAGAGACCTATCTCAGGGGGTGAGTGCTGGCCTCCTGCCTGCGCACTCTCAGGTCCAGAATCCGGAGCAGTGTTATTGCTGAAAAGAGAGTGGGAATTACCATCTGCGTGTTATATCACACACCAAATGTTACATTCACTCACTCTCGCACTAGAGGTTAATGCACCCTTAACGTGCTCGAGTAGTTAGGTACATGCAGCAGCTAACATTCCCCCTTCACGAGCGGATTACAGCCGCGCGTGGCTCCGCATCCATTATTGCTCAAATGTAATTGCCACTAAAGGGCTCCTGCGTAGCAACAACTCGAGTTGTATGTCACACTGAATAAGTTGTAGCCTCTCAGGTAGCCGCGTAGTTATAAATGGCTGTTAGTGGGTTAAAACATGCTTGACTGCGCGCTGCGTGGTTCCTACATTTTGCGCGTGGGTCAGATTGCAGAAACTATTGCGTTAGTATTCAGGGCATTTCACTTAGCTTGCTGGAGCAGGGGGGACATGAGAAAGTTAGGCGGAGCCCCCCTGCGCGTGCCCCTGACCGCAGCTGCTGGTGGAATCCTCTGATTCTCTACGGTGCATCAAAGCGCTGCGCGCCTTCCCCCAGATCCGCTTGCGCTGCCTGGGGCTTGCGGTTCTTATCTGAATGGCATGAGGGGCCCAGGTGGAGGACGAGTGGGGCGTGGCCCCTCGTGAGCTTCCCCTTGCTCGGAGCTCCAGAGAACACGTCTTCTCTGGTTGCTCTCCTGAGCACAAGCCCTGTGCTCTCGACGATCTTGTGCGCATGCGCGCACGTGACTTGCCCGACGTGGGCTGTAATATGTAGTTCTTGGCCTGGGGGTGCTTGGGAGATGTAGTCTGTAAGCTGATTCTCCTGCAGAAAGGACATAATAGTCTTTTGTACGGCAGTATTCTGTTTATAGAGGCATGTTTCTTCATGGTGCTGGTTGCCATTAGTTTCTGAGCCCTTCCCAGCACTGGAATTCTGTGATTGTTACCTTGCCCCATGACAGTACTCCCCCCTGCACAGGAGGATCTGGGTTTAGGTTTGGCTGGATAGTTGCGATGGAATGTCTTGACCAGTCTCGGTGCATGGACATCCCGAGCTGGTTCCCAGGATCGATCTTGCGGACCATACCCCACCCAATCTATGAGGTAATAAAGCCCATCTTTCCGGTGTTGTGAATTCAAGATGGCCCGTACTTTATACTCAGGGTATCCCTGTACCATAATGGGTGGTGGTTTTACAGTACGAATAGTAGGTAGAGCAGGCTTAAGCAACGATAGATGAAAAGTAGGGTGGATCTTCATTTGGCTGGGTAAAATGAGTCTTACTGCCACCGGATTGACCACAGCGGATATGGTAAATGGTCCAATGAATCAGGGTTGTAACTTACGGAGCCCTGTCATCCGAATGTTGCGTGTGGAGAGCCAAACTCGATCTCCTGGTTTATACTGGGGGCTATTGCGTCTTTTTTTATCGGCAGAGGGCCTTATAGGTTCGCTTGGCTTTGTTTAGATTCTGTTGTATATGTGCCCAAACCTGACGCGCATGTGAATGCAACCCTAATAACCTAGGTAAGTTATCCTGGGGTAGATTAGCAACGGTGGGCAAAACTCTGGGATGGTAACCGTACACTCCGTAATACGGAGTGTACCCGGTGGAGCAGTGTACAGAGTTGTTATAGGCGAATTCGGCCAACCAGACGTATTCCACCCACGATGTTTCGGAGGTGGTGGTACAACAACGGAGGTGCTGTTGTAGTCCTTGATTTACTTTCTCCGTCTGTCCATCTATTTCCGGATGGTACCCTTAAGACAAACTCACTTCCATGCCAATCAGTTGGCAAAAGGCTCGCCAGAGCGTGAGGTGAATTGTGGCCCACGGTCTGTAATGCTCGTATGGGTAACCTGTGGAGTCGTACAATGTTTTGCAGCAATAATTCCGCCAATTCTCCGGCAGTGGGGACGCCCTTACAAGGGATGAAATGACCCATTTTGGTTAATGAATCAACCACGACTAGAATCGAAGTGTATTTTCGAATGGGTGGTAGATCCACGATCAGATAGATAGTAACCGTATGCCAAGGAGTTGGCGGAGAGGGCATTGGTTGTAGGAGGCTGGCAGGTTTCTGATGGCTGGCCTTTTGTCTACTACAAGTGCTACACTTGGTTACATAGATCCGTACGTCATGGTGTAAGGTGGGCCACCAGTAATGACGTGCCACTTTTTGCTGCATCTTGCAGGGTGCCCTGCAGTTGGAGCGTCATGACACCAATGCATACCTCTTCCCTGTGAGCCGCCGTGGGTAAGTACAAGGCGGTAGCATGATACGGGAGGCCCTTCACTAAGGTGTGTTGTGAGCCTCGAGAACACCACTCATTCAATTCCTGGGTAGGCATAACAAGGAGTACATCCTCAAAGATGTTAGGCCGACCTACCACTCCAACAATACGAGCAGCGGGGATTATTGAACGTGTCTCCCTGACGTTTTTAGTCTCCTTTTCAGGGTATCGAGATAATAGGTCGGCCTTTCCATTATCCGATCCCGGACGATAGGTTATGAGGAAGTCAAAATCCACAAAATAAAGTGCCCAACGCAACTGTCGAGGACTGGGGGTTTTCACAGTCTTTATAAACTGTAGGTTTCTATGATCTGTGATCACTGTTATAGTATGGTTGGCGCCCAGAAGGTAATGCCGCCATTCTTCGAAGGCCGCCTTCACCGCCAGTAACTCCCGGTCTGCCATGGTGTAATTTACTTCAGCCGGAAGCAACTTTCAAGAATAGTATGCAACTGGGTGTAATAACCCTGTTGATCCATCCCGTTGAGACAAGACGGCTCCCCGGGTGTAACTAGACACATCAGTCTCGATCACGAAAGGCAACACCAGATCCGGGTGCCTTAGAACTGGGGCCGAGGTGAAGGCTTGCTTTAGCTTTTGAAATCCTTGTTCTGCAGCCACATCCCACTGGAATGTCTTACCTTTATTTAGCAAGGTTGTGATGGGTGTGACCAGCTCCGAAAAGTTTTTTATAAACCTGCGATAAAAGTTCGCAAAACCCAGGAATGTCTGTACCTCCTTCATAGTGGTAGGGGCCGGCCAATCTAGAACTGCCTGTACTTTTCGTTGGTCCATCTGAACACCAGAGGGTGTCAGAAAATATCCCAGGAATTCCACCGTAGTGCAATGGAATTCGCATTTCTCAATCTTTGCGAACAAACGGTGTTCTCGAAGCCGTTGAAGTACTGCCTTAACATGTTTCACGTGTTCCTGCATGTTACTAGAATATATCAAGATGTCATCTATATAGACCACCGCAAACACATCCAAATATCCTCGCAAAACCTCATCCAAGAAGTGCTGGAAAGCAGCGGAAGCGTTGCAGAAACCAAACGGCATCACTTGGTACTCGTAGAGCCCGAATTTGGTCCTAAATGCCGTCTTCCACTCGTCACCGGTTCTCACTCGCACCAGGTGATATGCCCCTCGGAGATCCAGCTTGGTATATACCGTAGCCTTGCGCACTTGGTCTAGTAAAACCGGTATCAAAGGTAAAGGATATCGGTTCTTGATGGTAATGCGATTTACTCCGCGATAGTCTATACAAGTTCTCAAGTCTCTGGTCTTCTTGAGTATGAAGAAGAGCGGGGACGAGACAGGTGAATTGGACAGCCTAATAAATCAGTTTATCAAATTAGTATCTATGTAATTCTTTAAATGGATGGTTTCTGCTTCTGTAAGGGCGTAAACCCGACTGCACGGCAAAACTGCCCCTGGCTCGAAATCAATTCGGCAGTCAAATGGCCTATGAGGTGGCAGAGTTTCAGCTGCTTGTTTGCTAAATACATCCCGGTATTCTTGGTACTCTGAAGGCAGAGTACTCAGATCTGTTTCCCCGATGGATGCAGCACAAACACTTCATACAGAGCACTGAGCGGGCTCGTTGACCTTCTCCGAGACGACACAATGCCCCCAGCAATACGGCGAGGTCAGGGAGACTTCCCCCTTAGACCATCGCACCTGTGGATCGTGTTTAATTAACCAGGGTAAACCTAGAATGATCCCAAATTGCGGTGCTGCGATTAGATCGAACCGAATGTTCTCCACATGACATTGTTGGCAGCATAATGACAACATTTGGGTACACTGCGTAATGAGTTCTGAACTCAATGCAGTGCCGTCAACTGCTCGTACCACCTCTGGGGATGTCTTTTGACATAAAGGTACTCCTAGTTTAAGTGCATATGTTATATCAATAAAATTGCCCGTGGCCCCTGAGTCGAACAGCAGAGCCATTGAAACCTTCTGATTAAGGAAACCTAGGGTACCTGTCAAGGTTATATGTGGAGCATAATTAGCAAACTTAACTGCTGGGGCACCTTCTGTCACTTGGCTCGACTGTATCAACCCTACTACTGTCGAGCCGAAACGTTTCCCTGTGACTTGGGTTTGGTGGAGCATTCCTTTACAAAATGTCCTGCTGAGCCGCAATACATACAAAGCCCCTCCTTACGTCGGCGCTCTTAAAAAAGGGACATTTGCTTTTCTCGGGGCCATTCAGCCTCTGCAACCAGCCGGTTAAAATGGGTGACGTATGTCACCAATTCCTTATTCCCATGACGTAAGGTTAACAACTCCTGATCTTTACACATTGCAGCAGCCCTACGATTGAAAATCTTTCCAAACTCAGTTTGAAATTCATCCCAGTCGTACAAAACCGCATCATCCCTTTGTATTAATGGATTTGCCTAAGCCGCTGCATCCCCGTCAAATACGAAATAACAAAAGCTGTCCTTGCCTGGGTTGATGGAAACGCTGCAGGTTTGGTCAAGAAATGAAGTTTACATTGCATAATGAAAGTTTGATATTTCTGAGGATCCACCGATACCTTTCCGGGGGAGCCAGTGGAACCATATGTTTGGGAGTTACATGCACCTGGACTGGAGTGGGTGTCACAGCACCACCGGGAAGGGGGAGGTTTGGGTGGACAAACTACGCACCTGGGTGGCCAACACCGCGTAATCTTGCCTAGTGGCAGCAAGCTCAGCCTGCAGGTTCTGCAGAACCTTGGTGAGTTCCTCCATGACTGGTCGGGTCGTACCATTCGGAAGCCTGTGACACTTGGGCTTGTGCTTCTGTCACGGCTTTAGCTTCCAGGCTCAGGAGTGGCACAAACCAACCTACCCCTCCAGGGTCTTGGTGCCTGCAAGTTAGACTTACAAAAGCTTCCGCGACCCGGGCAGGGAAAGAGGGTTAGGGCCTCGATGGTTGTATGGGTTCCATAGCAAGGGTAACCGGTGAGAGGACTAGGAAAGGGGAGGTGGTTAGGGAAGGGGACATAGGATAACACAATGCAACAGTTGCGCATTCACTTACACATTCACAATATGCACAATTCCCCCCCACACCCCACAACAAGGGCTAGAGCCAGAAATAGACTTATCTCAGGGGGTGAGTGCTGTCCTCCTGCCTGCGCACTCTCAGGTCCAGAATCCAGAGCAGTGTTATTGCTGAAAAGAGAGTGGGAATTACCATCTGCGTGTTACATCACACACCAAACGTTACATTCACTCACTCTCGCACTAGAGGTTAATGCACCCTTAACGTGCTCGAGTAGTTAGGTACATGCAGCAGCTAACATTCCCCCTTCACGAGCGGATTACAGCCGCGCGTGGCTCCGCGTCCGTTATTGCTCAAATGTAATTGCCACTAAAGGGCTCCTGCGTAGCAACAACTCGTGTTGTATGTCACACTGAATAAGTTGTAGCCTCTCAGGTAGCCGCGTAGTTATAAATGGCTGTTAGTGGGTTAAAACATGCTTGACTGCGTGCTGCGTGGTTCCTATATTTTGCGCGTAGGTCAGATTGCAGAAACTATTGCGTTAGTATTCAGGGCGTTTCACTTAGCTTGCTGGAGCAGGGGGACATGAGAAAGTTGGGCGGAGCCCCCCTGCGCGTGCCCCTGACCGCAGCTGCTGGTGGAATCCTCTGATTCTCTACGGTGCATCAAAGCGCTGCGCGCCTTCCCCCAGATCCGCTTGCGCTGCCTGTGGCTTGCGGTACTTATCTGAATGGCATGAGGGGCCCAGGTGGAGGACGAGTGGGGCGTGGCCCCTCGTGAGCTTCCCCTTGCTCGGAGCTCCAGAGAACACGTCTTCTCTGGTTGCTCTCCTGAGCACAAGCCCTGTGCTCTCGACGATCTTGTGCGCATGCGCGCGCGTGCCCTGCCCGACGTGGGCTGTAATATGTAGTTCTTGGCCTGGGGGTGCTTGGGAGATGTAGTCTGTAAGCTGATTCTCCTGCAGAAAGGACATAATAGTCTTTTGTACGGCAGTATTCTGTTTATAGAGGCATGTTTCTTCATGGTGCTGGGCGCCATTAGTTTCTGAGCCCTTCCCAACACTGGAATACTGTGATTGTTACCTTGCCCCATGACAGTACTCCCCCCCGCACAGGAGGATCTGGGTTTAGGTTTGGCTGGATAGTTGCGATGGAATGTCTTGACCAGTCTCGGTGCATGGACATCCCGAGCTGGTTCCCAGGATCGATCTTCCGGACCATACCCCACCCAATCTATGAGGTAATAAAGCCCATTTTTCCGGTGTTGTGAATTCAAGATGGCCCGTACTTCATACTCAGGGTATCCCTGTACCATAACGGGTGGTGGTTTTACAGTACGAATAGTAGGTAGAGCAGGCTTAAGCAACGATAGATGAAAAGTAGGGTGGATCTTCATTTGGCTGGGTAAACTGAGTCTTACTGCCACCGGAGTGACCACAGCGGATATGGTAAATGGTCCAATGAATCAGGGTTGTAACTTACGGGGCCCTGTCATCCGAATGTTGCGTGTGGAGAGCCAAACTCGATCTCCTGGTTTATACTGGGGGCTATTGCGTCTTTTTTTATCGGCATAGGCCTTATAGGTTTGCTTGGCTTTGTTTAGATTCTGTTGTATATGTGCCCAAACCTGACGCGCATGTGAATGCAACCCTAATAACCTAGGTAAGTTATCCTGGGGTAGATTAGCAACGGTGGGCAAAACTCTGGGATGGTAACCGTACACTCCGTAATACGGAGTGTACCCGGTGGAGCAGTGTACAGAGTTGTTATAGGCGATTTCGGCCAACCAGACGTATTCCACCCACGATGTTTCGGAGGTGGTGGTATAACAACGGAGGTACTGTTTTAGTCCTTGATTTACTTTCTCCGTCTGTCCATCTATTTCCGGATGGTACCCTTAAGACAAACTCACTTCCATGCCAATCAGTTGGCAAAATGCTCGCCAGAGCGTGAGGTGAATTGTGGCCCACGGTCTGTAATGACTCGTATGGGTAACCTGTGGAGTCGTACAATGTTTTGCAGGAATAATTCTGCCAATTCTCCGGCAGTGGGGACGCCCTTACAAGGGATGAAATGACCCATTTTGGTTAATGAATCAACCACGACTAGAATCGAAGTGTATTTTGAATGGGTGGTAGATCCACGATCAGATAGATAGTAACCGTATGCCAAGGAGTTGGCGGAGAGGGCATTGGTTGTAGGAGGCTGGCAGGTTTCTGATGGCTGGCCTTTTGTCTGCTACAAGTGCTACACTTGGTTACATAGATCCGTACGTCACGGTGTAAGGTGGGCCACCAGTAATGACGTGCCACGTTTAATTGCATCTTGCAGGGTGCCCTGCATTTGGAGCGTCATGACACTAACGCATACCTCTTCCCTGTGAGCCGCCGTGGGTAAGTACAAGGCGGTAGCATGATACGGGAGGCCCTTCACTAAGGTGTGTTGTGAGCCTCGAGAACACCACTCATTCAATTCCTGGGTAGGCATAACATGGAGTACATCCTCAAAGATGTTAGGCCGACCTACCACTCCAACAATACGAGCAGTGGGGATTATTGAACGTGTCTCCCTGACTTTTTTAGTCTCCTTTTCAGGGTATCGAGATAATAGGTCGGCCTTTCCATTATCCGATCCCGGACGATAGGTTATGAGGAAGTCAAAATCCACAAAATAAAGTGCCCAACGCAACTGTCGAGGACTGGGGGTTTTCGCAGTCTTTATAAACTGTAGGTTTCTATGATCTGTGATCACTGTTATAGTATGGTTGGCGCCCAGAAGGTAATGCCGCCATTCTTCGAAGGCCGCCTTCACAGCCAGTAACTCCCGGTCTGCCATGGTGTAATTTACTTCAGCCGGAAGCAACTTTCAAGAATAGTATGCAACTGGGTGTAATAACCCTGTTGATCCATCCCGTTGAGACAAGACGGCTCCCCGGGCGTAACTAGAGGCATCAGTCACGATCACGAAAGGCAACACCAGATCCGGGTGCCTTAGAACTGGGGCCGAGGTGAAGGCTTGCTTTAGCTTTTGAAATCCTTGTTCTGCAGCCACATCCCACTGGAATGTCTTACCTTTATTTAGCAAGGTTGTGATGGGTGTGACCAGCTCCGAAAAGTTTTTTATAAACCTGCGATAAAAGTTCGCAAAACCCAGGAATGTCTGTACCTCCTTCACAGTGGTAGGAGCCGGCCAATCTAGAACTGCCTGTACATTTCGTTGGTCCATCTGAACACCAGAGGGTGTCAGAAAATATCCCAGGAATTCCACCGTAGTGCAATGGAATTCGCATTTCTCAATCTTTGCGAACAAACGGTGTTCTCAAAGCCGCTGAAGTACTGCCTTAACATGTTTCACGTGTTCTTGCATGTTACTAGAATATATCAAGATGTCATCTATATAGACCACCGCGAACACATCCAAATATCCTCGCAAAACCTCATCCAAGAAGTGCTGGAAAGCAGCGGAAGCGTTGCAGAAACGAAGCGGCATCACTTAGTACTCGTAGAGCCCGAATTTGGTCCTAAATGCCGTCTTCCACTCGTCACCGGTTCTCACTCGCACCAGGTGATATGCCCCTCGGAGATCCAGCTTGGTATATACCGTAGCCTTGCACACTTGGTCTAGTAAAACCGGTATCAAAGGTAAAGGATATCGGTTCTTGATGGTAATGCGATTTACTCCGCGATAGTCTATACAAGTTCTCAAGTCTCTGGTCTTCTTGGGTATGAAGAAGAGCGGGGACGAGACAGGTGAATTGGACAGCCTAAAAAATCAGTTTTTCAAATTAGTATCTATGTAGTTCTTTAAATGGATGGTTTCTGCTTCTGTAAGGGCGTAAACCCGACTGCACGGCAAAACTGCCCCTGGCTCGAAATCAATTCGGCAGTCAAATGGCCTATGAGGTGGCAGAGTTTCAGCTGCTTGTTTGCTAAATACATCCCGGTATTCTTGGTACTCTGAAGGCAGAGTACTCAGATCTGTTTCCCCGATGGATGCAGCACAAACACTTCATACAGAGCTCTGAGCGGGCTCGTTGACCTTCTCCGAGATGATACAATGCCCCGAGCAATACGGCGAGGTCAGGGAGACTTCCCCCTTAGACCATCGCACCTGTGGATCGTGTTTAATTAACCAGGGTAAACCAGAAATGATCCCAAATTGCGGTGCTGCGATTAGATCGAACCGAATGTTCTCCACATGACATTGTTGGCAGCATAATGACAACGTTTGGGTACACTGCGTAATGAGTTCTGAATTCAATGCAGTGCCGTCAACTGCTCGTACCACCTCTGGGGATGTCTTTTGACATAAAGGTACTCCTAGTTTAAGTGCATATGTTATATCAATAAAATTGCCCGTGGCCCCTGAGTCGAACAGCAGAGCCACCGAAACCTTCTGATTAAGGAAACCTAGGGTACCTGTCAAGGTTATATGTGGAGCATAATTATCAAACTTAACTGCTGGGGCACCTTCTGTCACTTGGCTCGACTGTATCAACCCTACTACTGTTGAGCTGAAACGTTTCCCTGTGACTTGGGTTTGGTGGAGCATTCCTTTACAAAATGTCCTGCTGAGCCGCAATACATACAAAGCCCCTCCTTACATCGGCGCTCTTAAAAAAGGGACATTTGCTTTTCTCGGGGCCATTAAGCCTCTGCAACCAGCCGGTTAAAATGGGTGACGTATGTCACCAATTCCTTATTCCCATGACGTAAGGTTAACAACTCCTGATCTTTACACATTACAGCAGCCCTACGATTGAAAATCTTTCCAAACTCAGTTTGAAATTCATCCCAGTCGTACAAAACCGCATCATCCCTTTGTATTAATGGATTTGCCTAAGCCGCTGCATCCCCCGTCAAATACGAAATAACAAAAGCTGTCCTTGCCTGGGTTGATGGAAACGCTGCAGGTTTGGTCAAGAAATTAAGTTTACATTGCATAATGAAAGTTTGATATTTCTGAGGATCCCCTGATACCTTTCCGGGGGAGCCAGTGGAACCATATGTTCGGAAGTTACATGCACCTGGACTGGAGTGGGTGTCACAGCACCACTGGGAAGGGGGGAGGTTTGGGCGGACAAACTATGCACCTGGGTGGCCAACACCGCATAATCTTGCCTAGTGGCAGCCAGCACAGCCTGCAAGTTCTGCAGAACCTTGGTGAGTTCCTCCATGACTGGTCGGGTCGTATCATTCGGGAGCCTGTGACACTTGGGCTTGTGCTTCTGTCACGGCTTTAGCTTCCAGGCTCAGGAGTGGCACAAACCAACCTACCCCTCCAGGGTCTTGGTGCCTGCAAGTTAGACTTACACAAGCTTCCGCGACCCGGGCAGGGAAAGAGGGTTAGGGTCTCGATGGTTGGATGGGTTCCGTAGCAAGGGTAACCGGTGAGAGGACTAGGAAAGGGGAGGTGGTTAGGGAAGGGGACATAGGATAACACAATGCAACAGTTGCGCATTCACTTACACATTCACAATATGCACAATTCCCCCCCACACCCCACTACAAGGGCTAGAGCCAGAAAGAGACTTATCTCAGGGGGTGAGTGCTGGCCTCCTGCCTGCACACTCTCAGGTCCAGAATCCGGAGCAGTGTTATTGCTGAAAAAAGAGTGGGAATTACCATCTGCGTGTTACATCACACACCAAATGTTACATTCACTCACTCTCGCACTAGAGGTTAATGCACCCTTAACGTGCTCGAGTAGTTAGGTACATGCAGCAGCTAACATTCCCCCTTCACGAGCGGATTACAGCCATGTGTGGCTCCGCGTCCGTTATTGCTCAAATATAATTGCCACTAAAGGGCTCCTGCGTAGCAACAACTCGTGTTGTATGTCACACTGAATAAGTTGTAGCCTCTCAGGTAGCCGCGTAATTATAAACGGCTGTTAGTGGGTTAAAACATGCTTGACTATGCGCTGCGTGGTTCCTATATTTTGCGCGTAGGTCAGATTGCAGAAACTATTGCGTTAGTATTCAGGGCGTTTCACTTAGCTTGCTGGAGCAGGGGGAACATGAGAAAGTTGGGCGGAGCCCCCTGCGCGTGCCCCTGACCGCAGCTGCTGGTGGAATCCTCTGATTCTCTACGGTGCAACAAAGCGCTGCGCGCCTTCCCCCAGATCCGCTTGCGCCGCCTGTGGCTTGCAGTACTTATCTGAATGGCATGAGGGGCCCAGGTGGAGGACGATGGGGCGTGGCCCCTCGTGAGCTTCCCCTTGCTCGGAGCTCCGGAGAACACGTCTTCTCTGGTTGCTGTCCTGAGCACAAGCCCTGTGCTCGTGACGATCTTGTGCGCATGCGCGCGCGTACCCCGCCCGACGTGGGCTGTAATATGTAGTTCTTGGCCTGGGGGTGCTTGGGAGATGTAGCCTGTAAGCTGATTCTCCTGCAGAAAGGACATAATAGTCTTTTGTACGGCAGTATTCTGTTTATAGAGGCATGTTTCTTCATGGTGCTGGTTGCCATTAGTTTCTGAGCCCTTCCCAGTACTGGAATACTATGATTGTTACCTTGCCCCATGACAATGTTGAGGAGTTTTTAATGACAATTTGATATGATTTGATATGATTAATTAAACTTGATTTGGTAAGGTTTACTAAGCTGCCTTCACAATTTGTCACTCTGTCGCTACCTTTTTTTTCATCAGGTTTTATATTTTTTTTGTATGTGAAGTATGTGGTATAGACACATGGTTTCCAAAGTGGTACTTCTGTTTGGGTAGTATGTGTCTAGTAAACATTTTTTCAGTAATTGTCTTGGCAGTTGGGATCATTTTTCGCTATTGTTTCTATGTCGTCATATGATTTGAGAACTCTTTTTCTAAATTTAGCAGGACCAAGACTTAGCCATATTATATTTTCAGATTTTCCATACAAAGCAGTACCGGTTAAACGATCTGCAGCTTCATAGCAGCCACATTCTCTATGGGAGAGCATTTTTATGCCCAAGCTGTACAATTTCTGAGACAGTGTTTTGTCTGATGACAGGTCATTCCAGAGGTCTTGGCGCTCTGTTTTTTTCTGCTTTGGTTAAGTAGGCTGTAACATATCGTGCAACTGCAGTGGAATTGTCTGCAAAGTACTGCACATCTATGTTTGCATTCCACAATAGGGCAATGATTGCATTGTAATCATTCATATATTTTGCTTCTTCTGTTCTTTTTATGTAATATGTATTTTTAGGTGATTTACCTTTAACACTATGGGCCTCATTACACGGTAGGCGGTAGGGATTTACCGGTACCGGTAAAATACCGGTACCGGTAAATCCCTGCCGCCTTACTACGAGGTCCCTTAGCGGGTTGGAGTTTTAACGCCTGCTTTTTGCAGGCGTTAAATACCAACCCGCTAAGGGACCTCGGAGCTAATTACGGCACCGCTAAATTGCGGTGCCGTAATTAGCGCCTTCCCCATTCCCATTGAACCCTATGGGGCAGAAATGGGAATGGGGAAGGGCAATGGCGGAAGGGGGATTTACCGCCCCTCCAACCTTGGGATGGGGCGGTAAATCCCCTTTCCGCCAAGGCGGTGCCGGTATTTTACCAGCATAAGCCATGGCGCTAATGGCGCCATGGCTCACCGCCTACCGTGTAATGAGGCCCTATGTCTCACTGAAGACATGAAGTTGTTCACTTCACCTGTTACTGTAACCCATCTAGGGAAACGAAAGAAGCATTTGGTGTAGTATTTCCCTTTGTTTTTGTATTTGCGACGACAATATTAGCCACATTTCTGTCTTTGAAATTGTACAATTTGTGCATGAAGATCACTATTTGTTGCTTCTGATGGAATTTCACAAGTGACATATTTTTCGATAAACTGTAACACAGTGGCATCACTGTCTTGACCAAATGCAGGAGCATTTTTAATCCATAAAAGCATGTGGATATGTGGTGCTCCTCTGGCTTGGTATTCTTTTCTCCAAAAGAAGTGTTGCACTTCTCTGAGGGGAGAAACAGTTTTATTACAAATAAAGTGTAGCATAGCAATGAAGCGATGATGAAAATATCTTGATACATTAACATGATCTAGAGAGCAAAGTTTTCCACGTCTTAGTATATCTATGTTTCTTTTGTTTTTATTTGATATGCATAGGAAATCATGTAGATCTTCCCATGCATATTCTGCACAAATTAATGTAACAAAGCAAGTGGGTGGGCCAAGGTTTCTTATCATACAACGTATATCTCCATGACATCAGAACCAGTACTCTTTCGTACCACGCATGTTTGCTAACAGATTTGTAATGCATGATTGTAAAACCTCATCTTTTTCTTGCACTCCTAGAGTGTGCACATTTTCTTTTAGATCTAATGGTAAATACACTACTTTTCCACGAATACTTTTCACTAATTCAGACGGAGGTAAATGATGTGTTGATATCCTTTTGATATCATGGAAGGTGGTTTTGCAAGTAGGTCCTGTAATGCAGACCAATGAATGTCCTTGTATTCCTGTGTACTTGCGTACTGGTCAGGTATCCATTTTTTGCAGTAGTTTAATTTTGATTTTGTGTTTGCTTTCACACATTGATTGAGGAATTGGCGTAAAGACTTGAAAAATGGTTTGGGAATGTTACACATTGACGTGTATGGCCATTTGTACACTAGACGTTCTGATTCAGTTGAATGGAGGGGTACTTCTGAGTTTTCAGGACATATTTTTGTAAGGAGTACTTCTTGTTCCATTATGGTATTATTAACTTTTTCATAACCTCGACCACTGCTATGTATGGCAATTGTATTTGTTTTTTTTTGTTTGAACGCTTCTTCATTAAAGTATGGTTCTGTGCTCGTAGTGCGACTCCATTCACCTCCGCATATACTTAAGAATTCGTTTCTGTTGACATTTCGTTTATTTAGAAGTCTTTTTTGTAATTTAGTTATTAGTTTTGTTAGTGGTTTCATTTTGTTTAACACTAAAATAAATAACTTTCTTTTGAGAAGAATTGCACTGTCTATCAACGCTTCTAAGATTAATTTCCTACGATATGTTTTAAGCCTTGAACCTGGTTTCTCTCCTGTTTTTATAAGATTTTGAAGGACTTTGTGACAGAACATTTTGGCTAAAATACTTTTCTTGGTATGCTTACTTTGACCTATATCAAGACTTAAAGACGCAGTTTTATCTGTAGTGATAGCTGATTTTCTACTAATTATTCTTTGGTTTGGTTTACATTTTGATAGAGGAGGCAAAGTGTTTGTACTTGAAACTTCTTTTGTTTCACTAAATAACTGTATTAGCTGTTTTGTTTCAACTTTTTTTTACAAATTGTGCTAGAGATGGATGCTTATGTTGGACACTTTTATTTCCATTTGCTCTACTTCTGCGTTGCTTTCTACAGACTTGATTTTTGGTAGGCATTCGTTAGGTTATGTTGAAAAAAATAAAGAAGGTATGTGTTGAGGTGTTCTGCAATGTATGTGTGCTGTGTGCATAAGTGTTTGAGTAAGATGATAAAGATGTATGTAATGGTGTGTGATTGTGAATTGGGAACTACAACCAGTAGGGATGGGTATTCTTGAATTAATGTGTTACTAAACTGGGGTTCAGATGACAGAAAAAAGTAAGCTGGTGGTGTGGAGAAGTATAAATAGTATATCTAATGCTATACAATTAAAACAGTTGTTTGTTCTATACCATCTAAATTCTAGCGGTTGAGTTGGGTAATTTTTGTGTCGAAAAATAGGAATTTGGGGGCCATTCTGGCTGTAAATTGCTGATTAAGACATGGAGATTTTTGGACAGACTTGTGCATAATCTCTATTTTTAGGCACAGACACAGCATGAATTAACCTTACAGTGCGTTTGAGTAATAATACAAATATTATGGTGATATTCTACTTACTTTTTTTTTCTAATATTAACAGGTTACTTCTTAGTTGTTCTTTGTACTTCAAATTCGGTTGCTTCTTTTCAGGAGAATGGTCTTCACTGCAATTGTAAAAGAAATAAATTAGTAATTTTGTTTGTATGTAGCACTGTTTTTAATTTAGACATTGATTTTTTCAATTGAAATCCTCAGCGCCTTCCTCAAAACCATTAAAACTATCTAATTTACATAAGATACATCGCACCAGTTGAATACATATGATATGTTCTTAATGAACAAATTGTATTGCAATGACTAACTGTAGTAAACAAAATATCTTTACTATGTCTTGTGAAATTCATATTGTACCACTGAATACTATTATTCCTGTAACTAAGCTCATCCAAGTAATAGTGCCTCAATGTCATGGGCTGCTTGTCCTATATAAATGTAAGTAATTAAATAAATAAAGAAATTTAAAAAAAAATATATGGAATTGTACAAGTATTATTGTTTGAGATTTGAACATAGAGTGTGCATGCAATTTTGTTTGACACTATGTAGTCTATATATTTCATTTAAAAAATCTTAGTTTTACATGATTTGAGTGTGTGTGTGTATAAAGAAATTATAGTATAAAGATTTGTAAGTGACAGTTGATTTTAGGAGATTGAAAAAAAGACAGTAGATTCATTTTACAGATTATACAAGCTAAAAGTCAGTTAGAAAATGTGTTCATGTACTGTGCAGAAAATATGCATACCTGTAGTTTGTGTTCATCCATATGGATATGCATGGAGCTGCAAGTAGAAATCTTGGAGACTTGTACAGTATTTCTTGGAGATGGTGCTTGCCAATGATATGACACTTGTACTCAGAGAGATTCACAGTACATTTGCAGTGCTGATTTATGATGATGCAGTTAGATGTAGAGGTCTTGAATGTGATCGGTGGATGGTCATGTGACTTCTTAGCTACATCCAATGAGGGAATGGCACAGAGAGTGAACTGGAAATGGTAGGAGGGCTGTTCATGTTACGATCTGTCCGCGGACTTAGCGGTAGTTCGCAGACATCGGGTGTTACATCTGGGGATCTTTGGGGATTTTTGGGTTCAGAAGTCATGCAAATGAGAATGAGCACTGAAAGGGATTGGTCAGGATAGTTTAGTGGGTGTGTTGTGCCAGGGGAGAGTTTCTCAGATACTCGTTCTTCTGAGAGAAGAACAGATAGCTATGGCTGTGTGTTTATGAAAACAGATTGTTTGTATTTTGGGAGACACGTGGATACATTGGTTGAAGGTGCATGCAGAAACCTGTGGAGAAGCTTTAGATCTTGGATTCCCACATGTGGAAGTACACTGGCATGGAGTTTGTGGAATTAAGTGATTGGACTTGTTACCTCTCTGTGCTGTGAGACAGAGCAACATGCAGGTATAATTGTAATTCATTGTGGAGGGAACAGTTTAGGACATGTGTCTGGAATTTCTTTGCAATTTGCAATGAAAGAAGGACTTGGGAAGGTCATGGATATGTTTCCAAATTCTCAAGTAATTTTTTCACAGATTGTGCAGAGACAAATGTGGCTTTGTTCTTCTTCATTTGGTCCACAAATGGAGAAAGCAAGGCGCAATGTCAATAAGGCTGTTTGTGCCTTTCTAAGAGATTTTGGCATGTCCTCTTTTCACAATGAAAATATTATGTTTCGTAGTACAGACATTTTTCACAGAGATGGAGTACATCTAACTTATGCTGGCAATCAGATGTTTCTAAGAAACATACAAAATGCATTGCAACCTTTTTAGAATGACAGCATCCATTTTGAAGAAGGTGTTGAGTATTTATGATTTTTTGAAACACAAACACCTCCCAAAGGCTCTTTTCAGAGCCACCACTTCCTCCCAGAGAAAATTGCAATGGTTTTGACAGGGTAGCACCCCAAAACTTTAGATGTCCGTGGACTGTCCGCGGACTTCTAAAAAATACAAAGGGCCCTGCTTCATTTATTTTCACTTCTATTTTTTAACTGTGAAAGGCGCTCTGAAAAGAGCCTTATTTTTTTTGATTTTTGTTATTTTATATTTTTTCTGGTTTTTTATACACGACACACTAAGAGAGGAGGGGAAAGGAGGGGAAAGGGGGGACACCAACCACAGGGATAAGAAAGGGCAAGCTGAGAGAGGAAGATGTAGAGTGGGTTTTATTTGGGTAGTGAGCAGGTCTTCTTGTGCCTTGAGACGATAGTCTCAAAAGCACTACAAAGTAGCTTCCCCCTGCAGAGTACTGTGTCGCAGTACATACACACAACTGTGACCCTCGAAAGGTAAGGGTCATCAGCATTATGTATGGTGTGTGATGCAGCTTGAGGAAGACGCTGTCCCACAGAGGTGTTCCTTGTGGTGACAGGATCAGAAACAGAGGATGAAGTAGAGGAAATCAACCTACTACACTCCTCACAAGGTACAACCTTGGGAATGGCCCCAGAGTGAAATGACCATAGGTGTCGCTTCATGGTAGTGGTCCCAAAGCTGTACAAACCATGCCTCCCGCGACTGAGTACCATTTTGCACTCATTGCAGGTGACTTGGTTCGCACGAACCTTAGCACCATCCCCATGAATTTTAAATAACCGCCACACCCAAGACTCATGCCGAGTGCGGGTAGTAGGGATTTCCACTAACTAATTCTCGTCATCCTCTTCTTCCTCCTCTGCATCCTGACTCCTGTTCCCCTCTTCAGGCCCTTGGGGAGGTGGTTGTGGTGGAGGGGGTGGTGCTGAAGCAGGTGCAGCACCAGGTGGCAGTAGTGCAGCCATGGATGCCATCTCGATGATGGTGTAATCTGCAAGCTGCAGGAAAAATAGCTGTGCTCTGAAGAATAGCCAGAAACACAATGCGAATAAGCTCTAGGGCGTGGTCTTTTATAGGGGTGCTTGTACGTGGTTCGCGGACATGCGCACTGTCCGCGGCCAGATCAAACACAAAAAAAGGTTCAAAAACTTTCAAAAAGTATGTAGAAACTCAGGATTAATATGTGGGACTTGTGCTATGGTGAGTTTTTATTGAGAAATATTGTGGATTACTTGAAAATGTACTTTTAAATTGTTCGGGGACACAAACAGTGTCTGCATTGAGAACACGCAATCAGCATGGGCGCGGTCACATGATCGCTTCGCGAACATGTTTGCGAAGGAAGCGCCTGTCCACAGGACACCAAATGCACGACATTGGTTTGCGCATGCGCGTTAATGTTCTACGGACATTGTACGGGTCCTGAAGTAATTAAAAGTGCATCACACGTCAAACGAACAGTTACAGACAACCGTTTGTTCTTAGAACAGTTTAACTTCCTTGCAAACAATACAGACAGACATAGCATCCTCAGGACACCTCCATTTTTGTTTATTTACGAACATTTCAGAACACCGCGTGTGTTCTTAGAACAGTTTCAACATGCTAGCGAACAGTAGGGACAGGTATAGTGTTCTTCAGGACACTTCCATTTTTGTTTCTTTACGAACATTTCAGGACAACGCGTGTGTTCTAGAACATTTTCAACTTGCTAGCGAACAGTACGGACAGGTATAGTGTTCTTCAGAACACCTCCATTTTCGTTTATTTACGAACATTTCAGGACACCACTTGTGTTCTCAGAACAGTTTCAACTTGCTAGCGAACACTACGGACAGATATAGTGTTCTTCAGGACACCTCCATTTTTGTTTATTTACGAACATTTTAGGACACCGCGTGTGTTCTAGAACAGTTTCAACTTGCTAGCGAACAGTACGGACAGGTATAGTGCTCTTCAGGACACCTCCATTTTCATTTATTTACGAACATTTTAGAACAACCGTGCTGTCCATGGACACCTACATTGTTTTTTTTTTTTTTAAACTGAAACTAATTACAACACAATATAAAAATTTAACTTTATTTAACATATATTAACAATTCATGACAGAGAAGGTGAGGCAGAAACAGAAACAAAAACTGGAGAATTAGGGGTTTCAACATGATTGGTATCAGGTGAAGAAGGGATGGAAGTCTCATCAAAACGTTTTGGGTTATGGAGAGGGTTTGGGGATAATTGACTGGGATATGGTGAGGGGGGACAAGTACATGTGGGACAATGGTATGAGGTTTTGTTTTAAAATGCTCCTCAACAAAAGTTTTAAAATTATTAAAATTGGTGAACAATATATCCATTTTTTCTTTTATGCTGTCAAGATTGTTATCCGTAACAGTGTCTTCAGAGGTATTTTCTATTTTGGTATGCTCTGTACAAAAAATATATATATGTTAAATGTATATAAAATAATAATAATTAAATGGTTTATATTGTAAAGTGTGTTGTAAAGTATGTATCATTAGTTTCACTATCTTCTGACATTTCCTCATGTGGGAAATGCTCCTCTAGCCATTCCAGAGTACTAGACATTTCTGTGGGAAAAAAGAAAAGATTATATATTTGTTTTAATCTAATACAGAACGTTTATAAATATATGAGTAAAATGAAGTACACTTACTATTTCATGTAAGATATGTTCTGAGTACTCTGTAAGTCTGGTCTTGCTCTTAGTTGTGGAGTGTCTGTGAGGTAATTTTGTTGGAAGCCAATTTATCTTCTTTTGGTATATTCCATTTTAGAACCTATTGTATTTAAATGAATGGTTAGTGTGTTACATATATGGGTTACATTTCATTTGTATTACTACATATAATATGTATGTGTGCTGCTTTGTGAATTTTTCAAATGTTACTATGTTATGATATAACAATTAAACATACCCTCCCATAGTTTTTAGGTAGTGGTACTGTTGTCCGAACATGTCCGCGGACATCAAAAAAGTTTGCGGACATCAAATTCAGTAGAAGTGGTTCAGTATGTTCCATATTACATGTACATAAAGTCAAAGTTATTATTGTTAAATTGTGCTACTATAAACCTATGCAATTCAGTGAACAAAACTTTGTTAAAGGGACATTATGGTTAAGTTGAGCTACTAAAAACCTATGAAATTCAGTGAAAAAACTTTGTTAAAGGGACATTATGGTTCCAAGTAAAGCCGAAAAACCCTTGAAATTCGCCAGTTATGGTAAACTAAGCAACCATAACTCGCGCCACCACTGTGCTCTGCTAAGTCTAACACCCAGGTCATCAAAGATGACATCACAAATGTCATTTATGGCATCACTGATGACATCACATGTGCATTTACCTTTCATGAAAAGTCTGTACAAGGGATTCTTAGTGTAATAAAAAAAGTGTCAAAGATTATTGGAATAAATAACAAGTGCTAATCAGTGAATTAAGATATGCATTGATATAAATAGCATTCTGTTATTAACTTCAATCCAGTATACAAAGGTACTCATGTAGAAACATATGCATTGTGTTCAGCATACATGATGGAGGTGCAATATTCATAAGCCTGCCATGTTGAATAGTGAAATGATAACTGTTTATATTAGAGTTTTGCGAACAGTGAAACGTGTAGGTAATAAAACCCACTTACTACATAATTGCATTATTATAGACAAATCACAAAGAGGCAACACCACATACAAATATGAATATATACAAGGGAATTGAAGTAAGAAAAAAAACAGCAATAGTAGCAGAAAGTGTTCATAACCTAACTGATTGCCTTTATGCAGAGAAATGATTGCTCTGTTTCAAAGCTCTTACTTACCCTATCTATATATATCACATGATGTGCCTGGACCCTAAGGAAAATAGTATGAGTACAACATATAAATATATGAGCATATACAGGGAAAGTACAGTAATAAAAAAAACTCAAAACTATCAGAAAGTGCTGATAACTCTACTGAAAATTTTAATGCACAAAAAGGATTGCTGTCTTTCAAGGTTGTGTCTTCCCCTATGTATATGTTTCATATGAAATTACTGGACCATAAGGGAATTATTGTAAGAACATACTTGAATATGATAAGTCTACAAATATAGTATATTTACAATTTATAGTTCCTGACCATTACTGAAGAAAATCATGTGGCCTAGATATGTCAGGAAAGGAAAAAAGGGGGCGTCAGACATGGTTCAAAGTAAAACTGAAAAACCCCTGAAATTCGGCAGTTATGGTAAGATTAGCAACCATAACACGCGCCACCGTGTGCTGATAACACTAACACCGAGGACATCAAAGATGACATCACAAATGTCATTGATGACATCACTGATGACATCACATGTGCATTTACTTTTCATGAAAACTCTCTAGGAGGGATTCTTATAATGTTGACCAAAAAGTGTCAAGCATCATTTGAATAAATATCATGAGCTAATTAGTGCATTAAGCAATGCATTGATATAAATAGCATTCTATTATGAAGTTCTATCCAGTATACTAAGCAACTCATGCAGAAACTTAGGCAGTGTGTGTAGTATACATGATGAAGGTGCAATATTCTTAATCTTGCCATGTAGAATAATGAAATGATAACTGCTTTCTTATTAGAGTTTTGCATACTGTGAAACATGTAATAAGTAGCTAATAAAACCCACTTAATACATAATTACATTATTACAGACAAAACACAAAGAGACAACAACACATACAAATATGAGTATATACAGGGACAGAGAAGTAAGCAAAAAAGCAGAAGTAGTAGCAGAAAGAGTTCATAACCTAACTGATTATCTTTATGCAGAGAAATGATTGCTCTGTTTCAAAGCTGCTACTTACTGTATGTATGTGCATTAAATGATGTCAGTCAACCCTAAGGAAAGGAGTGTGAGTACAATGTATACAAATATGAGCATATACAGGGAAGGTATAGTAATAAAAATAAAACTATGAGAAAGTGCTGATAACTCTACTGATTATCTTCATGCACAGAAAGGATTGCTCTCTTTCAAGCCTGTGTCTTCCGCTATATATATATTTCATATGATATGACTTGACCCTAAGTCTACAAATATAGTACCTTTTCAATGTTTACTTCTAGACTGTTACTGAAGAAAACTATGTGGCTTAGATATGTCAGTAAAGGAAAAAAAGGGACAGCCAGCCATGTGATGTCATCAGTGATGTCATCAATGACATTTGTGATGTCATCTTTGATGTCCTGGGTGTTAGTGTTAGCAGTGCACAGTGGCGCGAGTTATGGTTGCTTATCTTACCATAACTGCCGAATTTCAGGGGTTTTTCGGTTTTACTTTGAACCATAACGTCCCTTTAACAAAGTTTTTTTACTGAATTTGATAGGTTTTTAGTAGCGCAACTTAACCATAATGTCCCTTTTAACAAGGTTTTTTCATTGAATTTCATAGGTTTTATTAGCGCAACTTAGCCATAACGTCCCTTTAACAAAGTTTTTTTTACTGAATTTCATATATTTTTAGTAGCACAACTTAACCATAATATCCCTGACTTTATATACATGTAACATAGAACATACTTAACCCCTAGCTAGTGATTTCGATGTCCGCGGACTACCACCATGTCCGCGGACATATCGAAAATCTGAGCGTGGTGAATGTAAATTTAAATGGTGTGCCCCAATTCCCCTTTGAGGTTGGCTCTGAAAAGAGACATTTTTGGGGGTTTTTTTTGCAGATGCTTGACAGACACCTGTTATTTTGTATTTTTTTTTTCTTAATTTACTCCTAAAATCTTCACATAACCTTCTCCAAAGCAACCCTTACATTCCAAAACAGAATGGCATTTCCCATAAAAGATATGGAAATGCCATCTTCTTTAAAATAAACAGCATTACTGGAATCAATATTCTCATTATTACAGAAGAGCATACCAGCTCTAAGCATGAAGGCACACATGCCTCGGTTGATTACAAACCTAGCATTGTTTTGCTGAGGACAAAAAACTGAACGATTGTCCCATATTGCCCTAGGTACTAATCCAGAAAGAATTACTTTGGCATTTGGAAGGATGTTCATTACATTTTGAACCAAGTGTTCCAAATCTGCCAACAAAGTAGGGGCCCTGACATAGCACAAATGGAAAGCACCATAGTGCAAAACTACCACATGGGGACTGTTCACCCTGCCCATATCTTCACAAACTTGTACAATTCCCTGTATATTGCAATCAGGCACAGTGCTCCACACCACCTCCACTGCTTTAACATCAAAATTCTTTGCAACATGCCTGCATTGAGCATACTGTTGTAAAGCATGCACAAACATATCTCCAAGCACCAACACCCTCACTTTCTCCACTTCTGCCATCTTCACTACACACAGTCTCTTTGAACACAAATCCACAACCTCAACATCTGATTGGCTGATCCCTACTGTCTTCTTTCTATGCTGGATTTGCTGGAAAACCCCGGATGTAGAACGCCCTGTCCGCGGACTGCGTAACTCTTAGACAGCCCTTCTACCATTTCCACTTCACTCTCTGTGCCATTCCCTCATTGGATACAGCTAAGCAGGCACACAATACGGAGAACGTCCTCAGAGCACCCCCATTTTGTTTATTTTTGAACATTTCAGGACACCGCGAGTGTTCTTAGAACACATTCAACTTGCCAGCGAACAATACGGACAACGTCCTCAGAACACCGCCATTTTCTTTATGTACGAACATTTCAGGACACTGCGAGTGTTCTTAGAACACTTTCAGTTTACCAACGAACAATACAGAAAACGTCTTCAGGACACCCCCTGCGAAGAGGAGTCTTCTTAGAACACTTTCAACTTGACACCGAATCCATTCTGTTTATTTACGAACAAAGTTTGGTGAGGATTCGTCCAGGGGGGGAAAAGTTATAGGGGGGTCCCAAAACTTTTTTTTTCCCATAGACTGAATGGGAAAAAACTTTGCGCACGGCTACAGCCCGAACCGCTGGACGGATTTACACCAAATTGGAGGCAGGAGCGGCGGCCTGGTCCCAAAAGCGTGCTTTTGTAAATTTGGTGTAAATCTGTCCAGTAGTTTTTTTTTAAAATGACCAAAATGTAAGGCAAAAAAATGAGTGATATCTGTGTTCGCTTCGCGTACGGACTTCCCTGTTTGCTCCGCGGACAGCACCCCGATTGGCCCATGGCCTTGCGTCATGTCCGCGGACATGCAACGTGTTCGCTGATTGGACGGCGAGGGGCATGGAGCGCGTCAGATTTTTTGTGGCGCCCGCCATCTTGTATTCGCAGTCGACCGCGTACAGCACAGTGAAACGTGGATAAAAAATTGTATTTAGTGCCGTGTGTTGGTGTGTAAGAGTGTTTGGGGAGGGTGGGGGAGTATGAGATAGGTTCAATGTTTTGTTTTTTTATGTGCTAGACGTTTTTGTTGCGTTCGATTTGTCCGCGGAGAACACGGCTGTTCTGACATTTTGTAAATAAACTAAATGGTTGGGTGTTTAGAGGACGGAGTATGTGTCATTTTTGTTCGCAAGGAAGGTAAAAATGAGCTATGAACACTCGCGGTGTACTTAATTGTTCGTAAATACACAAACTGGGGCTGTCCTCAGGACGCTGTCCGTATTGTAATCTGTCTAGTTGAATGTGTTCTAAGAACACTCGCAGTGTCCCAAAATGGTTGCAATTACACAAAATGGGGGTGTTCTGAGAACTTTGTTTGTATTGTTCGTTGTCAGGGTGAAAGTGTTTTAAGATCACTCCTTTTGTCCACTAATAGTACAATTTCCTAGAGGCGTCAAATGACTTTTTGTCCACTAAAGAAACGATAAATCCGGCTGGTGTGCGCCGACATTATGTGATAATCCTATGACTGGCGCTATTGACCTGTCTGACTTGCTTTTGCGACACTAAATCATATCTCCCGCCCCTAAGCCTGATATTATCAAAGCATTCATATTCCCCGCCTCTCTCCGTGACGTTACAGGGTGCGTAATCAAACACGCCCAGTTCTCTGCAGTCCTAAGTGACTTTACACAGAACCCGAAAGACAACACGTATTATGTCACAACACAGCGCGCCACAATTCGGAATATGAAACAGTGATTTAAAAGCAAACAGCAAGATTGTAAATGTTGTAAAGTACATTTATTTGACATCAAATGTTCAGAGAATATTCAGCAATTTGCATTTGTCTTTGTTGTCGATCCGCAAAAGTTCATGTTGAGGCACGCAATGTTCCTTTGCGGTACAGAGGGTGTTAGATCAGCTTACAACTCAGTGCGCCACAATTCGGAATATGAAACTGTGGTTTAAAAGTAAACAGCAGGATTGTACATTTGGTAAAGTACATTTATTTCACATGAAATGTTTAGTGAATATTCAGCGATTTGCTATTGTCTCTGCTGTCGATCAGCAAAAGTTTATTTGGAGCCACGCGTTGTTCCTTTGCGGTAGATAGGTTGTTGGTTTATGATAAAAGCAGTAAATGGTTGCTCTGATAATCGGAAGGTTGCTCCAACAACGAGCCATTAGACCACCCTATTGGTTGGTATGTTGTTTGTAGCCGCTAGTACTGCATAAGGGCATATCGGTCCTTGGCGATTGTCCCATAAAATGGTGAGGGTCATGAAGTTGCATATTTGGACCTGCACCTGGCAGTTGAAGACCCCATCCGCTGGAGTCTGTAAATCGTGACATAGGCAAAATGGAGCCACATACCTGTTTTAAAAAACATAAATTAGTCTCACCAGCCGATCTTCATTAAAAATCATCATTTTATTTATTAGGGCGTGAAACTATTTGCTATCGAAGATAGTGCAACAGAGTATGTTAATAATAAAATAATAATATTTTCCCATTCATATAGCGCTAAGAACTGTAACTGTGAGGTATCTAAGCAGTGCTTATTATTAACCACGGTGTGTGGTGCTCATTTATCGACCACGGAATGATGAAAGGCTGAGTTTGGCCTTGCCGGGATTCAAACTTGCGTTAGCAAGCTGTGCACGGATGTCAAAGCGAGCGCTGTACTCGCTGTGCCACTTGACAGGCTACAGTGAAGTGGCACAGCGAGTAGAGCGCTTGACCGCCTAAAGACCGGTTAAATTATTTCTATTAACCCACCCTGTGTCGTCTGCCTTTTTCAGAGCCCTCTAAACGACAGGGGATCAATTCGGCGGTGATAGTGCACAGTAGAAACATTATGCCACTTTCAACGAACAAGTTCAACTTGAGCGGTCTTTAATGCTACGCTATTGTAATTATATTTGGTATAAAATAATCTAAAGGGTTACTTACAGTACAATTGCAATTTCCATTGTCTACGAGTGGTGCAGTCCCAAAATACGACTCCGCGTGTGCCAACGACCTTTCACATAGTGATATAATATAGAAAAGTGGTTTCGTTTCAGAAATTTCATCTTTATCTTCTCTTACGTTTTAGCAACAGTCCTTCAAGAGAAGTCTTTCATCACAATCTCTGTTTGTCAAGGTCAAAACACAATACAACCTTATAGTCCGCTTCGTGAGCCTCTCCGGCGCCCGAGAAAAAAATGGAAGCAGCTGACCTTCACTTTGAACGAGCATAAATTCTTAATTTGCAACATTCTGTGTAAAGCCATCTGTAGAAATTGTGGAAGCAGCTGACCTTCACTGTGAACGAGCATAAATTCTTACTTTGCAACATTCTGTGTAAAGCCATCTGTAGAAGTTGGTTTTTGCACGCCATGTTTGTATATTGTTTGCATGATATTAAAAAAAGTTTGTTTAAAGTTTATGGTTCTAAGTACAGCCGAAAAACCCCTGAAAATCGCAAGTTATGGTAAGCTATGAAAAATAACTGGCGCCACCACCGTGCACTGCTAAGACTAACACCCAGGACATCAAAGATGACATCGCAAATGTCATTGATGAAATCAATGATGACATCACATGTGTATGTACTTTTCATGGAATTTGTGTACTAGGGATTTTTATTATAATGTTGCGAAAAAAGTGTCAAGGATATTGCAATAAATATCATACCGTTATTAGTGCTTTGAACGATGCATTGATATAAATAGCATTGTATTATGGGATTCTATCTAGTATACTGAGCTACTAATGGAGAAACATAGCATTGTGTGCAGAGTACAAGATGAAAGTATAATATTTGTAATGTTAATATGTTGAATAATGAAATAATTGTCCTGAAATGTTCAAAAATTCACAAAATGGGGTTGTTCTGAGGACGTTATTCGTATTGTGTGATTGCTTAGCTGTATGCAATGAGGGAATGGCACAGAGAGTAAAGTGAATGCCGTCCGCGGACACCGCGACTGTTCGTGGACAGGGCGTGCTACATCTGGGTTTTTCCAGGAAATCCAACATGGAAAGAAGACTGTACGGATCAGCCAATCAGATGTCGAGGTTGTGGATTTGTGTTGAAAGAGACTGTGTGTGGTGAAGATGGCAGAAGTGGAGAAAGTCAGGGTGTTGGTGCTCGGAGATATGTTTGTGCATGGTTTACAGCAGTACGCTGAATGCAGGCATGTTGCAAAGAACTTTGATGTGAAAGGAGTGGAGGTGGTGTGGAGCAGTGTGCCTGATTGCAATGTACAGGGAATTGTACAAGTTTGTGAGGGTATGGCCACGATGAACAGTCCGCATGTGGTAGTTTTGCACTATGGTGCTTTCCATTTGGGCAACGTCAGTGCCCCTACTTTGTTGGCTGATTTGGAACGCTTGGTTCAAGCAGTAATGAAGATCCTTCCAAATGCAAAAGTAATTTTTTCTGGATTAGTACGTAGGGCAATATGGGACAATAGTTCAGTTTTTTGTCTTCAGCAAAATATTGCTAGGTGTGTCATCAACCGAGGCATGTGTGCCTCCATGCTTAGAGCTGGTTTGTTCTTCTGTAACAATGAGAATATTGATGCCAGTAATGCTGTTAATTTTAAAGAAGATGGCATTTCTTTATCTTTTACGGGAAATTCCTTTCTACTTTGGAATGTAAGGGTTGCTTTGGAGAAGGTTATGTGAAGATTTTAGGAGTAAAGTAAGAAAAAAAAACAAGAAATAAAATACAAAATAACAGGTGTCTGACAAGCATCTGTAAAAAAAAAAAAAACGTCTCTTTTCAGAGCCAACTTCAAAGGGGAAATGGGGCACACTATTTAAATTTACATTCACCATGCTCAGATTTTCGATGTGTCCGCGGACATGGCGGTAGTCCGCGGACATTAAAATCACTACGAGGGGGTTAGTATGTTCTATGTTACATGTATATGAAGTCAGGGATATTATGGTTAAGTTGTGCTACTAGAAACCTATGAAATTCAGTGAAAAAACTTTGTTAAAGGGACGTTATGGTTAAGTTGCGCTACTAAAAACCTATGAAATTCAGTAAAAAAAACTTTGTTAAAGGGACGTTATGGTTAAGTTGCGCTACTAAAAACCTAGGAAATTCAGTGAAAAAACTTTGTTAAAGGGACGTTATGGCTCAAAGTAAAACCGAAAAACCCCTGAAATTCGGCAGTTATGGTAACATAAGCAACCATAACTCGCGCCACCGTGCACTGCTAACACTAACACCCAGGATATCAAAGATGACATCACAAATGTCATCGATGACATCACTGATGACATAACATGGCAGGCTCTCCCTTTTTATCCTTTACTGACATATCGAAGCCACATAGTTTTCTTCAGTAACAGTCAGGAAGTAAAAATTGAAAAGGTACTATATTTGTAGACTTAGGGTCCAGTCACATCATATGAAACATATACATAGCGGAAGATACAGGCTTGAAAGAGAGCAATCCTTTCTGTGCATGAAGATAATCATTATGGTTATCAGCACTTTCTCATAGTTTTATTTTTATTACTCTACCTTCCCTCTATATGCTCATATTTGTATACATTATACTCACTCTCCATAGAGTGAATGGGAAAAAAAATTTGCTCGCGCCTACAGGCCAAACTGCTAGACGGATTTCCACCAAATTTGGACCAGGAGCAGCGGCTTGGTCCCGAAAGCGTGCTTTTGCAAATTTGGTGAAAATCCATCCAGTAGTTTTTTTTAAAATGACCAAAAAGCAGGTAAAAAAAAAATAGTGATATCTGTGTTTGGTTCGCGGACACACTTCCCTGTTCGCTCCGCAGACAGTGTCCTGATTGGCCTATCGTCTTGCGTGATGTTCGCGGACATGCAACGTGTTCACTGATTGGACAGCATGGAGCGTGAAGCGCGTCAGATTTTTCGGTAGCGCCCGCCATCTTGGATTCGCGGACATCCGCGGACAGCGCGGTGAAACTTTGTTCAAAATGTGTATTTTGTAGAGTGTGTTGGTGTGTAGGAGTGTTTGGGGAGGGTGGGAGTGTATGAGATAGGATGAAAGTTGTGTTTTTTATGTGTTCGACGTTCTTTTTGTGTTCTATTTGTTTGCGGACATCACGGGTGTTCTGAAATGTTCTAAATAAACTGACTAGGGGGTGTTCTAAGGAGTCAATATGTGTCCGTTTTGTTCACAAGCAAAGTGAAACTGTTCGAAGAACACTCGCAGTGTCTGGGGAGTGTTCGTAGGGGGTGTCCTGCGGACGCTGTCCGTATTGTTCTCTGTCAAGTTGAATGTGTTCTAAGAACACGCGCAGTGTCCTGAAATGTTTGCAAATAAACAAAATGGGGGTGTTCTGAAGATGTTTTTGAGAACACTCCCGGTGTCCTGAAATGTTTGTAGGGGGTGTCCTGAGGACGCTGTCCGTATTGTTCTCTGTCAAGTTGAATGTGTTCTAAGAACACCCGCGGTGTCCTGAAATGTTCGCAAATAAACAAAATGGGGGTGTTCTGAAGATGCTTCTAAGAACACTCGCGGTGTCCTGGAATGTTCGTAGGGGGTGTCCTGAGGACGCTGTCCGTATTGTTCTCTGTCAAGTTGAATGTGTTCTAAGAACACCCGTGGAGTCCTGAAATGTTCGCAAATAAACAAAATCGGGGAGTTCTGAAGACGCTTCTAAGAACACTCGCGGTGTCCGGAAATGTTCGCAAATAAACGAAAGGGGGTGTTCTGAAGACGCTTCTAAGAACACTTGAGGTGTCCGTGGAGTGTTCGTAGGGTGTGTCCTGAGGACGCTGTCCGTATTGTTCTTTGTCAAGTTGAATGTGTCCTAAGAACACTTGCAGTGTCCTGAAATGTTCGCAAATAAACAAGATGGTGGTGTTCCGAAGACGCTTCTAAGAACACTCCCGGTGTCCTGGAATGTTCGTAGGGGGTGTCCTGAGGACGCTGTCCGTATTGTTCTCTGTCAAGTTGAATGTGTTCTAAGAACACCTGTGGTGTCCTGAAATGTTCGCAAATAAACAAAATGGGGGTGTTCTGAAGACGCTTCTAAGAACACTTGCAGTGCCCGGGGAGTGTTCGTAGGGGGTGTCCTGAGAACGCTGTCCGTATTGTTCTCTGTCAAGTTGAATGTGTCCTAAGAACACTCGCGGTGTCCTGAAATGTTCGCAAATAAACAAGATGGTGGTGTTCTGAAGACGCTTCTAAGAACACTCCCGGTGTCCTGGAATGTTCGTAGGGGGTGTCCTGAGGACGCTGTCCGTATTGTTCTCTCTCAAGTTGAATGTTTCCTAAGATCACTCTCGGTGTACTGAAATGTTCGCAAATAAACAAGATGGTGGTGTTCTGAAGACGCTTCTAAGAACACTCGCGGTGTCTGGGGAGTGTTCGTAGGGGGTGTCCTGAGGACGCTGTCCGTATTGTTCTCTGTCAAGTTGAATGTGTCCTAAGAACACTCGCTGTGTCCTGAAATGTTCGCAAATAAACAAGATGGGGGTGTTCTGAAGAAGTTTTTGAGAACACTCCCGGTGTCCTGGAATGTTCGTAGGGGGTATCCTTAGTACGCTGTCCGTATTGTTCGTTGTTAAGTTGAAAGTGTTCTAAGAACTATCGCGTTGTTATGAAATGTTCGTAGGGGGTGTCCTGAAAACGGTGTCCGTATTGTTCGCTGGCAAGTTCAAAGTGTTCTAAGAACACTCACATTGTTCGCGGACATTAAAAGTTTCCCATAGATCATAGTTGAAATGTTTGACTCTATGGATATGATATGCTGCTGTGGTTGTTGCCAGGGCATAGAGTCTTGGGTGCATGGCCATTTGGGTGCCATTTGGCCATGCACCCAAGACTCTATGCCCTGGCAACAACCACCGCAGCATATCACATTCATATTTGCTTACACCTTTGGGTGAAAAAGAAATGTATAAGGAACAAAGGTATTAGATACTATGGATGTGATATGCTGCTATGGTTGTCCTTATTATTGTATACTTACTGTTTGGTCAAGTAATGGGAGTCCATGTTTTTCTTCTTCCTTTCTGTGATAAAAGAAAATAGCATGTTAGTATTAGTATTTTGTAATGACTTATTACATTGTATAAGCAATATACTTTTATTTTTTTTCGACCCTCATATTTAGTAGAGTACAAATCAGAGTACTGTGCAATTTGCTCAGTTTCTGTATTTGTTGCTAAAATCATTGGGTCTGTGGGAGAAAAAAAAATCCATGTTGGACTAAAAAAAACCCTTTTTCTGTTATGCTACAGTTTATTTGTTTGTTTGTTTTCAGTGTTCACTTGTTGTTTCTGGCTAATGCTTTATACTTTGCTTTGTTGTATTTTTTTTGGAGCAGTAACAGATTCTTCATTTGTTTTGATATTATAAAATTTTGGAGCAGTTAAATACCAATTGGCGTATTCTAACTGTCTATTTTTTTAATATATTTTAGTGGTTTTGATTTATCTATTTGGATATTGTTAAATTTTGGGACAGTTAGATAGGAGTGTTTGGGGAGGGTGGGAGTGTATGAGATAGGATGAAAGTTGTGTTTTTTATGTGTTCGACGTTCTTTTTGTGTTCGATTTGTTTGCGGACATCACGGGTGTTCTGAAATGTTCTAAATAAACTGACTAGGGGGTGGTCTAAGGAGTCAATATGTGTCCGTTTTGTTCGCAAGCAAAGTGAAACTGTTCTAAGAACACTCGCGGTGTCTGGGGAGTGTTCGTAGGGGGTGTCCTGCGGAAGCTGTCCGTATTGTTCTCTGTCAAGTTGAATGTGTTCTAAGAACACGCGCGGTGTCCTGAAATGTTCGCAAATAAACAAAATGGGGGTGTTCTGAAGATGTTTTTGAGAACACTCCCGGTGTCCTGAAATGTTTGTAGGGGGTGTCCTGAGGACGCTGCCCGTATTGTTCTCTGTCAAGTTGAATATGTTCTAAGAACACCCGCGGTGTCCTGAAATGTTCGCAAATAAACAAAATGGGGGTGTTCTGAAGATGCTTCTAAGAACACTCACGGTGTCCTGGAATGTTCGTAGGGGGTGTCCTGAGGACGCTGTCCGTATTGTTCTCTGTCAAGTTGAATGTGTTCTAAGAACACCCGTGGTGTCCTGAAATGTTCGCAAATAAACAAAATCGGGGTGTTCTGAAGACGCTTCTAAGAACACTCGCGGTGTCCGGCGAGTGTTCGTAGGGGGTGTCCTGAGGACGCTGTCCGTATTGTTCTCTGTCAAGTTGAATGTGTCCTAAGAACACTCTCGGTGTCCTGAAATGTTCGCAAATAAATGAAAGGGGGTGTTCTGAAGACGCTTCTAAGAACACTTGCGGTGTCCGGGGAGTGTTCGTAGGGGGTGTCGTGAGGACGCTGTCCGTATTGTTCTCTGTCAAGTTGAATGTGTTCTACGAACACCTGTGGTGTCCTGAAATGTTCGCAAATAAACAAAATGGGGGTGTTGTGAAGACGCTTCTAAGAACACTTGCAGTGTCCGGGGAGTGTTCGTAGGGGGTGTCCTGAGGACGCTGTCCGTATTGTTCTCTGTCAAGTTGAATGTGTCCTAAGAACACTCGCGGTGTCCTGAAATGTTTGCAAATAAACAAGATGGTGGTGTTCTGAAGACGCTTCTAAGAACACTCCCGGTGTCCTGGAATGTTCGTAGGGGGTGTCCTGAGGACGCTGTCCGTATTGTTCTCTGTCAAGTTGAATGTGTCCTAAAATCACTCGCGGTGTACTGAAATGTTCGCAAATAAACAAGATGGTGGTGTTCTGAAGACGCTTCTAAGAACACTCGCGGTGTCTGGGGAGTGTTCGTAGGGGGTGTCCTGAGGACGCTGTCCGTATTGTTCTCTGTCAAGTTGAATGTGTCCTAAGAACACTCGCTGTGTCCTGAAATGTTCGCAAATAAACAAGATGGGGGTGTTCTGAAGACGTTTTTGAGAACACTCCCGGTGTCCTGGAATGTTCATAGGGGGTATCCTTAGGACGCTGTCCGTATTGTTCGTTGTTAAGTTGAAAGTGTTCTAAGAACTATCGCGTTGTTATGAAATGTTCGTAGGGGGTGTCCTGAAAACGGTGTCCGTATTGTTCGCTGGCAAGTTCAAAGTGTTCTAAGAACACTCACATTGTTCGCGGACATTAAAAGTTTCCCATAGATCATAGTTGAAATGTTTGACTCTATGGATATGATATGCTGCTGTGGTTGTTGCCAGGGCATAGAGTCTTGGGTGCATGGCCATTTGGGTGCCATTTGGCCATGCACCCAAGACTCTATGCCCTGGCAACAACCACCGCAGCATATCACATTCATATTTGCTTACACCTTTGGGTGAAAAAGAAATGTATAAGGAACAAAGGTATTAGATACTATGGATGTGATATGCTGCTATGGTTGTCCTTATTATTGTATACTTACTGTTTGGTCTAGTAATGGGAGTCCATGTTTTTCTTCTTCATTTCTGTGATAAAAGAAAATAGCATGTTAGTATTAGTATTTTGTAATGACTTATTACATTGTATAAGCAATATACTTTTATTTTTTTTCGACCCTCATATTTAGTAGAGTACAAATCAGAGTACTGTGCAATTTGCTCAGTTTCTGTATTTGTTGCTAAAATCATTGGGTCTGTGGGAGAAAAAAAAATCCATGTTGGACTAAAAAAAACCCTTTTTCTGTTATGCTACAGTTTATTTGTTTGTTTGTTTTCAGTGTTCACTTGTTGTTTCTGGCTAATGCTTTATACTTTGCTTTGTTGTATTTTTTTTGGAGCAGTAACAGATTCTTCATTTGTTTTGATATTATAAAATTTTGGAGCAGTTAAATACCAATTGGCGTATTCTAACTGTCTATTTTTTTAATATATTTTAGTGGTTTTGATTTATCTATTTGGATATTGTTAAATTTTGGGACAGTTAGATACCAATTGGCGTATTCTAACTGTGTATTTTTTGGCCTAATTTAGTGGTATTCATTTATCTGATTAGTTGTTGTAGAATCTTTGAGCTGTTAGATAGCTTTTGGAGTATTCTAACAGTTTATATTATTTTAACACACATTTATAATTTTGGGACAGTTAGATACCAATTGGCGTATTCTAACTGTGTATTTTTTGGTCTAATTTAGTGGTATTCATTTATCTGATTAGTTGTTGTAGAATCTTTGAGCAGTTAGATAGCTTTTGGAGTATTCTAACAGTTTATATTTTTTAACACAAATTTATTTAAAGGTTTAAATACAGTTTATTTATCAAATTTTGGTTTTAAGAACATCAAATATGCGTTTGTAAGATTAGCTGGTAATCTCTGCTTTAGAGTAATGGTACTATCATTACATCCACATTTCTTTTTTATATATGCAGTGTAGTGCCGTGAATTGGTTGTGGCTCCTGCGTGGTAGATTATACCTATTGTTGTGAAGGTTTTCTTACCAAGTGAAATTTGACCATGTGTGAATCCAGTCATCTTGCAGTTGTTTTTGGTACCATCTGCATTGTAACGTAGAAGCATTAGTATTACGTATTTACTATGTGTTTGTATTACTAACGTGGAGCGATTATCTGAATTGCAGGTAGAGCATATTCTACCATGGTTTGCATTTTGTACAAGTTGCTGACATGGAATGGATTCACAATTTGGTATTGATATATATATGAAGCGTTCATTGGGGATGTCTTCTTGTGTCACATTGTTGCAGAGAGTGCATGTATGTTTCCACATGTATGAAATCTGAAAGATTTCATTTATAGGTATGTTTTTGTTTTCCAGTACTTGTAGTAAGTACATTAGAAATTCTTGTGGATCTTCCTGTGAGTTTATAATGAATTTCATCATTCCAGCACAGTAGTCCAATTGTCGTCTTATTCCAAAAACACTATGGGGCCGATTCATGGAACAAACGTGCGCCGAAAATCTACGCGCAAGTAGGCGCAAGCAGGCGCAAGCAGGCGCAAGCGGAAAAAAATAGGCGCATGCGCACGCGCGCGATTCATGGAAGTCCCTGCGCGTGTTCACCGCGCGATGTGCGCCAAACCCGTGCATGGCGCACAAGTCACTGCAACATCGCGAAAGGCGTGCGCGACGGTGCGCGACGCGCACAGTGAAAGCGCACAACCTCAGCGCACACAGCAGAAAGTGGGCGGGACATGGGGCGTAACGCGCGGAATGGGGAACAACACGCGAAAATAAGGGCGTAACTGGGGATGCACTGCACGGAAGCAGAGGTAACGCCCACACGCACACGAACCACACGTATTCATGGAATGGAATAGGGCAAACCCACGCACAGCCAAAGCCGCGCACAAGCTGAAACACGTCCGCCACACGAAGGCAGGCGGTAGAGTCCCAGCGCATCAAAAAAGTGGCGCCGCGGGAAGTAAAATACGCGATTGAGCGGGGTACGTGTATTCCGGGGGTGCGCGGGAAGTTACACACGCGAATGAGCGGGCTACGTGTATTCCGGGGGTGCGCGGGAAGTGACACACGCGATTTGGCCGGGTACGTGTATTTCGGGGGTGCGCGGGAAGTTCCACACGCGATTTGGCCGGGTACGTGGATATCAGGGGTGCGCGGGAAGTTCCACACGCGATTTGGCCGGGTACGTGGATTTCATGGGTGCGCAGGAAGTTCCACACGCGATTGAGCGGGGTACGTGTATTTCGGGGGTGCGCGGGAAGTTCCACACGCGATTTGGCCGGGTACGTGGATTTCAGGGGTGCGCAGGAAGTTCCACACGCGATTGAGCGGGGTACGTGTATTTCGGGGGTGCGCGGGAAGTTCCACACGCGATTTGGCCGGGTACGTGGATTCCAGGGGTGCGCGGGAAGTTCCACACGCGATTTGGCCGGGTACGTGGATATCAGGGGTGCGCGGGAAGTTCCACACGCGATTTGGCCGGGTACGTGGATTTCAGGGGTGCGCGGGAAGTTCCACACGCGATTGAGCGGGGTACGTGTATTTCGGGGGTGCGCGGGAAGTTCCACACGCGATTTGGCCGGGTACGTGGATATCAGGGGTGCGCGGGAAGTTCCACACGCGATTGAGCGGGGTACGTGTATTTCGGGGGTGCGCGGGAAGTTCCACACGCGATTTGGCCGGGTACGTGGATATCAGGGTGCGCGGGAAGTTCCACACGCGATTTGGCCGGGTACGTGGATTTCAGGGGTGCGCGGGAAGTTCCACACGCGATTGAGCGGGGTACGTGTATTTCGGGGGTGCGCGGGAAGTTCCACACGCGATTTGGCCGGGTACGTGGATTTCAGGGGTGCGCGGGAAGTTCCACACGCGATTGAGCGTGGTACGTGTATTTCGGGGGTGCGCGGGAAGTGACACACGCGATTTGGCCGGGTACGTGGATTTCAGGGGTGCGCGGGAAGTTCCACACGCGATTGAGCGGGGTACGTGTATTCCGGGGGTGCGCGGGAAGTTCCACACGCGATTCGGCCTGGTACGTGGATATCAGGGGTGCGCGGGAAGTTCCACACGCGATTTGGCCGGGTACGTGTATTTCGGGTGTGCGCGGGAAGTGACACACGCGATTTGGCCGGGTACGTGGATATCAGGGGTGCGCGGGAAGTTCCACACGCGATTGAGCGGGGTACGTGTATTTCGGGGGTGCGCGGGGAGCAGCACACCCTCTACAGTGTACCCTCTACACCCTCCACGGCCCCTGCAGGTGGCTCACACCACAGGGGCCTACCCAGCACATGTCCTGCAGGCACCCCATCCACCATGGCCATGCCCACCAGCCAACCCACATATCAACTAGCACTACTGCCCACCAACGCATGTCCCCCTGCACCCCCAGCCACCAGGGGCAGCCTCCAGCAGGCCCCCACCCATGTCCCCCTGCACCCCCACCCCCTAGCATCCAGGGGCACCCTCCACCAGGCCCCCACTCATGTCTCCCCCCACCCCCCACCCCCCAGCAGTGCAGGGGCAGCCTCAAACAGGCCCCCACTCATGTCCCCCTGCACCCCCACCCCCTAGCATCCAGGGGCACCCTCCACCAGGCCCCCACTCATGTCTCCCACCCCCCAGCACTGTGGGGCACCTGCCAGCAGGCCCCCACCCATGTCTCCCACCACCCCCACCCCCCAGCATCCAGGGGCACCCTCCACCAGGCCCCCACTCATGTCTCCCCCCACCCCCACCCCCCAGCAGTGCAGGGGCAGCCTCAAACAGGCCCCCACTCATGTCTCCCACCACCCCCACCCCCCCAGCATCCAGGGGCACCCTCCACCAGGCCCCCACACATGTCTCCCAGCACACCCACCCCCCCAGCATCCAGGGGCACCCTCCACCAGGCCCCCACACATGTCTCCCAGCACACCCACCCCCCAGCATCCAGGGGCACCCTCCACCAGGCCCCCACTCATGTCTCCGACCACCCCCACTCCCCAGCAGTGCAGGGGCACCCTCCACCAGGCCCCCACTCATGTCTCCCACCACCCCCACCCCCCCAGCATCCAGGGGCACCCTCCACCAGGCCCCCACTCATGTCTCCCACCACCCCCACCCCCCCCAGCATCCAGGGGCACCCTCCACCAGGCCCCCACACATGTCTCCCACCACCCCCACCCCCTAGCATCCAGGGGCACCCTCCACCAGGCCCCCACTCATGTCTCCCACCACCCCCACCCCCCAGCCACCAGGGGCACCCTCCACCAGGCCCCCACTCATGTCTCCCCCCACCCCCACCCCCCAGCAGTGCAGGGGCAGCCTCAAACAGGCCCCCACTCATGTCCCCCTGCACCCCCACCCCCTAGCATCCAGGGGCACCCTCCACCAGGCCCCCACTCATGTCTCCCACCCCCCAGCACTGTGGGGCACCTGCCAGCAGGCCCCCACCCATGTCTCCCACCACCCCCACCCCCCCAGCATCCAGGGGCACCCTCCACCTGGCACCCACTCATGTCTCCCATCACCCCCACTCCCCAGCAGTGCAGGGGCACCCTCCACCAGGCCCCCACTCATGTCTCCCACCACCCCCACCCCCCAGCCACCAGGGGCACCCTCCACCAGGCCCCCACTCATGTCTCCCCCCACCCCCACCCCCCAGCAGTGCAGGGGCAGCCTCAAACAGGCCCCCACTCATGTCCCCCTGCACCCCCACCCCCTAGCATCCAGGGGCACCCTCCACCAGGCCCCCACTCATGTCTCCCACCCCCCAGCACTGTGGGGCACCTGCCAGCAGGCCCCCACCCATGTCTCCCACCACCCCCACCCCCCCAGCATCCAGGGGCACCCTCCACCTGGCACCCACTCATGTCTCCCATCACCCCCACTCCCCAGCAGTGCAGGGGCACCCTCCACCAGGCCCCCACTCATGTCTCCCACCACCCCCACCCCCCAGCCACCAGGGGCACCCTCCACCAGGCCCCCACTCATGTCTCCCCCCACCCCCACCCCCCAGCAGTGCAGGGGCAGCCTCAAACAGGCCCCCACTCATGTCCCCCTGCACCCCCACCCCCTAGCATCCAGGGGCACCCTCCACCAGGCCCCCACTCATGTCTCCCACCCCCCAGCACTGTGGGGCACCTGCCAGCAGGCCCCCACCCATGTCTCCCACCACCCCCACCCCCCAGCATCCAGGGGCACCCTCCACCAGGCCCCCACTCATGTCTCCCCCCACCCCCACCCCCCAGCAGTGCAGGGGCAGCCTCAAACAGGCCCCCACTCATGTCTCCCACCACCCCCACCCCCCCAGCATCCAGGGGCACCCTCCACCAGGCCCCCACACATGTCTCCCAGCACACCCACCCCCCCAGCATCCAGGGGCACCCTCCACCAGGCCCCCACACATGTCTCCCAGCACACCCACCCCCCAGCATCCAGGGGCACCCTCCACCAGGCCCCCACTCATGTCTCCCACCACCCCCACTCCCCAGCAGTGCAGGGGCACCCTCCACCAGGCCCCCACTCATGTCTCCCACCACCCCCACCCCCCCAGCATCCAGGGGCACCCTCCACCAGGCCCCCACTCATGTCTCCCACCCCCCAGCACTGTGGGGCACCTGCCAGCAGGCCCCCACCCATGTCTCCCACCACCCCCACCCCCCCAGCATCCAGGGGCACCCTCCACCTGGCACCCACTCATGTCTCCCACCACCCCCACCCCCCCCAGCATCCAGGGGCACCCTCCACCAGGCCCCCACACATGTCTCCCAGCACACCCACCCCCTAGCATCCAGGGGCACCCTCCACCAGGCCCCCACTCATGTCTCCCACCCCCCAGCACTGTGGGGCACCTGCCAGCAGGCCCCCACCCATGTCCAACTCATGTTCCCCACCCAACATGTCATCACAGTCCAGATCCCTGGTCTCTATGGTCAGCCCCCAAATGCAAAACACCCACCCGAGTATTGCATCCACCCACTCATATTCTGCAATTACATCACAGAACACCAATTGCAAGTTCCAAAACAAACACATGTCCCTCACATACACCCAATGGGTGTCAGTGAATCTCAAAACACATAACATGAAATGCATGAAAACAATGAGACACCACACATTGAAGTGCAACAAATAAATAATGTATTAAAGGAAAGATGAATAGAAACAAAAATGAAGAAACTGAAATGTGAATGGAAAAAAATGAAAAGAAGCATGTCCGTCCAAAAAAAAGAAAAAATCAAAGAATATAGAAATCCAAAGTAATGTACTACAAAGTCAATGTCCACCAAACAAAATCCAATGTGAAAAAAAAACATAAGCCATTGATCCATGGATAATTCAAAAAAAAAAATATGTCCAAGTCCACAACTATGTACAAAGCAAGAAGCCAGGGTCCATCATCCCAACAAAATAAAGGAAACCTAACTAACTACACTAACTAATAAAAAAAACTATATACAAAAATGTGGCCAATGTCCAAAAGGTCCAAATGAAATAAAAACAAAAATGAAACTTAACACTACCTACATAACTATGTACAAGGGCAGCGGGCTAGTTCCACGGCTCACTTCTGGATGTGCCGGGCCAGGGCATCATCGAACTCCTCCTCTATGTCCCGGAGGCGGTCCACCTCCATGGCCCCGAGGGTCCGCAGGGCCGTCGACGTGTCCACCTCCAAAGCCCTGCGGATTGCCTCGAGGCACTCGACCCGCCTCAGGGCCCTCTGCATGGAGTTCTCCGCCCTGACCATTGAGAGCCGTGCCTCTTCCGCCCGCTGCCGCTCCGCATCTATGGCGTGGCCCAACCGCTGCCACACGGAAGACACTTTTTGTCCTGGGTCCTCCTGCCCTCCGGCCGATGCCTGCCCCTCCGATGTCGAAGGCCCCGAGCCTTCATGGCTCCCACCATGGAGCTGCTGCTGCTGTGCCTCTGCCCCTGCACTGCCTCCTGCTGCCTGCACATCCTCCGCCGGCTGGGGTGCAGTCGTTGACGTGGCCACCCCTGCTGGACGTCCGACTCCCGACTGTGGCAGGGATGCCTCCTCCACCAGCCTGGCCGCACCGTCAGAGGCAGCTCCACAGGGCACCCAGGTGACTGATGGGTGGGAAGATGGCACAGAGGACGACTGGCGCGTAGGGGGTCCAGCTGAGGAGGGGGTCGTGGCAAGCCCCATCAGACGGAGGAATCCGGCCTGGGTGACCTGTCCCAGCAGGCTGACGTGGTCAACGAGCCATTCGAGATGACCTGCAGTCTCTTCATGAAAAGACTGCAGGTCGCCTCGCATGGCCCGTTGACGCAACGCCACTCCAGCCAGGACAGGCTCAACCCGGGCCTGGATAGCCACGTCCGCAGGCAGGGGAAGGCCAGTTGACGTCAGCTCATCCCCTGCCTGAAAACTGGTCTGGACATGGGCATCCCTGCTGGTGCAAGATGATGCAGGGACAGGATCAGAGACAGGATTGCACACAGGCACCTCCGCGGCGGCCTGTGCTGCCTCCTGTCCCTGGTCCTGCACTGCACCACTAGCACCAGTGGGATCCCCACCCCCAGACCCCGTCTCCGGTGCTTGCACGGCCTCCTCCTCCACCAAACCCCCCACCAACCTGGATGACTCTGTGCCATCTTCCCCCGTTGGGCCCTGTGGGGTCCCAGCTGCCCCTTCTGCTGCCGAGGAGTCCAACTGCAACCTCCGCCTCTTGGACCTCCCCCCGGCAGCTGCGGCCTGGGACGCGGCACCGGACTCCTCACTCCCCGACGAGATGACAACCTGGGAGGGGAGCCGGGCCTTGCGTCTCCGGCTGGCGGTCGGATCCCCGCCGCTGTGCTCCACAGCACCTTCTCCGCCCTCTTCATCAGTTGACGCTGCAGACAGGGAGAAACAAAACACAGGCATCAGGGCACTGTACAATGTACACATACACACATGACAGTTGTACATGAGTGGCATTGGCAAACCTCTGACATGTCATCACAATCCCCAACACACATGTCATTACAACTTGCACACACGAGCCATACCACAGCCATGTTGCAACTGCCAACACCATCCATACACATACAACAGCATCAGCAGGCAAAGGTGAGCCAGACATCACATGCAACACAGGAAGTGCACCACACATGTACACACACCACCACACTTGCATGCATGTGTACACCTCTGCTAAGTGTCGCAGTGTTCAGACGGGCATCCATGTCACATCTGCCAATCAGGCTTCCACATACCGCTGTCACATGCATCCATGTTGCATCACTGTTGCACCCTTGTCAAATACACACACATGCACATGTACACAGCGCTGATACAATCAGCTGAAAACAACATACATGCGTGACATCACGGACATGTCTACTCACATACACATTCATACAGACTTGTGTGCCCACACAACTGCATTTGGCATGCAAGCCCACACACACAGGCACCATCCATGTCTCACACATTACAGCCCTCGCATGTGTCAGCCCCACGGCCCTGTACACCCGCACCCACACACCCGCACCCATATTCGACCCCATACAAACAGATGTGCAACCTGCACACTACTGAACAATCACCACACGCACTGCTCACAATCAGGATGCATGTACACTCACCGCTCGACTCCAGACGGGTCTGCCTCTCAAGGACCTGGACGTGGAGCGCTGGGGATATGTGTTCCAGGACCCTCATCTGTTCTTCCGACAAGTGGCCCCGGCGCCCCTTGGCATCCGCTGCCTTCAAGAGGCGCCGGGCCTTGGTCAGGGTCCTGGACCTGAAGTCCTCCCAGCGCTTCTTGACATGTTGGAAGTCGCGGACTGCCACCCCCTCCGCGTTGATGGCAGTCACGATGTCAGTCCAGATCCGAGTCCGTCCTTCCTTGTCGGCGCGGCAACTTCCGAAGAGGGCATCATACTGGCCCAGGACTTGCTCCACCAGGACACCAACTTCGGTGGCACTGAAGCTGGTGCCCCTCTGCCTCTCTGGCCGGGGGTTGTCAGTGGTCACAGATGGAGTTGGCCCCGACATGACAACCCCAGAGGCAGGAGTGGGTGGGCAACTGGGTCCTGGGGCTGGGCTGTGGAGCGATGGAATCCCAGTCGGGAGTCTTTGGTTCCAGCAGGGGTGGTCACACCAACAGCACCCCTGGCTGATGTGCAGGCAGCAAATGGCAGGGCACGTGGGCAGCAGGCAGTCAGGCAGCAGCAGATGGCAGGTGGGAGCGTGCTCGGGGCTCTGGGGGGCAGTAGTTCGGCCTTCTGGGCAGGAGCGTGGTCTTCCGTGTGCTTACGCGTGGCCAGCTTGATACGGAGTGATTAGGCACGTGAAAATTCTGCACGTCAGCGTGTAATTCGAGGAAAGGCCCTTAGCGCGTAAGCGCGTCTGCACGCATACGCATTTTCATTGGACCAAAGGCCCTCAGCGCGTGAGCGCGTCTGTGACGTGACGTGCGAGGGAGTATCCCTCATTGCACGTGATGACAGTACACACGTGGATCCCAACCAATCGCGTGTGAAAGTTCACGGGACCCCGAAACACACGTACCCCGGCCAATCGCGTGTGGAACTTCCCGCGCACCCCGAAACACGTACCCCGGCCAATCGCGTGTGGAACTTCCCGCGCACCCCGAAACACGTACCCAGGCCAATCGCGTGTGGAAATACCCGCGCACCCCGAAACACACGTACCCAGGCCAATCGCGTGTGGAACTTCCCGCGCACCCCGAAACACGTACCCAGGCCAATCGCGTGTGGAAATACCCGCGCACCCCGAAACACACGTACCCAGGCCAATCGCGTGTGGAACTTCCCGCGCACCCCGAAACACACGTACCTAGGCCAATCGCGTGTGGAACTTCCCGCGCACCCCGAAACACGTACCCAGGCCAATCGCGTGTGGAACTTCCCGCGCACCCCGAAACACACGTACCCAGGCCAATCGCGTGTGGAACTTCCCGCGCACCCCGAAACACACGTACCTAGGCCAATCGCGTGTGGAACTTCCCGCGCACCCCGAAACACGTACCCAGGCCAATCGCGTGTGGAACTTCCCGCGCACCCCGAAACACACGTACCCAGGCCAATCGCGTGTACGCCCGCTCCCCTCCGATCACACGCGATGACACCAGAATACGGGAAACCAACGATTCCGCCCACACGGAGGCGTCCCGCGCACAGCATAAAAGTGCGCGCAAACAACAAACGCGTAAATACAGCGACGATGAATGCCCCATTTGTTGCTGCAGTGATTGTGGGACACCGCAGGAGGAGGAGAATAGCCAGGCCACGCATTTTTGCACCACGGACAGGCCTTTTTGGGATGCCTGACGACCAGGTCTACGGCAGGTATAGGTTTCCACCCCATATCATCCTAGACCTGGTCAGGGAGTGGGAAGATGACCTCACATCCCCCACCCTTTGCTCCCAAGCATTGAGCCCCTTGGAGAAGCTGCTCAATGTCTTGCATTTCTTGGCCACTGGGTCGTTTCAGTGGACCACTGCCATAGTGGGGGGGGTCTCACAGGCCACGCAGTCACGCTGCCTACACCAGGTACTGGCAATCATGACAGCGCGCCCCTCAGTCCGCAGGCACATATACATGCCCAGAACACCCGCAGAAAGGCAGGCCGTTGTCCTGGATTTTTTCAGGGTGGCACACTTCCCCAAAGTGCTCGGTGCCATAGATTGCACCCATGTGGCCCTACGTCCACCTAGGGCCACTGAGCACATATACCGAAACCGCAAGCACTGGCATTCCATCAATGTACAGGTGGTATGCGATGCAAAGGGAATCATCACCTCTGTCTATGCAAACTACCCTGGCTCCACCCATGACAGTTTCATATACAGAATGTCCGCCCTGAGCCGGGCCCTGGAAGCTGGGCAGCATGGCGACACATGGCTCCTAGGTGAGTACAAATGCCCTTGCACATGCATGCAAGTCACACACAGACAAATATACCAACCCCAATAATCTGAACAATTATCACCTCCCCAGGGGACAGTGCCTACCCTCTGAGCAACCACATGATGACGCCAATCCGGAACCCCACCACACCACCCCAGGTAAGATACAACGCTGCCCATATTGCAACCAGGGGCATAGTGGAGCGCACATTCGGAGTGCTCAAGTCACGTTTCCGCTCCCTTGACCGCTCTGGTGGGCAACTACTCTATGCACCAGCAGTTGTGTGCAGGATCATTGTGGCAGCATGTGTCCTGCACAATGTTGCAACACGGCAGGGCGTCCCGGTGGACATGGTGGTGCCCCCACATCCCCAACCACAGGCACAGGCGCTGGCCATGGGAGGGGACAGGGCACGTGGCGAGGTAGCCCGGACCCAGCTTGTGGCCACATTTTTCACCTAAACTCCCACCCCTGCGGAGTGCACACAGGCCTGGCACATACCAGGTGACAATCGATGATGACAAAGTGACAGTCAACTGTCACAACCCTACCACCCTGAGATAGTTGCCATGGAAGTGCCACATCGTCTGCATCCCTAGCTACTTAAACACAAGCGATCCTGTGCAACCAAAATGCACACATATGACATGTGACATGACATGAGCCATACACAAGTATTACAAGGCACAATGAGGCAGGGGGGGGGGGGGAACAAGGGAACACAGAGAATGGTACTACTAGGCCAGGTGTCATTGTGATTGTGCAAGTGCAGGGGTAGGGGGAAGGGAAAAGTGCAAGGGTGGGGGGGAGTCCAGTACAGGGGAAGTAGGCCAAACAATTATACATAGGTCGCCTGGTGGCAACTGCTAAGGTAAGTGCAGACGAGTGCTGGGAAGGGAGGGCTGTAGGGATAGAGAGACAGTACTGCAGTGCAGGGGTTGCCAGGGTGGCAGTGCAAGTGGACAGTGGCTGGCCCAGGGACCGAGGTTGGTGAGAGTGGCCCAGTTGCAGCTCCTGTGCAGTTCCAGTGAATAATTCTGCAAGGGAGAGGCAGAGAGTAAGCAGAAGCAAAGAGGAAGGTCTTGAGGTGCTTCCTGAACTGGAGATGGTTCCCCTCAAGTTCAAGTCAGGAAGTCTGTTTGAGGGGGAGGGCCCTGCTGCGGAGAGAAACCTACCCCCAGCTAGTTGCTCTGAGAAGCGGATGACCTGGACATGCAAGGTGTGCATCACACACACCTGCAAAACAGGCCATGGCCATCACTGTCATGACAGTCAAACCCTCCCAAACATCAACATGACATGGCAAGCAATACCCATACACCCACCCAGTAACGATAAGGTACACATTTCCATGTCCTAAATGTACAGTGGCATCGGACAATGATGCCTGACCCGGAATCCGATGAAATGACAGACCAACAAAATGTCCCACCAAAAATTAGTCGATTCCAAATGCATTACAACAGTCGTAGACGTAACATCACAATGAATGCCTGGCTATATGCACATGATGCATTGCAAAATGAACACCGCAGCTCATGTGTGCAATGTCCTACTCCTGCATCACACTGCTCAGCGCACAGCACAGTGAACAGCCATTGTGTGTGATGCACACCCTGAGCATCACATCTAAGTGACAGACTACATCAAACATCAAATTAGGCATGTACTCGAACCATAATCGGTCACAGAACATGTGCTGGCGGGACACAGTGGCCACCAGAAGGCAAACAGTGTACACGTGGATATGCAAGGGTGGGAGTACATGGAGTGCATCCGAGTGCAAGTGTGTGGTTCTGCAAGGACATGCACTCCACATATGCATGTGCACTCAAGTGACCATCAGTGTTCCCTACACATCACATGTGAACATCCACCATGTGTACACCCCAGCATGTCAAACCACTACTATCCCCTCGCACCTGAAAGGAAAACACAACACATGAACAGGCATTGATCAGCAGAACACAACATGTACATAGGACAACAACATTACAATGTCAGAGTTCCCATCACACTGCAGGGCAACGCAACTATCAACAACAACCCCCCCCCCTCGCAAATGACCATGACCCACTGAACAACTGCACCTGGGTCATGGAGACTCCAACCCTCATTCCCACCTGGCCACAGGATCACCTTTACCCTTCGTGTCCATCTCCCACCTTGTGTGTAAAGAGATGCCTGAACCCTCAGAATCCACACTCATTTCCAAATTCACATAATCCAAGGCATGAAAAGGAACCCAAACACCCTCCAGTAGATGACTTGACATAGCAGTACGTCTCAAAGGCCAAGTACTACCACAATGATGCAACAACCAAGGTAGCACAGCAAAACAATGTCACGACTGGATGTGAGACATGTGTGGTACATGACATAGGATGATGCACCATGAATGGATGTGTACTGTCACAGATCCCCTGTACAGGCGCTGGAGTCTCATGAAACAACCACCCACACCATGTCCCGGGTGCCTGCAAGGTCAAACTCACACAGGCCCCTGAGATCCTGGTGGGGAAAGAGGTTCAGGGATATGCAGTCTGGACAGGTGTAGACACACTGGATGACTGGAATGCGTGGCAGGTGAGGGGAGCAGGAATGACACATGAAACCAGGGAATGCACGAAAATGTACAACCTGCATGAACACATGCACAATACAAACAAACTTGGACATCATTGTCATGGCCTTCTGTAGTCCAGGCTCAGGAGTGGTACGAACCAACCACCCCCTCTAGGGTTTTGGCGCCTGCAAGTTCGGGGCTTACACAGGCATCCGCAACCCCAGTGGGGAAAGAGGGTCAGGGAACATTGCTTGGATAGGCATGGGAAGCAGGAACACCGGGTAGAGGGTACAGGTTTCGAAATTGCATAGGATCAAGGGTGATTAGGGTAAAAAACATACCAAATAGGACCACACATACATCCATGCATCAGTACACTCCCCAGCAAGCCTATGCAGGGCAGTTTGTAAGAAAATACAACAAGACACTTAGCTCTGGTTTTGAGTGCTGGCCTCCTGCCTGCGCACTCTCAGGTCCAGTTACAGGAGCACTGCAATGCTGCAAAGAGAGACACAGTCAGCAACCAGTACATGCCAATTGCACAAAAACACAACACAAAACATGCCCCATAACAACATACACCTCTACAAACAGAAAATCTGTGCTCCATGCTTCGTACCCATATATAATATCAACCCTGTGACGGGTCATTCACAGTCAATGCAGTAAGTCAGCCGCTGGTGGGTGCGTGGCAAATGGAACACCAATGTGTCACAATGCACACAACATGCAATGTTCCCTGGGTAAGCAGACAGACCCATATGGCAAGCCATGACTACAGATCAAGTTGCGTACCACCATGACCAAAAGAAAGTTGCCAGTGCATTTATCATGAAGTACGTGGAATAGACATGCACTGCACCCGAGTATGTCCCTTGCTGTATGTCCCTGTGAGCTGCCCCTTTCCATGTCTTGGAAGGCTACATGGTTGATACAAGTGCCTCAATGAACCCTGGTGTACCGCAGGGTATGTGCCACTGCCCCCGCATGTGTCCCAGACAACCCTACTATCAACAGCCATCAGTCCACAAACACATCTGAGCTGCATTCTGTGCTTCAACACCAATATTTGTCTAAGCTCACCCTCAGTGCTGTGACTAAGCCTGCACGTGCAACTCGCCTGGTGCAAGCTTTGCTGTCTCGTGGCCCCCCTGTGATGCTCACCTTGCCTGGAGTTGCTTGCAACATGTCAGCAGTTCTAGGATGTGGGTCTGCAATCACTGTGGCTCTGCTTGTGCACACATGTGCATGTGGGCACCAACAAACGGGTCAGGAATTAGGTCGTCCAATGGGCCATGTCTGCTGGCAAAGGTGCTCTGATGCCTCATCCCCCTGCAGAAAGTGCATGAAACACATGATTAATGCATCAAAGTGATCTGTGTGTGTCTCATCAGGCATCTCATTACTTGACCATGTCAGAGAGTCACATCACAAATCACACCATCAGTCCGTCTTTCACCTCCAAAGTGTGGAACACTAACTACAGCATGATTTGCAACAAGCACGTGTACAGGAAAGATATGAAACATAATACACAATGCATAGCAATCAATGTCCACATTAATCATGACACGCCCCATCTAGCAAAAGCTGAACAGTGGACAATTACACCTAAATCATCCCCACTAGGGGTGTCAACACAAGTCAAAAAGCACCAGACATGCCACAGATATGACAGTCCAAAGCCCTTGTGTAAAATTCTGTTACACCGAACCATCCTTGCGAGCCCATGGATAAGGGAGGCAGGAGTGGCATATGTGAGTCAAGGAACCCAAGCAGCAAACACATACACAAGACAACCATGAAGGGCCCAGCTGGAACAGACAGTGGATGCCTTCAAAAACCACAAGGCACCGCACTGTCACATGTAAGCACAATAGACTACAAATTTTAAACTAACTCAACTATTAACTAATTACACTAACTAAGGAAAACCTACATTACCTATTTAAACTAACTATCAAACAGAAACTTAACTAACTAAACTAAATGAAAAATCAAAAATGGCCACATACGACCCGGGGGGGAGGGGAGGCACCCAGGAGGGGGGAGGTACAGGGTGCTGCTCAACATCCACATGCGATGATGCTGAGCCAAAAAAAAATACCTCCATGGGCTCAACGCCTTCACAGCACGACCTATGTGGGAGATAGATGGTCGTCCGAGTCTGGCTCATCCTGGAAAGGAGGACATGGCACAGTAGCCTGGCCACGCCTAGCCGCAGCTTGCCCCTCGTCGGCAGCAAGTCTGCCGGACAGGTGAGCCTGGTTCTGTGTGGCGATGTTACATAGGTCTGCATGCAGGACCTCACGTGATACACGTGCTTCCTCTTGCAAGGTAGCACGTGTAACACGGAGTTCCTCCTGCAAGGCCTGGCTGGACAACCGCTGCACCTCCCGGCAAGCCTGTAGCTCAGCCGAGATGGTGCGCTCAAGCTGTGCAAACCTCTCCTCTGCCCGCTGCCTCTGGGACATCATAAGGACACCCAGAGTGGATCTGAGGGAGGCATACTCCTCCCTCAGGGCATCCATGTGCGCCTCTGCGTGAGCAGCAATTGCTTGACGCAGAGACGACATTTCAGCCTGGCGTGCCCTGTCTGAGGCCGCCATGCCCAGCCTGAGTGAGCGGGCCGTGGACCGTGCCGCCTGCTGCTGGAGTAGCACCTGCCGAGCAGGGGGGAGCACAGATCGGGCCACACGCTCCATGCTGTCAGCGATGTTCTCCATTGCTGCCCCCTGACGTTCTGAATTGGCAGTCATGTCTTGCTCCCACTCAGTATACAGCGGTTGCGCGCGGCGACCACGTTGCCGGGCTTGACCCCTGCGGGACCCAAGGACCGGGGGTCCTCGCTGTGTTGGCACCGCCTGCGGCTGCACGACTACATGCCCCCGTCGACGTGATGTCCCAGGCACATCAGTGACTGGTGTGGAGGGTGACCCTGCGTCCCGATCCACCACGGGCGGAGGAACCAAGACTGTCTGATCCCTCAGTGCAGGGGTCGCAGACAGAGGAGTGTCCACATCAGAATCACTCACCCCTGACACATGGACTTGATGGTCATCCAACTCAACATGGACGTCAGAGTCGTCATCAAGGCTGGACTCATAGACAGCCAGAGACAGGATGGACTGCAGCACTTGGGGGTTTTCGTGGCCTACCACCCCACGACCCCCACTAGTGCCGGGTTGATGTGGTCTTACCAACCCTGTGTCTGGCATGACAACACCATCCTCTGCATCCATTGCGTCATCACCTGAAAAATAGAGAGGAAAGGGTCAGTACACATGTCAGAAGCACACAACACACACACACACACCGACAGCAAAGGCATCTGGCAGACATGTGACACACAACATATGACCATGCATGCATGCTGGGTCTACTTAGAATAGCTTCTGTGATCAGACCTGTTGAAAGGTGGCAGTTTGCATGGAAGTGGGTCTATGCAGTGCAGAAAATGTGTACGCCACTCACTACCTACATGTACAAGCACTCCATGGTGTGTGCCAGGAAATGTGAAGGCAGTGCAATGTCAAAATCAGACATCACGTGCATTGTGTATTCAATGTGTACCATGTCTAGAAGGCAAGCACCCCTCCACCCCAGTACCAAAGCAGGGATGCCTAGCATGGTATCAAAAGGCTGAGCATACACCTGTGTATTGACAAGCAGTGTTGACTGGCATCAACAGCTTAATGTGATTTCAATTACAACACTGCAAATGATGCTGGGACAGTGGGCAGGACACATGATGGAAGATCCGGAGGCCGGCCACGTGTGTAGAAGACACGACAGGAGTTGGACAGAGTCATTGGCCATTGAACAGGCTGAGGCCTGTGAGCCACACAGATTGTCAGAGCCTAAACATGTGTGCAACGCAGGACTGAGCCACAGTTGACATGGGGAGGCCGATAATAGGGCAGGCAATGTATGTAACCAAGGACTCATATTACAGTGATCATCCAGTCAAGGACACATAGGGGCATGTGTGCAATGCACATGGAGCATTAATGGGCACTCATGTCCCTGCGGGACATCTGAGCCATGCACAGTACAAGTGGGATGCCCTGCATCGAGTACTAAGGCTGTACCACACGGCATATGTCTGGCAGTTTCTAAGCTGGAAGTTAGCATCTACACAGGACACATGAACATGAAACTACACATTGGCAAGAATGTAGCAGACCAGTGCAAAGGTGGAACTGGGGTGCAGAGTGGCGGTGGAGGGGCAAGGGGGCATGGCCACATGGAGTCCCGCATGCAGGCAGAGGAGACATGCATGACGGTGGCATTGCATTACTTACACATCAGAACCATGTACAGGTCACATGTAGCAGCAATCATGCACAACACATCCCACATGTGAAACACACACGTCCTCAACAACTACGCATCAACACTCACTGGACTGGGCATCAAAGTCCAGCATCTCTCCCACACCTTCGACCAATTCTGGTGGTATGAACTCCGCAACGAGAGCCTCATGCGGAGTGAGTTCTTCCTCCTCTGGTGCAGGCCCACCGCCAGTCACCAGAGTCAAGTTGTAATTTGAGGCACGCTTGGCCTTAGTGCTGCGCTTGATGTCATTCCAGCGCTTTTTGCACTCCTGCGCCGTGCGCACCTCATGGCCGAATGAACTGACATGTTCCGCCACATGCTTCCAGTGGGTGTCACGTTGGGCAGCCGTAGTCTGACTATTGGCACCCACTAGCATGTCACGGCTGTGTGCCCGCACGTAGTCCACGAGGAAGTCCAGTTCCTGCTTACAGAAAGGCTTCTTCCTCGACGTGCAGGAGGTCGTGGCTGTGTGTGGGGTCCCAGCCTGTGCTGCAGATGCAACCTTCCTCCTCTTGGACTGTGGCGCAGACCCTGGCTGGCTAATGCCGCCCTGACCAGTATGGCCAGTGGGTTGGGTGGATTGAGCCGAGGGAGTGGCAGGTGGAGGGATGACCAAAGGCCTGACTTGTGTCAGTGGCAGCTGGGTGCCCACTAATGGACCCTGCGCAGCAACATCAGCTGTGGCAGGGTCATTGACCGCAACGGTCCTGGTTGGCAGACTCACAACCGGGGTGCTGTTGGGTGCATCTGCCCCTGCACTTGCCAACACCCGGCTGTTCGGGGCAGCAGATGACATGACTGCCCCAGGGACACGTGTCTTGGTCTGAGCAGCCCGGCCTGCCCCAATGGTTTCCCCCCTGGCCTGTTGGAGATCTACCAAGGGCTCTTCAAGTGCCAACGCAGCCTGCGCTGGCAGACCCTGAGCCTGGGTGGCGGTGTCCACAACTGCACCTGCAGCTACCGCTACCCTTGGGCCCGTGGCAGTCGATGTAACGGACTGCCGGGTCATACGGGTGCCAGTGCCAGATGCAGGAGCTGCATCCCCCTGAACCACAGGGGGTGGTGGCATGGCTGCACCGACACATGGCACAACATTGTGCTCAAGTGGCGCACCCCTGCCTCTTCCCCCTCTGTGGCTGCCCTGGACACCCTGGAGTCCCCCTACTCCCTGGTCACCACGGCCACGTCCCCGACCACGCCCGCCACGAGGAGGACGCCCAGCTGAGGCGCCCCTCACCTTTGGTAGCCTCCCTACCATGGCACAGATGTTATAGTGCTGGCACAGATGGAGTGGTGCCAATGGGAGGTGTACAGCACAATTGACCTGGGCAATTGGGGTGAAGGGGGTGGGAAGCAAGATGTTAACAGCCCCCCTGCACCTGCAAGGCTGTATGTGACCCCGGTGATGTGTTGACGGGTCACGCAACGCTCAGGCACCCCAAAACTGCAGTAAAACCGTGCACGCAACCCTGCAGCCTACGTGCGTGGATTAAACCTCCCGCAGTACGCGGTGGCACCCAGTAACACGTATAACGCGTACGCGTGGGACACGCAGGCTACGATGACATCGAAAATGGGTGCGATACACAGGGGCACCCGCAGTGGGAAAAGGAGCGTTTGCGACTCACCGTCTGACTAGCGCGATGCAGAAAAACACGCGTAGCCAATACCCCCGCCAAAAGAAGAGATACGTCCTTGAGAGCTGTGAAGTAGATGGCGCGCGAAACAACTGGAAGCAGCAACACACGTCGGTCTCCACGATAGGCACGTACAGCGAACTGCTGGGCCCGCTCACCTTTAACCCGTGCTGAGGGAAAACGCACGCGCGCGTCAAGTCACATGCGGACGTGCACTTTTTCACGTTTGATTACGCGCATTACACGCGGACGTGCAGTTTTTCACGCGCGCACGCTTATGCATGGGCCCTTTCCTCCTATTACACGCGGACGTGCAGTTTTTCACGCGCGCTTACGCGCATTACACGCTGCGTGCAGATTTTTCACGTGCCTACTCACTCCGTATGAAGCTGGCCACGCGAAAACGCACGGAAGACCACGCTCCTGCCCAGAAGGACACTTCACTGGCCCCCAGTGCCCCAAGCAGCCTCCCACATGCCATCTGCTGCTGCCTGCCTGCCTGCCTGCTGCCACCGTGCCCTGCCATTTGGTGCCTGCACATCAGCCATCTGCAGGGGTCCAGTTGCTGTGTCCACCCCTGCTGGTACAGAAGAGTCCCGACTCAAATGACATCGCTCCACAGCCCAGCCCCAGGACCCAGTTGGTCACCCACTCCTGCCCCTGGGGTTGCCATGTGGAGCACAACCACATCTGACACCAGTTGCAACCCCCGGCCAGAGGGGCAGAGGGGCAGAGGGGCACCAGCTTCACTGCCACCGAAGTTGGTGTCCTGGTGGAGCAAGTCCTGGGGCAGTATGATGCCCTCTTCGGATCGTCCCGCGCCAAGAGGGAAGGACGGGAGAGGACGCGGAGGGGGTGGCAACCCGCACCATCCAGAAGGTCAAGAAGCGCTGGGAGGACTTGAGGTCAAGGACCCTCATGAAGGCCCGGCGCCTTGTGGAGGGGGGCCGGGGCCGCATGAGTTCCATCCAGTTGAGGGTCCTGGAACGCATACACCCAGCGCTCCATGCCCAGGTCCTTGAGAGGGAGACCCGTCTGGAGTTGAGCGGTAAGTGGCCAAGCATTGCTGTGTGAGACAGGGCATGTTGCAGTGTGCTGGTTGTCTGATACCTGCCTGTATGTGTGACATAGGCCATGTACGCATGTATGTGTGCAGGGACATCATGGTAATGCATGTGCGACCTGTAATGTGTGAACCGCATGGTTGTTGCATGTGTTTGAATGTGACATGGGGAGCCCTGTGCAGATTGCACACATGACAGCATGGAAGTCTCTGTTCCTGGACATGGGTGGGGGCCTGGTGGAGGCTGCCCCTGGTGGCTGGGGGGTGGTGGTGCTGGGAGACATGGGTGGGGGCCTGGTGGAGGATGCCCCTGGTGGCTGGGGGGGGGTGGTGCTGGGAGACATGGGTGGGGGCCTGGTGGAGGCTGCCCCTGGTGGCTGGGGGGTGGGGGTGCTGGGAGACATGGGTGGGGGCCTGGTGGAGGATGCCCCTGGTGGCTGGGGGGTGGGGGTGCTGGGAGACATGGGTGGGGGCCTGGTGGAGGCTGCCCCTGGTGGCTGGGGGGTGGGGGTGCTGGGAGACATGGGTGGGTGCCAGGTGGAGGGTGCCCCTGGATGCTAGGGGGTGGGGGTGCAGGGGGACATATGTGTGGGGGCCTGGTGGAGGCTGCCCCTGGTGGCTGGGGGGTGGGTGTGCTGGGAGACATGGGTGGGGGCCTGGTGGAGGCTGCCCCTGGTGGCTGGGGGGTGGGGGTGCTGGGAGACATGAGTCGGACATGGGTGGGGGCCTGGTGGAGGCTGCCCCTGGTGGCTGGGGGGTGGGTGTGCTGGGAGACATGGGTGGGGGCCTGGTGGAGGCTGCCCCTGGTGGCTGGGGGGTGGGTGTGCTGGGAGACATGGGTGGGTGCCAGGTGGAGGGTGCCCCTGGATGCTAGGGGGTGGGGGTGCAGGGGGACATATGTGTGGGGGCCTGGTGGAGGCTGCCCCTGGTGGCTGGGGGGTGGGGGTGGTGGGAGACATGTGTGGGGGCCTGGTGGAGGCTGCCCCTGGTGGCTGGGGGGTGGTGGTGCTGGGAGACATGGGTGGGGGCCTGGTGGAGGATGCCCCTGGTGGCTGGGGGGGGGTGGTGCTGGGAGACATGGGTGGGGGCCTGGTGGAGGCTGCCCCTGGTGGCTGGGGGGTGGGGGTGCTGGGAGACATGGGTGGGGGCCTGGTGGGGGCTGCCCCTGCACTGCTGGGGGGTGGGGGTGCTGGGAGACATGGGTGGGGGCCTGGTGGAGGCTGCCCCTGGTGGCTGGGGGGGTGGGGGTGCTGGGAGACATGAGTCGGACATGGGTGGGGGCCTGGTGGAGGCTGCCCCTGGTGGCTGGGGGGTGGGTGTGCTGGGAGACATGGGTGGGGGCCTGGTGGAGGCTGCCCCTGGTGGCTGGGGGGTGGGTGTGCTGGGAGACATGGGTGGGTGCCAGGTGGAGGGTGCCCCTGGATGCTAGGGGGTGGGGGTGCAGGGGGACATATGTGTGGGGGCCTGGTGGAGGCTGCCCCTGGTGGCTGGGGGGTGGGGGTGGTGGGAGACATGTGTGGGGGCCTGGTGGAGGCTGCCCCTGGTGGCTGGGGGGTGGTGGTGCTGGGAGACATGGGTGGGGGCCTGGTGGAGGATGCCCCTGGTGGCTGGGGGGTGGTGGTGCTGGGAGACATGGGTGGGGGCCTGGTGGAGGCTGCCCCTGGTGGCTGGGGGGTGGGTGTGCTGGGAGACATGGGTGGGGGCCTGGTGGAGGCTGCCCCTGGTGGCTGGGGGGGTGGGGGTGCTGGGAGACATGAGTCGGACATGGGTGGGGGCCTGGTGGAGGCTGCCCCTGGTGGCTGGGGGGTGGGTGTGCTGGGAGACATGGGTGGGGGCCTGGTGGAGGCTGCCCCTGGTGGCTGGGGGGTGGGGGTGCTGGGAGACATGAGTCGGACATGGGTGGGGGCCTGGTGGAGGCTGCCCCTGGTGGCTGGGGGGTGGGTGTGCTGGGAGACATGGGTGGGGGCCTGGTGGAGGCTGCCCCTGGTGGCTGGGGGGTGGGTGTGCTGGGAGACATGGGTGGGTGCCAGGTGGAGGGTGCCCCTGGATGCTAGGGGGTGGGGGTGCAGGGGGACATATGTGTGGGGGCCTGGTGGAGGCTGCCCCTGGTGGCTGGGGGGTGGGGGTGGTGGGAGACATGTGTGGGGGCCTGGTGGAGGCTGCCCCTGGTGGCTGGGGGGTGGTGGTGCTGGGAGACATGGGTGGGGGCCTGGTGGAGGATGCCCCTGGTGGCTGGGGGGGGGTGGTGCTGGGAGACATGGGTGGGGGCCTGGTGGAGGCTGCCCCTGGTGGCTGGGGGGTGGGGGTGCTGGGAGACATGGGTGGGGGCCTGGTGGGGGCTGCCCCTGCACTGCTGGGGGGTGGGGGTGCTGGGAGACATGGGTGGGGGCCTGGTGGAGGCTGCCCCTGGTGGCTGGGGGGGTGGGGGTGCTGGGAGACATGAGTCGGACATGGGTGGGGGCCTGGTGGAGGCTGCCCCTGGTGGCTGGGGGGTGGTGGTGCTGTGAGATGTGTGGGGGCCTGGTGGAGGCTGGCCCTGGTGGCTGGGGGGTGGGGGTGCTGGGAGACATGAGTCGGACATGGGTGGGGGCCTGGTGGAGGCTGCCCCTGGTGGCTGGGGGGTGGGGGTGCTGGGAGACATGAGTCGGACATGGGTGGGGGCCTGGTGGAGGCTGCCCCTGGTGGCTGGTGACTGGGGGTGGTGGGAGACATGGGTGGGGGCCTGGTGGGGGCTGCCCCTGCACTGCTGGGGGGTGGGGGTGCAGGGGGACATGAGTGGGGGCCTGCTGGGGGGTGGGGGTGCAAGGGGACATGTGGCTTGGCTGGGGGGCATGCCCATGGTGGATGGGCTGCCTGCGGGACATGACCAGGGGTGCAGGGTAGTCCCCTGTGGTGTGGGCTGCCTGCAGAGGTCGTGGAGGGGGTAGAGGGGAGACCTGGGCGGACCCACACTGGCAATTCACCTCTTCAACTTCCCGCACACCTACGTAATACACTGCCCCACTCGCACAGGCCCAATCGCGTGTAGAATTTCTCGCGCACCCCGTACCCAGGCCAATCGCGTGTAGATTTTCTCGCGCACCCCTGTAATACACGTACCCAGGCTAATCGCGTGTAGAATTTCTCGCGCACCCCTGAAATCCACGTACCCAGGCCAATCGCGTGTAGATTTTCTCGCGCACCCCTGAAATCCACGTACCCAGGCCAATCGCGTGTAGAATTTCTCGCGCACCCCTGAAATCCACGTACCCAGGCCAATCGCGTGTAGAATTTCTCGCGCACCCCTGAAATCCACGTACCCAGGCCAATCGCGTGTAGATTTTCTCGCGCACCCCTGAAATCCACGTACCCAGGCCAATCGCGTGTAGAATTTCTCGCGCACCCCTGAAATCCACGTAGCCAGGCCAATCGCGTGTAGAATTTCTCGCGCACCCCTGAAATCCACGTACCCAGGCCAATCGCGTGTAGAATTTCTCGCGCACCCCTGAAATCCACGTACCCAGGCCAATCGCGTGTAGATTTTCTCGCGCACCCCTGTAATACACGTACCCAGGCTAATCGCGTGTAGAATTTCTTGCGCACCCCTGAAATCCACGTACCCAGGCCAATCGCGTGTAGATTTTCTCGCGCACCCCTGAAATCCACGTACCCAGGCCAATCGCGTGTAGATTTTCTCGCGCACCCCTGTAATACACGTACCCAGGGTAATCGCGTGTAGAATTTCTCGCGCACCCCTGTAATACACGTACCCAGGCCAATCGCGTGTAGAATTTCTCGCGCACCCCTGAAATCCACGTACCCAGGCCAATCGCGTGTAGATTTTCTCGCGCACCCCTGTAATACACGTACCCAGGCTAATCGCGTGTAGAATTTCTCGCGCACCCCTGAAATCCACGTACCCAGGCCAATCGCGTGTAGATTTTCTCGCGCACCCCTGTAATACACGTACCCAGGCTAATCGCGTGTAGAATTTCTCGCGCACCCCTGAAATCCACGTACCCAGGCCAATCGCGTGTAGAATTTCTCGCGCACCCCTGAAATCCACGTACCCAGGCCAATCGCGTGTAGATTTTCTCGCGCACCCCTGAAATCCACGTACCCAGGCCAATCGCGTGTAGATTTTCTCGCGCACCCCTGTAATACACGTACCCAGGCTAATCGCGTGTAGAATTTCTCGCGCACCCCTGTAATCCACGTACCCAGGCCAATCGCGTGTAGATTTTCTCGCGCACCCCTGTAATACACGTACCCAGGCCTATCGCGTGTGGGGACTCCCGCACACCCCTGAAATACACGCTCCCCGCACTGCGTTTGCTGCTGCCCTTTGCGCTGGATTGGGGATTTTGATGGCTTTTTCCTGCGCAAGGGGCGTTCTTGGGGGCGTAACTGACGCTGCTGCAGGGTCGCTGCGCCACTCTGCGCCACGGCTGGTTGTGGATGTTGGAATCCATGAATACGCTGTGCGCCTGAATGTGTTTCGGCGCACGCGGCTGGCGCAGCCTACCGCACGCGCACACTGTGCGCCAGCCGCGTGCGCCACTTGTGCGCCGAATTCTATGAATTGGCCCCTATATGTGTTGTCAGGATTGTTTGCTGCATTCCTGTGAAGTACTAACATTTGCAAACACAATGGGTCTGTACTGTGTAAGTAAATGTTGTCAACAATTGGTGGTAATTGAAATAGAATATTCATTGCTACATTTGCTTAGCAACTTACACCAACTATATTTGAGAATTTAAATGGTCCAGGTAGTTCTGTATCTAACTGCTTTTTTTGGAGTTTGTCCTCCTTCTTTAAAGAAGTACCTGGTTTACTTTCTCTAATTGATTCTTTTTTGTTTGTGGTACTTGAAGAAGTATTAGTTTCTTTTACTCTCTTTGGAGGATTTGCAGTGACGTCCTGTTGCATTTCTGTTTGATTTAGTTTTCTTTTACAACGTTTTAGTGTTTGTGGAACAGAATATGTGTTTAGATGGGGAGTGTATAGTGAGCGAAGTCTATTATATTCTAAAATGCAAGGAATATCAGCGTTTACTTTATTTGCATCAAAGTTGATTAGAAATAGACTGTCAAGTGTACATAAGCGTGATAGTGCTACGTAGCTCATGCCTTCTTTAAAGACTGTGTTACCAATATCTTTCATTGTCTTGTCTAGGGTAAGACCTTGTGATTTATGAATTGTGACTGCGTATGCAAGAGTTAGAGAAATTTGTTCTCTGCGTACATACATATCTTTGAAGAGAAGGAATCTAGCTGTTGAGTGTCCTATCCGTTTTACTTCTGAAAGTTTGTCAAAGAGTATATTGACAAACTGAATTTTGTTGTCACATGGGTATGTTTGAAAGCCAACAACTGTACCCAGTGCTCCATTAACTAGTCCTTGGTCCACGTCAAGGTTACGTTTAAGCATTACTCTGCAATTTAAGGATAATTTTAACATCTTTTCTAAGCCTGCTGTGTTTGAGATTGATTTTTCTAAATTATTTAGTCTTGTTGTGGCTTGGTCACACATGGGTAGTGTCATATCATGTACATCTAGTTTGTCTGTGGCGCTAATTTCCATTATTGGTTGCATTTCTTTACTTAACATTATTTCATTGAATTTGAGACAGCTTGCAAGAGTTGGCATTAAGGCCATACAATTGAAATTTGTGTGGGCTAATTGTTCCATAACATCTGTAGCACATGCATTGTCGCCATAAAGTGCATTAATGTGCCAGGTTTTCAATGTTGCTTCTGCTTCTTTAGAAAGTATACCAACTCTCAAACTTTTTAAAATGTTGGCATAAGTGAGATCTGCAGATTGGCGCTTTTTTTCTGTTAATTCTCTGTATTGGAAATGTTGCCAAAGGTTGACATTTCCAATGCTGCCAACAGTTTTACGGCAGAGTTTGTGCCCTAATGTTTTAAAAATAGGTTCACCTTTTACTGGTGTTAATTGAAGCAGATCTCCAAAAACAATAATGTGTTTTCCTGCAAAGAGCTCTTCATAATCTGTTTTGAGTACTTCTTGTAATCTGAGGTGAATCAAAGCTAACATCAGGTTGGAGACCATGCTCACTTCATCTATTAGTAGCATTTTTGTTTGTTTCAATACTCTGCGTAATTCCATTGCAGCTTCTGCAGAAAGTTTGTAATAGTCTAATTTGTTCTGGTGTTCTACTGGTAATAGTAGTAATCGGTGGAATGTAACACCACCTATGTTGTAGGCAGCTAAACCTGTGGGGGCAGTGACAACAGCTGACAGTTTGCTGTTTGTCAATTGTTGAAGGAACTTACTAATGATTTTGATTAGGAATGTTTTGCCAGAACCATCTTCACCACTGACGTACAGTAGTATAGGTTTATAATTATGGCAGGAACATTATTTATTTTCATGTTTTACACCATGTGCAATTTGTTTTGTTACTTCTTGAAAAATGCTACTTTGCTCATTGTTTAGTTTTGATTGTAGTATAGTTAAGTCTTCCTTATCTTCATACTGACACATGGTGTTTTCTACTTCTATCATAGCTAATTCTGCCTCATTTGTTATTAGTGGTTCTCCCAGTGGTTCTTGGCTTCCTGTTACAGAAGGTTGACTACTGTCAGGAGTATCCTTATCTAGTTGGGCTTGGAATGCTTCTTCATGTGGCTGTTCATTGTGCAACATTGCTTTGTACTGTGTAAAGTTTACATCAGTTATAGTGCTTTCATTTGCTTTGAAAGCATCCTCATATGAGTCATAGTTATCTAGTAATTGTTCTTCTTTTCTCCATGGTTTGAAGAGTTGTAGCAGGGACATGTAATATACTTCTTTATGTTGAGGAGTCTTCAATGACAATTTGATATGATTAATTAAATTTGGTTTAGTGAGTTTAACTAAGCTGCCTTCACAGTCTGTCACTCTATATTTACCTTTTTTTTCATCAGGTTTCATATTATTTTTGTATGTGTAGTTTTGGGCTATTTGGTATAGACACATGTTTTTCCAAAGTATTACTTCTGTTTGGGTAGTATGTGTCCAATAAATTGTTTTTTAAAAATGTCTTGGCTGTTGGGATCATGTTTGGCTATTGTTTCTATATCTTCATATGATTTTAGAACTCTTTTTCTAGATTTAGCTGGACCAAGACTTAGCCATACTATATTTTCAGATTTACCATACAATGAAGTACCAGTTAAACGATCAGCTGCTTCCTAAGATCCACATTCTCTATGGGTGAGCATGTTTATGCCCAAGCTGTATAATTTCTGAGATACTGTTTTATCTGATGACAGGTCATTCCAGAGGTCTTGGAGCTCTGTCTTTTCTGCTTTAGTTAAGTATGCTGTGACATATCGTGCAACTGCAGTAGAATTGTCTGCAACCTACTGCACATCTATGTTTGCATTCCATAAGTGGGCAATGATTGCATTTTAATCATTGATATATTTTTCTTCTTCTTTTCTTTTTATGTAATATGTATTTTTAGGTGACTTACCTTTAACACTATGTCTAACTGAAGACATGAGGTTGCTTACTTGACCTGTATTTGTAACTGGTCTAGGGAAACCAAATCGGCATTTGGTGTAGTATTTGCCTTTGTTTTTGTATTTGCGGCGACAATATTTTCCACATTTGTGTCTTTGAAATTGTAAAATTTGTGCACGAAGATCACTACTTCTGATGGAATTTCACAAGTGACATATTTTTCAATAAACTGTAAAACAGTGGCATCACTGTCTTGACCAAATTTCGGAGCATCTTTAATCCATAAAAGCATGTGGATATGTTTTTCTCCTCTGGCTTGGTATTCTTTTCTCCAAAAGAAGTGTTGCACTTCTCCAAGGGGTGGAACAGTTTTATTACAAATAAAATGTAGCATAGCAATGAAGCGATGGTGAAAATATCTTGAAACATTAACAGGATCCAAAGAACAAAGTTCTCCAGGTGTTAGAATATCTATGTTTGTTTTGTTTTTATTTGATATGCGTAGGAAATCATGTAAATCTTCCCATGCATATTCTGCACAACTTAATGTAACAAACCAAGTGGGTGGGCCAAGGTTTCTGATCATACAACGTACATCTTCATGACGTCGAAACCAGTACTCTTTAGTACCATGCATATTTGCTAATAGATTTGTAATATTTGATTGTAAAACCTCATCCTTTTGTTGCACTTTCTCTAATAATTGTGTAGCTGTCATATTTTGAAAGTGTGATCCTGATTTTAATATGTGTGCAACTCCGTAACATAAAGTTGCTAGTTCACTTTCAAAGAGTAGGTGGAATATGTATTCCACATTTTGTCTAAATCTGGGATCTTCAGAATACATCCGTAATGAGCGGTATTCTGAAGCTGATATTTGAATAGGTTTATCATCATACCTTCCTCCTTTGCCAGTAGGAAAGAGTAGAGGAAAAGCACGTGCTTCTATACTTTTTTTCCATATACTGATTGGCGATCCTTTTGTTTGACGCATTTGGTAAGTTTCTAGTACATCTTGTACGGTGTCATTACAGTGCAAAGGATGAATTGTATAATGGTCTAAAGTATTTGATATGGTAGCAGGATCTAGTAGCTCAAATTGACCAGCTTCTTGTGTTTCTTGAATTATGTCAGTTGTATCTTTCAAGTTTTCTTGAATATTAATTTCTCTGTAATATTCATTATTCTCTTTAAGATATTGGAAGGCTTGTCTAACTTTATATAAATATACCAGCTGTTGCCATATTTTTTTGTCTTTTGTAGGTACTCCATTCACTAATATAATTAAAGATTGCTGCATTGGACGTTGCACTCCTAGAGTTTGCACATTTTCTTTTAGATTTAATGGTAAATAAACTACTTTTCCAAGAATGCCTTTTACCAATTCAGAGGGAGGTAATTTTGCTGTTTTTGGTTGAAGGCGTATTATTGCTTGAAATGGGTTTACTGTTTGAATTACGATGCTCTCATATAAATTAAGTTGTTGTAGAGGTTTTGGTACTGGGTATAATTCCAAATTATTTGTGATAGAACGTGAAGGAGTTTGGTTGTTGTCAAGTTTTGTAGTGCAATAACTGCAAAGTATTAAGGGCTCAGTTATTTCATATTTGTTTCCTGCTAGAAGGTAGAGAGCTAATTCAAACCATTTAGAATCTTCATTGTCTTCTATTTTGTATGATAGGTCCACAGTTTTTGTGTTACTGTTATAAAAAATTCTACGGCATCATACACATACATGGTTTGGTACTTCAGCTGATGTACTTTTAAATTTTAGTATTTCTTTTTTATATGTGTTTAGCAAAAGGTTGCCATGTGTAGAATTGTTGCTTAATTGGTTTAAAGCTATTTCATTCTGTAAATGGCTTTCACTTCCAAAATATTTTTTCTGGATATAGTGAATTTCTTCAAGTAGGTCTTTTGCTGTACCATGTAGAAGTATGTTATTTAACTTTGCTAGTGCTAAAGCAGGGCTTTTAGCATAGTACAGTTTCTAAACTAGATTTCTTATTGTTGAATGATGTGTTGATATCCTTTTGATATCATGGAAAGTGGTTTTACAAGTAGGTCCTGTAATGCAGGCCAATGAATGTCCTTGTAGTCCTGTGTACTTGCGCACTGGACAGGTATCTATATTTTGCAGTAATTTAATTTTGATTTTGTCTTTGCTTTTTACATATTTATTGAGGAATTGGTGTAAAGATTTGAAACATTGTTTGGGAATGTTACACATTGATGTGCATGGCCATTTGTACACTAGACGTTCTGATTCAGTTGAATGGAGGGGTAATTCTAAGTTTTCAGGGCATATTTTTGTAAGGAGTACTTCTTGTTCCATTATGGTATTATTCACTTTTTCATAACCTCAACCACTGCTATTTATGGCAATTGTATTTGTTTGCTTTTGTTTGTACGTTTCTTCATTAAAATATGGTTCTGTGCTCGTAGTGTGATTCCATTCACCTCCACAGATACTTAAGAAGTTCTTTCTGTTGACATTTCGCTTATTGAGAAGTCTTTTTTGTAATTTAGTTATTAGTTTTGTTAGTGGTTTCATTTTGTTTAACAGTAAAATAAATACATTTCTTTTGAGAAGAATTGCACTGTCCATCAATGCTTCTAAGATTAATTTCCTACGATAGGTTTAAGGCTTTGAACCTGATTTCTCTCCTGTTTTTATAAGATTTTGAAGGACTTTGTGACGGTATATTTTGGCTAAAATACTTTTCTTGGTATGCTTACTTTGCACTATATTAAAATTTGAAGAAGTAGTTTTATCTGTACTGATAGCTGATTTTCTGTTAATTGTTTTTTGGTTTGTTTTACATTTTGATAGAGGAAGCGACGTTGGTGTACTTGAAACTTCTTGTGTTTCACTAAATGATTGTATTAGCTGTTTTGTTTCAACTTTTTTTACAAATTCTGCTAGAGATGGATGCTTATGTTGGACACCTTTATTTTCATTTGCTCTACTTTTGCGTTGCTTTCTATGGACTTGTCTTTTGGTAGGCATTCTTTAGGGTCTGTTGAAAAAAATAAAGAAGATATGGGTTGGGGTGTTCTGGAATGTATGTGTGCTGTGTGCATGAGTGTTTGAGTAAGATGATAAAGATGTATGTAATGGTGTGTGATTGTGCATTGGGAACTAAAACTAGTAGGGATAGGTATTCTTGAATTTATTTGTTACTAAACTGGGGTTCAGGTGACAAAAAAAGTAAGCTAGTGGTGTGGAAAAGTACAAATAGTAAATCTAATGTATACAATTAAAGCAGTTGTTTGTTCTATAATATGAAAATTGTAGTGGTTCAGTTGGCTAATTTGTGTGTCCAAAAATAGAAATTTGTGGGCCATTCTGGCTGTAAATCGCTGTTTAAGACATGGAAATTTTTGGACAAAATTGTACAAAATCTCTATTTTAAGAAACCAAAATAGCTCATATTAATGTTATAGTATATTTCATTAATAATACAAATATTATGGTGATATTTTACTTACTTTTTTTTTAAATTAACAGGTAACATCTTAGTTTTTCTTTCTTCTTAGAATTCGGCTGCATCTTTTCAGGAAACTGGTCTTCACTGCAATTGTAAAAGCTTCAAATTAGTAACTTTGTTTGTATATAGCACTGTTTTTAATTTAGATATTGATTTTTTTAATTGAAATCCTCAGTGCCTTCTGTAAAACCATTACACTAATTTATTTACATAAGATACATTGCATCAGTTCAGTACATATGATATGTTCTTAATGAACAAATTGTATTGAATGACTAACTGTAGCAAAAAAAAAATATCTTTACTATGTCTTGTGAAATTTATAATATATTAGTGAATACCACTATTTCTGTAAGTAAACTGTTCTAGGTAATAGCGCCTCAATGTCATGTCTAATTTAAAGTAATTAAGTAAATAAATAAATAAAAACAAAAAATATGAAATTGTATAAGTATTTTTATAAAGGTTTAAACATAGATTGTGTTTGCATGCAATTTTGTTTGAATATATGTAGTCTATATATTTCATTTAAAAAATGTTAGTTTAACATGATTTGAGTGTGTGTGTATAAAGAAAGTAAAAAGTATAAAGGTTTATAAGTGATAGTTGATTTTAGGAAATTGAAAAAAGTACATTAAATTCATTTTACAGATTTTACAAGGTAAAAGTCTGTTTGAAAATGTGTTCATCTACCATAGCTCTCAACTCACACGCTTTTGGCGGGTGTCACCCGCCTTGTAAACAGCTGACTCACCCGCCAAGCCTCCTGCATGCCCATTCATTTCAATGGGCGTCTCACCCGCCAAAAATAAAATCGGGGTTTTCACCCGCCTTTGCGACATAAATGGTTGAGAGCCATGTCATCTACTATACAGAAAATATGCATACCTGAAGTTTGTGTTCATGCATATGGATATGCATGGAGCTGCAAGTAGAAATCTTGAAGACTTGTACAGTATTTCTGGTAGATGCCAATGATATAACACTTGTACTCAGAGAGATTCAGAGTACAGTTGCAGTGCTGATCTATGATGATGCAGTCAGATGTAGAGGTCTTGAATGTGATTGGTGCATGGTCATGTGATTTGTGAGGTACATCTAATGAGGGAATGCCAGAGAGAGTGTAGTGGAAATGTTAGAATGGCTGTTCATGTTACGATATGTCTGCGGACATGGCGGTAGTTCGTGGACATCGGGAGTTACATCCGGGGATTTTTGGGTTCAGAAGTCATGCAAATGAGAATAAGCACTGAAAGGGATTGGTCAGGAAAGTTTGGTGGGTGTGTTGTGCCAGGAGAGATTTTCTCAGATACTCTTTTTGCTGAGAGAACAAAAGATAGCTATGGCTGTGTGTTTCAGAAAACAGATTGTTTGGATTTTAGAAGATTCGTGGATACATTGGTTGAAGGTTCATGCAGAAAGCTGTGGAGTAGCTGTAGATCTTGGATTCCCACATGTGGAAGTACACTGGCATGGAGTACGTGGAATGAAGTGGTTGGACTTGCTACCTCTCTGTGCTACTTTGGAGACAGAGCAACATCCAGACATAATTGTAATTCATTGTGGAGGGAACAGTTTAGGACATGTGACTGGAATTTTTTTGCAATTTGCTATGAAAGAAGGACTGAGGAAGGTTATGGACATGTGTCCTAATTCTCAAGTGATATTTTCACGGATTGCGCAGAGACAAATGTGGCTTCGTTCTTCTTCATTTGGTCCACAAATGGAAAAAGCAAGGCACAATGTTAATAAGGCTGTTTGTGGCTTTCTAAGAGATTTTGGCATGTCTTCTTTTCACAATGAAAATATTATGTTTTGTAGTACATACATTTTTCGCAGAGATGGAGTCCATCTTACTTATGCTGGCAATCAGATTTTTCTGAGAAATGTACAAAATGCATTGCGACCTTTTTGGAATTACAACAACGATTTTGAATTAGATGTTAAGCATTTGCAATTTTTGACTTACAAACACCACCCAAAGGCTCTTTTCAGAGCCACCACTTCTTTCCAGAGAACATTACAATGTTTGTGATGGAGTAGCTACCCAATTTTTTTAATGTTCGCGAACTTTCTTCGGACTTCTAAAAAATACAAAGAGCCCTGCTTCATTTATTTTCACTTCTATTTTTTAACTGGGAAAGGCGGCTCTGAAAAGAGCCTTATTTTTTTTTGATTTTTGTAATTCTGTATTTTTTTTGGTTTTTCAGACACGACACACTAGGAGAGGAGGGTAAAGGAGGGTTAAGGGGGGACACCAACCACAGGGATAAGAAAGGGCGAGCTGAGAGAGGAAGATGTAGAGTGGGTTTAATTTGGGTAGTGAGTAGGTCTTCTCATGCTCTGAGATGATAGTCTCAAAAGCACTCCGAAGTCGCTCCCCCCTGCAGAGTACTGTGTCACAGTACATACATACAACTGTGACCCTCGAAAGGTAAGGGTCATCAGCATTCTGTATGGCATCTGAGGCAGCTTGAGAAAGACGCTGTCCCACAGAGGTGGTCCTTGTGGTGACAGGATCAGAAACAGAGGATGAAGTAGAGGAAATCAACCTGCTACGTTCTTCAAAAGGTACAACCCTGCGAATAGCCCCAGAGTGAAATGACCTCAGGTGTCGCTTCATAGTAGTGGTCCCAAAGCTGTAGTTACCGTGCTTCCCGCGACTGAGTATCATTTTGCACTCATTGCAGGTAACATGGTTTGCACAAGCCTTGGGACCATTCCCATGAATGGTAAATAACCGCCACACCCAAGACTCACGCCTAGTGCGGGTAGTAGGGATTTCCTCTACCTCATTCTCATCATCCTCTTCTTCCTCCTCCGCATCCTCACTCCTTTTCCCCTCGTCAGGCCCTTGGGGAGGTGGTGGTGGTGGAGGGGGTGGGGGTGGTGCTGAAGCAGGTGCAGCACCAAGTGGCAGTTCAGCAGCCAAGGATGCCATCTCGATGATGGTGTAGTCTGCAGGTGGCAGCAAACATCACTGTGTTCTGAAGAATAGCCAGAAACACAATGGGAATAAGCTCTTGGGCGTGGTCTTTTATAGGGGTGTTTGTCCGCGGTCCGCAGACATGCGCACTGTCCGCGGACAGATCGAACACAAAAAAAGGATCAGAAAGTTTCAAAAGGTACATAGAAACTCAAGATTGCTATGTGGGACTTGTGCCATGGTGAGATTTTATTGAAAAATATTATGGATTAACTGAAAATGTACTTTTAAATTGTTCGGGGACACGAACAGTGTCCGCATTTCAGGACACACGATGAGCGTGGGCGCGGTCATATGATCTGTTTGCGAACTAGTCCGTGAAGGAAGCGCCTGTCCGCAGGACACCAAGTGCACGGAGATTGGTTAGCGCATGCGCATTGATGTCCTACGGACACTGTTCGTGTTCTGAAGTAATTAAAAGTGCGTCACACGTGAAACGAACATTTCAGGACACCGCGTGTGTTCGTAGAACAGTTTAAACTTGGTAGCGAACAGTAAGGACAGATATAGTGTTCTTCAGGACACGTGTAATTTAGTTTATGTACGAACATTTCAGGACACCAATTGTGTTCTTAGAACAGTTTCAATTGGGTAGCGAACACTGCGCACAGGTATAGTGTTCTTCAGGACACCTCCATTTTCGTTTACGTACGAACATTTCAGGACACCAATAGCGTTCTTAGAACAGTTTGAACTTGCTAGCGAACAGTACTGGACAGGTATAGTGTTCTTTAGGACACTTTAATTTTTGTTTGTTTACGAACAATTCAGGACACCGCATGTGTTCTTAGTACAGTTTCATGTTGTTAGCGAACACTATGAACAGTTGTACTGTTGTTCAGGACACATCATTTTCGTTTATTTACGAACATTTCAGGACAGCAATTGTGTTCTTAGGACAGTTTTAAGATCATAGCGAACATTACGGACAGATATAGTGTTCTTTAGAACACTTTCATTTTTGTTTCTTTACGAACATTTCAGGACACCACGTGTGTTCTTAGAACAGTTTCAACTTGCTAGCGAACAGTACGAACAGGTGTGGTGTTCTTCAGGACACCTCCATTTTCGTTTATGTACGAACATTTCAGAACACTCGCACTGTCCGCGGACACTTTTATTGTTTTTTAAAAAAAAAAAGAAACTATTCACAATACAATATAAAAATTAAACTTTATTTAACATATATTAATAATTTATGACAGAGAAGGTGAGGCAGAAACAGAAACAAAAACAGGAGAATTTGGGGTTTCAACATGATTGGTATTAGGTGAAGAAGGGATGGAAATCTCATCAAAACGTTTTGGATTATGGAGAGGGTTTGGGGATAATTGACTGGGATATGGTGAGGAGGGACAAGTACATGTGGGGCAATGGTATGACGTTTTTGTTTTAAAATGATCTTCAACAAAAGTTTTCAAATTATTAAAATTGGTCAACAATAAATCAATTTTTTCTTTTATGTTGTCAAGCGTGTTTTCCATAACAGCTTCTTCAGAGGTAGTTTCTATTTTGTTATGCTCTGTACAAAAAAAATATATATAGGTTAAATGTATACAAAATAATAATATTTAAATGGTTTATATTATAAAGTGTTTACCATTAGTTTCACTATCTTGTGACATTTCTTCATGTGGGAAATTGTCCTCTAGCCATTCCAGAGTACTAGACATTTCTGTGAGAAAAAAAAAAAGATAATATATTTTTTAATCTAATACAGAAAGTTTATAAATATATGAGTAAAATGAAGTACACTTACTATTTCTGGTAAGATAAGTCCTATGTATTTAGTGGGTCTGGTCTTGTTCTCAGTTCTGTTGTGTCTGTGAGGTTATTATGTTGGAAGCCAATTTATGTTCTTGTGGTATATTCCATTTCAGAACATATTGTATTTAAATGAATGGTTAGTGTGTTACATATATGGGTTACATTTCTTATGTATTACTATATATAATGTGTTTGTGTGCTGCTTTTTGAATTTGTTAAATGTTCCTATATTATGATATAACAATCAAACATACCCCCCCACTCCCCCCCACAGTTTTTTAGGTAGTGGTACTGTTCTCCGAACATGTCCGCGAACATTAAATAAGTTCGCGGACATCACGTTCATAAGAAGAGATCTAGTCAGTTCCATATGACATGTATATAAAGTCAAAGTCATTATTGTTAAGTATTGCTACTAAAAAACTATGAAATTCAGTGAAAAAACTTTGTTAAAGGGACGTTATGGTTAAGTTGCGCTACTAAAAACCTATGAAATTCAGTGAAAAAAACTTTGTTAAAGGGACGTTATGGTTAAGTTGCGGTACTAAAAACCTATGAAATTCAGTGAAAAAACTTTGTTAAAGGGACGTTATGGTTCCAAGTAAAACCGAAAACCCTTGAAATTCGCCAGTTATGGTAAGCTAAGCAACCATAACTCGTGCCACCACCGTGCACTGCTAAGACTAACACCCAGGACATCAAAGATGACATCACAAATGTCATTGATGACATCACTGATGACATCACATGTGTATGTACTTTTCATGAAATATGTGTACAAGGGATTCTTATTATAATGTTGCGAAACAAGTGTCAAGGATCATTGCAATAAATATCATACCCTAATTAGTGCATTGAACAATGCATTGATATAAATAGCATTCTATTATGGGGTTCTATCTAGTATACTAAGCTACTGATACAGAAACATAACATGGTGTGCAGTGTACAAGATGAAGGTATAATATTCGTAATGTTAATATGTTGAATAATGAAATGATAATTGTTTTCTTAATAGATTTTTGTGTACTGTAAAATATGTAATACGTAGCTAATAAAACATTACTATAGACAAAACACAAAGACACAAGAACACATACCAATATGGGTATATACAGGGAAAGTGAAGTTAGCAAAAAAGCACAAGTAGTAGCAGAAACAATTCATAACTTAACTGATTCTTTTCATGCAAATAAATGATTGCTCTGTTTTAAAGCTGCTATTGACCCTATGTATATGTATCACTTGATGTGATTGGACCCACAGGGAAAGTACAGCCATAAAAAAAAACAACAGAACTATCAGAAAGTGCTCATAAGTCTATTGATTATCTTTATGCACAAAAAGGATTGCTGTCTTTCAAGCTTGTGTCTTCCCGTATGTATATGTTTCATATGATGTGACTGGACTCTAACAGAATTACTGTAAGAACCTACTTGAAGGATACGTCTACAAATTAAATAAAATGTTTAGTTTCTGACTGTTACTGAAGAAAACCATGTGGCCTAGATATGTCAGCAAAAGAAAAAAGAGTGAGCCAGACATGTGATGTCATCAGTGATGTCCTGGGTGTTAGTCTTAGCAGTGCACGGTGGTGGCGCGAGTTATGGTTGCTTAGCTTACCATAACTGGCGAATTTCAAGGGTTTTTCGGTTTTACTTGGAATCATAACGTCCCTTTAACAACGTTTTTTCACTGAATTTCATAGGTTTTTAGTAGCGCAACTTAAACATAACATCCCTTTAACAAAGTTTTTTTTTACTGAATATATATATATATATATATATATATATATATATATATATATATATATATATATATATATATATATATATATGCTACCAAAAACCTATGAAATTCAGAAAAAAAACTATATATATATATATATGTATGTATATATATATATATATTCAGTGAAAAAACTTTGTTAAAGGGACGTTATGGTTCCAAGTAAAACCGAAAAACCCTTGAAATTCGCCAGTTATGGTAAGCTAAGCAACCATAACTCGCGCCACCACCGTGCACTGCTAAGACTAACACCCACGACATCAAAGATGACATAAAAAATGTCACTGATGACATCACTGATGACATCACATGTCTGGCTCACTCTTTTTTCTTTTGCTGACATATCTAGGCCACATGGTTTTCTTTAGTAACAGTCAGAAACTAAAAAAATGATTTTATTTGTAGACGTATCCTTCAAGTAGGTTCTTACAGTAATTCCCTTAGAGTCCAGTCACATCATATGAAATATATGCATAGGGGAAGACACATGCTTGAAAGACAGCAATCCTTTTTGTGCATAAAGATAATCAATAGACTTATCAGCACTTTCTGATAGTTCTGTTGTTTTGTTATGGCTGTACTTTCCCTGTACATGGTCATATTTGTATACATTGTACTCACACTACTTTCCTTAGGGTCCAATCACATCAAGTGATACATATACATAGGATAAATAGCAGCTTTGAAACAGCAATCATTTATTTGCATGAAAATAATCAGTTAGGTTATGAGTTGTTTCTGCTACTACTTGTGCTTTTTTGCTAACTTCACTTTCCCTGTATATACCCATATTGGTATGTGTTCTTGTCGCTTTTTGTTTTGTCTATAGTAATGCAATTATGTAATACATGGGTTTTATTAGCTACTTATTACATATTTCACAGTACACAAAAATCTATTAATAAAACAATTATCATTTCATTATTCAACATATTAACATTACGAATATTATACCTTCATCTTGTAGGCTGCACACAATGCTATGTTTCTGCATGAGTAGCTTAGTATACTAGATAGAACCCCATAATAGAATGCTATTTATATCAATGCATCGTTCAATGCACTAATTAGGGTATGATATTTATTGCAATGATCCTTGACACTTTTTTCGCAACATTATAATAAGAAACCCTTGTACACATATTTCATGAAAAGTACATACACATGTGATGTCATCAGTGATGTCATCAATGACATTTGTGATGTCATCTTTGATGTCGTGGGTGTTAGTCTTAGCAGTGCACGCTGGTGGCGCGAGTTATGGTTGCTTATCTTACCATAACTTGAGAATTTCAAGGGTTTTTCGGTTTTACTTGGAACCATAACATCCCTTTAACCAAGTTTTTGCACTGAATTTCATAGGTTTTTAGTAGCACAACTTAACCATAACATCCATTTAACAATTTTTTTTTACTGCATTTCATTGGTTTTTATTAGTGCAACGTCATCATAACATCCTTTTCAATAGATGAAGACCACTAGCATCTTAGGTCCTCAATGTGGGAACTCCAGGTGGTAAAAAAAAGATTTTTCTTCCCAAACCAGGACGCCTGCAGCATCACAGTGCAGGAAGGAATATCTTTTACCAGGATGGCCACCATGGAAAGGGAAGGTGGGGTCTATAAAGAGAACACAACAGGGCATGAGTGGGGGTGGGGGGGAACAGGAGAGAGACACGGGGCATGAGCGGGGAGTGGGGGGCAACAGCAGGGAGACACGGGGCATGAGGGGGGGTGTGGGGAACACGAGGGAGACACGGGGCATGAGAGGGGGGTGGGGGTCACAGGAGAGAGACACGTGGCATGAGCGGGGGGTGGGGGGAAACAGCGGGGAGACACGGGGCATGATCAGGGGGTGGGGGCAACAGGAGGGAGACACAGGGCATGAGAGGAGGTGGGGGTAACATGAGAGAGACACGGGGCATGAGAGGGGGCTGGGAGGTAACAGGAGAGAAAGACGCGGGGCATGAGCAGGGGGTGGGGGCACCAGCAGGGAGACACGGGGCATGAGCGGGGGTGGGGGGCAACAGCAGGGAGACACAGGGCATGACCAGGGGGTGGGGGGCAACAGGTGAGAGACACAGGGCATGAGCGGGGGTGGGGGGCACAGGAGAGAGACACGGGCATGACCGGGGGTGGGGGGAAACAGCAGGGAGACACGGGGCATGATCGGGGGGTGGGGGGCAACAGGAGAGAGACACGGGGCATGAGAGGGGGTGGGGGGTAACAGGAGAGAGACACAGGGCATGAGCGGGGGGTGGGGGGGCAACAGCAGGGAGACACAGGGCATGAGCGGGGTTTGGGGGGTAACAGGAGAGCGACAAGGGGCATGAGCGGGGGCAACAGCAGGGAGACACGGGGCATGACCGGGGGTTGGGGGGAACAGGAGAGAGACAAGAGGCATGAGAGGGGGGTGGGGGGTAACAGGAGAGAGACACGAGGCATGAGAGGGGGTTGGGGGGCAACAGCAGGGAGACACGGGGCATGAGCGGGGGATGGGGGGTAACAGGGGAGAGACACAGGGCATGAGCGGGGGTGGGGGGCAACAGCAGGGAGACACGGGGCATGAGAGGGGGGTGGGGGGTAACAGCAGAGAGACACAGGGCATTAGATGGGGGTGGGGGTAACAGGAGAGAGACACGGGGCATGAGAGGGGGTGGGGGGTAACAGGAGACAGACACGGGGCATGAGCGGGGGCAACAGCAGGGATACACGGGGCATGAGTGGGGGGTGGGGGGCAACAGCAGGGAGACACGGGGCATGAGCGGGGGTGGGAGGCAACAGGAGAGAGACACGGGGCATGAGCGGGGGGTGGGGGGCAACAGCAGGGAGACACGGGGCATGAGCGGGGGGTAACAGGAGAGAGACAGGGGGCATGAGCGGGGGCTGGGGGGCAACAGCAGGGAGACACGGGGCATGACCGGGGATGGGGGGAACAGGAGAGAGACACGGGGAATGAGAGGGGGTTGGGGGATAACAGGAGAGAGACACGGGGCATGAGAAGGGGGTGGGGGGCAACAGCAGGGAGACACGGGGCATGAGCGGGGGGTGGGGGGTAACAGTGGAGAGACACTAGGCATGAGAGGGGGTGGGGGCAACAGCAGGGAGACACGGGGCATGACCGGGGATGGGGGGAACAGGAGAGAGACACGGGGCATGAGAGGGGGTTGGGGGGTAACAGGAGAGAGACACGAGGCATGAGAGGGGGTTGGGGGCAACAGCAGGGAGACACGGGGCATGAGCGGGGGGTGGGGGGTAACAGTGGAGAGACACTAGGCATGAGAGGGGGTGGGGGCAACAGCAGGGAAACACGGGGCATGAGAGGGGGTGGGGGGTAACAGGAGAGAGACACGAGGCATTAGATGGGGGTGGGGGTAACAGGAGAGAGACACGGGGCATGAGAGGGGGTGGGAGGGTAACAGGAGACAGACACGGGGCATGAGCGGGGGCAACAGCAGGGATACACGGGGCATGAGTTGGGGTGGGGGGCAACAGCAGGGAGACACGGGGCATGAGCGGGGGTGGGAGGCAACAGGAGAGAGACACGGGGCATGAGCGGGAGGTGGGGGGCAACAGCAGGGAGACACGGAGCATGAGCGGGGGGTAACAGGAGAGAGACAGGGGGCATGAGCGGGGGGTGGGGGGCAACAGCAGGGAGACACGGGGCATGACCGGGGATGGGGGGAACAGGAGAGAGACACGGGGCATGAGAGGGGGTTGGGGGATAACAGGAGAGAGACACGGGGCATGAGAAGGGGGTGGGGGACAACAGCAGGGAGACACAGGGCATGAGCGGGGGGTGGGAGGGAACAGGGGAGACACGGGGCATGAGCATGGGGTGGGGGTACAGGGAAAGCACGGGGCATGAGCGGGGGTTGGGGGAGAAAAGGATGGAGACACGGCATGAGCAGGGGGTGAGGTGGAACAGGGTAAACATGGGGCATGAGCGGGGGGTGGGGGGCAACAGCAGGGAGACACGGGGCATGAGCGGGGGGGTGGGGGGCAACAGCAGGGAGACAAGGGGCATGAGAGGGAGGTGGGGGGTAACAGGAGAGAGACACGGGGCATGAGAGGGGGGTGGGAGGGCAACAGCAGGGAGACACAGGACATGCCCGGGGGGTGGGGGGCAACAGAAGGCGAGACACGGGACATGAGCGTGGGGTGGGGGGCAACAGCAGGGAGACACAGGGCATGAGCGGGGGCGGGGGAAAACGAGGGAGACACAGGGCATGATAGGGGCGTGCGGGGTAACAGAAGAGAGACACGGGGCATGAGCGGGGGCTGGGGGGTAACAGGAGAGAGACACGGGGCATTAGATGGGGGTGGGGGTAACAGGAGAGAGACATGGGGCATGAGAGGGGGTAGGGGGGAACAGGAGACAGGCACGGGGCATGAGCGGGGGCAACAGCAGGGATACACGGGGCATGAGCGGGGGCTGGGGGGCAACAGGGGGGAGACACGGGGCATGAGCGGGGGGTGGGGGGTAACAGGAGACAGACACGGGGCATGAGCGTGGGGTGGGGGCAACAGCAGGGAGACACAGGGCATGAGCGGGGGCGGGGGGAAAACGAGGGAGAAAGGGGATGAGACGGGTGTGGGGGGTAACAGAAGAGAGACACGGGGCATGAGCGGGGGCTGGGGGGCAACAGGAGGGAGACACGGGGCATGACCGAGGGTGGGGGGCAACAGGAGAGAGACACGGGGCATGAGCGGGGGGTGGGGGGTAACATGAGAGAGACACGGGGCATGAGCGGGAGGTGGGGGGAACACGAGGGAGACACGGGGCATGAGAGGGGGGTGGGGGTAACAGGAGAGAGACACGGGGCATGACCGGGGGTGGGGGGCAACAGCAGAGAGACACGGAGCATGACCGGGGGGTGGGGGGCAACAGAAGGGAGACACGGGGCATGACCGGGGGGTGGGGGGCAACAGGAGAGAGACACGGGGCATGAGAGGGGGGTGGGGGGTAACAGGAGAGAGACACAGGGCATGAGAGGGGGGTGGGGGTAACAGGAGAGAGAGACACGGGGCATGAACAGGGGGTGGGGGGCAACAGCAGGGAGACACGGGGCATGAGCAGGGGGTGGGGGGGCAACAGCAGGGAGACACGGGGCATGAGTGGGGGTGGGGGGCAACAGCAGAGAGACACATGGGGCATGAGCGGGGGGTGGGCGGGAGGGGATAGAGGCACACGGGGCATGAGCGGGGGTGGGGGGAGGGGGAGAGACACACGGGGCATGAGCGCGGGGTGGGCGGTAAGGGATAGACACACGAGGCATGAGCGGGGGGTGGGCGGGCGGGGATAGACACACGGGGCATGAGCGGGGGGGTGGGAGGGATAGAGACACACAGGGCATGAGAGGGGTGGGTGGGAGGGATAGAGACACACGGGGCATGAGCAGGGGGTGGGGGGAGGGGAGAGACACACAGGGCATGAGCAGGGGGTGGGGGGATGGGAGAGACACACGGGGCATGAGCGGGGGATGGGTGTTAGGGATAGAGACACATGGGGCATGAGCAGGGGGTGGGGGGAGGGGAGAGACACACAGGGTATGAGCAGGGGATGGGTGGGAGGGATAGAGACACACGGGGCATGAGCGGGGGGTGAGAGGGAGGGATAGCGACACACGGGGCATGAGCGAGGGCAGGGTGGGAGCTATAGAGACACACGGGGCATGAGCAGGGGGGTGGGTGGGAGGGGAGAGACACACGGGGCATGAGCGGGGGGTGAGTGGGAGACATAGGGGCATGAGCAGGGGGTGGGTGGGAGGGATAGAGACACGCGGGGCATGAGCGGGGGGTGGGCGGTAGGGGGAGAGACACACGGGCATGAGCGGGGGGTGGGTGGGAGGGATAGAGACACATGGGGCATGAGCAGGGGGTGGCGGGAGGGGAGAGACACACGGGGCATGAGAAGGGGGTGGGGGGCAACAGCAGGGAGACACGGGGCATGAGCGGGGGGTAACAGTGGAGAGACACTAGGCATGAGAGGGGGTGGGGGCAACAGCAGGGAGACACGGGGCATGACCGGGGATGGGGGGAACAGGAGAGAGACACGGGGCATGAGAGGGGGTTGGGGGGTAACAGGAGAGACACACGAGGCATGAGAGGGGGTTGGGGGCAACAGCAGGGAGACACGGGGCATGAGCGGGGGGTGGGGGGTAACAGTGGAGAGACACTAGGCATGAGAGGGGGTGGGGGCAACAGCAGGGAAACACGGGGCATGAGAGGGGGTGGGGGGTAACAGGAGAGAGACACGAGGCATTAGATGGGGGTGGGGGTAACAGGAGAGAGACACGGGGCATGAGAGGGGGTGGGAGGGTAACAGGAGACAGACACGGGGCATGAGCGGGGGCAACAGCAGGGATACACGGGGCATGAGTTGGGGTGGGGGGCAACAGCAGGGAGACACGGGGCATGAGCGGGGGGTGGGAGGCAACAGGAGAGAGACACGGGGCATGAGCGGGAGGTGGGGGGCAACAGCAGGGAGACACGGAGCATGAGCGGGGGGTAACAGGAGAGAGACAGGGGGCATGAGCGGGGGGTGGGGGGCAACAGCAGGGAGACACGGGGCATGACCGGGGATGGGGGGAACAGGAGAGAGACACGGGGCATGAGAGGGGGTTGGGGGATAACAGGAGAGAGACACGGGGCATGAGAAGGGGGTGGGGGACAACAGCAGGGAGACACAGGGCATGAGCGGGGGGTGGGAGGGAACAGGGGAGACACGGGGCATGAGCATGGGGTGGGGGTACAGGGAAAGCACGGGGCATGAGCGGGGGTTGGGGGAGAAAAGGAGGGAGGCACGGCATGAGCAGGGGGTGAGGTGGAACAGGGTAGACATGGGGCATGAGCGGGGGGTGGGGGGCAACAGCAGGGAGACACGGGGCATGAGCGGGGGGTGGGGGGCAACAGCAGGGAGACACGGGGCATGAGAGGGAGGTGGGGGGTAACAGGAGAGAGACACGGGGCATGAGAGGGGGGTGGGAGGGCAACAGCAGGGAGACACAGGACATGCCCGGGGGGTGGGGGGCAACAGAAGGCGAGACACGGGACATGAGCGTGGGGTGGGGGGCAACAGCAGGGAGACACAGGGCATGAGCGGGGGCGGGGCGAAAACGAGGGAGACACAGGGCATGATAGGGGCGTGGGGGGTAACAGAAGAGAGACACGGGGCATGAGCGGGGGCTGGGGGGTAACAGGAGAGAGACACGGGGCATTAGATGGGGGTGGGGGTAACAGGAGAGAGACATGGGGCATGAGAGGGGGTAGGGGGGGAACAGGAGACAGGCACGGGGCATGAGCGGGGGCAACAGCAGGGATACACGGGGCATAAGCGGGGGCAACAGGGGGGAGACACGGGGCATGAGCGGGGGTGGGGGGTAACAGGAGACAGACACGGGGCATGAGCGTGGGGTGGGGGCAACAGCAGGGAGACACAGGGCATGAGCGGGGGCGGGGGGAAAACGAGGGAGAAAGGGGATGAGACGGGTGTGGGGGGTAACAGAAGAGAGACACGGGGCATGAGCGGGGGCTGGGGGGCAACAGGAGGGAGACACGGGGCATGACCGAGGGTGGGGGGCAACAGGAGAGAGACACGGGGCATGAGCGGGGGGTGGGGGGTAACATGAGAGAGACACGGGGCATGAGCGGGGGGTGGGGGGAACACGAGGGAGACACGGGGCATGAGAGGGGGGTGGGGGTAACAGGAGAGAGACACAGGGCATGACCGGGGGTGGGGGGCAACAGCAGAGAGACACGGAGCATGACCGGGGGTGGGGGGCAACAGAAGGGAGACACGGGGCATGACCGGGGGGTGGGGGGCAACAGGAGAGAGACACGGGGCATGAGAGGGGGGTGGGGGGTAACAGGAGAGAGACACAGGGCATGAGAGGGGGGTGGGGGTAACAGGAGAGAGAGACACGGGGCATGAACAGGGGGTGGGGGGCAACAGCAGGGAGACACGGGGCATGAGCAGGGGGTGGGGGGCAACAGCAGGGAGACACGGGGCATGAGTGGGGGTGGGGGGCAACAGCAGAGAGACACATGGGGCATGAGCGGGGGGTGGGCGGGAGGGGATAGAGGCACACGGGGCATGAGCGGGGGTGGGGGGAGGGGGAGAGACACACGGGGCATGAGCGGGGGTGGGCGGTAGGGGATAGACACACGAGGCATGAGCGGGGGGTGGGCGGGCGGGGATAGACACACGGGGCATGAGCGGGGGGTGGGAGGGATAGAGACACACGGGGCATGAGCAGGGGGTGGGTGGGAGGGATAGAGACACACGGGGCAGGAGCGGGGTGTGGGTGGGAGGGATAGAGACACACGGGTATGAGCGGGGGTGAGTGGGAGGGATAGAGACACACGGGGCATGAGCAGGGGGTGGGGGGAGGGGAGAGACACACGGGGCATGAGCAGGGGGTGGGGGAGGGGAGAGACACACAATGCATGAGCAGGGGGTGGGGGGATGGGAGAGACACACGGGGCATGAGCGGGGGATGGGTGTTAGGGATAGAGACACATGGGGCAGGGGGTGGGGGGAGGGGAGAGACACACAGGGTATGAGCAGGGGATGGGTGGGAGGGATAGAGACACACGGGGCATGAGCGGGGGGTGAGAGGGAGGGATAGCGACACACGGGGCATGAGCGAGGGCAGGGTGGGAGCTATAGAGACACACGGGGCATGAGCAGGGGGGTGGATGGGAGGGGAGAGACACACTGGGCATGAGTGGGGGGTGGGTGGGAGACATAGGGGCATGAGCAGGGGGTGGGTGGGAGGGATAGAGACACGCGGGGCATGAGCGGGGGGTGGGCGGTAGGGGGAGAGACACACGGGCATGAGCGGGGGGTGGGTGGGAGGGATAGAGACACATGGGGCATGAGCAGGGGGTGGCGGGAGGGGAGAGACACACGGGGCATGAGCAGGGGATGGGTGGGAGGGATAGAGACACACGGGGCATGAGCAGGGGGAGAGAGGGAGGGATAGAGACACACGGGGCATGAGCAAAGGGTCGGTGGGAGGGATAGCGACACACGGGGCATGAGCAGAGGGGTGGGTGGGAGGGGAGAGACACACGGGGCATGAGGAGGGGGTGGGTTGGAGGGGAGAGACAGACTGGGCATGAGCACGGGGTGGGTGGGAGGGGAGAGACACACAGGGCTTGAGCAGGGGGTGGGTGGGAGGGGAGAGACACACGGGGCTTGAGCAGGGGGTGGGTGGGAGGGGAGAGACACACGGGGCATGAGCAGGGGGTGGGTGGAAGGGGAGAGACACTTGGGGCATGAGCGGGGGGTGGGTGGGAGGAGAGAGACACACGGGGCATGAGCGGGGTGTGGGGGGAGGGAGAGAGACACACGAGGCATGAGCGGGGGGTGGGGGGTGAAAGAGAGACACAGGAGGCATGAGCGGGGGGTGGGGGGAGGGAGAGAGACACACGAGGCATGAGCGGGTCATGAGCGGGGGTGGTCGGGAGGGCTAGAGACACACGGGGCATGAGCGGGGGTGGGTGGGAGGGCTAGAGACACACGGGGCATGAGCGGGGGGTGGGTGGGAGGGCTAGAGACACACGGGGCATGAGCGGGGGGTGGGTCGGGATGGCTAGAGACACACGGGGTATGAGCAGGGGGTGGGGGGAGAGACACACGGGGCATGAGCAGGGGGTGGGAGGGAGTGCTAGAGACACACGGGGCATGAGCGGGGGGTGGGTGGGAGAACTAGAGACACACGGGGCATGAGCGGGGGGTGGGTGGGAGGGCTAGAGACACGCGGGGGGTGAGTGGGAGGGCTAGAGACACACGAGGCATGAGCGTTGGGTGGGTGGGAGGTCTAGAGACACACTAGGCATGAGCGGGGTGTGGGGGAGAGACACAGGGGGCATGAGCGGGGTGTGGGGGGGAGGGAGAGAAACACACGGGGCATGAGCGGGGGGTGGGTGGGAGGGCTAGAGACACACGGGGCCTGAGCGGGGGGTGAGTGGGAGGGCTAGAGACACACGGGGCATGAGCGGGGGGTGGGGGGAGGGAGAGAGACACACGAGCATGAGCGGGGGGTGGGCGGGAGGGGGAGAGACACACGGGGCATGAGCGGGGGTGGGAGGGAGGGAGAGAGACACACGGAGCATGAGCTGAGGTGGGGGGAGGGAGAGACACACACGGGGCATGAGCGGGGGTGGGGGGAGGGAGAGAGACACACAGGGCATGAGCGGGGGGTGGTGGGGAGGGAGAGAGACACACAAGGCTTGAGCTGGGGGGTGGGGGAGGGATCGAGACACACGGGGCATGAACGGGGGATGGGGGGACAAACAAAAACACGGACATGCCGCACGGACATGAGTTCTTGCAGCAGATCCCGCTCCTCGGCCCTCCGCTGGCCACCATGTGCGATGGCGTGAGCGGGGGGCTGGAGGAACAGGGGACACACGGAGCATGAGCGGGGTGGGGGGGACAGGAAGGACACACGGGGCATGAGCGGGGGTGGGGGGGACAGAAATGACACACAGGGCATGAGCGGGGGTGGGGCAGACATGGGGCATGAGCGGGGGTGGGAGGAACAGGAGACAGACATGCTCCTGCTGACCTGCAAAGCCTCTCATGCGGGAAAGAAAGATGGCGGGCGTCTCTGAAGCCAGACGCACTTCACGCTTTCACCGCATCCAATGAGAGAGCATGTCAGATGTCTGCGGACATCACGCAAGCTGCTGGCCCAATCACCGTCCTGTCCGCGGAGCGAACAGGGAAGTCCGTCCGCGGACCGAACACAGATATCACTAATTTTTTTGCCCTACTTTTTGGTCCTTTTAAAAAAAACTACTAGACGGATTTTCACCAAATTTGCAAAAGCTTTCGGGACCAAGCCGCTGCTCCTGGTCCAAATTTGGTGAAAATCCGTCTAGCGGTTTGGGATGTCCCATTCAGTCTATGGGAAAAAAAAAAGTTTTGGGACCCCCCCTATAACTCTGCCCCCCCTGGACGAATCCTCACCAAACTTTTCAGAATAATTCAGAGTGGCCCAAATACTTTTTTGCAAAGTTTGGTGAGGATTCGTCCACGGAGAGCGAAGTTATAAGCCGCCCAAAAAGTGCTCTTCTTATGGAAACACCAACTTAATCATAACCACATGGCCACTACCGTGGCCATGTAATATATATACATACATATATATAATTGTGTATTTTGGCTAAACAAAATAACCTTAACATAAGATAATTTAGTAAACAACACATATGAGATTAAAATCAAACATACAATAAAATAAATTGCATCTTAATAAAGAGTATTTAGTAAGCTTTACTCAATATATACACAACCTATACGTTCAGAACATAACAACTCTCCTTTTCACAACACCCTTCTTTATTCTCACCCAATCCCCCACACATACCTCCATCACTCTCCGACCACTCCTCTCATTCTACTTCCTCACCCACAACTCCTTCTTTTTATCAATAGTATTTCTCAGCTTTCTACCACACAATCAGATTCCGTAGCTCTTCTAAGCCAGGGTGGTGAAATCTTGGAATTTTCTTTCCTTCCTCTCATAAACTCAAATGGGCTCACACCGGTTTCAGCATGAGGCGCCATGCAAAGTCTCTCATTGCCACCTTTTAATCTTCTCCACACACACCCGCCATTCTCACAGCCTCCATTATGCATCTATTTATTCTTTCAACTCTCCCATTTCCCTCCTGGGCGGGTAAACCGCAGTCTTTTTGTGCTTTATCTCACACCACAACAAATACTCTCCAAAATAGCCTCCAGCAAACTGCCTACCATTGTCTGTCGTAATTGAGCTAGGCAAACCACTCTCTCTCATATACACCCTGCAAGAACTCCATAACCATTTCTCCAGTAGCCTCACACACGATCTTAAACTCAGTCCAGTGCGACAGCAAAACCATCATAACCAGTACCAAATTTCCACAACCTCCTTCCAATTCAACAGGGCCCCACACACCACTGGCCAAATCACTCCTCATCCTTTCACGAACATCCACCTTCACAAGTGACTGGGTTCACAACCAGCCTCTTTTCATGTATTTCACACTCCATACACTCCCCCAGCCATCTCTCGATTTCATAATCAAATCCCGGCCACCAATAGACACTTCTCATAACAGCCTTGGTCTTCGTGACACCAATGTGCCCTTCATCGGAAATCTCGGCCAATGTCCTCTACACCATCTTTGGAACAACAGCACCGTCCCACCATTACAACATTCCTGCTTTTACAGGTAACTCTACTCAAACCTCCATCCCTCTTCTCCACTCAACAACCTTTTCTCTGGCCTCCTTGAATCACAATTTTTAAAACTCTTTTCCTCAGAGGCGCACACCTCAGAGCCTCTCTCCACCCCTGCTGGACACAATTCCATCAGGAGTAACGTACACTGCATCTGTTATTTCTGACTGCCCATCTTCTTCCATGCCACCTATTATTGACAGGTGGTAATGTAGTGGAGCAGATTTATATATCGTAGGCGACCATACCCCCCTGCCTCCCCTGTATTGGACCCATGGGGCTGTGTCCTGTCTAACACCAACTACTGTACCAATACCGCAGCGAGCCTATGGAAGACAGTATCCATTAAGACAACCATATCGAATGCACCCTCGAGTTGATGATAGCTCGCAGGAGGAACTCTCTGAAGGAATATGAGAAAGGGCTAAGAAAATAAACTGATAACGTCATACGAAAGTGTGTACAATGTCTTGGAATACTGGACGAAGATGATGCATGGATCCTAGAGGAGAAATAATGAAGTAAAAAAGCAAGTGAATCTTAAAGTCTAAAAGAAGAACATTACAGGGTAAAGATTGCTGCTGAAACCAAAGTATATAGAATGTACATATGCTGAAACGCAAGATAGATTAAGTCATCGTTTAGGCTACTTACAAATAGTAAATAGAAGGCAGGCGGACCCGCCATTGTACAGAAACTGGAAATTGGTATTATGAAATGATAAGCCAAGAATTATGAAGAAAGAATGAAAGGTTGTTTCGCAGTAGAATAATAGGGTGCTGGAACTTCGTTGTGAGGCTGTCTTGCCTGAAGTCAAGAACTGAGAAGTTGCGGTCAGCTATCTACAATGAGGAGAAACATGTGTGCGGAGGAATCTTCTTACGTTAAGGTGCAAGGAAGAACACAATGAATGCCAAGTCTTTATTGATTTAAAACATTTAATAGCTTGCAGAATTAACAGAATCGTGGTCTCTTGTCACTTCAGCCAAGGATGGAAATAGAGCTTGAACTTGTAGTTCCAGATATGATAGCGAGTGCCCTCATTCCCATTGCATTCCGAGGACAAGAATACTGCAAGGCCAACCATCTCTCACACATGCCTTCTGCCAAGAGAATTTCATGGCAGAAGGCATGTGTGAGAGATGCTGGGCTAATTGGGTGGTAGGGCAGCCTCCTGTCCGATCTACTTGCACCTGGGTCTTGGCTTACGTGCTGCTAATTGAACCGAATGTTCCAGGCATGGCACCAGCATGCCAACCATTACAAGTCCTGGTGGCCCAAGATCTCAGGCGGTGGAAATCATAAGTCCCCATTGCCATAGAGTGCCATAGGACTCCTTGGAAGTGGGGAGACGGAAGCACCGGCACCGCTCTTAATGGTGCTGGTGCTTCAGTTTACACTGTGGGGCTGATGTGCCCGACAGGTCAGACCTGCCGGGCGCAGAGGCCCCTGCAGGCACAGTTGTAGTCTGCCAGTCCAGAATGTATCCCGGTACGTTGCTACTGGCACCCTTAATTCCAGAATGGCAGACTTGTAATGAGGCCCTTTGCCTTTTTCAAAATGTTCATTACGTGTTTCACACCTGTTTCCATTTCATTCATGGGATTCTCAAATCTTTCCTTCAGTTCGGTATTTAGTAATATTTGCACAGCATCTCTTTACTTTGATATTCAATAATACATGCTTTTTATTTGAGCTCCTTCACTTTAAAGGTCAGCGTTTTGTCCGTAGCATTCAAAAACCCCTTAGTTCGGGTTCCAGTCTATTGTGCATACATTTCTTTTCAACTGGCATCACCATATGCCTTGGAGTAGTCCCAGGAACGCCCCGGTATGAGTGATCCCTCTATTTAACTCACTGGTCCTCGGCAGCTCCTCTGGGCAGTCTCTCTATTTCTCTTCTTGGCTCTGTGCACACTTTCCTGTGGGTCTGCAAGCAGTGCTTGTATGCCACGAATCCCACTGTGGGTTGCTGGTAGCTTTGCTTCTCTCTCGTGGACGCTGCCAGTTGCCCATAGCCTCTGTGAGTCCTCCATGTCCCACAGCTCTGGCTGTGGGCACCATATAGAGAGGAATCCATCAGCCTTGGTACTTGCACGGCAGCTCGGGCCCGCGGTCACAACTTTCTGACAGCAAACGCTGGCGTCCCGGCCACCAGGCAGGAGTCTTCTCGGCAGCCTTCTTCTTTGCTGGACTTCAACCCTCTCAGGCTTGGTTCTCCCAGCCCAGCTTCTCGCCTGCTGGTCTCCCCTTCCTTGCAGTGAGCATAACCTTTAATGCAACATTAGCTCATTAACAGGTTGCAGGTCCAAGCCGTTTTGTGCAATTGCCTGACTACAATTACTGGTATTCTCTGGACATGCCTGACCCGCACAATAGTTTTCAGGCCTCTTCCTCGTCTCAGTACCAGAGTGGTGCAACTGCAGGTTAGTGTATGCGACTCTGGTCACCTCTTCCCCGTCCCAGTACTAGAGTGGTATGACTGACGTGAAATAAAATGAAGCGATTGGCAACAACCTATAAAGGTAGGGGGAGGGTAAGGTTTGCTCTTACAAGGGAAAGAGGGATACCATGGGCCTCATTACGACCCAGGCTGTAAGGGGTTAACGGCGCCGTGAAAGGTGGCAGCACCGTTAACCCCTTACCGCCTAATTACGAGGTTCCTTTGCGGGTCCCTACCTTAACGGCTGGTAACCCCGTTCAGAACTCACATTTCCCCTGTTCTTCATTCCTTGCATTTGGTCCCAGTAGCCAAACAAATTCAGTTCTAATCCCTCTTTTTAGTACATCAAGCTTTTTTTGGGTAAGTGTGGAATACTAACAACTTAAAACATCCCTATTTTCCCCAACATCCTTTGCGCTTGCAGGAGGCGTATTTGGTTGAAGTAGCCAGAATGAGATACTATCGGGTTCAAGGGCATGCCATTTCAGTTGCTGCATCCAAACTCTGGAATGCTCTTCCAGGGGCTCTCCGGGCATTTCAGGATCACGTGCATTTCAGTTGATCATTAAAAACCTTGTGCTATTGATGCTCTTATGTATGGCTTCTTGCTTTTGGCTTTTGCTCTGCTTTTCGGCGCTTTGGGAGAAAGTTGGCCTTTACAAAACATTTAAGAAAACATGACATACTATATAATCAGCAATAGATAAACCACTGCTGGAAAAGACCAAGCACAAGCATGGAGATGGGACTTTGACCAATGACAAGGGCGGGAGGTGTCAAAATGAGCCGTGTGCAGACCAATGAAGAAGATGGATAGTTAGCCATTGTTCTGACTTAATATTTGAAATGCCCTTGTGAATAGAGCAACGGACATGTATCTCCACAGAGCTGATTTCATGGTATTAGGTCAATACATTTTTTTCAAAAAAGCAACAAAAAAACGCTTTAGAAAGACCATTTTGTGACCACATGCAGAGGTCTTTCTAAATTGAACTGTCAGCCCCTGCAATGTACACAAGCGCGTGCAGGGGCTGACAGGCATGCCAGGACCCAGAAGCGGACACAACGGAGAATGGGTATGCGTGTGTATGTTTGTGTGTGTGTTGCGTGGCTGTGTGTGTGTGAGTGTTTGTGGGAGGGGAGTACTGAAGGAGCGGGGTTCGGGAGGAGAAACCCCCTGATTTTGAACAAATCCTGTTGGTGGAGGGTGTGGAGGGTGCGGCGGGGGTGGGGGTGGCTAGCGGGTGTGAGGCAATGTGGATTTTTGCTTTTTGCAGGCCGCCCAAAATCAGACCAAAAAAACGCTCTTTTTGTTGGGCGATCTACAAAAAGCGAAATTATTACAAAGAACTGATTTCATGGGGGTATCTCAGTAGGCCAGGTGTGCTGATTTCTTTTTTTTTTTTAAACATGTTGTTATTGGCATTTGTATCGATACAGCCATGCTTTCACAAGTACTTGTAGTTATATATGAACAAACAGCACGGGTCCAACGTGAGTCCTGAACTCTCCCCCCTCCCCAACACCCCATCCCTCCCATCGGAATACGGATGTAGTCTCTGTACCGGCTTCAAGTTCTCTAGAGTCCCAGTTCAGGTAAAAAGATCCAAGATACGGATTTTGTGGGGGCATCATTGTAACATGTAGTCACTCTGTAGATGTTCTAGAGCTGTGCCCCAGACTGTGTGAAACTTTTGGGCTTCTCCCTCGAGGTTGTATGTGATTCTTTCCATGGGAATATGGGACCATATTCGTTGGAGCCAGTCCAGGTTGGACGGTGGAATTTGTTGTTTCCATTTTTGGGCTATTTCTAGCCAAGCCGCAGTTAGGAATCCCATCAAGTTCTTTTTCTGGGAAACCGTCAATGACCTGTCTTTAGGGTGCCACAGACCATACCTCCTCCTGCAGGTTTTCGGCCCCTTCGAACATGGCTTGCATGTGGGTTTTGATTTCTGTCCAGAATTGTGTAAGCTTCGGGCAGTCCCACCACATGTGTCTCCAATCCGAGGGACATCCCCTCCAGCATTTGTTTTGCGTTGATGGATACATTTTATGTGACTTTCGGGGGTGTAATGCCATTGGACCATAATTTTAATCCAGGCTTCCCTCACTTGTATGGCTTTTGACCATTTAGGGATGATGTTCCATAGGTAGTCCCAGTGTTCTTTTGAAATCGCTTTCCCCAGCGCGTTCTCCCATCTTTTCATATATAGCCATTTGACGTTTTCTGTCGGTGTATTGAGGAATCTGTACATGGTTGACACAAATTTATTGGTTCTGGGGTTAGACAGTATGTATTTTTCGAATGGAGTCAGGTTCCTGCTCACTGCTAATTTTATCTGTGGGGTGGAGAGCCAGTGGCACAGTTGCACATATTTAACTGTGTCCTTAGATGACAGCCCCAGGTCTTTACAGTCTGAGAATGATCAGATTTGTTGCCCCGTGAACATGTCTCCGACTTTTGTGCAATTTGCCACTTCCAATTTGTGATAAGCCCCCTTCTCCATGCCGGGTTGGAATTCAGGATTGTCTATTATCGGCATGAAGGGAGCTGGGTCAATTGTTAGGATTCCGTTTCGGGTCGACTTATTCCATATGTCTAGTGGAGTACTCAGCACCTCGCTGATGCAAACATTTGGATGTCTGTTCTCCGGCTTTTTCCACAGTACTTTGCGCAGTCGGTTTCTGGCCACTGCTCCATCTTGTGCCTCCCATATCTTTTGTGTGGTGTTGGGGATCCATTCTTTGAGGACCCACAATTGGGCCGCCTCGTAGTATCTTCTAAAATGTGGCAGCGCCATAACCCCCCATTCTCTTGGCATTGTTAATGTCTGACTCGATAGTCTCTGAGATTTATTTTGCCATATATCTCTCGAAGTTGCCTTTGTGAGGGCTTTAAAGAAAGTGGTGGGCACTCGGATCGGGAGTGCCTGGAAAGTGTACATCAGCCTTGGAAGGACTGATATCTTTATTACCGTCATTCTTCCCCACCACGATACCGAGAGTGGATTCCACTTAGGCAAATCTTCTTTGATCTTTTCTAGGAGGCGCGCAAGATTTTCTGCATAGAGATTGGCAGTTTTATTTGTGAGGGATACTCCTAAGTATTTGATCATTTTCTCTGCTATTTTGAGTTGGAGCTCCTTCGCCAGGATTTGGATGTCCGCATTGTTCCCAGCTAGAGTTAAGATTTCTGATTTGTGTCTGTTGATTTTCAGTCCGGATATGGAGCTGTATGTTTCTATTTCCCTAATCAGAGCCGGAAGGGATTCCTTTGGGTTCGATAGCACCAGGATCATGTCATCTGCGTATGCCATTGCTTTATGTGTTGTTCCTCCCATGTCGATACCCTGTATTTCTGGAAGTTCCCTGATCCTCTGCAGTAGTGGTTCCAGGAAAATGGCGTACAGTAGCGGGGAGAGTGGGTACCCCTGTTTGGTGCCTCTTTGAATTTTGAATGAGTCAGTGAGTTCCCCATTCATCGCGATCCGAGCCGATGGGTTGTTATAGTTAGTTCGTATCATATTTATATATTCCTTTCCCAACCCCATTTTTTCTAGGATGTGAAATAACATTGACCATTCCACCCGGTCGAACGCTTTTTCTGCGTCATAAGCTAGGAGAAGGGCCTCAGTTTTCGTGTGTCCAATCTTTTCTATCAGGTGTGTGATCCGTCTGGTGTTATCGTGGGTCATTCTGTTGGGGATAAATCAGGCCTGGTCCTGATGGATTAGTTTGCGAATTACCTCCGTTAAGCGTTTGGCCAGAATTTTGGTATATAATTTTGCGTCCCGATTGATTAAAGCTATGGGGTGGTAAGAGCTGGGAGCTTCCGGATCTTTCCCTTTTTTGTGGAAGACTAGGATCTTCACCTCGTTTATAGAAGGGGTGATATCTGTGTGATCCTTGAAGGTGTTAAATAATTCAGTTAGATACGGGGTCAGTTCTCTTATGTATGTTCTATAAAATTGAGCAGTGAATCCGTCTGGACCTGGTGCTTCATTCTTGGGTAGTTCCCTTATCGCCGCCTCCACTTCTTCTTCGGTAATGGGCTCGTCCAGTCTCTGCTTCTCCTCTTGCGTCACTGTTTGCAGTGTTACGTTTTTCAGGAATGCTACCTGGTCAGCCTCTCTCGGATTTTCAGTGGCATAGAGTTTTTGATAATATTGTTGAAAGATTTTCCCCATCTCGGTAGTTAACGTGCTCCTTTGGTCATGTTCATCTGCCAGAGCTTTAATTGATTGGCTTTGTTGTTTGCCCCGCAATTGTCTAGCTAGCAACTTGTCTACCTTATTTGACTTCGTGTAATACCAGTGCCTCAGTTGTAGGAGGTGTTGTTCGGCTCGTTTGGTGCGTAAGGTCTCTAATTGGCCCTGTACATGTCTGTATGCTCTATTCACTTTAGGGGAATTACTGTGCGCCATTTCTCTTCTCAGTTCCGTGCTCTTTGCCTCTAATTCTGCTTCCCACTTATTTAGCTGTTTGGTTCTTTGCGCTGAGAGTGCTATGATATGACCACGTATCACCATTTTATATGCCTCCCACAGGGTGGACTTGGAGATGCCCTGCTGATCATTCTCGATGAAGTACTCATTAGATCACTCTTTAATGGCCTCTCTCATAATTGGATCTTGAGCGATTCCCCTCGGCAGCATCCATCTCCATAGGCCTACACTTAGTAAGGAGACTGATCCATAGGGGGGCATGATCGGACAAGGAAATGTGCTCACCTCAGCCTCTCGGATTTCCCCAAGCAGGCTCGACAAAGTCCATATGTAATCAATTCTGGAACTAGTATCATGTACATCCGAGAAGTGGGTATATCCTGGCGACGAGCCTCTATGTCTCCTCCACGTGTCTTCTAGGGCTAGTTTTGACATTGCTTTTTGGAGAGATTTGGACGATGTGCCCTGCCCCACATGTCTTGGAGTCGAGCTATCTATGTTTTAGTCCCATACTAAGTTGAAGTCTCCTGATAGGACGATCTCTGCCTTCGCAAAGGTTTCTAGTTTGTTTAAACAATCCCTTATGAATCCGTCTTAACCTACATTGGGGGCGTATATTGTCGCAATTGTCAAAGGGGGGTCTTCCACTAGTATGTTCGCAAATAGGTATCTGCCGTTAGTATCCGAAAGCATGCCCTGTATTTGTACGTTCATGGTATTGGCAAATGCTATCAAAACTCCCCTCTTCTTGTCTGGGGCGTTGGCTTGGAGAATATGTGTGTATCCTTTGATTTTAATTTTCCCTTTGTCCTGTTTCCGTATGTGTGTCTCCTGCAGTGTCAAGATGTCGAAACGCTCGTTGTGTAGGTAATGTTCCATCTTTTTCCATTTGACCGGGGAGTTCAGCCCTGTATATTATATGTAAGGATTTTCAGGCCCATTTTTGTACCTGTTCTCTAGTCTTGCTTTCCACGCCGGTGTCTGTCGATGTGTGAATTCCGTATTCCGATGTGCTCCCCCTCTTCCCCGTCCAACTTCCCCTCCAACAGATCCCAAAAAACTCACCCCCATAACAAGCCTGATGAGGACACTGGGCCCTAAGATCCCTGGGGCGGATTGCCTCTCGCGCCATGCCCTCTTATCTCAGGTACACTAATCGTGGGGAGTCCTAAACCATACTTGTGGTGTTCGTTGTGGTACAGTACTTCCCGGAACTGGCCGACCTTATAGATTGCCGAGGTCCGACCATCTCTATCTTGTTCCATAGGTTGTCTCGGTGGTATTAGGAGGTTGCTCCCTGAGACGGCGAGGATGGTGAATCCCTGCGTTCTCTGTTTTTGGTATGTCTCTGCCCTTTGGGTGCCCTGGTTTGCCAGCCTCCCAATAGTTTGCGCCCTCTCGCGGAGTCACTGGATCGTGATCTCCCTTTCATGTCGTCTTGCAGGTTCAGTATTCTCCGGCCTTCTTCGCACATCGTTATTCATTGTTGTGTGCCTTCCCAGGCAAACAAAAGGCCAAAGGGGAAGGTCCATTTATACCTGATCTGTCTGGCGGTGAGTTCTTTTGTGATAGGGGACATTTCTCTGCATCGTTGGAGAGTAGACTGGGCCAAGTCTTGAAATAATTGCACATTGACTCCATTCATTTTTATCTGGTCCATTGTCCTTGCCTGCCTTAGGATTTGTTCTTTCTGTGTGTATGAGGCCATGGCTACCAACACATCTCTTGGGCGGTTCCCGGACCCCCCTTCTCTTCATGGGCCCACTCTGTGAACCCTATCTACGAGGATCGCTCACTCGTCTTCTGCACTGATTATGTCTCTGAACACCTGTTGCACAGCAGATTTTAAATCTTAATCCCCAATCGTTTCTACCATGTTCTTGATGCGGATGTTAGATCTCTGTGACCTGTTTTCTACGTCCTCTCATTGAATCTCTAAATTGTGCGCGAGCCTGACCAGGTGTTCTTGTGTTTCCGCGCATTGTTGTGTTTCGTCATCCAGGTTCTGGACTGTTCTCTCTAGGATGTCCGTTCTCTCTTTGAGTTTGCCCAAATCCACTTTTAGTTCTTGTACTGTTTGTTTCAGCTCGCTTTTTATGGATTCAAACTGTGAGTGCATTGAGGTCATAAATTGGCCCTAAAATTCTTTAAACCAGTCTCTCATATCTTCCTTAGTAGCCATACCCAAACCTGCTGGGTCTGTGTTTGGAGATCATTCGTTGTCCTTATGAAAGGGCGCCTTCTTTTTACTTTGCATGTCGGCCCCCAAAGTAGAGCCAGACCTTGGTCCTGTTTCGCTTTAGGTGTTATCGCCTGAGATTGTTTACTCCTGGACCTTGACATGTGTGCTGACTATTGATCTCGCTTGCGTCTGGTCGCCACCTGCACTCTCACTTTCTCTGGGGGCGATATCAGCGGGCCCCCCGTGTGTCATTAAAGTCCAGTGCCCCTTTTGCTGCCTTCACTTGCCGCCTTGGTGTCTGGTAAAGTTGAGTGTCCAATGGGGCTGCCACCTGTGTATGTGCTGTTGGTGGGGGGTAGGGCACGGACCCCTCGTTCCGTTATCTGCCCTGGGTATAGCACCGAAGATTTGGACTTCTCCTGGGTTATGGGGAAAGGATTATGTGTTTTGTTACAAGCGGCGCGGCCTCCTTCTTCCCCGGGGGCTCCTAAGATCAAAACAGGCCTCCTCACCTGCTTTCCTGAGCGGGCACAGTGTGTCGTCTGTCCGCCGCCCCCTCCGCTCCTTGGTCTCCTGGAGGTGCTAAGCTGTGGACCCCACGTGCCTTCTCTCCTTGTTGGGCACTCAGGGTTGTAGGAGGGAGCCTGTTCCCTGATCGGCTCCGCTTCGAGCTCCGGTTCTTCAGAGCGTGTTGGCCCGCGCTCCGCGTAGTGCGGAGGAGGCCGCATCTCCTCAAGCTTCGCCTCGCCCGCCTTCCAGCGCCTGTTTCTTCTCCCTCTGGCGACCGGCGGTGCTCGCTTCTGGCGGGGGCCCAACAACACTGCCCGCGCGACTCTGGAGACTCTCTGGTTGTCCGACGTTCCTCCGATCCGCTCGGTATGGAGGGCGTTGGCCACTTTGATCATCGGGGGGGACCTTTCCCAGCCTCTGCCTGCTGAATGGGCACGAATCGACCGGCAGGGTCCTCACACCTTCCCCGGCCCCGGACTCGCCTGCTTACCGCAGATCTGAGTCTCCGTGTTGCCGGCGGCGTCTCTTCACAGTGGCAGATCGAGGGCGCAGGATTCCATTTTCTCCCCTCTCTCTGTCGCCCACGGCTCTCGTCCTCGTAGGTGCATCCACCGGTAACGCTTATCTTCCGGGGGACCTCGGCTGCATTATTGTTCAGCTTAGTTGCGTCGGCCCTGAGCCGGGAGACGGCTCACGCACGTCTTCCCTGCTTGGTGGCCATCTTGGAATCAGGTGTGCTGATTTCTGCAGCTAAACGTGAATACCTATATACTTTTCGGGATGGGAACTCACCGCCTCAGGACTCTAGGTGCCACTCTTATACTTCACACATTTAAGTGCAACAACTTTTTTGTGGCCCTTTAAAGATTCTGTCACTGTACACACTGTTCTTTATAGATAATTTCCTCTGCAAACATCTTTTTTTTCCCACACTGTATCAACAGGCATGAAACGCACACACACACCAAGTCATGTTCAGAAGATTACCTTTTCTTTTATAGTGCACATAATACTTCTAGGCAGTTGTTGGTGTTCTTGTTTAGAGGGTAGCTCACACTGTGTCCTCTCTAGGATCTTGATTGATTTTTCCTGTACCAGGCACAGTGCGTAATACTCTTGCTGCTTGTGCTTTTGTTTTTTTTGTATGCTGCCCACTGGGTCACTCCTGGGTGCGTGAGTACGTTTCTTGTCCATGGCACAGTCAAAATGGAATTCTCTCTAGGTACTTGAGCAAAGTTTATGGGATAGAACACAGTCATCCAAATGCAACCACAACAATTGAGGAAACTAGGGTGTAGGTTGGATGTTTGCTACAGGTGCCACGGTGAGTGAATTGGCCTGATGCGAACAGACTTCCTGAAGAAAATATGAATTTTCCTGAAGACTCACTCGCCCTTTTACCAGTGTCAGAGTTCCTAATGAAGGAGGTAAAATTGATTCTTTGTGCAAATGAAAATACAGGATTTTGCAGTGTGATTCACTAATCCTGTTACCTTCCTGTATGCCGCGTGTGACCATGCTACTCCTTTATAAATTAATTGTGTGCTGGCAGGGAAAGAAAGTTATAGCTTCTCCTCATAGATTCATACTCATCTAAAAGTGCCAGGTTGTCATGTGGTTGTCAATCATAAGATCTAGCCAACAGCTGGGTCTTAGTGAAATGTAAGCAGAAGGTAAATACAAAGAAATCAACTATTTTCATACTCTCTCACAAACTGCACTTTCACTGTGTGAAGTAAGGACCTCATCACAGTGTTCCTTGTACTTTAAGTCTTGAAAGTACAATAGTCAAAGCAAGAGCAGAAAAGACCTCATTACGAGTTGGGAGGTATAAGCAGTTCTAAGTCCTCAAATAGCAATTGCAGTTACCACTGCTGGCAACTGATGAATCTATCTCCAACCTGATGAAGAGTTTTGGTTAGTGCCTATTATGAAGTCCCACATGACTTCCTTGAAGAATGGAGGAATTACCTCCAGATGAAACCCCCAGAAGTTACCCTACATTTATACGGAGGTGATACCTCTATGCAAACGATGGAGGTGTTATCTGGGTTTAAAACTCGTAACCCTGTGTGCTGGAAAACAGGAGGTCATTGTATTGCCTTCTTTTTTAGTTACCTTCAATCTCTTAATAAGGACTGCTACTTGTACACTTATACATAAAATGGAAAAAGAAAGCTTCAATCATACTTTCTTTGAGTAGCTTGTTTCAATAATTATTTACAAATATATGTATATTGTCAAGATGGTTTTTCGTAAAGTGTGGTCTAAAGTGCAAGTAAACAACTTAAAAGAGATCACAATTTCAGACCTTGAAACCGACATATTTACAAGTAATTGTATGTTGGTGTGCAAATTGAGCTCCAACACAATGTGGCCAAGCGTCAAAATTGGAGTTTGGGCTTTAATTGAGGTTTCGACACTTAAATTGAGTGTCTGATCGTGTGCAAAACCTTTCATCTCACTGTGCCTTACATTAAAAAATTGCTAGTCCCCAGAGAAGATTTAGTTGAAGGTTTACTTTAAAAAAAATTCTTATTTGTAGTTTACAAATGTGGGCAAGATTTTCTGTTATGTGCAAGGTAGCAACTCAGTTTCTTATGCATTTGCATTACATCACTGCTGCTGTTTCTTTGGGAGGAAGGTGTTAAACGAATCTTCACGAGATCGTGAGTTACCTCTGCTTCTTGTAGACCATGGAGTTGAGGTTGCCAGTATGTCGGTGTATGATGGCCGATGAATGGGTAACGCGAGAAATTAGTCCAATCCCCTCCTGGTGAGTTAACACAGGACGGCACTGAACCAACTCCCAAAGCAACGGGTGGCACTTCTCAGAATTTGCGTGACGTCGGGACAGTGTTTCCACTGGCTGAGAAGGCTTGATGAATTCACCGAAGATTACAGGACTGAACTCAGGAACTCCCAAAAGGCAGTAAGGCACAGGTACCGGCAGGACACAAGACAGGCAAAGGAAGGCAACTGTAAGAAGGCAGAACTGACAGGAGATTCCCACTACAACTAGGAACCCAGGGATAACCTACTCTACCATAAGCCAGGGAAGGACAAGGTACCAGAATGAAGGAGCAGAAAGAGTAGGAGGACCAGGAAGCAAGACTGGAATAAGGAAATGAGGCAGAATTGGGCTGAAAAGGATAGAACAGGAAACTGGAGGACTGGACAACAAGTGCCAGGACTCCAGCAGCGCATACACAGTAACAACCGCGTTGAGACGCGTCGTCCCTGTGTATGCGGTGCCCTTTTATAGCTCAGGGTCAAAGCGAGGCTTGGAACGCATGTTCCGACACTGCGCATGCGCGGGACGTCGAAACACTGACGATCCGCGCATGCGCAGATCCTCGCAAGATGGCGGCGTCCACGGCGCCCATCCGAACCGCAGGTCGGCGTGAGGAAAGACGCCACCGCGGGTATAGTCTCCATGAAGGAGGAGACCGCTGCGGCCGTGGACCAGGGACCCCAGGACAAGTAAGTGGCGCCCGCGAGCGAGCGCGCGGCGTGACACCATACCCCCTCCCGGACAACCCCGGAGCACCGGGTTTCCAAGGGTAGCGGAGATAGAAGTCCCGAACAAGGCGCGGTGCATGCACGAAGGAGCGCGGTTCCCAAGTACGGTCACAAGCAGGATAACCCTTCCAGCTGACCAGAAGCTGCAGAGCACCTCGCCAAATCTCTGAATCACATATCTCTTGCACCTCGAATTCAGGAACCCCCCGAACCAAGACCGGGGCAGGACGGGAACAGGTACGACCCATAACATCTGGCACGTAGGGCTTCAAAAGGGAAACATGAAAGACAGGATGGATCCACCAAGAGCGGGGCAAAGATAAACGAAAGGCAACAGGTGAAATACGCCCTGTGATGCGAAAGGGACCAAAAAAGCGGGGGGCTAGTTTCACAGGTAAGTTGCATACTGGTAGATTCTTGGAGGACAGCCAAACCATGTCTCCAACATGAAGGACAGGCTCAGGGCTCCGTCTCCTGCCAGCCTGCTCCTTCATATGTGCTTGTGCCGCTGCCAAGGTACCGGCCGCCAGACGATGTTGATCGTGAATCAGGGACACCAGGGCATCTGCAGATAGAACGGCGCTGGAAGATGTTGGATGAATAGGCAGCAGTCGAGGATGAAGACCGGTAGAGCAATAAAAAGGGCTGAGTCCGGTAGCGGAATGAACAGCGTTGTTGTATGCTGCTTCCGCGGTGTCCAACCACTACGACCAGTTGTCTTGGGTAGCATTAGCATAACAACGTAGGTATTGCTCAAGGGTCTGATTGGTACGTTCCGTCTGTCCATTAGTCTGCGGATGATAGCCGGAACTGAGGGCTCGCTGGATGTCCAAATGCCGACACAGTTGGCCCCAAAAGGAAGAGATGTATTGAGAGCCTCGGTCAGACAATATCTTCTCCGGAAGACCATGAAGGCGATACACCTCGTGTAGAAAACATCGTGCCATCTGAGATGCAGTGGGCAGCTTAGGAAAGGGCAAGAAATGAGCTGTCTTGGTGAAACAATCCACCACCACCATTATACACGTGAAGCCACCAGACAGGGGCAGGTCAACGATGAAATCCGTGGCGATGGTATGCCAAGGGTACGGAGGCGTTGGCATGGGTTGTAGAAGACCAATGGGTCTTTTGCGAGGAATCTTGGTCTGGGCACATACCGGGCAAGAGTCCATGTATTGCTTTACCATTGTAGCCCATCCAGGCCACCAGTACTGTCGTGCAACCAGTTCTTGTGTTGTACGGACTCCACGGTGACCGCAAACGACGGAATCATGACAATTCTGTAAAACGATTTTCTGGAGTTCCAATGTGGGGACGTACAGACGATCCTTGAAGAACAATAAGCCATCACGTTCCCTGATGTCAGCACGTTGTAGTATCTGTGTTCTTGAGGGATCCGTTCGTGTGGCCTCAGTAAACTGTTGGAGCTGGGGAGTCACCATCGATAGGAAATGTTTGGACGCTATCAAAGGTTCCGGTTCCTTGACACCTTCAACGTTGTTTTCCAGAGACCGAGACAAGGCATCAGCCTTAGTGTTCTGGGAACAAGGAATGTACGTGACGGTGAAATCGAACTGTGAAAATAAGAAGGCCCAACGAGCATGACGGGAGGTCCTGCATTGTAAAGAGCGCAAGAACTGTAGATTACGGTGATCCGTGCGAACCACCACTGGGTACCTCCCACCCAGCAAGTGATGTCGCCATTCCTCGAAGGCAGCCTTTATCGCCAGTAATTCCTTTTCTATCACTGCGTAGTTTCTCTCACTCACTGACAACTTCCTCGAGTAATACGCCACCGGGTGCTCTATTCCCGTGATTGTATCTTGCTGTAGTAGGACCGCCCCAATTGCGTAGTCCGAGGCGTCTGTTTCAACCACAAACGGTTTTACATCATCTGGATGTCTAAGAACAGGAGCCGACATGAATGATCTTTTTAATTCCTGGAATGCCTCCTCGGCCTGCGTGTCCCAGAGAAACGGCACCTTGGTACTGGTCAGGTGGGTTAAACTGTTGGCCAGTTGAGAGAAGCGTGGAATGAAACGCCGATAAAAGTTGGCAAAGCCCAAGAACCTTTGAAGTGACTTCACGCCATGTGGCGATTTCCATTCTTGAATAGCTTGCAGTTTTGCGGGATCCATCTGTACTCCTGTGTTGCTGATCACGTAACCCAGAAACTCCATGCTCTCCCTATGAAATTGGCACTTCTCGATTTTGGCATACAGACCGTTGTGTATCAATCTACGGAGGACTTCCTGTACATGCGCCACGTGTGCAGTATGAGTGTCAGAAAAAACCAGAATATCGTCAAGGTAAACCCAGACAGATATTCCGATAAGGTCAGAAAAGACATCGTCCATGAACCGTTGGAAGACTGCCGGGGCGTTGCAGAGGCCAAACGGCATCACCCTGTATTCGAAGTGACCAATAGGTGTTTTGAAGGCCGTCTTCCACTCATCTCCCTTCTTAATTCGCACCAAGTGATAGGCCCCTCTTAGATCCAGCTTGGTGAAGATCTGTGCTGATTTCAGGGATTCGATGATGTCCCGGATGAGTGGTAACGGGTACCTGTCCTTCCTCGTGATCTCGTTTAGTTGACGGTAGTCGATACAAGGACGCAAAGTGCCCTCTTTCTTCTTGACGAAGAACAACAGGAATCCTGCTGGGGATTTGGACGGCACTATATAGCCCTTGTTGAGGCAATCCGTAATATACTCCTGTAGTATGCCCTTCTCGAAGTGAGTCAACGAATAGATCTTGCCGTGGGGAATGATCGCACCAGGCAGAATGTCAATGGAACAATCAAAGTGCCGATGGGGTGGTAGTGGTATGTCCTCAGGCTTGGAGAACGCCTTGTGGTATCCGGCATATTCATGAGGAACCGATTGAGTGGCACATAAACGAGCAGATAAATCAGCAGGATTGAGGGACTCCAAAATTGCAGGAAAGGTTTCGTGTATTACACAGTCACTAGGACAACGTGTCGAAGAGAACACCAAGGAGCGAGCGGTCCAGTCAACCTGGGGATTGTGATACAACAGCCATGGTAAACCCAACACCACCGGAAATGAAGGAGACTTGATGACGTCCAATGAAATACGTTCGAGATGCCCTTCCACAGAAAGCCACAAGGGATCGGAGTGTTGGCAAACCGGACCAGAAGACAAAGTAGAGCCATCGATTACCTCAACCACCGTTGGTCGTTCCTTGTTGTGTAAACAGATTCCATTGGTAATTGCGAACGAAGCATCGATGTAGTTGCCAGATGCTCCGCAGTCCAAAAGGGCCCATGTCTTCACACACTTTCCAAGCCAAGCAACACCGACTTTCAGAATCAACAAGGGTACTGAGTTCATGGGGGGAAGGACGGATTCAGAAGGGCGGCCCGCTGCTGCCTTCGCCTGAAACAACAGGCCTGTTAGTTTTCCTGTTTCTTCAGAGGACGTAACGGACAGGTACCTAGAAAATGACCAGAACCACCGCAATACATGCACAAGTTCTTCTGTCGTCTTCTTTTCTTTTCGGTCTCGGATAACGGACCTCTGACGGCACCCAAATGCATGGGTTCTGGAGCTACATCGATAGAAACAGCCGGTCCAGAGTTCTGTGCTGGAAGAATTGGTTGATACCTGTCAGATCTGCGGCGTTCACTCCGTCTTTCGGTTAACCTGTGGTCAATGCGTAAGACTTGTTCCCCCAATGCTGGCAGCATTTCTGGCTCCGGAATGTGCAGCAATTCGTCTTTGTACTCCTCTCGTAGTCCCCGACGAAACAAGGTTTTTTGAGTGATTTCGGGCCATTGCGAATCAGTTGCTAGTTGTCGAAACCGACTGATGTAGTGGATTATGTCACCTGACCCTTGCTTGATCTCCATTATTTGATTCTGGGCCATGGCTGCCAGATTGGGCGGTTTGAAGACATCCAAAAAGGCTTTCTCGAAGGCAGCGAAATCGGCCAACAGAGGACTGTTGGTAGAGACCAAAGGTGCGGCCCAGGCGAGTGCATTGCCAGTTAGATTTCCAAGGATATGTCCGATCTTAGCTTTGTCTTGAGAAAAATGTGTAGACCTGAATTGGAAATGGATCCGACAGTGAGTACAGAACTCAGCCACTCAACGCGGATCACCATCATACTTCATCGGAGTGGTGTAAGCCATGGAGTTCTCAGGCGGTGTGACAGGTTGTGCGGGATTAGCCAAACATCGATCCAATGCTTGTCTGAGAGTGTTGTTTTCCTGGCGGAGAGTGGTCATTTCCAGGCGCATGGCACGCATTTCTTCACGTAGTTCCTGCATGTCGTCCATGTCGGGACTGAGGGATAGGCGTCTCAATCTGTTAAACGAATCTTCACGAGATCGTGAGTTACCTCTGCTTCTTGTAGACCGTGGAGTTGAGGTTGCCAGTATGTCGATGTATGATGGCCGATGAATGGGTAACGCGAGAAATTAGTCCAATCCCCTCCTGGTGAGTTAACACAGGACGGCACTGAACCAACTCCCAACGCCACGGGTGGCACTTCTCAGAATTTGCGTGACGTCGGGACAGTGTTTCCACTGGCTGAGAAGGCTTGATGAATTCACCGAAGATTACAGGACTGAACTCAGGAACTCCGAAAAAGGCAGTAAGGCACAGGTACCGGCAGGACACAAGACAGGCAAAGGAAGGCAACTGTAAGAAGGCAGAACTGACAGGAGATTCCCACTACAACTAGGAACCCAGGGATAACCTACTCTACCATAAGCCAGGGAAGGACAAGGTACCAGAATGAAGGAGCAGAAAGAGTAGGAGGACCAGGAAGCAAGACTGGAATAAGGAAATGAGGCAGAATTGGGCTGAAAAGGATAGAACAGGAAACTGGAGGACTGGACAACAAGGGCCAGGACTCCAGCAGCGCATACACAGTAACAACCGCGTTGAGAAGCGTCGTCCCTGTGTATGCGGTGCCCTTTTATAGCTCAGGGTCAAAGCGAGGCTTGGAACGCATGTTCCGACACTGCGCATGCACGGGACGTCGAAACACTGACGATCCGCGCATGCGCAGATCCTCGCAAGATGGCGGCGTCCACGGCGCCCATCCGAACCGCAGGTCGGCGTGAGGAAAGACGCCACCGCGGGTATAGTCTCCATGAAGGAGGAGACCGCTGCGGCCGTGGACCAGGGACCCCAGGACAAGTAAGTGGCGCCCGCGAGCGAGCGCGCGGCGTGACACCATACCCCCTCCCGGACAACCCCGGAGCACCGGGTTTCCAAGGGTAGCGGAGATAGAAGTCCCGAACCAGGCGCGGTGCATGCACGAAGGAGCGCGGTTCCCAAGTACGGTCACAAGCAGGATAACCCTTCCAGCTGACCAGAAGCTGCAGAGCACCTCGCCAAATCTGTGAATCACATATCTCTTGCACCTCGAATTCAGGAACCCCCCGAACCAAGACCGGGGCAGGACGGGAACAGGTACGACCCATAACATCGGGCACGTAGGGCTTCAAAAGGGAAACATGAAAGACAGGATGGATCCACCAAGAGCGGGGCAAAGATAAACGAAAGGCAACAGGTGAAATACGCCCTGTGATGCGAAAGGGACCAAAAAAGCGGGGGGCTAGTTTCACAGGTAAGTTGCATACTGGTAGATTCTTGGAGGACAGCCAAACCATGTCTCCAACATGAAGGACAGGCTCAGGGCTCCGTCTCCTGCCAGCCTGCTCCTTCATATGTGCTTGTGCCGCTGCCAAGGTACCGGCCGCCAGACGATGTTGATCGTGAATCAGGGACACCAGGGCATCTGCAGATAGAACGGCGCTGGAAGATGTTGGATGAATAGGCAGCAGTCGAGGATGAAGACCGGTAGAGCAATAAAAAGGGCTGAGTCCGGTAGCGGAATGAACAGCGTTGTTGTATGCTGCTTCCGCGGTGTCCAACCACTACGACCAGTTGTCTTGGGTAGCATTAGCATAACAACGTAGGTATTGCTCAAGGGTCTGATTGGTACGTTCCGTCTGTCCATTAGTCTGCGGATGATAGCCGGAACTCAGGGCTCGCTGGATGTCCAAATGCCGACACAGTTGGCCCCAAAAGGAAGAGATGTATTGAGAGCCTCGGTCAGACAATATCTTCTCCGGAAGACCATGAAGGCGATACACCTCGTGTAGAAAACATCGTGCCATCTGAGATGCAGTGGGCAGCTTAGGAAAGGGCAAGAAATGAGCTGTCTTGGTGAAACAATCCACCACCACCATTATACACGTGAAGCCACCAGACAGGGGCAGGTCAACGATGAAATTCGTGGCGATGGTATGCCAAGGGTACGGAGGCGTTGGCATGGGTTGTAGAAGACCAATGGGTCTTTTGCGAGGAATCTTGGTCTGGGCACATACCGGGCAAGAGTCCATGTATTGCTTTACCATTGTAGCCCATCCAGGCCACCAGTACTGTCGTGCAACCAGTTCTTGTGTTGTACGGACTCCACGGTGACCGCAAACGACGGAATCATGACAATTCTGTAAAACGATTTTCTGGAGTTCCAATGTGGGGACGTACAGACGATCCTTGAAGAACAATAAGCCATCACGTTCCCTGATGTCAGCACGTTGTAGTATCTGTGTTCTTGAGGGATCCGTTCGTGTGGCCTCAGTAAACTGTTGGAGCTGGGGAGTCACCATCGATAGGAAATGTTTGGACGCTATCAAAGGTTCTGGTTCCTTGACACCTTCAACGTTGTTTTCCAGAGACCGAGACAAGGCATCAGCCTTAGTGTTCTGGGAACAAGGAATGTACGTGACGGTGAAATCGAACTGTGAAAATAAGAAGGCCCAACGAGCATGACGGGAGGTCCTGCATTGTAAAGAGCGCAAGAACTGTAGATTACGGTGATCCGTGCGAACCACCACCGGGTACCTCCCACCCAGCAAGTGATGTCGCCATTCCTCGAAGGCAGCCTTTATCGCCAGTAATTCCTTTTCTATCACTGCGTAGTTTCTCTCACTCACTGACAACTTCCTCGAGTAATACGCCACCGGGTGCTCTATTCCCGTGATTGTATCTTGCTGTAGTAGGACCGCCCCAATTGCGTAGTCCGAGGCGTCTGTTTCAACCACAAACGGTTTTACATCATCTGGATGTCTAAGAACAGGAGCCGACATGAATGATCTTTTTAATTCCTGGAATGCCTCCTCGGCCTGCGTGTCCCAGAGAAACGGCACCTTGGTACTGGTCAGGTGGGTTAAACTGTTGGCCAGTTGAGAGAAGCGTGGAATGAAACGCCGATAAAAGTTGGCAAAGCCCAAGAACCTTTGAAGTGACTTCACGCCATGTGGCGATTTCCATTCTTGAATAGCTTGCAGTTTTGCGGGATCCATCTGTACTCCTGTGTTGCTGATCACGTAACCCAGAAACTCCATGCTCTCCCTATGAAATTGGCACTTCTCGATTTTGGCATACAGACCGTTGTGTATCAATCTACGGAGGACTTCCTGTACATGCGCCACGTGTGCAGTATGAGTGTCAGAAAAAAACAGAATATCGTCAAGGTAAACCCAGACAGATATTCCGATAAGGTCAGAAAAGACATCGTCCATGAACCGTTGGAAGACTGCCGGGGCGTTGCAGAGGCCAAACGGCATCACCCTGTATTCGAAGTGACCAATAGGTGTTTTGAAGGCCGTCTTCCACTCATCTCCCTTCTTAATTCGCACCAAGTGATAGGCCCCTCTTAGATCCAGCTTGGTGAAGATCTGTGCTGATTTCAGGGATTCGATGATGTCCCGGATGAGTGGTAACGGGTACCTGTCCTTCCTCGTGATCTCGTTTAGTTGACGGTAGTCGATACAAGGACGCAAAGTGCCCTCTTTCTTCTTGACGAAGAACAACAGGAATCCTGCAGGGGATTTGGACGGCACTATATAGCCCTTGTTGAGGCAATCCGTAATATACTCCTGTAGTATGCCCTTCTCGAAGTGAGTCAACGAATAGATCTTGCCGTGGGGAATGATCGCACCAGGCAGAATGTCAATGGAACAATCAAAGTGCCGATGGGGTGGTAGTGGTATGTCCTCAGGCTTGGAGAACGCCTTGTGGTATCCGGCATATTCATGAGGAACCGATTGAGTGGCACATAAACGAGCAGATAAATCAGCAGGATTGAGGGACTCCAAAATTGCAGGAAAGGTTTCGTGTATTACACAGTCACTAGGACAACGTGTCGAAGAGAACACCAAGGAGCGAGCGGTCCAGTCAACCTGGGGATTGTGATACAACAGCCATGGTAAACCCAACACCACCGGAAATGAAGGAGACTTGATGACGTCCAATGAAATACGTTCGAGATGCCCTTCCACAGAAAGCCACAAGGGATCGGAGTGTTGGCAAACAGGACCAGAAGACAAAGTAGAGCCATCGATTACCTCAACCACCGTTGGTCGTTCCTTGTTGTGTAAACAGATTCCATTGGTAATTGCGAACGAAGCATCGATGTAGTTGCCAGATGCTCCGCAGTCCAAAAGGGCCCATGTCTTCACACACTTTCCAAGCCAAGCAACACCGACTTTCAGAATCAACAAGGGTACTGAGTTCATGGGGGGAAGGACGGATTCAGAAGGGCGGCCCGCTGCTGCCTTCGCCTGAAACAACGGGCCTGTTAGTTTTCCTGTTTCTTCAGAGGACGTAACGGACAGGTACCTAGAAAATGACCAGAACCACCGCAATACATGCACAAGTTCTTCTGTCGTCTTCTTTTCTTTTCAGTCTCGGATAACGGACCTCTGACGGCACCCAAATGCATGGGTTCTGTAGCTACATCGATAGAAACAGCCGGTCCAGAGTTCTGTGCTGGAAGAATTGGTTGATACCTGTCAGATCTGCGGCGTTCACTCCGTCGTTCGGTTAACCTGTGGTCAATGCGTAAGACTTGTTCCCCCAATGCTGGCAGCGTTTCTGGCTCCGGAATGTGCAGCAATTCGTCTTTGTACTCCTCTCGTAGTCCCCGACGAAACAAGGTTTTTTGAGTGATTTCGGGCCATTGCGAATCAGTTGCTAGTTGTCGAAACCGACTGATGTAGTGGATTATGTCACCTGACCCTTGCTTGATCTCCATTAATTGATTCTGGGCCATGGCTGCCAGATTGGGCGGTTTGAAGAAATCCAAAAAGGCTTTCTCGAAGGCAGCGAAATCGGCCAACAGAGGACTGTTGGTAGAGACCAAAGGTGCGGCCCAGGCGAGTGCATTGCCAGTTAGATTTCCAAGGATATGTCCGATCTTAGCTTTGTCTTGAGAAAAATGTGTAGACCTGAATTGGAAATGGATCCGACAGTGAGTACACAACTCAGCCACTCAACGCGGATCACCATCATACTTCATCGGAGTGGTGTAAGCCATGGAGTTCTCAGGCGGTGTGACAGGTTGTGCGGGATTAGCCAAACATCGATCCAATGCTTGTCTGAGAGTGTTGTTTTCCTGGCAGAGAGTGGTAATTTCCAGGCGCATGGCACGCATTTCTTCACGTAGTTCCTGCATGTCGTCCATGTCGGGACTGAGGGATAGGCGTCTCAATCTGTTAAACGAATCTTCACGAGATCGTGAGTTACCTCTGCTTCTTGTAGACCGTGGAGTTGAGGTTGCCAGTATGTCGATGTATGATGGCCGATGAATGGGTAACGCGAGAAATTAGTCCAATCCCCTCCTGGTGAGTTAACACAGGACGGCACTGAACCAACTCCCAACGCCACGGGTGGCACTTCTCAGAATTTGCGTGACGTCGGGACAGTGTTTCCACTGGCTGAGAAGGCTTGATGAATTCACCGAAGATTACAGGACTGAACTCAGGAACTCCGAAAAAGGCAGTAAGGCACAGGTACCGGCAGGACACAAGACAGGCAAAGGAAGGCAACTGTAAGAAGGCAGAACTGACAGGAGATTCCCACTACAACTAGGAACCCAGGGATAACCTACTCTACCATAAGCCAGGGAAGGACAAGGTACCAGAATGAAGGAGCAGAAAGAGTAGGAGGACCAGGAAGCAAGACTGGAATAAGGAAATGAGGCAGAATTGGGCTGAAAAGGATAGAACAGGAAACTGGAGGACTGGACAACAAGTGCCAGGACTCCAGCAGCGCATACACAGTAACAACCGCGTTGAGACGCGTCGTCCCTGTGTATGCGGTGCCCTTTTATAGCTCAGGGTCAAAGCGAGGCTTGGAACGCATGTTCCGACACTGCGCATGCGCGGGACGTCGAAACACTGACGATCCGCGCATGCGCAGATCCTCGCAAGATGGCGGCGTCCACGGCGCCCATCCGAACCGCAGGTCGGCGTGAGGAAAGACACCACCGCGGGTATAGTCTCCATGAAGGAGGAGACCGCTGCGGCCGTGGACCAGGGACCCCAGGACAAGTAAGTGGCGCCCGCGAGCGAGCGAGCGCGCGGCGTGACAGAAGGCTGCATTTAGCTGATGTCTTTTTCAGAGAAGTACAACTTTCCCTACCAATATATAATGCGTAGTGCATTGGCAATCGCTGCATACCAATACGTGTTGGCATTGTGTAAGGCAAATGTTGAAGGTGGACGTTCCTACATGATTATAAAATTTATTTCCACATTGCCCAACAGGCATACTTCGTTCCGGTGAGGGTGTACTGATTCTTGGACATGCCACGGTGCTGTACGACATTATTTTTCCATGTGGCATTCTTTGGAAGCTATATACTGTTTACCAAACGACCCTTCCTAAAGGGACCTTTTGGTTATGTTGCACTACTGAAAATCTGTGTCATGCCATACAACTTTTTTTTTCTTAGCTACACCTTATACTTAAATTGTACTACTAAAAACCCATCCAATTCACACAAAAAAAAAATTGTTAAGGGGACGTTATGGTTAAGTTGAGCTACTATAAACCTGTGAAATTCCCTAAAAAAAACTTTATCATCATGACATTATGGTTCACTATAAAACCGAAAAACCCCTGAAATTCGGCAGTTATGGTAGTCTAAGTAACCATAACTGCCCGCACCACTGTGCACTGCTAACACTAACACCAGCTAAGCAACCATAACTCGTGCCACCACCGTACACTGCTAGAACTAACACCCAGGACATCAAGATAACATCACAAATATCCTTCATGACATCACTGATGTATGTGTATATATATATATACATGTATTTTACATGACGCTTGTAGTGTTGTACCGGCAGAGGGGTAGAAAACAAAAACAGACAACACATGTAGACAAATCCAAACTTTTCATTATATTATAGGTATTGATCAGGTGTAACATTGTGAAAAAGTTTGCTGCAAAGTATACTCTTACCTTAAGCAATAGAACTATCATTCTTGAAAGAAGGTGGAGCAGTACTGGGGGCTTTCAAACATCATACGAACTTCAAATGGGGTGGTAAAGACCACCATGATTGGGCCAGACAAAATGCTGGTTGTTCCAGAGCCGTCCCCGGCAGAAATTTGTGGTGCTGGTAAGTTCAACGGATCTGCCAGCAATGCCTCAGCTGTGTCTTCTCTTCTAAGAGCAATCTGGGTAGACATAATCTTTATACTTTTTGTTAGCTCCCGCAAATATCCCTGAAACTACTTCACCATTACTCCTTCTGTCCTGTGAGCATCTGATGCTGTGCCTGTCGGTGTGAGATGTGAGTGCATTCTTCTCCCCGTCATTATCTTGTGCGGAGACAAGTGGTATTCTATGCTTTGCTACGGTTTAAGTTAAACAAAACGGGAGACAATGCAGCCAATTCCTCCATAAGCCCCTCTTATCTCGCCCAGAATGTTAAGAGAGCCCTGTCCACAAGGCCAACCAGAAAGGCCTATGCAAACAGACTAATCCAGCCCAACTACAGGCTAGCAGGAGTGATGGGTGCAAGCTTCCCAGTCATTGCAACAAAACTATGGGACTTATTTCCCCTACTCTGAGGGGGGAACAGTCTTTTTGGGTCTTCTGGAAACAATTGAACACTTTGCTCTTCAAGTAATGTGCTAACTGTAATGTTGTCTTCCAACTCCTGTCCATTTTCTCCTCTGCATCTCCTTTTCTGTGATGGTTCTCTGACACGTATACTGCGTCTTGATCACTATGGGTTTAGTGCACATTACAAATGTAGACATAAATAAATAAATAACCTAGCACAGGGTAACACAGTTTCTCAATCGCAACCATGAGCATTTCATGTGTCATTACTACTTTACCTGTAATTTTTTGTCTGCATAACAAATCAGTCAGTGACTGCGAGCACCCGCTTTTAACCCACAGGTCTTTCTCTTCCTGTGGCACCTGACCTTGTAGCAAAATTATTTGCCTGAATGGTACTGAAGTGCATGGGATTGCCAGCTGCAACTGTTGATTTTTCACTCCAGTATGTGCAGTGACATTGGCTCCCTTAAATACACTGCTTCTTTGGCTGCCTTATCTGCTGCATCCTTGACAAGTGAGGCAGGGTCTGTATTTTGGGTGTGGGTGATGCCTTTAACCACTGCCACTAGTGTTGGGTGGGACAAAGCAGACATTAATCTTTCTGACATGGCTGTATGCTGCACAGTCGTACCGTCAGGTCGCCTAAATCCCCTCCTGTTCCAACCAGACAGCCCTGAATGTATGATGGTGGTCACATACACGGTATCAGAATATTTTTGGGGGAATTCATAGATTCCCATACAGAAGTAATGCATGCGGCTGGTGCACACTGGCGCACGCTCACTCTCTGCACCAGCCGTGTGCATTACTTCTGTACGGGAATCTATGAATTCCCCCAAAAATATTCTGATACCGTGCATGTTTCCCCCCACTCCCATGTCCATGCACCTCGTATTCATGGATTACAACATCCATATCCAGCCGTGACGCAGCGACCATCCAGTAGTGAAAGTTACGCCTCCAACCCCCCCTTGCGCCAAAAACAGCCGCACAAATCCCCAATATGGCGCAAAGGCCAGTGGACCAGCATACAGCCCCCCAACAATGTAATTGTGCCAAAAATGCAAAATCACTCCTCTAGTGCCAGCCAAATCGTGTTTAAAACTCCTCACATACCCCTCGGAAATCACGTACCCCGCTTGCGCCAGCCAAATTGCATGTAAAACTCCTCGCAAACCCCTCAGAATACGCGTAACCCGCTTGCGCAAGCCAAATCGCATGAAAAACACCTCACGCACACCTCGGAATACGCATACCCCGCTCGTGTGAGCCAAAGCGCATGAAAAACACTGTACGCACCCCTCGTACTATGCGTACCCCGCTTGCGCCAGCCAAATTGCGTGAAAAAGTCAGAGCATGCTCGGAACACCCACAAACGCACCTCGCAAGCAGCCAACACCACAACTTGGCGCCCCCATCAACCGTGAGCATGCCAACAGGCATCCCACACCACAACGGAGCCCCCCCAATCACCCATGCGCATGCCAGCAAGCAGCCCACACCACAACGGAGCCCCTCCATCACCCATGGGCATGCCAGCAGGCAGCCCACACCACAACGGAGCCCCCCAATGACAGCAACCTGCCAGAAGGCCCTGACTCATGTCCCCCCACTCCCACCAGTGACGGCAACCTGCCAGCAGGCCACAAATCATGTCCCCCAGAGATGGCCAGATGCATGTTTCTCTGGTGGCATGTGTGCCTGTGAATTGCATGCTCCATGATGCTTGTGACGTCATGCCACCCATAGGATGTTCATGCAGTTCCATGTGAATGGATGCAGATTCCTGTTGCACATTCCCTGCTTGTTTGTTTATTTGTGTGGGTTCAATTGACCTGAGTGATGGGGAGTGTGATGCAGTCTGTGATGTTTGACTCTGCCACTCATGTGCAATAGTTATGTGTCTAGCAGACTATTGTATGGTGTCCTGATGCCTGTGTTCTGTCTCTGCCACTGGAGGCAGAGGATGAGGATGTGATTCCAGACACGGTGGTGGGTTTACGTCAACATCCTAGCACCAGTGGTGGTTGTGGGGTGGTAGACCACGAAAGCCATTGTTTTTCCAGATCATCAAGTCCAAGGCTGACTATGAGCCAAGCTCTGATGGACTCTCTGAACAAAATGTTGAATTCGATGTACATCATGGCGTGTCGTCGCCGGTGAGTGATCCTGCAGTGGATGATATTCTGTCTGCGACACCTGCAGTGAGGGTAGTGGCCTAAAGGAGCCAGGTAGTGTTTGAATGTCCACCGGTGGTGGTTACAGGTGCAGGGTCACACTCCACACCAGTTGCCCATGCATTTACCACCACCTGGCTGGGGCATCAGGTCGATGGAGGGATGCAGTCCTGCAGCCGCAGGCAGTGCTAACCCAGTAAGGTGTAGTGTCCGGCAATGCAGTGGCCGTGCACCACCGGGGACCATTGAGTGGGAGCATACCATGTATGGCATAGCACAGCAACAGGGGGGAGCAGTTGAGATGATGGCTCAAGGCATGGAAAGTGTGGCCCTTTCCATCCTCCCCCCTGAGAGGCAGGTGGAGCTCCAGCAGCAGGCAACGTGGTCCACTTGCCACTTACTCAGGATGGGCATGGCGGCCTCCGACCGGGCACACCGGGGTGAAATGGTGGATCTGCGTGGAGCACTTGCTGCTTAGGCAGAGGCACACAGGGAGGCCCTGAGGGAAGAACACCAATCCCTCAGATTTACTCTGGGTGTGCTCATGATGACCCAGAGGACGCGGTCAGAAGAGAGGATGGAGCAGCTTGAAAACACCATCTCGGGTGAACTCCATGCAAACCGGAAGGTGCTCCGTATGTCATGTGAGGCCATGCAGGCAGAACTCTGTCATACACGTGAGACCTTGCAGGATGAAGCACGTGTATCATGTGATGTGCTGCATGCAGACCTATGTGTAATAGCCATGCAGGACTGGGCTTACCAGACCCGCATGCTTGCTGCCGTGGAGGGGCTTGCTGCGGATAGGTGTGGTCAGGTTACTATGCCACGTCCACCTTCTGATTTACATCCAGAGGGTGATGACAATGACGACTTATATCCCACACAGGTCAGGCCGTGCAGGCGTTGAGCCCATGGAGGATTTTTTTTTTATCTCAACATCTACACATGTGTGTGTTGAGGTGCACCATGTGCCTCCCCCCTCCTCTGTGCTCCTCCAGGTCAAATGTGGCCATTTTTATTTGTGTTTTCTATTATTGTTTGTCTATTATGCATTCATGTGACAGTGTGGTGCTTTGTGGCATTTGAAAGCATCAATAGTGTGTTCCAGCTGGGCCCATACAGGCTTGTCTCGTGTATGTGTTTGTGGCTTGGGGTCCTGACACATATACCACTCCTGCTTCCCCTTTCCATGGGCTCACAAGGATGGCTCGTTGTGACAGTATCTTACAATATCTTACACAGGGGCATCGGGCTTCCGTCATATCTGTGGCCAGTCTGCAGTCCTACTTGTGTATACACCTATCGTAGGAATTCGGGATGGTTTCCCACTTCATTTTGGTGAGTATTTTGTTGACTGTGCATTTTATCATGTTGCTTGTGATGTTTTTTATGACTTGCCTGTCTATGTTGTTGATGCACTTCCTGCTGTAGGCAGTACCGTGCACCCTTTGGCTGTGCAAAACACACTGATGATGGGAGGGGTCCGTGTGGTAACAATGTCACATTGGGACACTTGCAGGCCGATTCATGGAATTAATGTCCGCCGAAAAGACGGCACACGTGTGCGAAAACCTGCGATTCGCAGTGAAATAGGGAAAATCGCAGTGCAAGTGCGATTATCGCACAGAAAACATCACACATCAATTCATGGAAGTCCGTGCACGCGCAAAATGTGGGATGTGCGCTGACAAAGTGCGCGGCGCACGATGGCGCACGCTGGCGCACAGGTCATCGAACGCCGTGCGATAAGGCCACAGCGAATTCGCACTAAGCACGGCGCACATAACAAAAGTAGGCGTAACGCGGGGCGTCACACGCAGAATGGGGAACAACTCGTGAAAATGTGGGCGTCACGGGGGAAGTACAGGAGGCAAGTGCGCAGAACGCCCACACGCTCGCCTACAACACGTATTCATGGAATCGAATAGGGAAAAACAGCGCACGACCAAATACGCGCACAGGCCCATACATGTCCGCCACATGAAAGCAGGCGGTAGCATCCCTGCGCAGGAAAAAAATGTGCGCCAAAGTCCTGCACGCGCGAGAAGTTTCACACGCGATCTGGCCTGGGGGAGCGTGTGCGTGTATTCCAGAGGTGCGTGAGAAGTTCCACACGCGATTGGCCTGGGCGCGTGTATTTCAGAGGTGCGCGAGAAGTTCCACACGTGATTGGCCTGGGCGCGTGTATTTCAGAGGTGCGCGAGAAGTTCCACACGCGATCGGGCCTGGGGGAGCGTGTGCGTGTATTCCAGAGGTGCGTGAGAAGTTCCACACGCGATTGGCCTGGGAGCGTGTATTTCAGAGGTGCGCGAGAAGTTCCACACGCGATTGGCCTGGGCGCGTGTATTTCAGAGGTGCGCGAGAAGTTCCACACGCGATTGGCCTGGGCGCGTGTATTTCAGAGGTGCACGAGAAGTTCCACACGCGATTGGCCTGTGCGCATGTATTTCAGGGGTGCGCAAGAAGTTCCACACGCGATCGGGCCTGGCGGAGCATGTGCGTGTATTTCAGAGGTGTGCGAGAAGTTCCACACACGATTGGCCTGTGCGCATGTATTTCAGGGGTGTGCGAGAAGTTCCACACGCGATCGGGCCTGGCGGAGAGTGTGCGTGTATTTCAGAGGTGCGCGAGACGTTCCACACGCGATTGGCCTGGGCGCGTATATTTCAGAGGTGCGTGAGAAGTTCCACACGCGATTGGCCTGGGCGTGTGTATTTCAGGGGTGCGCGAGAAAATTCTCACACGCGATTGGCCTGGGCGCGTGTATTTCAGGGGCTCGCGGGTGGTTTTACACGCGATCGGGCCTGGGGGAGCAGGGTACGTGTATTTCAGGGGCTCGCTGGTGTTTTAACACGCGATCGGGCCTGGGGGAGCGGGGTACGTGTATTTCAGGGGCTCGCGGGTGGTTTTACACGCGATCGGGCCTGGGCGAGCTGGGTTCGTGTATTTCAGGGGCTCGCGGATGTTTTTACACGCAATCGGGCCTGGGGGAGTGGGGTACGTGTATTTCAGGGGCTCGCGGGTGTTTTTACAAGCAATCGGACCTGGGGGAGCGGGGTACGTGTATTTCAGGGGCTCGCGGGTGGTTTTACACGCGATCGGGCCTGGGGGAGTGGGGTACGTGTATTTCAGGGGCTCGCGGATGTTTTTACACGCAATCGGGCCTGGGGGAGCGGGGTACGTGTATTTCAGGGGCTCGCGGGTGTTTTTACAAGCGATCGGACCTGGGGGAGCAGGATACGTGTATTTCAGGGGCTCGCCGGTGGTTTTACACGCGATCAGGCCTGGGGGAGCAGGGTACCACTCACCGTCTGCCTTGCGTGTAGAAGAACGCGTAGCCAACACCCACCCGCTGTGAAGTAATAGCGTGTGAACCCCAACACCTGCAAGACACACGCACCGCACCCCACGAAAAGCAACTCCCGTGCGCAATACGTCACAGACACGCATACGCGCTAAGGGCCTTTGGTCCAATGTAATCCTGTATGCGTGCTGACGTGCTTACGGGCTAAGGGCCTTACCTCGATTCACACGCTGACGTGCAGAATTTTCACGTGCCAAATCACTCCGTATCAAGCTGGCCACGTGTAAGCACACGGAAGACCACGCTCCTGCCCAGAAGGCCGAACTACTGCCCCCAGATCCCCAAGCACGCTCCCACCTGCCATCTGCTGCTGCCTGACTGCCTGCTGCCCACGTGCCCTGCCATTTGCTGCCTGCACATCAGCCAGGGGTGCTATTGCTGTGACCACCCCTGCTGGAACCAAAGACTCCCGACTGGGATTCCATCGCTCCACAGCCCAGCCCCAGGACCCAGTTGCCCACCCACTCCTGCCTCTGGGGTTGTCATGTCGGGCACTGCAACATCTGGCACCACTGACAACCCACAGCCAGAGATGCAGAGGGGCACCAGCTTCAGTGCCACCGAAGTTGGTGTCCTGGTGGAGCAAGTCCTGGGGCAGTATGATGCCCTCTTCGGAAGTTCCCGCGCCGACAAGGAAGGACGGACTCAGATCTGGACTGACATCGTGACTGCCATCAACGCGGAGGGGGTGGCAGTCCGCGACTTCCAACATGTCAAGAAGCGCTGGGAGGACTTCAGGTCCAGGACCCTGAACAAGGCCCGGCGCCTCATGAAGGCAGCGGATGCCAAGGGGCGCCGGGGCCACTTGTCAGAAGTTCAGATGAGGGTCCTGGAATGAATATCCCCAGCGCTCCACGTCCAGGTCCTTGTGAGGCAGACCCGTCTGGAGTCGAGCGTTAAGTGTACATGCATCCTGATTGTGAGCTGTGCGTGTGGTGATGTTTCAGTAGTGTGCAGGTTGCACATCTGTTTGTATGGGGTCGAGTATGGGTGGGGGTGTACAGGGCCGTGGGGCTAACACATGCGAGGGCTGTAATGTGTGAGACATGGATGGTGCTTGTGTGTGTAGGCTTGCATGCCAGATGCAGTTGTGTGGGCACACATGTTTGGATGAATGTGTATGTAAGTAGACATGTCTGTGATGTCACGCATGTATGTTGTTTTCAGCTGCATGCATCAGCTCTGTGTACATGTGCATTTGTGTGTATTTGACAAGGGTTCAACAGTGATGCAACATGGATGCATGTGACAGCGGGATGTGGAAGCCTGATTGGCAGATGTGACATGGATGCCCATCTGTACACTGCGACACTTGGCAGAGGTGTACACATGCATGCAAGTGTGGTGGTGTGTGTACATGTGTGGTGCACTTCCTGTGTTGCATGTGATGTCTGGCTCAGCTTTGCCTGCTCATGCTGTTGTATGGGTATGGATGGTGCTGGCAGTTGTGATATGGCTGTGGTATGGCTCATGTGTGCGAGTTGAAATGACATGTGTGTTGGGGATTGTGATGGCATGTCTGATGTTTGCCAATGCCACTCATGTACAACTGTCATGTGTGTATGTTTCCATTGTACAGTGCCCTGATGCCTGTGTTTTATTTCTCCCTGTCTGCAGCGTCAACTGATGAAGAGGGCGGAGAAGGTGCTGTGGAGCACAGCGGCGGGGATCCCACCGCCAGCCGGAGACGCAAGGCCCGGCTCCCCTCCCATGTTGTCATCTCATCGGGGAGTGAGGAGTCCGGTGCCGCGTCCCAGGCTGCAGCTGCCGGGGGGAGGTCCAAGAGGCAGAGGTTGGAGTTGGACTCCTCGGCAGCAGAAGGGGCAGCTGGGGCCTCACAGGGCCCAATGGGGGAAGATGGCACGGAGTCATCCAGGTTGGTGGGGGGTTTTGTGGAGGAGGAGGCCGTGCAAGCAACAGAGACGGGGTCTGGAGGTGGGGATCCCACTGGTGCTAGTGGTGCAGTGCAGGACCAGGGACAGGAGGCAGCACAGGCCGCCGCAGAGGTGCCTGTGTGCAATCCTGTCCCTGATCCTGTCCCTGCATCATCTTGCACCAGCAGGGATGCCTACGTCCAGACCCGTTTTCAGGCAGGGGATGAGCAAACGACAACTGGCCTTCTTCTGCCTGCGGACGTGGCTATCCGGGTCAGGGTTCAGCCTGTCCTGACTGGTGTGGCGTTGCGTCAACGGGCCATGCGAGGTGACCTGCAGTCTTTTCATGCGGAGACTGCACGTCATCTCGAATGGCTCGTTGACCATGTCAGCCTGCTGGGACAGGTCACCCAGGCCGTATTCCTCCGTTTGATGGGGCTTGCTACGACCCCCTCCTCAACTGAACCCCCTACGCGCCAGTCGTCCTCCGTTCCATCTTCCCACCCATCAGTCACCTGGGTGCCCTGTGGAGCCGCCTCTGACGGTGCGGCCAGGCTGGTGGAGGAGGCATCCCTGCCACAGTCGGGAGTCGGACGTCCAGCAGGGGTGGCCACATCAACGACTGTACCCCAGCCAGCGGAGGATGTGCAGGCAGCAGGAGGCAGTGCACGGGCAGAGGCACAGCAGCAGCAGCAACGTGGTGGGAGCCATGAAGGCTCGGGGCCTTCAACATCGAAGGGGCAGGCATCGGCCGGAGGGCAGGAGGACCCAGGACAGAGAGTGTCTTCCGTGTGGCAGCGGATGGGCCACGCCATAGATGCGGAGTGGCAGCGGGAGGAGGAGGCACGGCTCACAATGGTCAGGGCGGAGAACTCCATGCAGTGGGCCAAGAGGTGGGCCGAGTGCCTCGAGGCAACCCGCAGAAGGTTGGAGGTGGACACGTCGACGGCCCTGCGGACCCTCGGGGCCATGGAGGAGGACCGCCTCCGGGACATTGAGCAGGCGTTCGATGATGCCCTGGGCCGGGACATCCAAAAGTGAGCCATCAGACTAGCCCGCTGCCCTTGTACATAGTTATGTAGGTAGTGTTAGGTTTCCTTTGTTTTTTGATTTATTTTGGACCTTTTGGACATTGGCCACATTTTTGTATATAGTTCATTTTATTAGTTAGTGTTGTTAGATAGGTTTCATTTCTTTTGTTGGGATAATGGACCCTGGCGTGTTCGTCTGTACATAGTTCACTGTTGGATTTTATTTTTCTTTCACAATTTACCCATGGAGCAATGGCTTTCAATTATTATTTCCCATTGGATTTTCTTTTGTGGACAGTGACTTTGGACACCATTACTAATACATATTTTTTTATCGAACTTCAATGTGTAGTATCATCTCATTGGTTTCATGCATATCATGATATGGGTTTTGAGATTCACTGACACCCATTAGGTGTATGTGAGGGACATGTGTTTCTTTCGCAACTTGCAATTGGTGTTCTGTCATGTAATTGCCATTTCTGAGTGGGTGGATGCAATACTCGGGTGGGTATTTTGCATTTGAAGGCTGACCATAGGGACCAGGGATCTGGATTGTGATGACATGTTGGCTGGGGAAAATGAGTTGGGGCCTGCTGGCAGGGGGATGGGGGTGGTGGGGAACATGAGATGGACATGGGCGGGGGCCTGCTGGCAGGTGCCCCACTGTGCTGGGGGATGGGGTGGTGGGGAACATGAGTTGGACATGGGTGGGGGCCTGCTGGCAGGTGCCCCACAGTGCTGGGGGGTGAGGGTGGTGGGGAACATGAGTTGGACATGGGTGGGGGCCTGCTGGCAGGTGCCCCACAGTGCTGGGGGGTGGGGGTGGTGGGGAACATGAGTTGGACATGGGTGGGGGCCTGCTGGCAGGTGCCCCACAGTGTTGGGGGGTGGGGTGGTGGGGAACATGAGTTGGACATGGGTGGGGGCCTGCTGGCAGGTGCCCCACAGTGCTGGGGGGTGGGGGCGGTGGGGAACATGAGTTGGACATGGGTGGGGGCCTGCTGGCAGGTGCCCCACAGTGCTGGGGGATGGGGGCGGTGGGGAACATGAGTTGGACATGGGTGGGGGCCTGCTGGCAGGTGCCCCACAGTGCTGGGGGGTGGGGGTGGTGGGGACATGAGTTGGACATGGGTGGGGGCCTGCTGGCAGGTGCCCCACAGCGCTGGTGGGTGGGGGTGGTGGGGAGATGAGTGGGACATGAGTGGGGGCCTGCTGGCAGGTGCCCCGCAATGCTGGGGGTGGGGGTGCAAGGGGACATGAGTTGGTGATCATTAGTGCAAGGAGACATGTGCCCTTGCTGGGGGGCATGCCCATGTTGGGTGGGCTGCCTGCGGGACATGACCAGGGATGCAGGGTAGTCCCCTGTGGTGTGGGCTGCCTGCAGGGGCCGTGGAGGGTGTACAGGGAACACCTGGGAGGACCCACACTGCCAAATCACATGTAGGACTCCCCGGCACCCCTTAAATACACGTACCCTGCTGCAATCGCGTGTGAAACTTCCTGCGCACCCCTGAAATACCCGCACGCAGCCCAATCGCATGTGAAACTTTTCGCGCACCTCTGAAATACACGCACACGCTCCCCCAGGCCAATCGCGTGTGGAACTTCTCGCGCACCTCGGAAATACACGCGCCCAGGCCAATCGCGTGTGGAACTTCCCGCGCACCCCTGAAATACCCACACGCAGCCCAATCGCGTGTGAAACTTCTCGCGCACCTCTGAAATACACGCGCCCAGGCCAATCGCGTGTGGAACTTCTCGCGCACCTCTGAAATACACGCACACGCTCCCCCAGGCCAATCGCATGTGGAACTATTCGCGCACCTCGGAAATACACGCGCCCAGGCCAATAGCGTGTGGAACTTCTCGCGCACCCCTGAAATACACGCGCCCAGGCCAATCGCGTGTGAAACTTCCCGCGCACCCCTGAAATACACGCCCCCACGCCAATCGCGTGTGGAACTTCTCGCGCACCTCGGAAATACACGCGCCCAGGCCAATCGCGTGTGAAACTTCCCGCGCACCCCTGAAATACACGCGCCCAGGGCAATTCCGTGTGGAACTTCTCGCGCACCTCTGAAATACACGCGCCCAGGCCAATCGCGTGTGGAACTTCTCGCGCACCCCTGAAATACACGCACCCAGGCCATTTGCGTGTAGAACTTCTCGCGCACCCCTGAAATACACGCGCCCAGGCCAATCGCGTGTGGAACTTCTCGCGCACCCTCGAAATACACGCACCCAGGGCAATCGCGTGTGGAACTTCTCGCGCACCCCTGAAATACACGTGCCCAGGCCAATCGCGTGTGGAACTTCTCACGCACCCCTGAAATACACGCACCCAGGCCATTCGCGTGTAGAACTTCTCGCGCACCCCTGAAATACATGCACACGCTCCCCCAAGCCCGATCGCATTTGAATCTTCTTGCGCACGCGTGTTCCTGACACCCGTAATACGCGTTCCCGCTTTGCGTTTGCTGTTTGCCAGTCTGGTAAACTGGTACAGTGTTGGCGCAGCCCTTTGCGATGGTTTTGCGATCTTGATGGCTTTTCCTTGCGCGAGGGCGTTCTTGGGGGCGTAACTGGCGCTGTTGCAGGGTCGCTGCGCCACTCTGCGCCACGTCTGCTTTTGGAGGCTAGAATCCATGAATACGCTGTGCGCGGAAATTGATTTTATTGCACGCGGCTGGCGCAGACATTCGCACGGGCACGCTGTGCGCCAGCCGCGTGCGACACTTTTGTGAGGAATTACATGAATCGGCCTGTTGGGCTACAGTGATTGGTCACTGTATGACATTGTTGATGTGGGGTACTCTGTACATGATGCGTTCTGCTGGTTGGGTTTGCTTTTGAGGTGTCAGGGGATTGGGGTGGTTTAACACACTGGGGAGTCCACGAGGGCAATGTTCAAATGTGCTGTGTACAGAACACTGAGGGTCACTTAATTTAACATGCATGTATTCAGTGCATGTCCCTACTGACACAAACACTTAGACGATGCACCCCCACACCAACAACGACACAACATGCATGCTGTGTCCCTGCAGTGCATTATCACTTTCAATTCCTTGATCATGTACATACATCACAGGGTACTTTTGGTTGATTGTACTTATTTTTCCTGATGCTCAAGGGGTTTCCCCAACGCAAAGCACACTCACTGTGCTGTCTTGTGAGTGGTGTGTTGCAGGGGACACACACGCATCACACTGTGTTTATATTGGAACATTTCAATTGCCGGATGTGCATGGCAACAGGCATTTTGACTTTTGTTGGTTGTACCGCTGGTGCCATGCATTTGTGCCACACTTTTTATGGGTGGGAGGTTTTGGTCAGTCATTTCATCAGATTCCATGTCAGGTGTAATTATCTCGTGCCTGTTTACATTTCTCACGTGGCACTTCATAACGATTGTGTCATGTGTTGTGCATTTGGTTTGCTGTTTTGCCATTGCATGCCATGGCATGGTGTGGCAGACGGGGCTTATAGGGGTTGGGAGGGTTTAGGTGACACACCAGGATTTTCATGCTCTGTTTTGCAGGGGGGTGGTGGGATATGCACCTTGCATGTGTTCCTTTTTGTCACATGGGATTGGTTATGATTAAGTAGTTAGGGATGCACACAATGTAGCACTTCCGTGGACACATTCTCACGGTGGTAAGGTTGTGACAGTTGACTGTCCCTTTGTCATCATCGATTGTCACCTGGTATGTGCCAGGCCTGTGTGCACTCCGCAGCGGTGGGAGTTTAGGTGAAGAATGTGGCCAAAAGCTGGGTACAGGCTGCCTCACCACGTGCCCTTTCCCCTCCCATGCGCAGCACCAGTGCATGTGGTTGAGCATGTGGGTGCACCACCATGTCCACTGGTATGCCCCGCCGTGTTGCAACGTTGTGCAGGACACATGCTTCCACAATGATCCTGCACACTACTGGAGGTGCATATAGAAGCTGCCCACCAGAGCGGTCACGGGAGCGGAAGCATGACTTGAGCACTCCGAATGTGCGCTCCACTATGGCCCTGGTTGCAATATGGGCTGAATTGTATCTCACCTGGGGTGGTATGGTGGTGTTCCGTATTGTTGTCATCATGTAGGTGCTCAGAGGGTAGGCACTGTCCCCTGGGGAGGTGATAATGGTTGTCATTAGTTGGGCTGGTATATTTGTCTGTGTGTGACATGCATGCATGTGCACAGGCATTTGTACACACCAATGAGCCTTTTGTTGCCAGGCTTCCCAGCTTCCAGGTCCCGGCTCAGGGCAGGCATTCTGTATATGAAACTGTCATGGGTGGACCCTGGATAGTTTGCATAGACAGAGGTGATGATTCCCTTGGCATCACATACAACCTGCACGTTGATGGAATGCCAGTGCTTGCGGTTGCAGTAGATGTTCTCAGTGGACCTATGTGGATGTAGGACCACATGGGTTCAAGCTATGGCACCAAGCACTTTGGGGAAGTGTGCCACCCTGTAGAAGTCCTGGAACACGGCCTGCCTTTCTGCGGGTGTTCTGGGTATGTATATGTGCCTGCGGACTGAGGGGCACGCAGTCATGATTGCCAACACCTGATGTAGGCAGCGTGACTGCGTGGGCTGTGAGATGCCCCGACTATGGCAGTTGTCCGCTGACCAGTGGCCAGAAAATGCAGGACATTGAGCACCTTTTCCAATGGGCTCAGTGCTTGGGAGCACAAGGTGGGTGATGTGAGGTCATCCTCCCACTCAGTGACCAGGTCTAGGATGATATGAGGTGGAAACCTATACCTGCCATACACCTGGTCATCAGGCATCCCAAAAGGGATGGTCCTGGCAATTAAATGTGGGGCCTGGCTATTCTCCTCCTCCTGCGGTGTCCCACGATCACTGCTGTGAGAAATGGGGCATTCTTCATAGCTGTATATGCTTGTTTGTTGTTTGTGCGCACTTTTCTACTGCACGGGTGCGCTTCCGCCTGCTTTCCTGTGGCGGACGTATTTGTGTGTGTGCGTGTCTTTTGGCGTGCACAGGTTTTCCCTATTCGATTCCATGAATACGTGTTGTTCGCGAGCCTGTGGGCATTGCGTGTATTTCCCTGCGGTACTTCCCCTGTTACGCCCACATTTCCACGCATTGTTCCCCATTCTGTATGTTCCGCCCCCTTTTTAGGTGTGTGCGCTAGAAGTTGTGCGCTTTCGCTGTGCGTGTCGCACACAGTATTTGGAAAAGTCATACTGACGTGTAAGATAAGCGCGGATTTGGCACAGCTCCCGTGAAAGCCTTGCGCAGAGCATGTGCTGGCTTTTTCACGCTTGCGCCACACATTTCGGTGCACAGTCATTCCATGAATTACCCTGATAGTGTCCACAACCTATACTTGCCCTCACAACTTAATAAATAGTGTTCCAAATAAAGTTCTGAGCTTCTTCCAGCTATATGCTTACTTTCCAGCTCTCCTTCCCCAAGTTCAAGACAGTTCCACAAAGTCTCAAAATGGATCTCGGGGTTCCTTTCCACAAGAAATAGCACAGTTCAAAATGAGTCTCAGGATTCTCCTTCCTCAAGACCCCAGTTTGCTCAGCTTGCCAATTTGTATTTTAAGGTTATTCTCTCAATATTCATCAACCAGTTCCAGCTCACCTTTATACTCCTTCTAGTTATTGATAGTTCATACAGATGTATTTCTTCTGCTTCACTTCAGCAATCTCTTTCAGGCACTTTTAATTACTTTCTATGTATTTCATTGGCTTTCACAGATAGGCTATACCCGGTCTAGGCATAGTTGTCGGACCACATGGTCCACCCATTTCAGGTCACACAACCAGTCACCCTAGGCCTGCTTGCCAACACAGGTTCTTCTGTGGCTGCATCTGTGTTCTGGTTCAGAATCCCTTGGCCCTCTCTTTGCCAGCCTTCTGGCTTTGCCACAACGTGTTTCAATCTTTGCCAGTCTCTGGACTTTTGCACCATGGGTTCAGTTATATAGCTCGCTTTGTGGTGCTTTATTTGCTTCACCATATTGCTGTCATACTCCTTAGCAAGGTTCCATTCTTGCTTTATATTGCTTTTCATCAGATACGCTCTTATCTTGCAATATATGATATTTGCTTTTCACACCAACTTGTTGTTTGCACATTAGTTTCTTAAAAGCTTTCATATATTCACCGAAAGCTCTAATTCAATTTGGTATTCAATAATTTTTAGTAATCTTGCAGTTTAATTCTCATTCATTCGGCAATCCCTCTTTGCTATGTAACAGCCCCAGGAGCCCCCCAGTTTCAGTGGTGCATTTTCCTCATTCATCGGTCTCCGGTGTCTCCTCTGGGCTGCTGTCACCTCCTGCTCCTCTTTGGGTACACTTCCTTGGTGGATGGCGAGCCCAGCTTGCAGTTTGATTCTCCCTCTCTCTCTGTGGGTTGCCGACTTACAATGACTGGATCTATTCACCGGCCCGCAGTTCCTGATGCAGGCATTGACCAGAGAGGCTCCCAATACTGTAGCCCTCGCACTGCCCTTCCTGGCCCCGGTGCTACAGTTTCTTCCAATTCTCGCCAGCATCCTGTTTTCCCAACAGGACCACGCTCAGCTGCCTCATACTGTGCAGGATTTCTCCATCTGCAGGCCTCCCTGCTGGTCTCCCACTGTTCTCTTCAACTCCACCTTTTGTACATCTGCAATCGTCTAACAGCTTACAGGTGTGAATCATCAGGCTGAATTGCCTGATCATAATTAGTGAAGCATTCTGGACATGCCTGACTGTTACACCAGTCTGTAGGCCTCTTCCTCGTCTTAGTACTAGAATGGTGAAAGGAACTGTTAGTGTGCATTACTCTAAGTAGCCTCTTCTCCATCCCAGTACTGTACTGGAATGAATGAGAGAAATTTAGGGAAGAGAGTTTACAACAGCCTATAAAGGCAGGGGCAGGGAGATGTTGGTTCTCATTTGGGAAAGGGGGATACCATGTCTTGCCTGTGGATATCCTCCCCCCAATCCCCAAGGACCCTCCACTCAGGTGATCCTTCCGTTCATCTCCATACCCAGGGTCAGGATCCATAAGAGATTACCTCTCCATGGCTGCCTGAGAAGAGAATCCCAGGGGAGCAGGTGTGAAGATACCCTCAGGTTTCTCACAATGGTCACTAAGCATCCATGGGATTCTGCTAATGCTTCAATTAATTCAGTCAGTTCTGTTGCCTGGGTTGAATAGTGTGTTGTTAACCTTTTTTGAACTACAACCTCATATTCCCCATCAACAAGGCGCACCACTGCTGCACCTGTGTGTCTCAGGCCAGTCTCCTGATCGATCGTCGATGACCCATCAATGAAGAGGACCTCCCCTTCTTCAAGTGCATCTTCCCTTGCTCATATTAAATCATCCTCAGGACCTTTGTATGTAACACAATCATGTACTTCCTCATCTTGCTGTACAGGTACTGCAATAAACATGGCAGGGTTCATGGTGCAACACCTTATAATGATAGTGGGCAGGCTTGATAAAATTACTTCATATGCAGAGGCCCTTTTTGTGGTCAGAGCTCGATTTAGCTAGCTCAAGAATTGCATGCTCTACATGTAATGTCAATTAGCAACCCATAGTTACTGTTGAGGATTTTTCAATGGCAAGGGCTGCAGCGGCCAGTGCCTGTTGACAAGGAAATTGACCCAGCTTCACTGAATCTAATATACCAATGTAGTATGCCAGGTGTTTGTATCCCATGGATGTTTGCAGATCCAACACTGCAGTCATGACCTGACCATTAAAAAGTTAGAGCAAATAAAATGATTTTGTGTTATCAGGGGTTGCTAGTTCTGGTGTATTACTTCTGGCATTTATGAGTTCCTGGAAACATGTTATCATTTCACCTTTCCTTGTGAGTGTCCCTTTGCGTTTCTGTGCTTCTTTGAGTCTCTGCAGTACAGGTGTAGTGCAATTAGAATAGTCAGAAAGCCATGCTCTACAATAGTTACAGAAACCCAAAAACTGTTGCATTTCTATAACCGTAGTGGCGGGTGGTGTGTTCTGTACTGAAGCTGCTCTTTCTTGAATTACTCTATCCCCTGCAGATGATATTATTTGTCCCAAATACTCCACCTCCTTTGACAATATTGCACTTTTTCCTTATCCACTTTGTGTCCCTTATCTGCATACAATGTTAGCAGTGTAATTGAATCTGTTCTGCATACATCTTCTGTTGTGCTGCACACTAGGAAGTCATCTAGATACTGAATGACAGTACTTCGCACATGTATGTTGCTAGAATTCATATGGAGTACTCTGTTGAAAAAACTGAGGGGCTCACAGTACCCTTGAGGGAGTTTTGTGTATTGGAATCTATGCCTGTAATAGGTAATTGTGGTTAGATATTGAGAATCAGGGTGCAATGGAATGGAGAAGAATGGATTTTTCAAATAAATGACAGTGAAGTGCTTGGCTTCAGTAGATATATTGCAAACCATCATGTCGGGATTTGTTACTACTGGGCACTCAGCCTCTACAATATTATTCAATGGGCATAGATCCTGTATCATGCTCCAACTTGAACTCTTTGCTTTTTTGACAGGATATTTTGCTATGTTGCATGAGCATTCTGAGGGTACTGTAATGCCCTGCTGCTGTACGCCACAATTGTGTCATGCATTCCCTCATCTGCTTTTTTCATTTTTTCAGCAACAGATACTGTCACACTCTGAATAACACTGCTCACTGTTTCACTTTGATACGTACTGCCCCTATGCTCTTAAGGAGCCCTACAACAAGGAGGTTGTCAGCCCATAAAGTGCTGAGAACCCTTATCAAGTCATCCTGTTGATATGCAGGTATGGATTTGGCAATGAGAATAGGACGAGGCACTTTCCAATGTTGGATCATTATTTGACATGGGATACAAACCTCCAGTATCCTGTCACCTTTGTTTTCAGCATCTTCAAACAGCTGTCCATGGTACAACCCACTCATTGTTTGAGCCAGGTCAATACACAAACCTGTACACCACTTATCTCCCCCTTTATCAATCCCTATTAACACTACCTTTTAGTCAGCAATCAGCACCCCCTCCAAATCTAGCATCATAATGGTACCTGGAGCATCGTCTTGGGGAACTGCTGGCCTAAACAAAAATTGTGACAGCCCCCTATATGGTTTATTTCTAATGCCTGGTACCCAACTCAACAACATCTTTGCTCCATACATAAACAAATACGGGTGCAAAGGTGTTCCTCTAGTAGTACCATCCCTGTACAATGCACACATTATCACCAGGACCCTTGCATAACACATTTCTGGTGTGGAGCACACTACCCCTTCTTCTGTGAATGAAATGGTCACATTTAGCTTGCTTACAAGTTACCTTTCCTGATAAGGGGAAGTGCCACTCCTTTATGCATGTTTTGTTGCACCTGTGTTAACCATGAAAATAAATGATCTGTTGCCTATATCTATACCTGTCAGGGGTTTCTCTTCCGGGTCGGCAGTGACTGTTAGGTCTGGGCACATCAGGACTTTCTGTTGGTTGTCCTAATCTGCATATGTGTTCGACCCTGAGAATATGATGGGGTTACCACCTACCAAACTCGCCCCTGTATATGGTGTCCTGTGCTGTGTGGCAAGGCATTTTTGCCTCATACTTGTGGTGTTGGCTGTTGTGTCTGTTGCTCTGTATACACTGGTGCACTATTGGGTGCTGGGGGTTGCATTTGTAGTGATAATTTCACTTAATAATGATACTGGGACTGATGTGCCTGCTGAGGCACCTGTGCGGGCACTGTGCTATACGGGGCAGTTGGAGGCCTCAGACAGCTGTTGATATGTAATCAGGGCTGCAAGTCAGCTGTTATAAGCATTTAGAATGTATGAATACTGCTGGCCTATTCCCTCACATGACCAACACAGTCCCAGTCCTCCAACACTTGACCCATTCCCTCCAAATACTCCTCCACTAACCACTGGTCATCTCTGCAATCCCCCTCTCCCTCGTGGGTAACTCCCCTGATAACCTCCAACTTAACCTCAGGTTATCTGACTAGCCTTGATACCCTTCTGTCCACTCTGGTACCATTTTCATTTCCAGCAGTGCCATTCTCAGCTTTACCTGCCCTACAGGCGGGCCTGTAATCACTGCTCCTTCTATACACAACTTTCTCAATATCTTCTGCAAAACTTTGCTTCGACCTTCTGCCCATTTTCCACCATTTCCTTCTTCTTTTGCCTTTACCTACAAAGGTGTATTATAATTGGCCAAATCTCTGCCCATCCCTTAGCCTCAATCCTCACTACTTTATCCAAATCCTTCTGTCCTTGCTTTGGTAGTCAATTTTTCAACATATGCCAAAATATTGGTAGGTTCTTGTCCCATGATTCCCCTGTCTCGACCCTCCACTTCAGCTGGATTTGTATTATAAATTGTACCAGTCTTTATCTTCTTTCATGGTGTGGGCCATAATTGAGTGTATATCCAGGGCACCGGGATAGAATGCCCTTAAGGTAGTGCATACCCTCAACCTTCAATCATTCAAATTTGCCCCATCATGGTTATCTCTCCCATTTGTACCCCTGGATAACCAGCCTTCTTATAGTCCCTGGGCCAATTGGCCACACCATATCTAAACCCATTCCCCTAGACATGTGGCCCACTACATCATCACTATTAGATCCAGGTATGGGATTTGCCTTTGAACATATTGACACACTAATAAATCATAACCGTTGCATTATGTGCACCCCTCCAATCCAGACACATTCAGAGTAAACTAGCGAGGCCAACTCTGCTTTGATAAGACTATTGCTTTCTCAAACAAGCTGCACCCCAACCTTGTACTACGTTTATTGGCATCACCTCAACCCCTATGCCAAATCACTGAATGTCCCAGACACAGCTCCCCCCTTTTCTCCTTCAAACCCCAGGTACCCAGTAATGATATGACCAAGGCACTATTCTTGAATCTGAATTTCAGGGGTTTATTTGCATTTGGTTATGCATGTGCTTGTAATTTGTATGGGAAAACCGCACCTGTGGTAATGACAGTAGTGCTCTAAATCATTACCAGGCCTATTGGCATCACACAATCCCATGCCCTGTTCTCATGAATGTGTCCTTCAAAGGGTGCATTCCTACCTACCCTCCCTACAACAAACATTCTGTTCCCACCAGATTCGGGTCTTGCAGCTCGATACAATTATCGTTCATATGTGCACCGTGGGTGCCTCTGACCTTGGCTGCTCTCCTGGGGAACAGAAAAGGTATTTGTCTTGGGACTAAGCTAAATGGAGCAAAAGCTCCACATCAAGGACTGCATTCTATAATGTTAATTGTGTACTAGGAGTTAAAATCCAACATGGCAGCACTTCTGCCATGTTGACACGCCAACCTCATTCCTACCACAATACCTGTCTGACTCCATCTTCAACCTACTTCAGCTCTGTGATCACATCTTATTAAAATCCATAATATTGTCTGCAACTCCCTAACACAGGACCTATACACTGCCGAGTCTATGACATCTGCAACCGCAACATTAATATAGTTGTTTGTCCTTCTGTTTTGCTATATATGTGGGTATCTAATATGTGTCAAAGTTAACTGCGAGCAACATGGGTGCCTTCCGCCACGCCATACTCACCCTGCTCCCACGTGGTACATGCTAATAGGTATTTCTCAGCCTGAACCATTTTGCCTGGCTCAGATGCTGTACGTGCATCCCAACATTACGAAAAACTCAAAATCGAATAGAGCATACTCATAATTTTGACCTTAAAGGGGTCCCGACCTGGGATTAATCCAGTAGTTTGCACCATGTGCTCAAACCTCTGAGCTTTCTTACCTTCTCCTTCTAGTTATACACAGAATGCTAAATGCTGGGGTATGAAAAGATCGTCACTCTACTCATGGTAAACGTGAAGTGGCTGCTAGCTGGATGGAGATGTGTGCTTAGCCTGTGGAATGGGCAAATGGAGTGGTTCAAAATACGGACTCCTAGCAGATGGACAGGGGAGGAAAACACTTTATATTGGGGATTAAACTTTGCCCTAACTGGATTGGCCACCTTCTCCCTTTATCTTGATGTTAAAATAGTTTGTGACCAATAAAAGGCAACCTATTTCTTCGTAATAGGGTTCAGCGTAGAACTGGCTTCTCCGTTGTAGGAAGCAATGTTTTTATGCTGGGCCTGGGCAACTTGGAAAAAGGAAAAAACGGATGAATGCATTGCTTCTCCCTAGTTGAATTCCACTTTCCTTAAAGGAATTCCTACAAGTACAAGAAAATTGAGTCAGATGGTGGGTTTGCACAAGAAAAGACTATTTATTGCACATAATGAACTACAAACGTCACCATCTGAATCAGTGTATTCTCATGGTACAACAATAAAGGGCCTCATTACAAGGTCGCAGTTGTTGGAAAAAAGTGGAAGTAATGTTTTTACCACCATTTTTCCTGCACCACCAAATTACAAATTCAGTAGAATTAGCACTGGTGGAATTACCGAGTGGCAATTTTGCTGATTCTTGGAGGAAAAGTGGAGGATTTACCTGCAGCATAGAGCTTTAGGTAAATCTTCCACTTTTCCTCCAAAATCGGCGGAATTACCACTCTTAATTCTGCCATTGGTAATTCTGCCAAACATCATAAATGGGGACTAAAACCACCTTACCACCTTGTGTAATCCTGTGGTAAAACCACGGGACCAAGTGGTGGTAACAGTAATTCCGTTTGGCTTTATTCCATCAGATTTACCACCAGATTGATACCATGCTTATAATGAGGCCCATACATATGTGTTTTTACGTTTTATGCAATAGCACTTGAACCTTCAAGTATACAAACATGTTTCTTTTTCTGGGTGTGGTGTTGTGTACGGGATGCATGTCTTCCTACTATAAAGTGTTGTAGTTATGCATTGTTCATCCTGAAAAGCGGTGTTTAAGTTTTCTGGAAATTGGTGAATTGTGTTTCCAATCTTATAATGAAGGTTTTATGCATTTGAAGCTTATGTTGCCATCCAAATTATGAGGTTTCATGAAGTCTCAGATGTGCTCTCCTAAACACTTGTTACCGAGTATTTTTCAGGACATTTTCAGATTGCATATATCTGTTCACATAGCTCAATATGTTAAGTATTTTGCTCTGATTTAGGGCCATACTGATTTTTGAAAGTACTTATCTCAGCAGAGCTGACTCAGCCCTTCCTCTTCTGATGCAAAGTGCCACAAATGTGGGCCATAAAAACAGCTATTATATTTAGAAGCAGGAGTTATTTGGAAACAGTTATATGAAAACTGATATTATTATTATTAATTTTTTTTTTTTTTTTTTTTTTTAAACCTTTATTTTTGGTTTTTTGAAACACAAAACAACTACACATCCACATTAGGGTGGTTTTAACTCTGCGCCATGTCCCGCCTCCCCCCTCCCTCTCCTCACCCCCTGCTCTCCCGCTCAGTCTTGTGACTCTTATGGATGTGCTGCCTTGGTCTGGTTACTTGAGACATGTGGACGGTGCTGCTAGCTCTGTGTCTTCACAGCTGGCTTGTTCCTGTGCCAGAGGTGCCTGCTCGAATGTCGGGTGTCTCCTCAGCTTCATTTAGCAGGAATTGTACTAGCGGTCCCCAGATGTCAGGTGGGCGGGCATGTAAGGGTAGTGATTTAATAAAGTCCGTTTCCACATCCTGGCAGTAAAGAATGTCCCTGCGCCAGGCGGGGATTGTTGGAGGTGGGCCTCGACCCCAGGCCATGGCCACTCTCCTGCGGGCCAGTGTCAGTAGGAGTCCTGCCAATTTCCTTGACGGGGCGGAAAGTGAATTTGTCAAGCCAAGTAAGGCTGCAGTTTGGCTCGGTTGTATCTCCTCTCCCACTATTGCTGCTGTCGTCTCTAAGACTCGGGTCCAGAAAGGTACTATCTCGGGGTAATCCCATGCGAGGTGGACGAAGTCTGCTGGTTGCGTCCCACATCTCTCGCAGTTCGCAGCCGCCTCAGGGTGGTGTCTGTTAGCTTTTGCTGGTGTGTGATAGGTCTGGTGGAGGAAGTTGAAATGAATTAGCTTGAGGCGAGAGTTGAGAGCTATTTTCTGTGTTTGTTTCAGGATGTAGGTCCAGTCTTCGTCTGGAATAGTTTTGTGCAGGGACCTCTCCCATCTGGTCTTTGCCTGAGTAAGGTTAGGTGTCGTATCCGTGATGATGGATTTGTAGGTTTGCGACACCAGCCTGCCCTCGCCTTGCGCCTGTATGGCATTGTGTAGTAGTTGCTGGGGGAAGTCTGGCAAGAGAGCTTGTAAAGTGTACCTGGTCCTGAAGTATAGAAATACGTCAAGTGTGGTGTTGCCGCCTTTCAATTTAGCTTGTTGTGGTGTTATAAAGCCGTCCTCCGTGAAGAGGTCTCCCAGGGTCTTTATTTGTAGTTTGTCAACCCACTGGTGAAATACTTTCTCAGATGTCAGTGGAACCCCTGGGATAAACTTTACGGGCAATAGCGGAGAGTATCGTGATTGTACCCCGTATATTTGAGCTAGTCTCTTCCAGACTTTGTACGTTGAAAGCATTGCATTCGTGGTGTAGTTGGGAACGGGAATTTGGCTGAAGACGACTGCTGTTAACAAGTTTGGTGTAGCCAGGGCTCGCTCCACTTGCACGTGAGGCCTGATTGTATGGGTGGCGTACCAATGGCTGAGGAATTGTGCCTGTGCTGCCAAGAAGTACTTCTCCAGGTCTGGGAGGGCGAGACCACCGCTCGTCACTGGGAGTGTCAGTGTTGCGTGTGCCACTCTGGCTGGTTTGCCTGCCCAGAGCAGCTCAAGGACCATACTCTTCAGTTTTTTCAGGAAGGTTTGGGGTAGTAGTATAGGGATGTTGGTGAATAGGTACAGCAATTTTGGAAGAATCACCATCTTAACTAGGGAAGCTCTCCCCCAGAGCGTTAGTGGTAAGGACTTCCACCGCGTCACTTTATCCTGGAGGGACTTAACTACCTCTTCGTAGTTGTCGCGGAACACCTCGTGGTAATTCAGGGACATTTGGACCCCCAGGTATCGGACTTTGGATGTTTTCCATGTGAACTGAAAGTCATCAATTAATGGTTTGGTAGCAGGGGTCAACGGGAATATATAATGGACTTTGCTGGATTGACTTTCAGGCCGGAGGCTGTTCCAAACTTGACTACTTCCCTCATGACCGGGTTTAGATTTTCTTCGGGATCCTGGATAAACAGTGCCACGTCGTCTGCGTAGAGGGATGTAATGAGCTTGTGTGGTCCAATAACGAGCCCTCTTCATTGTCTATGCTCTCTTAGGTTGGAGGCCAACGGTTCCATTACCAGGGCGAAGATGAGTGCCGAGAGCGGGCAGCCCTGTCCGGTACCCCGTTGGAGCTCTATGGGAGCAGATTTTGCCGTGCCTACGATGATGTTGGAGCGTGGTTTGTTGTACAATAAAGAGACAAGTTTGATGAAGCGAGCGCCGAGCCCCATTCTGGTGAGTACAGTGAACATGAACGGCCATTCCACTGAATCGAATGCCTTCTCGGCGTCGAGGAGGACTGCGATTACTTGACTTGAAGGATTGAGTATGTATGATGCACAGTCCTCCGATGGTTTGCCTGGTTTGTGCAGGAGGATGATGTTGGCTTCGCGGGTAGAGTGGGGGAGGGATCCCCTATCCAACGACTCTTCGTACACTGCCACCAGGAGGGGAGCGATGGTGGGTGCAAAGGCTTTGTAGAATTCCCCGGTTAAGCCGTCTGGGCCGGGAGCTTTAGAGTTCGGGAGGGATTTTATGGCAGCAGTAATCTCCTCTTGTGTGATTAGCTCGTTTAGTGGTTCCCGCAGGGGCTGTTCAACCCAGTACAGATCAGTGTCCTCTAGGTACTCCCTTGCGGCGGTTGGGTCTCCGTTGTGTCTAGTGCTGTAGAGTTCTTGATAAAAAAGCCTGAATTCTTCTGCCATGTCTTCGTCGGTGTGGGCTATTTGTCCCTGTTTGGTCCTGATCCCTTCTATCGGGGGCAGTTTGTTGTCGGCTCTGACCAGATTTGCCAGAAGGGCGCCCGGTTTTTGCCCTTCGCCGTATTGCCTGACCAATCTGTTGCGGTTTAGGAATTTCACTTCGCGATCGGCAGCGTTCCTGAATTTTTGTAGCTCTTCTCTCAGGGCGACTGAACTTGTTGGGTTGTTTGTGTTGGTGCCTTGAAGTTCTAGCTGCTTTAGCTTCTCCTCGCTGGTTGCCAGCTCCCGCCGTATGAGCTTCAGGATGCCATTTTCTTTGGTGTGGCAGACCCCTCTGATGTAGCACTTTAGAGTTTCCCAGAGCGTGCTGGCTGAGGAAACTGACCCTGTGCTGGCTTCTAGAAACATTGAGATCTCCTCTTTCAGTTCCGAGGCGAAGACCTCGTCTCGCATGGAGCCTGTTTTGAAGCGCCAACTCAGTAGGGGAGGTTTGGGATTAGCTGGGTTGAGGACGAGAGTTACCGGGGAGTGGTCCGAAAGAGTTCTTGGTAGGATATCGCATGAGCCGCTGGTCCATGGGCCGTTCCTTGAGGTGAAAAGGTAATCGATTCTGGAGCTCGAGTTGTGCGGCGCGGAGTGGAATGTGTAATCTCGCAGCTCTCCATTAGATGCTCTCCAGGAATCTTTCAGGTCGAATGCTTTGCATATTTCTTTTATTTGGAGGCAGGCTCTGGACGGAGGATGTGGGGTAGCGTGGGATCTGTCCTTCACCGGGTCTAGTACTGTGTTCATGTCCCCACCCCAGATTATGGTTGCGGGGTCTCGAGACGAGAGATGGGATAGCACCCAGCTGAAGTTGTCGGGGCCGTCTACGTTTGGCGCGTAGGAGTTGACGAGGGTGATTTTCTGGCCTTCTATGATGCCACTTACGAGGATTGCCCTCCCTTCGGAGTCTTTGGATGTGTGGATAAGGCGGAAGCCGATCCTCTTGTGTATAAGGATCGTGACCCCTCTGGAATACGACGAGTAAGAGGAGAAGTACCTGTGGCATCCCCAACTCTTGGCCCACTGGCGGTCCTTCCCTGGGAGCAAGTGTGTTTCTTGAATCATGGCTATGTCCACTTCGTGTCTTCTGAGGTATTGGAGGATTTTCCTGGTTTTCGATGGGACATTGCCTCCTCTTATGTTCCAGGTTATGACATTGAATGGAATAGATTAGGGTCTATGTTGGTTCGTCTTTTATGTCTCAAGGTTGCTGGTATTGCAGCTAGGGATGATCTGGCGGATTGGATGGAGTCGGGGGGTTCGGAGGCTGGGCGCTGTGCTGGCGTTGGTGAAGCGGGGGGGTGTGGGGGAGATGGCGCGGAACCTGGACGCTCCTCACTGTTGAACCATTGTGAGGATGCACACCTCAACTGGAGGTGGTGTGGTGTACGTAACTTCCCTCCCTCGCGCGGGCAACCCCCAACAGACCCGCGATGTTCCCCTTTCATCAACAAACAGTGAGGGTTGCTGTGCTTGTGGCACTGGGTGCCTCCCGAGAGGTAAGGGTGGCTCTCCTACAAACTAGGAGTGTCTCTCTGCGGTAAAGGCTTGCGTGGATGCGCTGGAGGTACAAGTTCATCTCTCTTAGCTGCCCGGGACGATTAGTTATGGTGGTTCTCTGCGCCTTTGGTTTTCGCGCTGCGGCCTGGGGTTGTTTGGGGCAGGTCTGCAGCCAGCACGGTCCAAGTAGTCGTCGGCATCATCAGGTGTGTGGAAGAAAAGTGCTTTCCCATCATGTTGAATGCGAAGCTTTGCCGGGTATAGCATTGAGTAAAGTATTTGGTTGTCCTGCAGTCTCCTCTTTACGGTGGTGAAGGAGCGTCTCTGTGTCTGTACGCTGGGAGAGAAGTCTGGGAAGAACTGAATTGGATCTCCGTCGTACTGGAGGTTCCCTTTTTCCCTGGCTGCTTTGAGTATCGCATCGCGATCTTTGTAGTTTAACAGTTTTGCAATAATTGACCGTGGGTTTGCGCCTGGGACTGGTCTTGAATTTGGGATTCTGTGGGCACGTTCGACTACAAACAGCTGGGAGAGGAGTTCTTTCCCGAAGAGCGTCGTGCAGATCAGTTCAACATGGTCCTCCATTTTCCCTTGAAGTTGTTTCTCCCTAACTCCTATAATTCTGATGTTGTTTCTTCTTGAGCGCCCTTCTAAGTCTTCATTTTTGGCGCAGACTGCCTTCATTTGGGTTTCCAGGGTGGAGATTCGCGTGGTCAGGGCCGACGTGCCGTCGTCTAGGTCGGAGACCCGTTGTTCCACGGTGTCTAGCCTGTCGGCGTGCTTGTCGAGTCTGTGTTGGAGTTGGTCCACTTTAGACGAGAGATTGTCGAGTTTGCTGCCTAAGTCGCCAATTCCCGCCTTGAGGTCCATCAGGATTTCCCTAATGTCAAAGCTTGGTATATGCTCGTCCGACCTGGAAGTAGCGGGCGTTGGGGACGCTGCTCTGCTCCCTTCGTTGGGAGGTTTGTTGGTATGGCTTGCTTCGAAGTTCAGTGTCTTTTGGATTTTATCTGTTTTCCCCATTACGCTCTTGTTTCTGCGTTGAGTGCTTGAAAGTGTGGCGGTTGTGGAGCTGGCGACCCTCCACTGGCGTTTGTGACGAGTCCGATGCTTTCGTCGTGGTTTTGGCGGGTATTACGCTGTTTTGTGAGATTGGCCTACGATGTCCACCTTTGTCAAACTGGAAGCAGCTGAGTGTGGGGCCAGGTTCTCATGGGTTATATGGCTGGTGTTGCGCGTGTTTGGAGTACCCGATTTTGGAGGGGGACTCGTGGCGTCTGGTGGCGGGGGTGACCTCCGTCGCTTTTGGCGGGCACTCCTGCTACCGCCTGTTGGAACTTGGTCAGGCCTTGGAGTGGGGAGTCGTCGCCAGGTGATGGGGCTTGTGCGGTGTCGGGATGAAGGGGCAGCGGGAATATTCTTCAGATGTTGTCTGCCGTCTTGGGGTGGGGGACGCCCTTTTATTTTGTGTTGCCAGTGTGCCGGTTAGGCCGAGCGTGGCCGTTACTCAGGTGGGTGCCAAGGCGGGTAGTCTGTGAGGGGTTCGTCGTTACGCCTCCTGAGCTTTTCTCGGTGTCTGGTGAAAGCGCCGGGGTTTATGCAGCCTGATGGGTCGGGAAGGCTGACCTTGCGCGCCGAATGGGGATCCTACCTGCGTGTCTGGCGAGGGAAGCTGGATTTTCTGCCAGGCCGCTGCGGGGACGGTGACCGTGTGTCTCTTGGCGCTGTCGTGCGCACGTCAGCCCGTTTCTTGGTGTGGCCTCGTTCTCTGACCCAGCGGGTCGCTGCTAACTCTGGGCGCCGGGTGGCACGCCGCTTCTTCTGTGTTTCGTGCCCGGACTGCTTCTCCCCTCTCGGCCTGCTGCTGGCGTGGTCCGCGGGCCTTGGCGCCCGGGCCGGATCTCGGCCGGCGCTCCGCCGTTGGAGAGGATAATGGGCTCGGGTGATCAGTGGCACCTCCCGAGCGCACCCGGTGGCAAATTTGGGTGAATCGGATGCCGCAGAGGTGAGGATGTCGCAGGATTAATGGAGAGCCACACGGAGCTCTCTAGGAGGCGGCCATCTTGGATGGCTCTCTTTATTACTATTAATAATAATAATAGTAATAATATTACATGATTTTTCTGAGTCATCTTCTCCGTTATACAATATCGTTAGTAGATGTACACAAATCTGTAGTAAGCAACCTTTTGTCATACATTTGTAATGGGCTGGAGGCGGCTTCGTTAAGCACAACAGGTATAATTTCTTGTTCTAAAGAGATGTCACTATGTTTGGCATGAGTGACATAATGTGAAGAAACTGTTATTGTAAGACAGTTCTGAACATATTTGGAATATGCTTGTGATCGGTTGAACCAGGCAGCGAGTGTGCATCAAATTACTCCCCTTATTTGTGGTTTTTCACGACCAACAATTCCTTCATTGTTGTTCAACTTTTCACTCCTTTTGCTTCTCTGGAAGTTTCAGGACCAAGAGCCAGCGCATAATGCAGGAATTCATGTTCTTGTGACGAGATCACCAAATCAAAGGTGAGTGATCCCTGAACAAGGAGAAGTTCCTTCTCAACAGGTGAGATTCATGTGGGATTCAATTGATTGTGAGACATTCCTTTTCAAGGGTGGAATAATGAAGTTCATAATGAATTCATCTGGCAGCAACCTCTGGCTAGTGAAGAGAATGGGACTTTCTCCAAGACTGTGGAATAGTACATACCCGCCTGAGTCTGATGCATGTTTCTGGAGGAAGAAAGGTGCTGTGAAGTCGAGCACTGTAGAAACGCCTGCCCATTTAAGGCCTCCCTTTTTTTTTGCTAAGAAGCCTGATTGCCCTATACTGTCGGTTGAAGGGGGGGGGACTTTTCGTCAGTAAATCAATAAGGAGAGCGGCCATAGTTGAGAAGTGGGTAATGAACCTTCTGTAATACCCAACAAAGACAAGAAGGGACAGGATTTGTTTAGGTGTTACCAGGTTCCAAACTTGATTAATGGTATCTGCTTTATCATGCTGTGGTTGTAGTCTTCCATTCCCCACCAGATGACCTAGCTACTTGGTATGATAGAAGCAATCATTGGGACACATTACAAGGTTGGCAGTAACCCGCCAGTGCTACCGTTGAGTTGCTACCAACCCTGTAAAACCGATTCTGCTGCCTGATATCCCAGGGCCACTGGGATATCAAAAGTGTCGGTGCAATGGGGACACTGAATCACCGGCACTGTTGCTAACAGTGCCTGTGCTTCAGCGAAAGACAATCCAGTAGGGGCCTGATTTCCCAGCAGGTCAGGCCTGCCGGTGGATCCGTGCCCCTACCAGCATTCTTGGAGTATAGCGGTCTGGAAAGGGTGCTGGTACATTGCTACCAGTACCCTTATTTCTGGACCGACATCCTTGTAATGAGACCCATTGTCTTTTTACGGTTTGTTCCATTTAAAATAAATATGTTCTATGTGACTCAGATGGGCTTCCCAGGTGTTGTTATGAACGATTATGTAATCTAGATGAACTGCTGGTAATGTTGATGTCCTTGCAGTAGTTTGTCCATATGCCTTTGGAAAGTAGTGGGTGACCCTTGTAAACCTAAAAACAGTGAAGTGACATAGACTTCCTGGGGTTGCAAAGGCTGTTTTATCTTGGTCTTCCAATTGGAGGGGATCTGCCTGTACCCTTTTTAAGGTTGATAGTGGTTATAATCTTGGCTCTTCCTAGACATTCAAAAAGGTCTTCTATGCATGACATTTGGTACATGTCAAACCTGGAGATGCTGTTGAGCCAGCAGAAGTCCATGCAGGACGTGCTGATACCATCAGGCTTCACAACTAAGATGATGGGGAAACACAATTGGCTTGGTGATGGTATATTGAACACAATCACCAATGTGCTCTCTATTTCTTTGCCAACGACTTTGACCTGGGCTTCTGGGATTCAATAGGTCACAGTCTTATTATCTGGTATCTTATATCAGGTTGGGTACAGTTTGCATGACATAACATGTTTTCGTTGTTTGACCAGGTGGTGTGGAGACTGTTTCCTGAAAGCGGTAAAGGAGTTGCTGCATTTCTCTTCACGCTTTGCAACTCTTTATTCACCTGTAAGGCTTCAATTTCTTGCATGTGCAGATGAATTTCTGGGGTGTCTAATGGTTCCACTGTTATCAGTGACACCAAGTTTCCTCCCTTTTTTTGTTAGGTGAACACGGTATGTCTGGATCGGGTGTCATCGTTAATTCTGTTGAACTTTATAGGTCACAGGTCTGACCACTTGTTCTATTTCATACGGTCCTCTCTAAGTGGCCAGAGTTTATTCTCAGCTGTGGGAATGAATACCTTTACCTTCTCCCCTGGCTGGAATATTCTAAATCTGGTACCATTGTTGTAATACATTTCTTACACTTGATGGACCTGTTGCAGGTTGATTCTGGATTGTATTGTAGTTTTTTTGAAACATCGGATAGATTTTGGGCATATTCCATTGTGGACAGTTCCTCCATGGTTTGGTTTTCCCATTCCTCTTTAAAAGGATAAACCAGGGTTTGGGGTCATCTTCCAAACAAGAGCTTCGATGGAGTGAAGACTGTGGATGATTATTCCACAGAGTCATCAAGATCAGGGGGATAAATTTATCCAAATTGTGGTTCACGGGTTATAGTGACTTGCACAGCATGTATTTGATGGTCTGATTATATCTCTCTACTAGCCTGTCTGTTTGAGGATGGTATACTGGTGTTTTCAGGTGATCTTTATGTAAATTTTTTACAGACCTGTTTCAACAGAGCTGTCGTAACATTCATACCTTGGTTGGTGACAATTTATTTCGGTGCAGAAACCCTTGCCATGAAGGGTATGAGAATGTCACACACTTGTGTTGTGATATGCCCCATAAAGGGGATGCCTCTGGGTAACAGGTAGCATAGTCCATTATGACTCGGAGGTATTTGTGTCCTCTACTGTAGAGGTCTAAGGGCCCCACAATATCCATTCCTGTCCAATGAAAGGTCTCCTGGATCCAGGGCATGAATAGTAGGGGGCTCTATTTATTAGTTGACAGTCAATGCACTGTCATCAGAAACGAGACGCTTCTCCATACATTCTAGGCCAAGAAAAATGTTGGAATATATTTTTAATGGTTTTCTTTGTTCTTTGGTGTCCTTTCCCTACTTGATTTGCTGTCTGTGTGTACACAGTATAGCAGACAATTTTTTTAAGAAGCTGTAGCCCTGGCTTTTGTTCAAATTGAAAGCTGATTCTTGTGCCTGTCTGCGGGTTGGATCCATTTCCTGAGCCATTCTGAAACGGTCACCTTGTTCATCAATTTTCCAGCCTATGGCCATGGGAAACATTTCATAGGTGTTCCATATCTGTTCTTGATGTTGTTTCTCTTTTTGAGATATTGTTTCTTTAGAGGTATCCAGTTCTATTTCTTCTTGGGAAAAGCCTTCATCAATCTGCCGAATGATCTCAAAGATCCCAGGCACATCCAAAGCCAAGGCTAGAGCTTCAGAAAGGGAGGTTAATACGGCTGGTTTCAAATGCAGGTTTTTCCTCAAAATGATTATGTGTACTCCTTTCAAAGAGTAACATTGTATGTCCCTGTGTACACATCTGATATGTACCCTGGGTTCCTCTTTCCTCTAAGTCATGTTGTTTTTTGTCAATCAACTGAGCCTGGTGCAGCTGTATTGCCTATAGGAATGCCTGGCGATTTGACTGTGGCTCCTGGCTTTGAATCTGGAATGCTTGTTGTAGCTGTTGTCCTTTCATACTAAAAGATGGACCAGGTTGGGAGTGTGCCTCAAATAACGACCTTAATTTGAGTTTTTTTCTTTGTTGTTCAGCTTTTCAATCAGGGTATACTTCACTCCTTTTGATTCTCTGGACATTTCTGAAGTCTCTTTCTTCCTCTAGTAGGCCTCCTCTGACAGTGTCTGGAAGAAATAGAGAATACACCTTGAGACCTGTGAACTCCTTCTTAATTTGTCTCTCCTTTCTCCTGGATGGTTGGCTTTCTCCCCACCAATTCTGTCTCTGTGGTATGTTTAGCAAGGCCTTCATTTTCCCAGGTGTTTCTGATGGCCGAGAGGAGCTCCTCCCCTTCCTCCCTTTTCCTTCTTCTACCTCTCTTCTGATTGCATCTCCACTGGTGAGTAGGGCAGCCATTCTCTGTCCACCGAGCACTGTCCCACTCTCCTCCATTTCTTACATCACTGACAATTTCCCTGCCCCTGCAGGGGCACAAGTCCTTTCTCGGCTGTCCTCATCCTGGCTACCTCCATTCACTGCGCGATGTCTCCCAATATCCTTGGTCCTCTGTTGGGATTGCCAAATGACTCAGTGGCCTGCTCCACTGTGTCAGCCACCCACTTGTGTCCTGGGGTCAGTCTCAAGGTTGCTCATCCTGCCTTTCGGATTGTCACAGTACCAAGAGTGCTATTAAAATTAATTAATGCCAGAAAGAAACTTGACTGGAGGTCCACAGCGGCAATGATACTAAGGAATCTTTACTGAGAAGTGTTGATACAGCATTTACATGAGATTTCACACATCACATCATCGAGACAAGCTGTTGCTCTGATGATTGATTACACTGAAGTCTGTTTGACAATCTGTTTGGAGGAGTAAAGCTGGTGCTCTTTATCAACGGTGACAGGAGAACTCACACTCTCTGAGGGAACTCCAATGAAGTACGAATGAAAGATGACAGCTTCACTGTAGTAGACATTTCTAAGTTTAGGTAAAATCCTCTTTTTGCTGCATTGTTTCCTGTTAGAGGATAATTGAGGAGATGATGTTGCCCTTTGAACTATAAATAAAGGCCTTCATCTGCACCAAAGAATATTCAGTACAGTAGTGCCTTCAGCTGGTCAAACCTACTTCTATAAGTATAGTGAATGATCATTTGTTCAATTCTGATGTGGAAGTACCCTAATTTTCAATGGCGGAAAGTATCCTGTCCAAGTCCATGACTATTTATTCTCGAGGACAGACTGATAACTGCTTATTTGTCAAATGACTGATCAGCTTATGCATTTGATGTCTGTTATCTATCTTGCTTCGAGTTGCCCCCTTGGTCCTAGCTAGTCTGTGTTCCTATTTAGAAAAACTAGTCACCTCATGGCAACCCCTTAAAGGAACACACTGTGAGTGCAGACTTCAACTGATGATCCTGTGAACCTAGTCCCTGTGAAAAGCAATATCTTATCAATCACTCCCTTTTTTCCACTTTGAGGTGGGTACCTCTTCCTAGTACCTTATGGTCAGAACTACCTGCTTACTCTAAATGTAACAGTACCAAAGGTTTTCTAGCTATACTGAACACTTTCCTTGTGTACAAGAAAACCCTACTGTCTGGACGATGTTCGGAATGTGAAGGTTGTGCTGTGCACAATGCCTGCACATTCCAGCAAGCATAGAAGCCCCCTTAGTTCATTGCAGACCTAGCTGTCACTGATTTCCTGTAAAGCATCCCCTTTAACTTGAACCATTAGATAACAAAGCTTGAAAATTGCTTGAGATCTGAGAAGACCCTTACAGACTTGTGAGCAGAATGTGTGCTGCCCATTTACTCTCTATATTGTTTTAAACCTAAGGTATGGCGGTTTCATTGAGAATGAACTTCAAGGTCACGAAAATGCATAGGGAAATGCTTGCTTTTCCATGACCTGTCCCACTGTGTAGACATTTAGGGGTTCATTTTTTTTTCATTTCATGATTCCCCCCGGAAAGACTTTACATGACCACATACACTTCCCTGGCTCCCTCCGTGGCATTTTCATACTTTCTGGATGAGGTGTCAAAACCAAGGAACACCTTGATCCCCATGCCATTATTACATCCCATCCGTAATAAAAGTGGTAAAGCCAGACACCATGTATGTACAATTAATCCTTATTGATTCATCATGCATTTTACAGCTGTAAAAAGCAGGCTGAAGATTTGCCGATCAAATTTATGTGTAGCCTGAGATGCTAGCGATTTTCCTGCATGGGGGAGGGAAACAAGCAGAGTGGATTTTCCACACTGTCCCCCCACTCTATCCAGAAACACATATCCAAAATGGCACAGATTGAAGAAAACAGTTGTAGAGCTTAACTCTGCTTGTTTTCTTTTCTTATCTTTATAACAACGTACCAGCACCAATTCCGGACCACCATATGACAACAATGCCGGTAGGGGCCACGGATATCGCAGCAGGCCTGAACTGCAGGGTTTTCAGGCCCCTACCGGCATGATTGTCACTAAAACACTGGCACCGTTAGCAAAGGGACGGTGCTTCAGTGACCCCATTTCAATAGAATCCTATGGGACTCCATGGAAATGGGGATTTACCAATACCGCCGCTGCTTGTGATATCCCAGGTGGTACCGGAATATAAAGGCAGAACTAAGGGTGTTACAGGGTTGCTGGTAAACCGATGCATACCAGTGATTTATACCGGCAACCCCATAATGAGCTTTCATGCCATTTTGTGCCTATTGTTAAATGAGGCTGATAGCCTCTGGAATGCAGGGTCTGCCTCTTTTTGTATGATACCAAGACAGCTTGCTCTGGGAATTCCCAACTCTTAATAAGTACTGCACACAGTTTATTTGGACCTGGCCGGTGCACTTCAGCAAATGGGAGAACTTGGAAGGGAGGCATCACTCACAGGAAACGACCCCGCCTCTGCCTTCCAGGCCCTCTGTAGCTCTCCCACTGACCCCACACCTCTTCCCATCCCCACCCAATTTTCCACTTAACTAATGCTCCTATATTTGCTCTAATGCACAGGGCAACTTATCAAGTAGAGAAGAGGCTCTGAAAGTTCCCATTTCCATTTCCATGGTGACCATCTTTGATTATCATTAGATTTTGACTGTTAGGCATACCAGCCACCTATATGGCTGAAACCATACACATGGGAATAGCAGATATTTGGGAGATAGCATGTGAGGAGGGACACACAGCCTGCAGATGTTGTTTGTGTATTTGTCTTCCCCCTCAATGCCAATAGCCATGCTAGGGCCTATGTGACTTCCATCCCCATCCCTGCCTCTCTCTGCCCAAGTCATCTCCATTGCATTTATGTTGACCATCAGCTGATTGCCTCACAGTATAATAAGCAAGCCTGTGATGTGCAGCTGTTTGACACTAGGGGACATAAGACATTGAAATATGACCTCACAGGGGTAAATCATTGACTCAGCTTTGCGAGTGCTCATAAAGACTCAGACCTGGCACTAGCAGGTGGAGCCATCTTCGTTCCTATTTTATTTTATTTATTTAGCCTTTTTGCTTTGTTTGTGAAGCTGGGTTGTTTTGGATTGTTTTCCAAACTAATAGTTTTCTTCTAGCACATTTCAGATGATTCAATTTCTATCATACACACACACACACATTGCTCCAAAACTCCCAGTGCACTGTCCCTCCACACACGCACTGCCTTACACACACTGTGCCTCACACACTGACTGACCCCACACACATTGCTCTCCTTCACACACACACACACACGCTCTCTTAACACTGCCAAACACCACCAAAACAATGCCTACACACACTTTTCCCCACACACACTACCTGCACTGCACACACTCCTACTCCTCCAAACACACAGACCCATTACATGCACTGTCCGACCACACACACACACACACAAACACACACTTACCATCTGACACACACGGCCCACACACACAATAGCACTGCCCCAAACACATTGGTCTCTCTCTCTCTCTCTCTCTCTCTCTCTCTCTCTCTCTCTCTCTCTCTCTCTCTCTCATTCTCTCTCTTTTTCTCTCTCACGTTCTTCCCTCACATGCACACATCCCCAACATGCATATTGCCCCCTTAAACAGAAACATACAAACTTCCATCCAACACTGCCCTTGTTTACACACACACACATTGTTACAGACTGCTCCCACCGCCACACTGCCCCTACACATTCATTCACCATGCACTGCCCCTACACACAGCCAACCCACACTTCCTGCCACACACAATTCCCACACACAAACACTGCCCCCCCACACTGCCAACAAAAAACACTAAATGTCCCTGGATACATTGCTTATACTGTAAACTGCCACATGTATACACTGCCCATAAACACACTAACCCAACACACTGCCCCTACACACACACACTGGCCCACATACATTACCACCAGGCCCTTCCCTAAAGCACACTGCCTACAGACACAGTGCCCCAACACATACACACTCTCTGCTCCCACACACATTTTCACTTCCCCACAAACAGTGCTACTCCCCCACACACAGTTGCCACCCACATGCACAACCCCACTACATATTGACCACCCACACAAACACACTGTGAGGAATTCTACCATCCACACAGGGAGAGAGCGCTCGCCTGGGCTTTTAGATTTTTTTGTAAATGAAAATGACTGATGGGAGATCAACCTCCGATAAATGAGTGAGGCCATTACGCACACATTGCATCTGCTTCCCGCACAAAAAGCATAGTCATGTGTACTCCAGGAAGACACAGCGTACAGGTGCAGTCTTCCCCTGTCATATTCAGCTGGAATGTGACAGCCACGTGTACATCAAAGCATCTCAAGAAGGGGGAAGGCATGCCTTCCTCCAGCCATGGGCAGTCTAATTTAAATATCAAAGACTCTATGGATCTGCATTCCTATTGTGGTAGTTCGGCTAGTGGCTGTACATGCTAATGAGAGAAAGTGAGCCGAGCCTCAAAGAGAAGCTTGGTTGCCGAACAGACAACAGCAAGGTGGGACTAACACCCCTTTGGTATGCAATGTGTCAACTTGAAGCTAGTTCCCACCTCTCTGACTGAAAGACTGTGAATGGCCGGTTTGAGTCCAACATTTAGCAGAGGTGTCTCTGTGGGTCAGATCCCTTTCAGAGGGATGAACAATGTGATTTGGGAGAGACAGGGAGTCTGCTCCCATCACAAACTTGAAGGGAGACCTGCACTTTAATCAAGATTCACAGAGGGCACAAATAACCAGAGAGACACTTTGATTTACAACAGACAGGAAGATGGGTGGGACCCCCTTGTCTCGCCTGTTGCAGAGAACTCTGGTCCTCACCTCATGCATAACCATACACATGGGAATAGCAAATATTGGGGAGATAGCATGTGAGGAGGGACACACAGCCTGCAGATGTTGTTTGTTTATTTGTCTTCCCCCTCAATGCCAATAGCCATGCTAGGGCCTATGTGACTTCCATCCCATCCCTGCCTCTCTCTGCCCAAGTCATCTCCATTGCATTTATGTTGACCATCAGCTGATTGCCTCACAGTATAATAAGCAAGCCTGTGATGTGCAGCTGTTTGACACTAGGGGAAATAAGACATTGAAATATGACCTCACAGGGGTAAATCATTGACTCAGCTTTGGGAGGGCTCATAAAGACTCATACCTGGCACTAGCAGGTGGAGCCATCTTCGTTCCTATTTTATTTTATTTATTTAGCCTTTTTGCTTTGTTTGTGAAGCTGGGTTGTTTTGGATTGTTTTCCGGACTAATAGAGTTTTCTTCTAGCACATTTCAGATGATTCAATTTCTATCATACACACACACACATTGCTCCAAAACTCCCAGTGCACTGGTCCTCCACACACGCACTGCCTTACACACACTGAGCCTCACACACTGACTGACCCCACACACACTGCTCTCCTTCACACACACACACACACACACACACACACACACACACACACACACACACACACACACACACTCTCTCTTAACACTGCCAAACACCACCAAAACAATGCCTACACACACTTTTCCCTACACACACTACCTGCACTGCACACACTCCTACTCCTCCAAACACACAGACCCATTACATGCACTGTCCCACCACACACACACACACACACACAAACACTTACCATCTGACACACACGGCCCACACAGACAATAGCACTGCCCCAAACACATTGGTCTCTCTCTCTCTCTCTCTCTCTCTCTCTCTCTATATATATATATATATATATATATATATATATCTTGCTGTCTCTCTCTCTCTCACTCTCTCTCTCTCTCTCTCTCTCTCTTTCTCTCTCTCTCTCATTCTCTCTCTATTTCTCTCTCACGTTCTTCCCTCACATGCACACATCCCCAACATGCATACTGTCCCCTTAAACAGAAACATACAACCTTCCATACAACACTGCCCCTGTTTACACACACACACATTGTTACAGACTGCTCCCACTGCCACACTGCCCCTACACACTCATTCACCATGCACTGCCCCTACACACAGCCAACCCACACTTCCTGCCACACACAATTCCTACACACAAACACTGCCCCCTCCCACACTGCCAACAACAAACACTAAATGTCCTGGATACATTGCTTATACTGTAAACTGCCACATGTACACACTGCCCCATGAACACACTAACCCAACACACTGCCCCTACACACACACATACTGGCCCACATACATTACCACCAGGCCCTTCACTAAAGCACACTGCCTACAGACACAGTGCCCCAACACATACACACTCTCTGCTCCCACACACATTTTCACTTCCCCACAAACAGTGCTACTCCCCCACACACAGTTGCCACCCACATGCACATCCCCACAACATATTGACCACCCACACAAACACATTGTGAGGAATTCTACCATGCACACAGGGAGAGAGCGCTCGCTTGGGCTTTTAGATTTTTTTATAAATGAAAATGACTGATGGGAGATCAACCCCCGATAAATGAGTGAGGCCATTGCGCACACATTTCATCTGCTTCCCGCACAAAAAGCATATTCATGTGTACTCCATGAAGACACAGTGTACAGGTGCATTCTACCCCTGTCATATTCAGCTGGAATGTGACAGCCACGGGTACATCAAAGCATCTCAAGAAGGGGGAAGGCATGCCTTCCTCCAGCCATGGGCAGTCTAATTTAAATATCAAAGACTCTATGGATCTGCATTCATATTGTGGTAGTTCGGCTAGTGGCTGTACATGCTAATGAGAGAAATTGAGCCGAGCCTCAAGGAGAGGCTTGGTTGCCGAACAGACAACAGCAAGGTGGGACTAACACCCTTTTGGTATGCAATGTGTCAACTTGAAGCTAGTTCCCACCTCTCTGACTGAAAGACTGTGAATGGCCGGTTTGAGTCCAGCATTTAGCAGAGGTGTCTCTGTGGATCAGATCCCTTTCAGAGGGATGAACAATGTGATTTGGGAGAGACAGGAAGTCTGCTCCCATCACAAACTTGAAGGGAGACCTGCAGTTTAATCAAGATTCACAGAGGGCACAAATAACCAGAGAGACACTTTGATTTACAACAGACAGGAAGATGGGTGGGACCCCCCTTGTCTCGCCTGTTGCAGAGAACTCTGGTCCTGACCTCATGCATAACAGAAGATTTTTGGTGGGGACCCAGGATTGGTTCATTAAGGTGGGCTTAGCCTGCACCAATCACTGGTGCCCATTTCACTTTAAGAGAGGGCTGAACCCCTCAATTAGAAGATCATCTGATGACTCTGAAAGGAGTAAGAAGAAGGATACGTTTGGACCCAGGCTGAAGGGACAGCCTACCTTGCATCTTCTGCAGTGAAGGAAGGCCAAGTGTTCCAAGAGGGAAGCAAGATCCCTCCCCTAAACATCTCCCAGGGAACAGAGGGTGATACCAGACTCAGAGGACCAGTCCAGTGGCTCCAGAACCGGTACCCAGCCAGTACACAGCATGCCCTGCTAGGTTCTGCCAGCAATTTTCCAAGGTGGGACGTGCCAGAGAGTATCTGTACTAAGGGCAAGGCTGTTGCCTGCAAACACTCTCCTGAACTTACTTTGGGCCATCCTCCTTGAAAGGACAACACAAGCCCTGTGAAGAAACTAGGAGGAGTGCCACACAAGCATCATCCAGCATCTATCTTTTAGGACATTTTCGAGATAATAGTGTCCTCAAACCCAGCCAGCTGTGCCACTGGCTGTTGTCCCGCAGCAGTCACAAGAGACATCTGTACCACTTCGTCCAGAATTCCAGATCCGCCTACCAGCATAGAGAAAAATGTTCTTGGCCCTGAGCTGCCGCACCGGCCAGCCTGCAGACGTACGTCCAGCCTTGCTCGCCGACTGCATGCCGCCTGATACCCGCAACTGTCTCCCACCACTAACTCTGTCTCAAAGGTTGCGAAGCACCCTGGAACCACCTCAACACCAAGAACTTCTTCAGCACCAAGTACATTGTGGTTCTGACCCCTGGGTGCTTTTCCGAAGACCCTGGGAGACAGTTAGGACCCTTTGCCGCCTTGGTGCTGGAACCGAATAACCTTGAGCAGTAAGACTGATTACTTTACCATCTACCCCTCCTGTCAGTATCCATAGTGCATCCCTTTCCTTCGTGAAACTGTCTGTCCTCTGTGTTCCTTTATAGTGTGGGTTGTATTTTGTAGTGCTAGAAATGTCTGTTGTAGTAATAGTAAAGTAGATATTTGTATACAACCTTGGCTGAACAGTCCCTTTTCTCATTGGGTAATAATTGTATGTTTGCTGTGTTGCAACTAACCAACGATCCACAACCTTGCAGATATAAGCCTGTCGTTCTGTCCATGTTACCAACATTGGACCATGAGGTCTTGTAATTCACTTGTATTCCAATCTGTTCTGATCCCTTCTAGTGTACTAGTTGTGTGGGGTTGATTGATGGTTTAGAAAACGGTTATTCATCCCCGAACCACTGGTGCCCCAGAAGTTGAATTGTCACACACACTGACCATATACACTCACTCACACACACACACACACACACACACACACACACACACACACACACACACACACACACACCCGCAGTGCATGCATACACTTCCACACACCCACTACCTAGACACACTGCCCCAAAACACATGCATGCACTGCCCACTAACATAAACACTGCCGATACACCCGGTGTGTCTCCACACACAAACTGGTCTCCTCCACAAACTGCATGACAATGAATGACCCCACACACTGCCCCACAATATTTGCTCCACCATACATACACACTCACATGCACATTGCCCCCAACCATGCACACTCTGCCCTCACTCAGTGCCATAGCCCACACACACTGCCACGAACACTCCCCACACACACCCACTGCACCCACAGATTCCCACACATACACAATGCCTCCACAATGCCCCACCACACACTGCCCCCACACACATCACCCCCTTGCAGATATCATGACATGCACATTGGCCAGCAATACACATTAATTTGCCAAATACACTAACACTGCCTCACAATGAAACTGCCCAAGCACACTGCCTCTCTAACGCACACTAACGCTACCCCAAGGCACAAACACACACAGACACAGACAGACACACACACACCACACACACACAGACACCCACACACTGCTCCTACAAACTAACGGTGGCCCTATACAAACACACTTCCTCCACAAATCAGCACATGTTTCCCCAGAAACAATACCCCCATATACACACTATCCAAACACATATAGTCCCTCACACATGCATATCCCCCACACATGAACACACAAACACACACTGCTCCCACACTCATGCTCACTTTAACCCACACACACATTGTCCTTTCACACCCATTACCCACACACACACTGCCCTCACACAAACTCATTGCCCAAACACACTAACGCTGCCACCACTGATTACAACCCCCATAAACACTGTCCCAAAACACTCACATTTCCCCCTCACTCAGTCAATAAACTTGATTAGAAAATAAAACATTCCTATCAAAGATTAAAACAATACGTGTGTACAACATTGATAATACATATTTGAAGAATAGGGTAATACAAATAACGACATGTTCTGCAAAATCAAAGCTAATTGTAACTATTGGGTCGGTAGTGGCAGAGTACGTGCAATATAAAAATAATCGCACAAGTCAGGGGTTGCTAATATAAACCTACCCCCTCGCTCACAATCTGCTCACTCCTCATACACACTGCCTCCCCCCTACACACACACACACACACACACACTCCCTGTGCTCCCCCAAACACACTACCCCCAAGCCAGGCACTGTGCCTCCACAGACACCCCCCCACAAAGACAATGCCCCCCACAAACACACACAGAACCCCCACACAAAATGTGTCTCCAATAGCAGTGTCCACAAAAAACTGTCCTTCATCCTTATACACGGACACCTTACTCATACACACAAATACACATACATGCGCACACTAACACTACTCACATACACACACACATTCACACACACACACACACTGTTCACACACTGCCCCAAAATACACTGCACAAACCAATATGGTGCTCACACATAAGCAAGACCGTGTTGTGAGTACATGGGCATTTTAGGGAAATTCCTGCGAATGGTTTATGTAACTGAACATTTGAAGTCAATCCCTGGCAATGATTCAAGTGCTTGGACATTTGTGGCCAAGAGATGACAAAAGGTGTGAGCGGCTGAGCATACAATGTACCTGAAAAATGCTTTTACAGTGCATATTCAAAAGCCAAAACTATTGGCTTTGCCAATTGTTTCCTGTTTCTTTTACAAGAGAAGTGGTGGCTTGAGGCTCACTGCTTTCTCTGCTTGCCCCAAATCTCAAGTACAAAAACAACGCTCTAGTATCCCTGCCAGCTAGCGATAGCTACTCTCCTAGAACGCAGGCTTCCCGCCGTTGTAACGGCTATTGGGACCTCGGTGTTATTTGCCACCGAGAGACCATTGCTGCTCAGCAGTTGCTAGAGCCTCACAACCCGCTCTTAGAGGAGTAGAGATGAGCCGCAGGAGAGCGTGTGATTAAGCTGGAATCCTGCACAGAGCACTTAAGGTACTGCTGGCTTGTTGAACTCCAGGTGATCCTGAATGATGACACGTGGTTGCAACATGCTGCTGTGTGTTTCTCTGTGTTCTGTTACAGAGCAACGCACAACGAGCATGATCCATCCAAAGAGTTTGACCTTCTGGCGAGCCGCCATTTTTGTGGCACAGAGAAATAACCAGCCAAGATTGGACGGCACATGTGACATCTTTATTTTGAAGTCCTCTCCTTCTCTGATGCCCTCCCATTACATGGACTAGCCTCTATTGCTCAGTCGGGAGTCAATACAGGTATTTTAGATCGGTAACTTGGAGGTAGCTAAGCGAGGAAGAGACTGGAAATGACGGCGCGGGATCTGCAGCAGTCCTCGCGGGAAGGCCTTCCTGCTTCAGCCATTATGTCACAGGGTAGGCGGTGGCGATGTACTTCTTGCTGTCGCCGTAGGTGCTCTTGGTCCAGGTGTAAGTCTGGATCTTCAATGGGTGGCCGCCAAGGCTGACAGTGCACCTGCAGTGAAAAACAGCACAGACGTCATTCTTCGTTTAACAACAGTTTAACAACACACATATTGAAAAACGTGCTAAAAGGACATTCTGCAAAACGGCGTTTGTATACGTAGTTTGGGCAGCAGATGCCATCATGAAGTGCAATTTGATTAACTATAGTTGTAAGGGTTTTCTTAACTATTATCTGTCCAACAATTAATTACGTGATCTGCCTAATTAAATTTCTGCGGGTGAGCAATCGAGTATTATGCACTGAAACGCACTCCAAAAGTAGATAGACAAATGTACATGGTGAACTCCCACAATCCGTGTGTTTCATTGCTCATGCGATTGGCAAATGAAACGCTTTGTCACTCGTGGGAGTGGGGCACCCACGCTGTTTTGCATGCCACACACTTTTATTAGATATACTGGCTTACGCCACGTGCAATTATATAGCCCCGAACGCATGCAGACGAATCTGCGCAGCTCCGGAACCTCACAGGAACCCACGGATACACAACCCAAAGCTCGGTGGCCGCACAGCAAACCACACAGCCAAATCCGGAGAGCCCTGGAGCCCGGGGACCAGCTGCACCCATTTAGCCTCGAGCTCAGAGAACACTCACAGCACTGGCACAGCTCTACACAGCTTCAGCTCCAGACCAGGTACCCACATTACCATTAATTGCCAGTCAGAAGGATGCAGCTTCAAACGGCTAGACAGGCTTCTGGAGTTTAATAGGCGTTTCTTTGCACTTGTATATGACAGACGGATTACCTACAGCCACTAGATTGCAGTACCCTAACACCATTTGTTTGCACTATGTTTTTTTTTGTTTCCCTGGAATGATTTTATTTATTTATTTATAGAGCGCTTTACACCAAGGCGCTGTACAATGGAACAACAAAATACAGAGTAATAACAACAAATAACAAAGTGAGCAAAGTGGCAATTTGAATCATTCAACAACAAAACAGTGCAAAGAGTAATTGACTGAGAGGAGGGAGAAGTGGAGTGGGAACAGGAGAGTAAAGGGAGGGGCGGGGAAGGATTGAGTGAGTATAGAAGGAAGGGAGAGAGAGTGTAAAATAGAAAGGGAAGGTGGTAAGGGAGGGGAGGGATTAGAAGAGGGGAAAGACGGGGGGAGTAGAGAGGGCAGGGGGGCTTCAAGGTGGGAATTGGAGGAGGAAGGATTTAAGGGAACTGAGGTGACGGTAGTGGAAGAGCGGATTGAGAGGGGGAGAGAGTTCCAATGCAGAAGAGCAAGAAGTTGGAAAGAGCGGAACCGGGAGGAAGCGCAGGGGGGAGGAGGTTTCCATTTCCATTTGTATAGCTTTTACCTTGATACCCACAGCCGTTAATACCTTCCTTCTTGGCATCACAGCCGTTAATGCCTTCCTTCTTGGCATCACAGTGTATGTGTATGCAGGTGATGCTGTTTGATTGTTTGACAGACTGATTGACTGTATGATTCTGACTGTGAGAGTATGCACTTAAGAATGATGATATGAAATTCTAAAATATAGGAACTATTTAATTCTATTATTTGATGTTTGTATTTTAACTAATTAATCACGAGAATGAACAAATGCATATTTTTGTAATTAAGTACGGAATGGGCTTTATTGACACTGAAGTGATTTCAACCCAATGTGGCAGAGGAGATTTTTCTGTGTTGCTTTTGACTCTCCACGCCAACAAATTAAGCTTGTGGAGTACCTCACGTTTTTGGGAACCTTTTCCGGAAACATGCAGGTCACTTTATTCTCAAAGGTGACCTGCACATCTCCAGGGGGCTGTGCTGCAGGCACGTGCTCTGCTGGCTAGCATCTTTGCACACATTCATGGCAAGGCAAAACCCTATTTTCTGCAAATTGCAATGTGCATTTGCATCCCGTTTATAAATTACGATGTGCAGAAACACCCCTTACTTGCACAAATGCACAAATGGTGTGTAAAAGGGCACCATAATGTGTCCAATCAGAGACCTGGATTTCAACTTTTCAGTTGACACTTGTGAGTGTATTTAGGACAAAACAGGTTTTGAGAATCTGTCCATGTGTGTTCCAAATGTTTGCCATTTTAGCCACTGAACAATGTGTTTAATGCTATCTGAAGTAGAAGCTTGTGTGACTTTTGAAGCTTACCAAATGGGCGACCATTGCACACAGCAGTGTTTAGAACAAAGGGATGGACAACCCCCCTTTAATACCAATGTGGGGATGAGGAAGATATCATAATGAAGAGCTCTATTTTACCCCTGAGCTCCAGCATTACCTGCTGTTGTAAGCAGAGGCGTTGCTAGGGGTCAGGGGGGGGACTGAGGGGGCTATAGCCCCGGGTCTTTTGGTTGTAGCCCCGGATAGAAGCTCAGGGGCTACAACCAAAAGGCAATAGCTAGCCCCGAGTCCCGCCAGTCCCGTCATTAGCTTAGCCCCTGATCTCTTCCAAATCTAGCAACACCCCTGGATGTAAGGTTGGTAGCATGCCGACGGGGACATGCTCTGCACATTCTGTCTGACATACTAAATCTTGATGCCATTCCACTCCCGAGATCCACAGAAAATCAGTAGTCAAAGTGTACGAAAAGACGTAGTGGAACTATGTTCCCTGCTGGCCTGCCCCACTCCCCACAAACCTCATCGCCACGCCCCCACCCATGCACAATACAAACCCTCAAACATATGCGCCTGCTGTTCAAGGTAACGTGCAGTGCACTGAAGTGCAATTTCAACTTCTTCCTACAATTTTATTTTAAAATAAAACCATTCTGGAACAGTTTCTTTTTAAAATAAAAGTATAGGAACAGAGAAACTTAATTAAAAAAAAGTATAGGAGCACTGCTCCCAACCTCTCACGCCCACTGCAAAAAATTCAGAAATTTTAATTTTCCCTTTGTTGAAAATGGTATGATTGTCATTAAAAATATATTTGTTTCATGCATGGGGGGGGTTAAATTATTAATCTATAAAACACATATGAGATGTGGATGTAAAATATGGAGTACATACAATATTTTGGAAATTGTATTTGATTTTATTTTTACATTGTCTTTAAATATAAAATATACATTGGATGATAAAAAGAATACCATGTATATGAACTATTGTCTGTGATGTATTTTTTTCTCTTTTTTTTTCTAAATTGATGTTACATTTCTTTAAGGGTTCATTGTTGACCCGTGAGAAGGGCACTTGGCATCCTCTTATATTCTAAGAGAGGAATTGATGGTCTCTGATTCTTGTAAGCCTTGCCCACACTAGGGACTATTGATATTATGGCTTGCCACCCGCTGTGCTTCTAATGTCCTTGTGCTTTGATGCTTTATGGACCATTGGGTTTTTATATTGGTGTGGGGAAGACGATGGGCAGACACATCTGTTTGGGCAGTGGAGAGAAGAAAGAGAATAAATATAGCTGCCAAGCCTTCTAGGGAACAATGCAGACCCCCAGGAATCTGGTGACAATGGGCCACGCCCGGCAACGAAAATCAAGGAAGGAGATTAATTCTGCTCCAGGGGTGTGAGGGCCCTACACATTGGTGCCCCCTCAGGCTCAACTCTGGGTAGGCATCACAGATCCAGGTCACTGGCTCCATCAGCTGTGCATTGGACCAGATACTACATGCCCTCTTTCTCAGCATGTGCTTCATGTTCATGTGAACAGGTGTGGTGGCAGGTGCTTAGGCAATGTGTCAGTAGTCCTGTTATGACTAGTAATGTGTGCAACTATCCTGAAATCAGGAAGTCTTGATGTCCAAGGTAGCAGGCAGAACTTCATCATCAAAAAGTTTCTGACATTCTTTTACTGAACTTCCTCATTCTGTTTTTGGGTGGGAGTTCTTTTCACTAACCAACTAGGCAATGAGTAGACCCTCCATATTTATAGGAAATTGCCATGAGGACTATGGTCTTGAGACTAATCATTGAGTTATGTATTTAAACCTTTGAAAGCCACGTAATAAGTCACGTTTACCACACTCAAATTTCACAGGCTTCTTACTGAGTACAAACTCAGGATGTGGAATATTTCAGACAGCAGAGTTACACTGGCCATAAATGTTCCTTCTAAAAATCCAGTACAGGTTTTAGAGATCAGTGAGAGCTGAGGCAGGCATTCCTACTAATGGCACCATTCTCCGACTGTTTAAAGTGTGACTTAGATTGGTACAATTGGCATGGGCGTGATTATGCTCCTATTGGCACGGATTTTGATGTTGTTGTTTGTTTATTTTGTCTTCTGGTGTGCTTGCGAGACGCTATTCCTCATGCCTCCACTACACCCCACCCTGAAATGCCTCCCACGAGATCTTGGCTGATGGTTTGTCTTCAGATAGAAACACACGTCCAGCAATCATAATATCATTACTCATGGAGTGTTTCATTACATCTTCTAAATAGGTAGAAGGGACTTACACTTTGCCAGGCCGAGCGATGAAACACAGGGTGTACATGGCGAAATCAAACTCTGGACTTGAGCCAATGAAAGAGGAACCCACTTCCTTCTGGAATCCATCCCAATCGAACTGCTTTCCGATCACATCTGGGAAACTAGTCCACTGCAAAGAGAGAATTGTGGCAATGAATTTGACACTGGAAACAATTGAGACTATTCAGGTGTGATCCGAGATACTGTGAGTGCGGTATGTGGGGTGACGTGTGATGCTGTTTGGGTCCTGCCCTGCAGTCATATGGTCTTATAGAGGTCTTTCTCTGCTCACAATGCAGCACCATCACCATGTAGCCCCCTTCTCTGCCTGCCTCTCCCATGATCCTGATGAACTACAGGAGCTTTCAACAGAACACATTGGAGCATCTTACAGTGCATCCTTGGCAAGCAGCGGGTCTCCAGAAATCATATTTAGGGGCAATCACAGAACTCAACAAGCAAAAGTAGGAGAGTCATCTGTGGTGGGCGATAGTGTAGTCTGACATAATAAATAATGAAACAAACAAACTGTTTGTGGGGATGGTATGCAAGGTGTGCATGCATGTGTGTGTGCATTGCATGTGTGTTTTATTGGTTGAAATGGCCTATTCTACTTTAATGTTTCATATTATATATACAAAATGATGATTTTTGGTCCCAGCAATCTAGCAAACTATGTGAAATATCGTTCAGCTCATTGCCAGTCCATTCCCAACTCATTCGCATTCAGCTTCTAGGTGGACAGTATAAAAGCACAAACAATTGCCGGTCCATACTTAGCCCAGTCTCATTCACATTCCGCTTCTAGGTGGGCAGTATAAAAGCACAAATCATTGCCGGTCCATACCTAGCCCAGCCTCATTCACATTCAGCTTCTAGGTGGGCAGTATAAAAGCACAACTCATTGTCGGTCCATACGTAGCCCAGTCTCATTCACATTCAGCTTCTAGGTGGGCAGTATAAAAGCACAAATCATTGCCGGTCCATACCTAGCCCAGTCTCATTCACATTCAGCTTCTAGGTGGGCAGTATAAAAGCACAATTCATTCCCGGTCCATACCTAGCCCAGTCTCATTCACATTCAACTTCTAGGTGGGCAGTACAAAAGCACAAATCATTGCCGGTCCATACCTAGCCAGTCTCATTCACATTCAGCTTCTAGGTGGGCAGTACAAAAGCACAAATCATTGCCGGTCCACACCTAGCCCAGTCTCATTCACATTCAGCTTCTAGGTGGGCAGTATAAAAGCACAAATCATTGCCGGTCCACACCTAGCCCAGTCTCATTCACATTCAGCTTCTAGGTGGGCAGTACAAAAGCACAAATCATTGCCGGTCCACACCTAGCCCAGTCTCATTCACATTCAGCTTCTAGGTGGGCAGTACAAAAGCACAAATCATTGCCGGTCCACACCTAGCCCAGTCTCAATCACATTCAGCTTCTAGGTGGGCAGTACAAAAGCACAAATCATTGCCGGTCTATACGTAGCCCAGTCTCATTCACATTCAGCTTCTAGGTGGGCAGTACAAAAGCACAAATCATTGCCGGTCCATATGCAGCCCAGTCTCATTCACATTCAGCTTCTAGGTGGGCAGTACAAAAGCACAAATCATTGCCGGTCCATACCTAGCCCAGTCTCATTCACATTCAGCTTCTAGGTGGGCAGTATAAAAGCACAAATCATCGCCGGTCCATACGTAGCCCAGTCTCATTCACATTTTCACAGGCCAGCATCAAAATGTGCTTTGTACTTGTTTCATGGAAACAAGGAAACAGTTTGGGATATGTTCTTATACGGGTATGTCTGAAGTTGAACATGAGTCGCAGCAAACACACGAAAGAGACAATGACGTAAGACTATGGCGTTATCCTGATCATTTGGTTGGAATTGTTGATGCTGAAAAATGTAGGAATGTCTGTTTCAAAATGTCCACAGCTGTTGGTAATGCGTTGCCTGTGAGGGTTACATTTATTATGAAAATAAAGCATGTTATAACAGTGCTTGGAAGCAGGAGTAATGGGTTATATAATACTTCATAAAACAGTGATAAGATTAAAGTTAGGACTGGTGTGGACAGGAGAGGGAGTTGGGTAGACAGTGTGAGCATTGTTTTATTTCTAATGGTGCAGTTGGTCAAAAAACTTCGTGTAGTCAGCGCTACTAGATCACACATTTAAACACTCATGTTGCCAACATGCTCTTTGCATGTTCAGATCCCGGCATGGCTGAATCATTCCATCATAATTGAACCCATGATGAACTGAGGATGAACTGAGTACTGTTACATTTGAAAATAATGACACCTGTTGTGACAATCCTTAGAAGAGTGAGGAATAAGCCTGGAGCTTTCTCTATAAAAATTATGATATTATATTAACTATTCTAGCTAGCTACACGATCACCTTGACCACAGTAACGTCAAAACATGGACTATTTTGGCATGGCTGCCTCCAAACTCGGGTCCAGGTCCGGGTTCCCTGAATGGGGAAATACCAGGCCATTCCGACTTCGGAGGGCCCAGTATTTCCCCATTCAGGGAACCCGGACCTGGACCATTCCCATTCCCATTCGAGCCCCCATAGGGCTCAATGGGACTGGGGAGGGAGCTAACAACGGACCCGTTGTTAGCTCCCTGGACTCCTCGCGGGACACGCAAAGGACGTCTGGTCTGACCAGACATCCAGAACGGGTCCCGCGAGGGAACCTCGTAAAAGGGCTTTATGGGTTTAACGGCACCGGCACCTTTAACGGCGCCGTTAAACCCATACCGCCAGGGTCCTAATGAGGCCCATGAGACCCTTGTTCCTCTGGGTGGAGGATCTATCCCTGTTTTACACATCTTCCTATGTGTCGCGCCACTGAACCCCCGTGATACACGTCCTTCTATCGTCACCGTTTCTCCTGAAGAGCTCTCTTCCTCCAGGTCATTTATATGCCCTAGGGTCAGTAATGCATTCACTGTTTCTCATCTAATCCTGTTTTCTGTGAGTGAGAGTCCATCAGCTTTCTGTATCCAAGAAATTAAACACTGAGTTGTAAATTAAAGTTCTGGTTCAAACTGTCACAATGTGTGATCTTCCACAAGTATTTTACTTCTCCTGTAATGCAAGAAACACCTGCCTAAATAGCCTAACCTGAGAAGTGCTGTCTTACCTTCCATTGTACACTTTGAAACCATGATGTGTAAGTATAAAAACACAGCATAGTGTAGTCTTAATTGTCCTGCAGTCATGGAAGGTTTGGGATTAAAGAGTGGACAGCATCGTCCAGGTGATGATTGTGTTATCAGCAGACCTCGGTTAAACTTCTTAGTCATTGTGGGATCTTTAAAAAAAAAAATAATCCCTGACACCCTTTCCCAGTGTCTGGAAACACTGATGTAGGTGCCACAACACATCGATGCATTACTGAAGATGGTAAGAGGGCCCAGTTGACTGCAGAGATGTTTGTGTATTCTGGATGTCAAGGGTTTGAATTCCAGCAGCATAACTCAGCTTTCAACACCCTGAGGTGGGTTTTAAAATGCGTGTCACTGTGTGATATCTACTCTAGAGCCTAACATGTCTCATCACATAGCTTGGGTAGTCCTCCTTTGTGAAAAGTACAGTGAGCAAAAAGCGATGGCTGCGGACTCTCAAAGTGGGAAAAAAAACACAGAACAGGTAATCATGCCATGTTCTATCTAGAGAGGGGCGCCTGCTACCTTTTTTGCATTTTTGAAAGGAACTTGGTGTTGGTCACCCTATGTTACCTGGGGAAACCCAGGCGTGGACCCCTTGCTCATTGTACGAGGCACAGCTACACCTCACTGATGAGGCCCAACAAGGCCGAAACACGTGTATGAGGATGCTGTTGATACTCTTGTGCAAATGAGGTTTGTGTGGCATTTCAGTGCTGGACTGCCCCTGTGGGCCGGACAAAGACTTATATGCAAATGAATATTCCTCCTTTGTGAAAACTACAGTGAGCAAAAAGCGATGGCTGCGGACTCTCAAAGTGGGAAAAAAACACAGAACAGGTAATCATGCCATGTTCTATCTAGAGAGGGGCGCCTGCTACCTTTTTTGCATTTTTGAAAGGAACTTGGTGTGGACCCCTTGCTCATTGTACGAGGCACAGCTCCACCTCACTGATGAGGCCCAACAAGGCCGAAACACGTGTATGGGGTTGCCGTTGATACTCTTGTGCAAATGAGATTTGTGTGGCATTTCAGTGCTGGACTGCCCTTGTGGGCCGGACAAAGACTTATATGCAAATGAATATTCCTCCTTTGTGAAAAGTACAGTGAGCAAAAAGCGATGGCTGCCGACTCTCAAAGTGAGTAAAACCACAGAACAGGTTATCATGCCATGTTCTATCTAGAGAGGGGCGCCTGCTACCACAGTGGTTGAGACTTTTATACAAATCCATGTATTTTCCTGTGGGGCCAACTGACTAAGAATGAGACGTCAGCAATGGGCTGGATCGCAGAGCCGGGCATTTGTTCATCCTGGGGAAGTGTGTGGAAGGATTGGGGCTGGGAGCTGCGCCGGTCACAAACATGACCCCAGCAGCCCCCTGAACTGCTTTCCATGTCAATGTGCGGCTCACACGATAACCTAATTTCGGACTCGCCAAATCCGAAACGTCAACAGCTGGAAGGCGAAGGCCTCGCGCTCGGTTCTATGGCCGGGCACGCCGTTCCCCGAAGAAATTCAATTACATCCACGGCCTGCTTAGAAAAGGCCCCTGGAAACCCCCCGTGAACCTCACCGAGGGCCAGCGCTGGCCGCCAGGATCGTGACAGAGAGCTGACAGGTCCACAGAGTCGCTAATTTAATCCCAGCGGAGACGATGCTGAGGGCACAAAGGCGCATGCCACGGCAGGGCAAGGGTCGCCCCCACGTCAGGTGCCACCTCCTGCCTCTTGCACGGCTGAGCGTTTGAGTTAACAACTCTGAAACTGCACTTTTGTCATAATGAAAGACACGCAGCCGTTTTGCCCAGTTGTAACGTTATACTATCGTTCCCTGCAACCTGCTCTGAAAGGCCCCGTGTCACAGGTAGGACATGCACATTGGCAAGCTCAGGCTGCCCTATAGGGCAATAGGGCAGTGTCCGAAGTCTATGCCCGACATGTTGGTAGTTTTGACGAGTTAGCTAACCTTGCAGCAAGTAGGTTTGACCAGTGTTACTGAACGCATATTCTTTCAATTGTATCATTTGCAGCACATGTGACCAACACGGTCCCCTTGTTTACTATTCAAGCAGCCTGTCACAGAAGGAGCACATTGCCATAAGCAACTAGAGGCCACATTTGCATTGGTGCCTGGGCCAATACTATGCCTCAGTCCAACTCTGCACATTAACATATAGGAGAATGAACGTGTGAGTTCACTAGGTTCGCATACAAACGAGGCTGCAACGAAGGCCATTGTGTGTCTAGCCAGCTCGAGCCCAGAAAACCAGCAACATGGGCTGTGAATGTAACTTTTCTTGCTTTGACAGAAAATGGAAAGTTTCAAGTAGGGCACACCATGTGACGTTGTCCTCAGAAGAAAGGACATAACACACATTTCAAACTCCAAAGAAAACTGTCAAAAGAAATCCCAGCATTGGCCTATAATAATACTTGTTTCATAAAGCTCACTGCCCACAGGATGACACGCACATGACAGGCCTACAAAATTCCATCCACGAGGGTTTGAAGCACTACGATTAGTAAAACGCAAGGTGATTCACTGCAAGCCTAAAATGTCTAGTCAATGGGCCTCACTATAAGTTTGGTGGTATCCCACTGGGATACCACCAAACAGTAATAGCGTTCCCGCCACTTGGTCTGCCAGAATTACCAGCAGGTTACAAGAAGCAGGAAGGGTGGGAATTCCTCATTCTATGCAGTCCTATAGGACTCCATCAGGGGATTGCCGGTATAACCACCACCGGTAATACCGGTGCCAGTAATACCGGCTGTTTATTGCCAGTGGGGTGCCTGATTTACTGCCAGCCCTTAGCTGAAAGTAAATCAGACACCCCACCGGCAAACCTGTAGTATGTCAGTCCGGAATCGTGCCGGAAAACGGGAGAACGGAATTACTGGCACGCTAATTCCAGATCGGCATACTTGTAAAGAGGCCAACGTGAGCCCACTAATGTTCTATTGCCAGAGGATTGCAGTTCAGGGCTACTGCAAATATCATGGGCCAGCATACGACCAACTTAAGGGTACAGGTACTTTTGCTTTGGGTGGGCTCAGCACGAGTCCAACTGATAGGCTTCCCGTTGCACAAAGATCTCTCAGGAGTTGCTTAACCAACTGAACTAGTCCATTGGCTAAGGCTGTTCATGTCACTCTGGGTCTGCCCAGTAGTAATGTTAATATTACTGTCTGTGTGAACAGTCATCTCTTCTTCCTCTTCCATTTCCTTTGTTCCTTTCCTCTTTCTCCTTTTTCACTTCCCCCTCCTCCCACTCCTTTTTGTCCTCCTCCTCTTCCTCTTCCTTCATTTGTCTTTCTTCTTCCTTCGTTCTTCCTTCTTTCTCCTGTCTTCCTTCCTTCTTCTTCCACTTCTTGTGGAGGGCAACATCAGGCAAAGCTCCGTCATGAGAGTGGTGCTAAGAAGGATCTGGTCAGCCCTGTGGCTAGATAGGCATTATAGAGTGTATAAAAGTTTGATGCATGTCACCAGCATGAAAGGCAGTGAGGGCCTTAACGATGAGCTACAGTGCTGTTACGGCCCATCCAGTCTGCCAGCGAGGGCATTATTGCTATCACCATCCCAGGTTTTATATCCGGGCTGCTGATACTGTGACAAAATGAAATGGATTCCACTCTGGAGGAGTACAAGGATGAGCAGGGGTGAAACTGCCCACTCAACCCTCACACTTTTACAAATCAAGAGCCAAGGCAATCATAAAGGTGAAACAGGCACAATTAGGACATGTACCTCCTTTGCCTATTGTGGTTACGTGGGTCGAGAGAAGGGTATGCTCTTAAGAAGCATGTGAATGTGATCCAGTAGTGACCCAAACAACAGTAATACAGTCCAAAATAAAGGAAATGACCAATCAAGGTTCTGTGAAAATATATATAGTTTATGTATACACACATCTGCAACAGAACTATCTATAAAACAATGTACAAAACCCTTCCCTATAGAAATAACAGAGAAGATGCACCATATTGAAGAATGTAGCACTCTGAGAATAAATAAAGGGGTGACCTAACCAGTTTCTAGGGCCAAAATGGACCAAGGAGGCAGTAATTTGTCAACAGTCCCTCGTTTCGTATCTTTGGCGGGTCGACAGTGTTGAACCCTGCTTTGAGCGGTGATGTGAGCGGATGAAGCTCAATTCGGGCACCGTGGACCGTGTGGGGCCAAGCAACAAGCAGGCATTGAGAAGGTTCAAATGCAGACGTTCTGTGTGCCTTGAAGGCGATGCAGGTCGGGGCATTCACCAGGATCTTTATGAGGTTGGAATGTGCAAAGTCGGGTTGTAATCAGCAGGAAGGGTCGATGAGTGATGATGCAGCAGTTCTAGTCGAGTGGTCCACGATTGCCAAAATGGTGATCCTGTTGCTCCAATGTGCATTTCAATGAAGTGGCAGTTTGAGGGACGACTCGGGTTGAGTCTTAGTTTAACCCCTGGTCTTAGTCAGCAAGTAACTATCCAGCACCTCAAGTTGGGTCACAGTGGTGAGTGGTTGATTTGAGCCTAGCAGGTGATGGGTTCAGCAAGGACATGATGCAGCATGGAACGCTCAATGTACAAGCAATTGTTTGAAGGTTTTGGAGGAGTTGCAGAAATTAGCACCAGCAGTATCCCTCATGGCTGATGCTGTTGATTTCACTCAATGGATGTCTGATGGGGTTTCAGTGGTGGATCAGGGAACCTTGACAGATCTAGTCCTCCAGGTGCTGTGAGACCCAATTCAGGAACTCGAGTACAAGGTCTGCTCTCCCTTCTGGGAGATTCTGGTGCAGAATGGCAGGTCTTGGTCCACAGTAGTGTCACCCCAATGTGCCCTGTGAGTCGGTAAGGGACAGAGCTCTCTTCAGTCTTGGACTGCTCCTTCTTCACCTCAGTGGTTGTGGGCTTTGGAAAGTACAACTCTCCCAAATTAGTTCTGGTGATTCCTTTTCTGGTGCTCGTCCAGAGTGAATCAAAGAAGGGGTGCAAGTCCCTTCTTTAAAAGGTAAAAGCCCACAAGTGATTGAACTAAACCAAGTCTACCTTAGTAGACCAATCCCTGTCCTTGAAAGAATTGGATGTTGCACTTCTGACATCACATCCAAAGTGCTTTGCTGTAGAGAAAGTGGAGGGGACAGGAAGGAAAGAGAAAGGCATAGCAAAAAAAATGGTGGAAGTCTCCTCACACAGAACAAAGCCCTCCTGACTACCTTAGCTCCACCCTTCCCATCTCACTAGGAACAAAGGCCTTTTAAAATCCAGCACCCTGGTGTGGGGCTACTCCTGCTGAATGGATGTGCTCCTTTGATGCCTGGGCCCACAGTAGCTACCTAGTTAGCTGATGTCTCTGGCAGATGGTGTTACCTACCCTTACAAAGAGATCAAATGAAATGCATGCCCATTCACGTTAATGTGTTGTCATTTGGCAGACTCAGCCCATTGGCCAGAATACACATCAAATTCCACAGTGGAGCTGACTCACAGAAGCTGACATTCATTTGATATCTAATTGGATGTGGCTGCCATGATCATAGGTAGTGTGATGCACTATGCCTAAACTCAGGCATAGCTTTATTTTAGATGTTATCCTGCCACCAGCATGGGATTTATGATCATCATAGGTACAGGGGCAGTTCATAAATGCAGCCGCTGTGCAGCATAGATTTGGCTGCCACTACTGCTGTCAAATGGGCAACTGGGACCTCTGAAGCTATGCTGCGCCACTGGTGGAGCAGGTGCTGCTAATCAGGGTACTGATGCAGCAGAACCCAGACACACCCTATGCTTTTGGCATGGAGGTTATAAAAGGGGAATCTGATCAGCAGTTTACCCTTTTCAAAAATGGAATGATCTGCATCATTCTATTAATTAATTCAAACAAAAAAGCCAGGGATTTGAAACCATGACAGACGGCAATTCCTCACAGATTGCAATCTATTTGTTTTAATAAACGGGTCACTAGCTCGCCACATCCCATTCATTTGAACATATACTCACCTATGATGGCCACCATGGAAATGGAATGTGAGGCTCTATGTGGAGCCCTTCTTCGATTTCCATGGTGGCCTGAGATGTGAGAGCAATGGCACACTGGGGCGGGCGCTCGCAGCTTCCAGCTTGCTTGAAACGTGAGCTTGATTTGTGGGATCCATCCAGTGATCCTAGCAACGGCATTGGCTGCGGGCAGCTGTCCTGGGTCCTAATTAAATAGACAGCATAGGTGTCAGATGCAGGATACGTTTTAATGTCAAATTTGGATGTTGTGAAGATGTTTATTTGTGATATGGCTATGAGTGATCAGAGGTCATTGTCAGTGTCTGTGGTTACGGATGGGCTCAAGCGACTTAGCGTATACGCCACAGTAACCAGAGATCATTCAGTGAATCATAACTTTGAAAGCCCAGTCTTCAGTTTCTTTCTCCAAGGATATGGTCGGAGGATTTGAAGGTGTTCAGTTTCTTTGTTTCACTAAGCTTCTTGGCCGTTTCCACTGCATTTTTGGCATTTTATTATTTTTCCTGATGGATAATCTGACCTTTTGTTTGTGGGGTGTTCTGGTCTAGGTGTGAACATGTGGCCAGTGTTCACTTGGGCCCCAATGCAGAAACCCTTGAGCATGGTGCACATGATTTTGAATGCAATTGATAAGTGTAAAACATTCAATGATCAACTTGGTAATGAAATTGTTATTTTGGACTTTATCAATTTCAAGACATGTTATGTTGTATATGTAATTATTTGTGTATGTGGCAAGTATTATGTTGGCAGCACCATCAGGCAACTGCGGGTACGCATCCGTGAGCATCTCCTAAGTTTAAGGAATGTAGATCCTAAAGCTCCTTTAGCTATATACTGGCAGAAACAACATCAAATGGGCAATGATTTGCATTTTATTGGTCTGATGAAAGCCAAAAAAGGAAAGAGGGGAGGTGACTTGCAGCTTATATTACGTAAAATGGAAGCCAAGCTAATATGTCTTTTAAGATCGACAGATCATGGTTTGAATTCAGGCCATGAAATGTATGTATTTATTTCATTGATTTAATGTATTGTATCCTTTTGAATCAAGCACAATGCAGTCATATTATGTATTAGAACATTTTGATAACTCTTGACAAATTGTTAAGGAGTCGGTGTCCAGTCTCATTGACCACCTGTAAGATTTCGGATTACTGGATTTGTCAAATTTATTCCAACAATTTATTTCAACATTCATAGATCTAATTATAATTTCACATTGGGAAATTTCATAGATCCAATCTACCCCATTTGTGGTAATGAAATAACATTTATACATTCTGAGAATAGCGATCAGATTACTCCAATTTGAATCTAGATCATGCTGCATGCGAATGTGTTTAGCAGGGACTTAAATACTCTTTTATACTTATAATTTATTACATTGGAAGCCCTGTTATATTGAAAAATATTCGAACACTTTGTGCAAACCAGAGTCATGGCTTTACCTCAAGACACATACTGTATATATATACATATACTTTTTGACTTATTTCAGTTTGGCGAGGTTAGTTATTTACATCTAGGCAGCATTTTACTTCGACTTAAATACACATAAGTTATCTAGTTATGCATCTAGACAGCTAATTGTTACGACTTAAAATACACAGAAGTTATTCTGTAATCCATTTCACTTTGGGAGATTCCATGGACTCTGATGTACCCCATTTGTGGGCATTTAGTTAGTTTAAATATATTTCGAGAATAGCGATTAGTCTATTCTAATTTAAATTTAGGTTACGCTGCATGAGAATTGGTCTTTCAGCAACCATAACACTCGTTCACATTAATAGGTTATCGCTAAGTATTCAAATACTCTGTGCAAACTTAAGTTGTAGCTCAATTTGGAGTCAGACGCTGTTTATATATCTATATCTCTTCACTCATTTCTAATTGGCAAGGTAAGCCCTTCGCACGGGGCATTCATTTGCCGTGGCACAAATACACACAAGTTTTTATGTGACTCATATTCGATCAAGTAACAATGTCGCACTTTGTTTACATGATGACGTCACGTGCATATTTACGCGTGACGTCATCACTTTTTTCACGCAGCCGCCATTTTGAAACTCTACCTTATCCCTAATATACAGAAACAGCACCCGAGAGGATGCTAAGAAAGACAGAGATTATTTTGTCCTGGGATTGATCCCATTATATAGGTAAACAAAAGGGGAGCGGATTTATTCACATCCCTCCATTACATCGCGCCTATTACATATGAATACAGAGACTTGTTCACTAATTTGAATTCCCACATCAATTTTCTTTTTTGCATCCAAGATGACTGAGAGTTACTCCATGACCAATTGCTACAAGTCAGTGCCGAGAAAAGTATCGATTGCTTTTGGAGTCAGACTCATTGATTCTTTGAGGTGGGCCACTTTTACCATTTATATAACTGTACTATCACAATTGATTCATATATATGTTTCAGAACTAAATTCAACTAGTGATTTTCGCTATTTATTTGAATATCTATTTACAGATACTTGCATTTAATTTGTTTCCTGAGGGTAAGCCTAAACACTTTAGTCATGCATGTTGTACACTGGGAAGTGCCATGCAGGGTGTCTAACACTGGAAAAGAGAGAACATGTTTTGCACATTTGTGTTATAAATAAAAATATTCACATATTTACAAATAGGGTCAACGGTTCTGGACGCTGGATTTCCTATTAGCCCTCATAAGTACCTGGGTTTTTTTATTCTCTAAACAAACCTTTTTCATGATGAAAAATTTAAATTCAATTATCTCCCTATTCTTGAAACCAATTGTGATTTTTTCCTTTTCTATTTTCTATTCACAGACACTTGCTTTCTCCAATTGCCAACAACCTGTGTGGTATGTTTTAACAATTTCTCTTGATCATATATAATTTTTTTCACTCCAATGTTGCAATAATTTTTATTTGTCGTATCATTATGGCGACAATGCCTATGTTTATGTTGACCTATTTGACTCTTGTAACAATGGAAATGTATAGCCTTGATAACGACCAAATTGGTCGAAACACTTGTCGGCTATTTCTATGGAATATTGCAAAATTTAAATACAAGAATACTACCTTCAAGTCAATGTTTGGATCCTTCTTAAGACTTTAAATGTTGATCAATGTTTTTTGTTACTTCTGGTCTACTAACTTAAAATATTGATTCCAAGTGCAGAGTTTGTCACGTAACAGTTACAAGTACATTTTCACTGCAATTTGAACCTTTTGTGGGAGGTTCATAGTTACTGAGACTCCCGCTGCTGGATCCCTCTTTTTTTGAAGACTCAATAGGTTTGGAAAATAGCACACAGTAACTTGTATCCAACCCACGACCTGGGTGTCGTTTACCTGTGGTTAGCAGTGGGTATTAGATTCTTTTCAGGTTGAAAAAAAGAATACAAAGGTTCTTACTAAGGTTATGGTTGTATTGATAGAGGTACGAATACTAAGAGTACCACCACTACGTGTAATATGAATCCTACTAGTATTTCTGCTGCTACTTCTACTACTACTACTATTACTACTATAATTTAAAATATCCCTACTGTGTTGTTGCAGGATTACTACATCTGTAAAGTAGTTTTAGAAAGCAAAAAGTAAATGCAAATGTTTACTTTTCCTCTTTGCTGCTGGAATGTTTGTCGATTGCATTTCATCTTCTCCTCTGGAGACAAGTCTTGTTTCAAGGTTTGATGTCAGTTTCCATAATGGAAGACTAAAAAAGTATCACCAAGGATTGAAATATAATCAAAAATAAGAGAGCCCAAAAGAGGTTGTTTTTAAAAAAAAAAAGAGAAACAGGAAAACAACAAAACACTACTAGTAACAATTACTATTGCATCATTGTGCGGCAATCATTGTGCGGCATATATGAACATCTAAACAGGTTAGCACATTTGCAGATGCAACCCACACTCCACCCCCCCCTCTGTGCTATAATTTCTTAAGATTATTTTAGAACCCACATGGAGTTGCTTATCATTGGCTTTCATTGACTTGTCTCTGGATTATGTTTCTCTAAAGTCACTAAACTGTGCAATCAGATAACAAAAGAGCATCTGACATTTTCTCGCTGAGTGGATACTGGGTAGCCCGTGATGGGGGTTGAAGCAAATATACACAATTGAGTGGCTCTGTGTATTGCTCCAGGATGATATTGGCATTGACTTGTTTCCCCAAACAGGTTGCTGAATAAATAACTTTTGGGGAAACACCTTGTAGGCACCCCACTTATTCTTGTGCTTAGATATGTCTCCTGCCTGGGCTTCTAATTGTTGGATGTGTGCTGTGCCCAGTAGCTCATAGGTGTCCCTCCGCAGTCTCGTCTAGAGGCTGCCGAGGGACACCCATACACACCAAAACTCATTTTGCTTTGGTATTTGGCCAATGCTGTGTGTGTTTGTGGCGGCAGGGAGTATATGTTACATTTGATTGGTGCCCTGTTCAGCTGATATTCTGGGTTGAGACAATGATCGTATGACTGTTCTCTGTTTCTGTGGGGGTGATGCGTTTTTGGTTGGATAGGACGTCAGGGAGAAATGACTAAAACCCCTCTTCGCCGACACCTCCCGCCATACACAGCCCAGAACGCACCGGTCCATCGTAGTTGTGACTGTAGTAATCCACCATTCCTTTCTTCTCCAGGAGGTAGAAGCGAATCCAGCTATGGAATCCCGACACTTTTCCTTTTTTGACTTCACCTATTTTATACCAAAACATAAAAACAACTTATTAACCCCTTGCTGTCCAATTGAAAGAACAAAAACCACAAGTACCTTGAACAGTTGATGAGAGAAGAAACCGATGCCACTTTATGTTTGCTGCGCAGTACATAGTGGCACATGCTGCGGATCTAGTGAGTAAAACAAGGGTGTGATTTGCATGCTTAGCACTCTTAGAAATTAGACTATCTAACCACCAAAATATGAATATTGCCCCAAGACTGAGGAATGGTGCTAACACCCACCTGACTCTGACCACCCTCTTGCATAGCTCTTTTACGCTGGTGAAGCACTGCAAGAACAGTTTAATGAGCAGTAGTGCTAATTCCGCCAACACTCCAACGTATTGCACATAAGTGCTCCATATCCATGTTTTAGACGGCAGACAGGAACACAGCTAGAACTGCAGAAACAGCCTACTTTCCAGTGAAGGAGAGGGCGGTGACGGGCACCTTTATGAATGAGGCCAGGGATGAACCCTCTGTCCTCCGGGCCCAGGCACCTGCTCACCCTCCCACACTGCCTCCGGGTCACCCCTTGCACTGGGTCTGTATCTGTACCCATATAGCCCCCCCTTTTTCTTCCTGCACTTATCAGACCTACCCTGTGTGGTGCCTTAAGCCTAGCACTTGCAAATTGCTGGCTGCTCTACCACTGGTTGTTGCCTTTTTAATATTTATTTATGTATTATTATTTATCTGTTTTTCCTTTGCTTCGCACTTTCCACTTTTTCCCCTTTCATGCACTTTTCCCTTCCCCCTCTCCCATGCACATGCGTGTTCTCAATGTCACTGGGCCTAGTAAGATTGTTGTTTTGTTCTCCCCTGTTTCCCTCCCTTGACTTGTCGCGCTCTGAAACACTTGTGTACGAGCGCGATAGAAATTAAATATCAATATCAATATCAATACTCAAAGAAAGCAAATTGCCTTCATGATTAATGTCTTCCACCTTTTTTTCCCCTTTAAAATAAAACCACAATTAACTCTTTGTTTGTACTGACAAAACATTGGAATCTTTTTAAAAGTACTACATGCATAATTCACAAAAACGAATGTAAACAAAACATATTTTTGAAGATGCATTTTTTTTTATTTGCATTACTTTAAGAAATGTGCAGGTCACCTTATTCACAAAGCTGGCCTGAAAATTTCCCAGGAGGTTTGCTGCACTCAAATTGTGTGTGGGCCAGCCCCCTGTATACATTGGAACTGATAGCATATAAGGCACTACCTGCACCTTTAGGCCTCTTGTAGATAATATGTGATGTTCCCCGGGTGTAGGGATAATAACATTTTACTCATACCAGCCTTAATTCTATTCCTGGAATGTCAGAGTCTATATCATGAATAGTTGACATTTGAATGACTTTGCATCAGCCCTACTGGACTCTCTGCGGTCATTATTAGCCTGCATACTGGACTCTCCCTATAATTAAATAAATAACCTAAGTAGTGCTCATGCAAGCACACTTAGCCAAATGCATGAATAACTCTTCCACAGCTCTATAGGCTTGTCAGATTTAAAGTTTAGTTATTAATTCCCTATATTGTAATATTATAAACCTCAATAAAACATGTGCCAATTTCTGAATGATGAAAAGCGGACTTAGGCATGCCTGACATGTGACTGATTCTGCTGGCCTAGTATGCAAACACACAATTCCCCACAGCGACATGCAGGCATATTTGTCGGTGTAGTGCTTGAATTGTCAGCTTCATGCATATGATAATAGTGTGGAGCGAGGGAGCCATGGGAGATACTGTAAGTGATCAGTGTAGATTGACAAATAAAGTTACCCAGCCTCTTACTTGGTTTCTGTTCTTATAGCAAATATTCAATACATTCCCAGTCCGGTTACGGGACTATAGCCACTGACTCAGCCATTTCTGCATGAGGTCATATACCAAAGCACATTCTGTGCCAGGTCTGAGGAGGGCTCCCAAATGAGAGTAAACCCAACGGGAATGGAATCAGGGTGATGTTGCATTTTGCTAGTGGTTACATTCTCCATGATCTTGGACACATATATGGGGGCAGTGACAGCGGCTAATGCTGGTCAGATAGCACAGCGAGGACAGTGCGTGCTTTGACATCTGTACAGAGCCTGACAACACAGGTTCAAATCCCAGCAGGGCCAAACTCAGCCTTTCATCCTTCCGAGGTCGATAAATGAGGATCACACACCGTGGGTAATAATAAGCAGCGCTCAGATGCCTGAGGGGTTATAGCGCTATTTAAATGCTAAATTATTATTTTTAAATTAGTTCAGCAGTTGCTTATAGAGGACATATTCAGCAGAAATGTTATTATAGATCATTTAAATGCTTTGGTGAAGACTAAAGGTTGTAGTGCAAAGAGAATGGCAGGCTGAACACAATAGTATGGTGGAAGTAGGCTAAGTTAAAATGTTTTAATATTTATGGCATAACACTTTTTCTATTTCGAGTTTGGAAATTAAAATAGAAGTCTAATAAGGAAAAAGGGAGAACTATATTACATCTACACTTACCCAGAAATACATGCTCAAAACCGCTTGAGTCCAGCTCTCCTGCCCCCCTCGAGTATAGACCGAACCACATGTTCTTCAAGTCTGCGATAAACTCTTCCTGTGTTGCGTAGAGGTCTAGAGATGAAACAAATTCATTGTTGAGCCAGTAATCGTTTTACCTGTCATATTTGTAATCATAACCATCGTCAACATATGAAGAAAGGAAATATCTCACCTGAAATTTGACCTAGACACTATTTGGAGCCAAACCTTAGGAAATAGTAAAATGGAAGTATGGAAAACACTGTGTACTAAAGTTCTTATACATCAAATCTTGGTTCCATGCTTTGTTTGATTAAAAACATCGGAAAATGATTAGGCAATATTGAAGTCTGCCCCTGATACCAACATTATGCTTGCCTGTGTTTAATTAAATTTGGACAATTTCAGACATATTACTGAGGACAGACCTTGTACCTACACCAAAATATGAGAGTATCAAAATGTGGAGCGGCGCAGTACTTTGAAAATTTGGCATATGTGACAAAGTGACCAAAAGAACACACAAGACAAGCTGTTAAGGTTAACACATATAAAAACACAACACAGCAGGTTGGGGTTGTGGGAACGCCTATAATGACAGGAATTTGAAGCCTAAGTCAATAGGAACCATTTTGTTTAAAGTGTCAAGGCAATCCCCAAAATCTGTAGTGCATATCAAAATGAGCCTGCGTACCTGATGGGAATCTGCAGTCTAATACATACCGTTTCAGGGTTAAAGTGAGCCTCACTCTTTTTGACTCATACCCAAAGTCTCAGGGACATAGTACACTACTCACCTCTTGACCTCTCAATCACGGATATACATATCCACCAGCATGCTCCTTGGCTTCTCAGGCTGACAGGAGTTTATTTGCATTCTCATCCTCTCTCCATGGGTTGCCTCTGTAGGCTTCCTAACATGATTGTTGACACATCCCTGCCCACAAGTATTTCCCTCCGCTCACCTCAGCGTATTACTATGAGACATTCACCAAAGCAGGTGCTCCTTCCCCTTTTCTTTAGGGCCATTGTCAGGCTGTTTTATTTAACACTAGCCCTCTGCAACCCTTCTGGGCTAAATATTTCTGCCTCAAAATGCTCTTGATTTTCTCCTTGGTTTTCTGGCTCCCCCAGGGAAGCTTTCAGCATGTCATGTTCTTTCCAATGTTTTCTGGTCTCATGTCGTGTCAGAGATGTAGCCCGAGCAAACATGTAGCTCTTTTTTTGTCTGGGTCCTTGTTCCTTCCTTCCCTCACCAGAATTACCTTCATAACTGCACCACTCCCTGTCTCTCACCCAGCACTTAAAGAGACCTCCTAATTAACCAGTGACTCCTTTCATTGGATCTCTAAAAAGCCTCCTTCTCTGTTCGTCAGAGGATTCCTCTTACCCTAGTCCTCATGCTTTTATTTAAATTTTCTCTCTGTTACACGTTAAGCGGGTATTAATGATATCTCGCTTTGTAATCATTCTATTGATAGTAGCGGATGATTTAAAGTCCAAGTACACCAATTTGACATCAGTTGGAAGTGCATGCTTGTCAGTGTGGCTCAGTTCCTCCTCATTGTTCCTCTTTTGTGGACCTGGTGCTTTTTTTCAGGGGGAAAGTCTTTACTACAGTAAGATAGACACGGCATGTGATTTGGGTGGGAAATGCAGCGTTTCCATACTGATGCTTGCAACTTCCACCTCGCTCTCTCCTGCACAACAGAGAAGGCAAACACCACACAATAATTGATTGTTATTTTGGCTGGGAGTCAAAACATCTAAACATTGAATGAGCTTGGAATTGATCCTAGCTTGTGCTCATTCACAGTCTCTCTAAAACCAAGTTGGAGATGGACCACTGATAGAAAGTTATGACTGCCCTCCCACTTGTTACTGAATTCGACTTATGTTTTCTGGTTACGGTTTGGGGGTAAACATAGCGTAAAACCATGCAGGACCATTGTTTGTGATTGGACGTAAAGCCAGCATTGCTATACCAGGAGCAAGGCCTCCATTCTTAGCTCCATAATTGTAAACATTAACTTAAAAATTCCATGGCAATATGCCCCACTGATCCCAGCGCTTTATTCTCTCAGGGGGTGCCCATGAATAATTACAAGATAGATACTATTGACTTTTACATCCCACATTAAATATTCTAGGTCCAGACATGGACTCTCAATACTTGTGTGTAGGAAATCCTACCCAGATTTATTCAGATAAAGCACCATTGGATTTTTGAGTGATTCTTGGCAGCGATAACTTCAATAATTAATTTTCAAGAGGGCTTGGACCCTTGCCATCATGTGCCCTATCAATTCCTTTTATTGATGGCATCGATCTTCATGTCTATTTCCTTACCCAACATGGAAAAATTGTGATCCTTTTGAGGAAAGAAGGTCATTTTGAGAGACACAAATGTGTGTTTTCTTGGCAAAAGAAGCTATAAAAAGGACATTATTTACTGACTCTGACATTGGAAACTGGCCCTTTTACAAATGCGAATTTCTACCTGTAATGATCACTTGCAGATTAAATTGCAGTCACAATAAACGTATCATACGTGTCTTTCTGTGCAAAGTAAAGGATCAAAAAATAGAATAATCACATAATTAATTTTCTGATCGAAGTTAATCATTCCAAAATCAACAGCCTGTTGCACATCTATTGTACTCATAATACCCATAAGAGAACATTGCAAAGTAACACATATCTTGAGTGGAGGTTCCTGGCTACTTTAAAGGAAATCAAAGAGCATGTTCAGAACAAAAGAAAGAGCATGTATTTTTTTATATTTGACAAAAAATGTCTTTGATGAAAGGGTGCTGTGCTTGATTAACTAAGCACACAATATGCACACTGAGATGGGTGCTCATTCCACTTTTCACAAGACTCACTATAACATTAAAGTGTTTGAAACCATGAACCATACACACTCATTAGGACAGCCTTGGGATTTGTTTGTGTGGATAAAATGGCTGCAATATGTGTCACTCCATTAGGGCGTTTAGAATTTAAATGTGTACAATTACTCTTCAGGAATAAATGATATGAACATGCTGAATACATATGCAAAGAGGAGTATGTTGACCATCAGAAAATATCAACGTTGCATAACATGCTAGAAGTAATGTTATACAAATGTTTATACTAGAGATACACAAATGGTTTGATTAAAAATCACACATTCATAGGAATCGAATGCCACTATTCTTTCAGATTCTGAAATGTTCAAAAAGCATGTGTATTAAGAAATATCATTTCAGCAAAACTGTCCTCTTAGAAATGACATTAGATAGGGCGATGTATGTCATTGATGGAAATGATCGTTATTTATAGATATGTATCATCTGGATTTTTTTGTATCTTTATGTGGCGGTTGGTTAAGGGCTACACACAGGTTCCATTTGGAGTTTAAAAGTGACAGGGAACGTGATGGAGACTTGTGGAACTTTGAAGGTGCAAGCGAGGTGCTGGGATCGTGTGGGGGACATCTGGATGAGTTTGACTTAGTTGGATAGGTATGAGGTGAACCACTGTAGGACTTTTCCATCAACACCCGTGTGCATGACAGAGGAGTGCTTCATAGTCAATGCTATCAAAGACAGCAGAGAGGTTGAGAGGGTAAATATGCAGGGGGCCCCCTTTGTCCAGAGCTTCATTGATAACTTGAATGGTGGCAGTCTCTCTGAAACTGTTTTGAGAGATTATTGTGTGCAAATCGATGATTCTTGTCATCTAAATCACTTTGCCGAAGAAGGGTGATGCGAGAAGGGGTGAAAGTTGAGCTGGACCTTTTGCAGGCAGAGAATCTTTCTCATATTTGGCTCATCTGGGAAGGTGCTTTGTTTGAAGGATGTGTTGATGTTGAGAAGTGGTGTGAGTCATTCACATTTGATGACATTTACAATGGAGAAAGGAAGAAAGTAACCTTTGTACTTGGTGGAATGAGGGCTGCTATTGTTTTGGTCAGGTGTTCCTGAAGTGATTGTCCTGAATTTAGTCCATTTTGAAATGTTGCTTGCTAGTTTTGGTGGGATGTCTGTGGTGTGTTTGGAGTTGTCAATATGTTCATTTATCTTGTGTACAGTGTCTGTGTAGACTCTATTGATGATATTGCTTTTGTCAGAGGATTCCTCTGTTGCAGGATCCCTCAGAGGATTGGTGCAGTGTGCCACAGGCTGGCAGCTCTTGTTGGTTTCTTACATGATGATTGTTGAGTAGTAGGTTGCTTTGGTGGCACTGTTGAGTGCCCTGCATGCTGATCAAAGGTCTTCTAGTTTGTGGGACCTTCTCCAGAACCTTTCTTTTCTGAAAAGGGTGAACTTGCTCTCAATTGGTTTCTATGTGTATCAGGGTTTGGTGAGATTATGTTTGTTGAGCCAAAGTTTCCGTGGTGCATGGATGTGTGAGCTCTATGATAGGGTGTAGTTGAGTGGGCAGAGCTGGGTGTTGACATTATCCAAAGGTCAGAAATGGAGTCCAATATAATGAGGTTCCTTTTCAGTGCATCCGAGGCAGAGCTCTTGAAAGATTGGTGCTGAGTCTTGGTCAGTTTTGGTTGTCCCCAATGGAGGAGATGTATATTCAGGATCAGGATGGACATGTCTGCATGGTCTACCCAGTTCAAACTTGAAGGGCGACATACGGTAGCTGGATACATGTTGAATACTAGGTTCAGTTTATTGCCGTTGTTGTTGATTAGTTCTGTGATGAGTTGCTTGATGACCTGGTGTAAAGCAGTTTGTGTAGAGTTTCTCTAGTTTTCTTGGTGGTTTGGGTCCTGAGATGGTTGAGGCCTCAAATGTAGATGTTAGTTGTATTGTTGACAGATGCTGCTTTGATGAGATCTGTGATTTCTTAGAGAAAGGCTTTGTTAGTTGTGGGTGGTCCATAGACCAGGTGGAATGAACATACCTGAGAGTGGATGGGCTGGAAGTGGTAAGTGAGGAGTTTCATTGATAAAGTAGTAGTGTGTTCCTGGAGAAGGAATCCCCCTAATGTTTTTTGGGGATAAAAGTGAACCCTCTACCCGTCTTTATTTTGTGGTCCTTTTGTTGGATGCAGTAACATGTGGGGATGGGGACATCCAGGATGTGTGTAGAGGTGGGGGTTAGCCATGCCTCAGTGATAAAGGGTGAGTGTAGGCTGTGCGTTGTGATGATGCCAGCAATGCCTGTAGCATTTAGAACTGCATGTAGGGTTCTTGTTAGGCAATATGCCCCAAGACTGCAGGCCATTACTGAATAAGGTAAAGCCGCCGGGGCCCATAGTTACAGGCGCAAGTGTAGCGAAGGCCTTAACGTAGGCCCTGGGAGCATTACCTTATTCAATAATGGCCCATAGTTGTGGGGCATATTGCCATTAGTACCCCAGCACATTAGACTGGGGTACTAACGTTTTTTTTGGCTGCGAGACGCTTTGCATTTCGCATGCCAGGAAAAAAAGTAAAACAAAAAAAGTAAAAAATGTTCAAATAAATGCCCGCCACGGACAGAAAACGTAGTCTGTTATCTCTTTCTGTGGTGGCCATAGTAAACAAAGAAAATGGCCACCATGGAAGGTGAGAAGGAACTATGCATATTGCCTTCACCCTTTCAATGGCGGCCATTGAAGTAGCTTTAAAAGAAAGTAAACAAAAATAAAGGCTGCCATGGAACTAGGAGAAAAGTCTATACGTAGTCCCTTCTCCCTTTCCATGGTGGCCATTCTTGAATGAAAATGCTGTCGCCATTGGGAGCGAGCTGCACACCGTTGCGTGATCGGGATTACCATGCAGTAAGGCTCGGAATCCAGCCAACCACAAATACATTTTTTTTCTTTTGTTTTGTGCGCTGTGTACTAATTCATAATATTCTGTCACTTTAAAGTTTCCAGTAGTTGCTAAAACAAAATTGTGTTCTGGAGCTATTCAAACGGATGGAAAGTTTTTTATGGGGTGCCACTATGATACCGAGGCATATAGAGAAAGTAAAATTTTATTTGTATGCATGTATTTATGTATTTATTTATTGGGTATTTGTAAGGCACTTATACATCACTAAAATTGTGTACAAGGAAAAACAGCAAGACAATGGAATAAGCAAATAACTAACAAAAACGGTCCTTGTGAACATTCGGATCGTGCAAGTGCAGAGAGCGGGACAGGGGAAGGGGGTAAGTGTTCTAGGATCCACAGAGGGGTGAAGTGCCAGGGAGACAGTTGCACTGCAACAGGTAAGTGCAAGAGCCGGTGGCGAAGGAAACAGGTAAGTGCCAGGCTGTGACCACAAGATGGAAATGGGCTCACCAGCCCATACAATAAGTGCAGGCCTTTGAGGCAGCACAGGCCACGTGGTGCCAGAAGGCAAGTGCTGGCGAAGGGCGGATGCTGTGGGTGATCGGACAGAAGGCCAGGACCCAGAAGGACACATCACATAAGGGCCCAGGCTACCAATGACATCTTATGTGGGGTTTAGCATGAGAGGGAGAGAGGGAAGGAGGAGGAGAAGAGGAAAGTCTTGAGGTGTTCATGGAACTTGAGGAGATCCTGCTCAAGATGGCAAGAAAGGCTGAGGCTGTTCCAGAGGAGGGAGCCAGCTGAGGAAAGGGAACGTCTGCCTACTCTCTGCTCAGAGAAGCACTTGACAAGCAGAGAGTTGGAGCCGGAGGATCAGAGTGATCTGGAAAGAGTATTTGGTGAAAGCAAGTTGCAGATAGCGTGGTCCAGCCCCAGACACCATTATGGATGATGCAGAGGGATTTAAAATTGATCATTGTAGCAACTGGGAGCCAGTGCAGATATTTTAGGGCTGGAGAGATACAGTCCCTTGGCTTAAGGCCAAGGATAAGTCTGGCAGCACTATTCTGCATTAGCTGGAGGGGGCGGATAGAAGAAGAAGGTAGATTTAGGAAGAGACTGTTGCAGTAGTCCAGCCTGGAGAGTACCAGAGGTCTGGAGACATTGTGCTTCTGGGGGAAAGTGAGGAAAGGAAGCATGCCCCTGAGGATGTAGAGTTGGAAATGGGCCTTCCTGGCAAGGTCCAAGTTGTGAGGAATGAAAGAGAGAGAGAGGGGTCCAAGATAACTCAGAGGTTTCTGGTCTCAGAGGGAGAAGAGAAGGGGAGAGCCCATTGAGGGTGGCCAGAGTGAAGGGAGAAAAGAGGGAACAGGAGTCCTGATAGGGAGAATCTCAATCTTGCTGGCATTAAGACAGAGGCCGTTGGAGGTACACCATGACTGGATAGCAGACAGGCAATCAGGAATGACAGAGGGGTCAGAAGAGATGCAGAGGGTAGTCTGAAGAAGAGTTGGGTGTTTACTGCATAATACTGGAAGTGAGGTGAAATAGTGGAGATAAGGTGAGCAAGAGGAGCGAGATAGATGTTAAAGAGTCAGGGCGAAAGGCTAGAGCCCTGGGGAACACTACAAGTGGAGATAGAGGGTGGTGAGGCGAAAGAACCCAGGATAACCTGGGAGGGCTGTCAGTGAGGAAGGTGGTCAGCCAGTCCAATGCCCACTTTGAGACACCAAGGGTCTCATGGAGCTGTTTTATGAGGATGAAGTGGTTACCGGACATTAGTGGTCACCAAAATGCTTTTTCAGGAGTGGGCACTCGAGAGAGTGCTTGAGGAAGGAGGGGAAAGACCCAGTGGAAAGAGAGTGATTGCAGCAGTCTGAAGGTGCAAGGGCAACATGGCTGATATCGTTGTTAATAGTTCTGGAAGAACAGGGGGAGACCTGTTTGGAAGAGACCTTTATAGAGCAGACAACTCTAGTGACCTCGTCTGGTGTGATAGAAGAAAAGGAGGAAAGAGTGGGTGAGGGAAGAGGATGTTCAAAGGTTCCATGGGGTTGGGGCAGGGGAGGGGAAAGGAGAGTAAGAGAGAGAGGTAGAAACTGCAGAAAGATTGGCTTGTTCTTGCAGAGTTTAACGAGTTCAGCCGTAGAAGGCGACAGGCCAGTTTATCAGAGGATGACCTCGAGGTCTGCCACTTCCATGCGGCAGTTCTGCACTTTCAGTTCAGGGTTGCTGGGTTAGAGCCATACCAAGTGTTATGCTTGAGGCAGGTTTCAGTGTGAGTGATAGCGAGACCTAGATTGCTGAGAGTCAAGCGTTGAGTCAGAAATTGGAGGGGGGTGAAGGTGGAAGCAAAAACAGTAACTGACACTTGTTTCAATGGACAGATGTCCGCAAACGAGGCAGGCAGAGCTGGGGGTGGTTTAATCAGAGGGCTGAGAGGTCCCAGGTGGGAGGAAAGGAGAGTGTGGTCAGACTAGGATGGCGGGGTGAGAGTGGGGTAGAGAGAAAGAGATCAGAATGAATAAAGGGATTGAGAGTGTGTCTAGATGAGTGGAAAGGGCCAGAGGTTCAGTCAGAGGGTGAGAGAGGTCATGGAAGAGAGTAGAGGCTGTGATTGAAGAGTCTAAGTGGATGTTTTTAAGTCACCCAGAAGGAGGAGATTGGTGGTGGAGGTCAGAAGAGAGGAGGCAAAATTGGCCCATTCTGAAAGGAAAGAGGAGAGATGGCCCGGGGCCTGTAGATAATAGCAATGGTCAAAGAGGAAGTGGGAGAGATGCCAAGCTTGCAGACCAGGCTTTCAAAAGAGGATTAGGGCTTGGTGGGTATGAGGGAAGAAGGGAACCACTCAGGGGAGATCAAGGCTACACCACTGTCAGTGTGGTTGGGATGAGGCTTTGAGATGGTCTTGTAGCCATCAGGGAGAAGGGAGAAGGGAGTCAAAAGCAGTGACTGAACTTGCATTGGACCATGTCTTGGTGAGAGCGAGGGCATTAAGATCAAAGTCTTCAAGGGGGAGGCAAATGTCGGAAGAATGTTTGATAGCGAAGCAAGCATTAAGTGTGGCTAAGTGAAGCTGGTCATCACCCTTAAAGGTGTTCTGAGGAGGGGCAAAGGGGGGTGGTAAAACTGTCAGAGGTGGTGAAGGAGGTGCTGAGAGAGAGGAAGGTGGAGTAGTAGGAGCAGGAAGGAAGTTGATCAGAGACAGCAGTCACTGGTCAAAGTGGAGGAGTTTGGGTTGAGGACCCTGGGCCATGATGGTGCCATTGTGATAGACATTAACTAGGCACCTTGAGGATGAGAATCCTGCCAAGAGAACTTCCCATCTAGTGCCACCATTAATGGGTGAGGAAGAGAAAGGGTAGAGCATGGAAATCAGATGTGTAGTCCATAAATCTGGAGAGGGGACAGAAAAGAGGATGTGAGTGACAATTTGTCTGGAAGTGGCAATAACGTAGGTGTCTGCGATAGGTAATCTAGGATTACAAGAAAGGAGTTCTTGTTTGAACTTTTTCCTTCCAGACTTAGTGAGAGAGGGGGAAAAGGTAATAGCATAACTGTTAGAGTAGATAGGAGAGATGGAGCGAGCCACAGAGGGAGTAGCGAGGGGAGTGTGCCAGGAGTAGATCACAATGTATTTCAGAATAAGAAATGAAACAAAACAATAACAGAATAAATCAACTTCTTACACATGCAAGACAAAGAGATCCATCACGTACTGTACTGACCGAGAACAGTCCAAAGCAATGTCTTTTGGGTCTTACAAAAATTGAGTCAATCCCAAATGTGATGCAAAGCAACAGGCAGTGAATTCCAACAGATCACCAAGACCCCTCAGAAGGATTACTGAAAGGGGGCACTTGAGACAGCACCTTTTCTTTTTTTTAATTTAACCTTAATTATATTTTGAACAATACAACATAAATCAAGGCCAAAGGCCCACCACTTGTCACAATTCGAATAAACAGAAGATCATGTAAGTCAGGCCTGACATACAAAATAGCCCCATATCCCAACCCTCCCCTTCCCCTACCCCACCCCCCTGGTGTAGATACCATCCTTTTATCAACGCAAATCAGTCATGTAACTAACAAGGTCTCTCCAGCTTGGTCTGCAAAACATTCTCCAGTATCCCGGTGACCTTTTACTGTATTCTTGGGACCTTATATTTCTGCAAAACTTCAAGGAATCACTATCATCTTCAAGGAGTGCCTTCAGTCATCAGTCCGACCCTTCTGTCGGCAACCCCATATCGGTTGGCATATATCTGCTTCAGAACTCACCCCATTCCATTTCAAAATTCGCAATTCCCCCATGAAATGCTGTTGTCACACGTTCCTTTACATATGTGTTCTTCAGGGTATTTATCCATTCCTTTTTACCTGGCAGCAGCACCCTCTTCTAATGTGTCACCAGACATGCCCTTCCTGTCAATAATAGGCAGTGCACCACATGCAGAAGTCTGGTACAGTCTCCATCAATTTCCTCTAAGCCAAATAAAACCCTTATGAGAGTCTTGTCCCTCGAAATCCCATCTCATTCCTTAACCCAATCGAGCACCTCATCCTAAAAAATGTGCACTCTCACACAGTCACACCACACATGCCAACACAAGAGGCTGACACCCTGGTCCATTTTGGAAAGCATAACTGGGTCATATTGCCACCTGTGCAGGAACTTAATCACGTGAAGTTTGTATAGAAAATCAATCGACACCTTATAAACTCCATGACATATTTTGTGCCATAGTGAAACATCAATTCCCAGGCCCAGGTCTTTTTGCCAACAATTTCTCAATCTATCAGTAGACCCATCTCACCTCTATCAACGCACCATATAATGATGAGATTAACTTCTTCATATCAATTCTATTATCTAAGAGTGTCTCGATGGGTGTCAGATCCCTCAGTATTCTTTCCCTCCAGCCTTCAGTCATAATCGCCCCTTTCAGTTGCAAATAAGAGAACATGGACAATTTACCTATTCCCAGTGCCTCTTCTAACTCCATTATTGGGATACATTTGCCATTTTTCAAAAGTTGCCTAATTTTTTCCCAACTCTGGAACCTTTCTGGATTTGAAATGGCATTTATCATGCTCGGTACACACAGGTGGCTCTGGGGAGAGATAGCAAATAAACAAGGTGACACCACCTCATTAGAATTGGCACTCTCAGTTGGCACCCATAGGAGCTGTAATTATTAGTTAAATTTGTCGTTATACGTTTTTTTCAGCAATTTGTGTTCTTTTTAGTCAAAGACCAATATTTGTCTCCATTTGCACATACTAAAAATAAACTGAAACTTATCAAAACTCCAGGAACTGTTTAATGCATATTCCTGTGTCAACAATCTTTTTCTTGTGGCGAGTAGTGAGGCAAAACAATAACAAAGGTCTATTGTATGTACATATGCCAATGCATTTCAGTGTGCCAAGACACCATCTTCGGGGCTGTACAAAATTCTACATTTATATTTTTTATCATATCACAAGTTGTTGTTCCAAACATAATTTCAATATTTGAATTTTAACAAAGCATAATAATCATTTCCAAAGAGATTCCGACTGTAGTTCAAATTTTCCAAAAGAAACATAATTAAAGGTAAGATACCAATGCGAACCAATAGTGTTCATAAATAGATGTCACCAACAATCACGGGTAGGAAAAGAGAGAGAGTGTGTCAATTTTGATTCAACTTTAGCTGTAAGTATAGTTAAAATTAAACAACTAGTGCGTGTGGCAGAATCCTACTCTACTCGTTTTGATCACGTAACATCCATATCTTCTAACATTGTATCAGTGCTGTCACTGAAAGGAATACGGGACCTATGTGGAACCGAAAATATGTATGACCTGTGAGCCATTTCTAGTTTTCGTGAAGATCTGATGTGTAGAGAACACTCACCTCTCATTTCATTGACCGTCTATCTCCGAGTGAAGCCACGTGTGCGCGCGGCTTCACTTTCTATTTATATGTTGCCATATTGACCAGGTGAGGGGTCGTCGTTCTCCCGCTAAGCTGCAGGAGCATGTATGCCTCGCGCCCCACCCCCCCATAGTCATGGAGGGGCGGGAGTGTCACCATGACAACGTGTGTATCTATTTAACCTGTGGACGTGTCTGTGCTGTAGTGCGTATGAATCAGTAAAATGCTAAGCTGCGTGCAAGCTAAATGTATGCAAATCCACTTAAATCTGTGGGTGTGTCAAGAAAGCAATGCATCTATTTTCAAGTTGCGTACAATGCTAATCTGCATGAATATGTAGGTGTATCAAGAACGCATCACGTCTCTATTCAAGACGCGTACAATGACAGTGAAATGCTGTATTGTCTCAAGGTAAATGGAGTTATCAGGAACCTTTCATCCCAAGAGCTAAGAATCAGCCTATATTGTCGTCCTTTGTCTGATCTAGCAGTAATATGATGGACTTGCTTTTATTGATTTTGAATCCTGCATTTTCCCATATTGTTCAATTAAATCAATTCCCGCTGGTATTGACTTCAGTGGGTTCTGTACATATCATTGGCATATACACCTACTTTATATTCCACCGCCCCCATGACTATCCCATTCACCCGATGGCCTTCTCTCAACTTCTGGGCCAGGGGCTCCTGGGATAGGGCAAATAAAACAGGTGAAAGGGGGCAACACTGTTTTGTTCACCTTCCCAATTCTAACCACCACGAGTAGCCCTGTTTACAGCCACACTGGCCTTTGGAGAAGAGTACACGGCCATGATCCCCTGCAGGAATGTGTTCCCCATTCCATACTTGATCAATACTGCCCTGAGAAAGTCCCACTCAACCCCGTCAAAGGCCTTCTCTAATTTGACTGACAGGAGAGTGGGGTCTCCTGTCCCTCCCAGTGTTTCGTTAATCAAGTGTAAAGACTTCTTCATGGTGTCTGCCACTTGACGTCCTTTTATAAAAACCCACTTTGTCCGGATGGACGAAGCGTGGCATAAACCCCTCCAACCTTGCGGTAACGACTCTTGTATCTGTTTTTGCATCAATATTAAGAAGTGAGATTGGGCAGTATGAACCACAGGTTCGAGGGTATCTTCCTTTTTCAGGTATTAAAGAGATAAGGGTACGAACGAATGACTCAGGTGCCCTGCAGGTCTCTAATATGTCGTTGAATAGTTCAGCCAAAAAAGGAAGTAAAACGGTCCCAAACGATTTATAAAAACCTGAGGTAAACCCATCATCTCCTGGGACTTTGCCAAGTGGCAAACGTCATATAGCATTTAAAATCTCTTCCCGCGTGATGCGAGCATCCACAGTACCCGCTTCTTCCCTGGTCAATATTGGCAGACAAATCTCTCCCAGGTAGGTTTCAGTACCCTCCGCAAACTTCTGCCCACCTCGCTCATATAAAACGTCACAGAATGAGGCAAAGACCTCCTAATTCCCTCCGTTGTCATTACCGTTACATCCCCCTGGACATTCACCTCCTTGACCAACCTCACCTACCACTGTCCCCTCAGTCATGCCGCAAGGAGCGTTTCCGCCTTAAACCCCTTCTCATAATATTTCTGTTTTAAAAACTGAAGAGTGCAGATCATTCTCCCGTCCTCCAGTAGTCTCAATTCCTCTCTTTTCTCCCTCGCTTCATCTAGCCAGTCCTTCACCCTTCCATTTGACGTCTCTGCTCATATTTCCAGGATTCCTGTCTCCTTCCACAATTTATTCTCCAATAGAAGGCGCTCCCTTTTTTTCTGGACATCTTTCCTAATCAGTAAACCCCTCCAAGTTGCCTTACCTGCATCCCACACTATAATTCTCTATAGCACTCTCTTGTTGTTGACAAGAAAAAAATCTCCACCTGGAGCTCAGGGGACAAAACCCAAGCCACCTTAAATCAAGGGAAAGCAGGTCATGATCGGACACACTAATCGGAAGAATTTCAGACCCCAGTGCCACATGCCATGAGTCCCTTGAAATCCAGATGTGGTCGATATGAGTAAAGAACCCATGAGGGGAGGAGAACTGAGTGAAGCCCTCTTCCTGTGGGTTAAAAAAGCGCTGTATGTCCTGCAACCCATATAAATCCAGGCTCGCCTGGAAATCATCATAACCTGTCCCTTGGGATTCCTGTCCACTCAGTCGAATGGGTCGCTTGTCCCACTTAAGGTCCACCCACATATTGAAATCTCCTCCAATTATAAGATGTCCCATTCCCTCATTCAACACTTTTGCCATAGTTCCCTTCAAGAATTTCATCTGACCCCGATTGGGAGCATACATAGTCGCAAATGTGAATCGTATCCCCCATATCAAACCTGTAATCAGCGAGGACCTCCCCTCAATGTCCATCCAGACCTTTAAAACCTCCATCCACAGCTCCTTATGGATTAGAATTCCCATCCCCCCTTTCCTGGAGTTTCCTGATCACCAATATACATGTCCCAGAAGACCATATGAGATATTTCTTTCTTCACCTTGGAGAAAAGTATCCTTCTGTAGAAAATGTATATCCATTTTCAGTCTCCGAAATTTTCTGGCCACCAGGGATCTTTTTGTTGGGGAGTTGAGCCCTTTTTTTTTAAGTTTAATGTGCAGACTCGCAACCAATCCACCTTCGTCCACTTTCCTCGGTCAGCCATAAGCTAAGTATCCCATTTGACCTCAACTCACTCCACTTTTAAGACCACAGACCTTCTTGTTGAGTTGTATCATAGTAAAACAATGTAAATCTACACCAAGACCCCCAAACCTCCATTTAGCCCCTATTCCCCTCTTCCTACACCCACCCCTATAAGGCGCCCGGCTGCTCCCAGTTTCCATCACTGGACAAGGACCGGACCACCAGTAGGACCCGAGTAACCGGGTCATGCCTGTACAAACCTCAATTTACGAAGCCCCTGTCTAACCCTTCAAAACATTTTAAATCTCACAACACTCCCCCTCTATAACTCACATTGCCTCCCTCTGTTCATGCCAAAAATCGAGTATTTTGATCGTCAAGTGACACAACTGTACCCTCCACTCCCTGAGTTTCTGATGTGGGTGAAGTATTGTGGGTGAAGTATTATATTTTCTGAATTTCCTCAATCCCGGGACTCGTCACCTGCTAAGACCCTTTATGCTCCACCGTCTGTCTGCAGGATCTTTCGCTCCGGAACTTGAAGCAGGTTCATTTCCTCCCATTGCATCTCTCGTGACTCTATTGATATCTTCCTCTGTAACCAGATTATTCTTATATCTCTCCACCTCAAGAGAAATGGAGAAGGGAAAACCCCACTGGTATTGAACGCTTTTTTCATTGAGCAATTTAGTTAGGGGTGAACACAGATGTCTCTTAGCCAGAGTCAGGGTGAACAAATCCTGGAACACTGTAATTTTTGCACTGGGTCTGTCTTCCTCACCTTTTCCAGAATCTTCAACTTATATTGATAGTTGTGAATGTGAGCAAGGACTGATCTTGGGTCCTTAGTGGAACCACCAGCTCTGTAGACACTGTTCAATTTTGGCTCATCAATAGTATCATCCTCGAAGAGGAGTTTCACCACTTCATGTATGGTCCTTCTCAAGCCTCTTTCCGTTTCCCCTTCCTTCTCTAGTATCCCAAAAACACTTAGGTTATTCCTTCTCTCTCAATTCTCGAAGTCATGCATTTTCAATGTAATTTCGGCCTCTCTTCTCTCCAGTTGAGCCATTTGCATAGCCATTTGCATAGCCATTTGGGTGCCCAGGACATCCAAAGTAGATTGGTTGTGTTCCACTTTCTGCAGCCTCTCATCCATCTTGTCAAGTATGGTATTGACCTTATCAACTTTTCCTCCAATGTCGGCCCTCATCCCTTTAATCTCTTCTAATGGTGACGCAATATCTCTTTTGGTCGACATAGAGTCCTCTCCTCCACGCCACCATACTCCCTTTTTGGGGCCAGGTCCCCGTGAATACTCAAATTCCACTAACTTCGACTTCCCATCCAAATGATGCCAAACAAGATTTAGTGGATTGGACACGTGTGCCGCTTCCTTACGGGTCTCACAGTAGTCACGGGTCAACCTTGTATTCCCACTCCATTAAGGCTCTTCAGGGCCTCTGGAGTCTCTTCAATAGGACAGATGCCCTTGACTCCCCTTGTCAGCAATTGTCAAATTCAGGATCCGGGTGCGAATGCCAACTTGGTATTCATTACTGCCCCTCATGTCGTGATGATTGTCCCTTATGCCCAACTCTTCATCCACCTATCCCTCCAGGATTTATTATTTCACTTAGGCCTCTGGGGCTGACTTCACCATCCTGGATCATTCCACTCAATTCTCACTGCCATTTCTGACAAGATATTCAAGATATTTACCTTTAGATAGAAATTTTTCCCCTGAAGATATCAAAATATATCTTTGCAACATTTGTTTTTAAAACCAGAAAATATTGAGAGGCACATATGAACGTTGAAGCTGGTTTTGAACATGAAAAGCAATGACACTCCCGGTGGTATAAATCCACAGTCTGTGCAGCTCGCCTCCTAAATCAACCGTTGCATTCTGCAGGTTTTCTCTGAATGCAGTTAGCTATCCTACAGACTTCAACATCCACAGCAAGTCCATATTGAAGTCGCTAGTGTCCTCTCTCCTGAATAAATAACTTTATGCACAGACCCAGTCCTGAGAGTGCCTGTACCCAGCTCACAAAACGCAGCCGCTTATGCTGCACACTGGTCACAGGCACACACTTCAGTGTCACATGCTACATACACACCCCAAATGCTGGTCATGTAGGTGTTGAGTGATAAGCAATTGGGTCGGGGCCTAGAGCATTGCTCTCAGTGGCTACAATACCATAGAGATGTCTTGGCATCAACTTTGGCAAATGAGTTATGGAAAGATTTAAATTCACTTCTAGACTTCCAAGCACGTTTCTCTCGCCTTGTTGTTCACCAGATTATATTGCTCTCAGTGTCAGGCTGATTCAAGATGAGGTGGGCAATGCTCTCTGACACACATGGGGGGCCTACACCTCACACACAATTTTTTAAGATGAAAGGTCCGCTGCAGCGCTTCCCTAGGGTCAAGGGCGAGTCCAGTACCTCTTATTGTCCCCTTGACTATGGCCCTGCCTAAAGTACTTTTCCAACCATTATGAAGATTTAAACCCTCCTGCTTCAAAGGGGTTGATGTTCCGACAAATCACCTCACACGGGGGATGCTTGCCGTAAGACGCTGTGTGTGCAGGGCCCCTGGGATGAGGGAGGAATCCTGGCTTCTAGGATCCTGTGATCTATGAGCTCCAGGGTGCGAGTCCCAGCCGGCCATTCCCACTCACCTGTTAGGCCCCTCTTAACTTCAGAGCGGCTTTCGTAGTTTTGCGGCGGAGCTGAACATCGACACAAGCACTTTCGTTTTCCCATGGTCCCTGCTTGGATCTCAGCTCCTGGGCAGCCAATCTTCATATGTTTTGGGCCATTTATGTCCGGGGGTGCACCCTTCTTTCGATCGTTGAGCCGATCTCCCGCGGAGGGTGGAAAAGGGGGCTCTGTTCATTTAAGACCCAATCCACCGGGAGCGAGCGCTCAAGCTGCCTTCATTGGCGCGCCCCCTGGAGGCCTCCTTCAGACCGCACTGTTTAACTGTAATCTGTCACAACTCCTCAAACCCCCAATTGGCACCCAACATCACCACTTTAATTGGTCTAGTTACTAAGAGTGGAAGATTCAAAGACTTGACCACAATACAGGCAACCTCAAAAATAATATTGCCTAGCAGAGGAAGCCCTCTGTATGTTTAGTTCCCCTGACAAATCTGTTAATATTTAGCTGTGCTTTTTGAAAATATATACAAAATGTAGGAGGACATTTAAACTCATAATAGTAATCTAGGTGTTAAAGGTTGTGAGACACTGGTAAAACAAATGCCTCCTCCAACAAACTGACAGAATTTCTTTTTCAACAGCAGATTATACCAATCTAATTGAGATTTATAAAGACTCTGGCTCAAACCTGAAAGACTGCTCTTTAAAAGTGTATGAAAACATGTCTCTTTCTAAGTCGCTCATTTAGAGACAGAATGTCCCTCTTTCATCAAGACTGTGAGGAATATGACCATCTGCATGGTGGTCGTACGCTCACCTGGGCTTATTGACATTTTTAATCAAATAGAATGATGGCAGACCAACCTCAGGAACATGTGTGGGGGTAGTCTACACACATTTCCTTATGCTCACATCAGGAAAAACACATAGACCCATGTTTTCTGGGTGGACACAGTTTACAGGCACAGTCCGCCCAGTCATATTTAGTGGAATGTGGCAGCCAGGCGTGCGCCATGTCATCTCCATGACTGGCTGGCCTACCTCCTACATTTCAAGTAGGGGGAAGGCCAGCCTGATTAACGAGCAAAGGTTCCATGGATCCGCCCTGCTCTATTGCTAGGCCCTGCTGCAGGTGTAGGTGTACTTCAAACAGGCCCACATGGGGCCTGGCTGCAGAGGTTAACAAAGGAGACTGGAAACCCAACAACCTTTCATATGTAACTGTGTCATCCTGAAGCCAGCTCCCACCCTTGGTACCAATTTATTTATGTATTTATGTATTTATTTGTACATTTGTAAAGTGCCTAAGCCCTGAGGCATAAGGGTGCTGTTGCAAACCAGTTACATGATACAAAAGTTTCAACAGAAATGTATCCTCCCGCCCATGAAACAACGACAAAGTAATATACAGAAAATACAGTGAGGCATTATTCTTTGGTGGGTTTACAGAGGACCGCTAGCCAAGGCGGAAGGCACAGTAGGAGTCCTCTGCTCTTAGTTCAGGGGAGTGGGCATTCCATTGGTTTTCGGCCACCGAGGAGAAGCTCACTCTTCCTCCTTTGGCTCTTTTCACTTTGGGCTAGGATAGTCGATGTGCCTGGATAGACCTAACCGGCATGCTGGTCTTTGATCTTACAATTTTCTGAGCAAGGTATTGCGGGGCAGTGTTGCTCAGGCATCTGTGGATAATAGACCACGTTTTGAAGATAATAATTTCTCTAATAGGGAGCCAATGCACCTTTTTTTCCAGCAGCAGTGATGTGGTCTCTTTTGGGAATTTTTAAGTCTGCTCAGAGAGAGTTATTTTGGAATATCTGTAATTTATTGATGTTCTGTTTTGAGGTCCTGGCAAAGAGGACATTGCAATAATCCAGTCTTGCACCAGTGATTGCTCTCCCAATAGTTAGGCAGCGCTCTGGGGATAGGAACTGTATCAGCGGTGTAAGCTGCCAAACTGAAGCCATCTGCTTGGGGGGGCCCATTCATAAGGTACGAGAGTGTGGTTTGCAGGAGCCACTGAGTATGGTCTTGCAGCAGCTTCAAGGGAGATCTGCCACTTTAACAGGGACCATACAGAGATAACCATTAAGAAGAGAGACTCTTTGAAATACAACAGACAGAAAGGTGGGTGGGACTTAGTATCACAAGGGAGTGTGGCTATAGATCTTTTGTTAAGAGAAGGTTTCTGCCATCTTGGTTCTTGGACACCGCCTGGTTCCTGTTTCATCCCTTTTCCTTTCCTATTGCAAAGCACTGAGGTTATGACCTCATACATACAGGGGATTGTTGGTAGGGGCACCAGGATTGGTTCATTAATGTAGGCTCGGCCCACTTGGCTTTAATTTGATTTTATTTGATTTTTTGTATTTGTAACACGCCCATGACGGATTTAACCATATTGAGGCGCAGATGGAATTGCCATTGTAAATAGAAAGATACAGAGAAGTCACTAGATAGTTGGTTCATTACTGTGTTCTAGAGATTATCAGATACCAAGATGATTATTTAAACAGCAAGGTTTTCACAGCCATCCGGAACTGAACAAGTGTCTGACATTCCCTAATCTTTTGTGGTATACTGAGCCATAATTTAGGTCCAAAGACTGCGAATCTCCTGTGACCTCTAGTGACAAATGCTGACCGGGGGCTGCTTGGCAATAGTTGATCCCTTGATGTTAGGGTCCTCACTGGCTTATAAAGACAGATTTCGTTGCTTAGATATTCCAGGGCCAATCCCTTTAAACACTTGAAGATCATACAAGCAACCTTAAATTTAATACGGTCCTCGACCGTTAGACAGTGAAGTGTCCTCCGTAAAGGGGTAATATAGTCTACTCTCCTCAGACTATCAATCAATCTAACTTTTGTGTTTTCAGCCTTCGGAGCCTGTGCAGATGTTTGGCTGGAGCACCCATAAACAGGCTATCGCAATAGGCTAGATGGGTATTTGTCATAGCTCCAGCCACTACTGCATGGTCTTCTTTAGGGATATATGGTATAACTCATTGAAGCATCCGTAATTAATATTATACAGATTGAACTTTTGCTGCTACATGTGCCTCACTACCCAAGTTCTCCTGCCACTTGCCTCCTAGGTTCTTAATCTTAGCAGAGAATTGAAGTTTCTCCACGAGAATGCAGGGGCAAATGATTTCCTTGTGCCTGCCACCTGCTTCTCTGATCCAAACAAAATCAGCTCTGTTTTTGCTGCATTCTTCTGAAGTTGGTTTCTGGACATCCATCCATTTATATCTTTCAAACACTGGTTCACTTTTACAAAAACCTCCTCAATGTTGCCAACTTTGATATATATGCTGAGTTTCATCTGCATAAGAATGGCAACTTAAGCCATGACTTTTCAGGATGTTCAACACTGGCTGCATATATAGATTAAACCGCAAGGGGGAAAGTGAGGACCCCTGTGGTACTCTGCAGCTCATCACAATACAATCTGAGATATAACCCCCAGATTTCACCTGTTGGTGTCTATCATCAAGCAATGATCCAAAACATTTCGAGGACTGGTCGGAAACATTGCCAGGCATTGTTAGATGCTCAAGTATGATGCTATGCTTAACTGTGTCAAAGGCTGCAGACAAATCCAACATTACAAAGAGAGTCAGTCCCCCTTTGTCCGCAACCTCTAACAACTCATGATACACTGCTAACAGAGCCGTTTCTGTCCCATGCTTTGGCCGAAATCCTGACTGCAACACATCAAGCAGTGTCTCCCTTTCAACAAATGTCAGGTAACCACTTTCTCTAAGAATTTTCCTGGCCATGATAGGCCTGCAATTGGTCGATAATTATTTAGACAAGCTGGATCCAGAATTGGTTTTTCCAACAATGGGGTAATAATGGATTTTTTAATTCCTGGGGTACTGTACCCTGGGCCAATGATTTGTTAATAAATGTTGTAATGAAGGGAGCAATATGTTTTGCTAGACTTCTAGCAGAGCATGCAGGCAGTGTAAACAAAGAATCATCTGTAGGTTTAAGTTTCAGGATCAGAGATTGAATATAATCCTCTGTCACTGGTTGGAAATCAAACCTCACACATTCTATGTCTCTCCCTAGTACCACTGCATCTGATTGAGTATTCAAGCCTCTCAGTTATCAGACTGCATCTTGTCTGGACCTCCTCAGTCTTTGTCCTAATGCTTTCTTGTATGGTTTCAATTTTCTCTTTAAAAAATACATTAAACATATTAGCCTGTGTTAATGAGTGCTCAGATGATGATATAATACAAATTGGTTTACAAATCCTAGCAACCACTGCAAACAGTTCTCTTGGCTGATTGCTGGCGTTGCTAATTGCAGTGCGGAGAAAGTCCCTTTTGACCCTGAAGATAGCTTATTTATAATTTGTCAATGCAGATTTGGCCTCCTCTGTATTCTCTGGTGATCTGATCTCTCTCCATTTATCATCTTTTTGGCAAGCCCTCTTGCGGAGGGGTATGAGGTTAGGCGTAAACCAAGATTTGGAGATTCTATTATTTTTGGATTTTAACTGAGCATATTTGTAATGTATGGTGTCCCAAATTATGGTGGCCTGGGTAAAGAATTCCTCACTCGGCAATGTACAATCAATACCGGCAAATTTTTGGAATACATCTTCTGCTGGAATATTGGCCAGATTTATTATTTTATGGGTGAGCACTAATGGTCCCCCCTTAACCTTCTCTTTTCCTTTTACTGGGGTAACAAAATCAAAAGATTTGACAAAATGATCAGGCCAAAGAATGGGAACTGTGCCCCTAATTACTGTACAAACACCACCAGCTAGTAATATGTCCAAGCAATGGCCTTTACATGTGAGGGGTCCATAGTCAGAGGTATTAACCCATGTTTCCCATTCACTTCACCCAATTCCCTCGAGTCTGCACGTTGAGCGTTATACATCCAAATATTCCAATCTCCTTTGCATAGGATTTCCTTATATTTGCTTCCTGAAATTGTCAGAAAGTTATCCAGTTGTTCCAAAAATCTAGCTGCCGGACCTGGGGGTCTACAGGCCAAGATAACCGTAATCGTAACATTAGGGGAGAGCTGAACAGAAACTTCGCCCACCTGGGACCCATCAGGCTATTCAAGCTCCTCAAGGTAGGGGACTTCTAAAGAGGATCTGTATATCATTGCTATAATCACCACCCCCTTTTTCCAACCCGACTGATAAAGTGAATATGGTAATCGTCAGGGACCAGAAGATGAAATATCATCTGGCACACATCTGAGAACCATGTTTCAGTCAGCAAAAGCATATCACGGTTCTACAACCCAATAAGTTCTGCCACTTCTAATGCATGAGCCATAGCAGAGCGGGCATTGATTAATGCTGCTACAATTCCATACTTATCTGCTGCTCCCCCACACCCTTGGGTCTTCAGTTTGGGTCTTGATATCCCTAGCTTCCGGATTTTGTTCAATGCCCAAATTGTAATGCTTCCATGCTCATTATTAAGCTTATTCAGAAAAGCACCAACATATCCAATATCCCCCCCTTACCTCCATCTTATTAGACAGGTATTCTATTCCCACAAGTACACCTACCCAATACCGTGATAGGAAAATGTATTTTTCCCAACAAGAAAACTGGAAGCACAACCTGCCGACTGCCGCACTCGGCTCAATCAGGCCTAACAGGTTTTTAAAGAGGGCTGAACCCCGCTTTTGGCAGATCATCTGACAACTTCACCAGAAGTAACAAAAAAGAACGTAACCTGGCTGAAGGTACAGTCCGCCATACATCTTCTGCCAGTGAAGGAAGTCCAGGATTTCCAAAGGGGGAACCAAGATCCCTCCCCTAAACATCTTCCAGGGAACAGAGGGAGAACCAGAATTCAGAGGTCCCTCCAACTGCTCCAGAACTCTTACCAAGCCAGCACACAGCATGTCATGCTAGGCTCTGCAGCAAGCTTCCTAGGTGGGAAGTGCTAGAAGGTCTCTGAACCTAAAACCAAGGACAAGGCAGCTGCCTGCAACACACTCCAGAGTTGTGGGCCATCCACCTTAAAGGACGACACAAGACAATTGAAGAAGCTGGGAGAAGTGCCTTGACAAGCATCTACTGCTGCCCGCCTTAAAGGAAATTTTCAAGTTAGTCGAGTTCCTCGAGCTGCAACTGACTGCAATGCTAACCGTTGTCAATATGCAGTCACTTAAAGACATCTGAGACGTCACGACCAGTGCTTCAGAACCACCCATCAGCACTGAGACAACGATTCCTGAACCAGAACCACTGTGAAGGCCAGCCTGCAGCCGCTGTCCAGCTTCGCTCTCCAAACCGTCTTGCCGCCTGATACCGGCAGCTGACTTTTATCTCGATCTCTGTCACAGAAGCTTGCAAAGCTCCCTGAAGGCGACTCAACCCTGTCGAGCACCAAGAACACCTACATCAACAGGTACATTGTGGCTCTGTCCCTGTGTTCCTTCCCGGAATGCCTTTAGAGACATATTAAGACTCATTGCTCCCTTTGTGCTGAGGCCAAGTAACCTTAAAATTTTGTGATTATTAACCATACCGACTACTCTCCTGCCAGTATCCAGAGTGTATCCTTTTCTCTTCTTTGAAACTGTCTGCCCTCTGCATTCCTTTACAGGGTGGGTTGTATTTCGTAGTGTTGCTAGAACTGTCTGTTGTCATGTAAATAAAGTAGAAACAATCTTGACTCGACAGTCCCTTTTATCATTGGGTAATAACAGTGTTTTCACTGTGCTCTAAATAACCAATGATCCACGACCTTGAGGAGATACACCTGTTGTTCCATCCACGTTACCGAAACTGGACAAGATTTATAATTTGCTTGTTAGTCCAATTTGTTCAGATCCCTTCTAGTGTCCTAGAGGTGTGGGGATGATTGATGGTTTGGAAACCGATATTCACCCATGGACCACTGGTACTGATTCGTCACAAAGACACACAAAAACAAAAATAACGAAATACCTGTTTGTGTATCATCCTTTGCAACATCAGCATGCACATTGGAAAATAGTCTTGAACAATGTACATCTTATTCAAGACTCACCTGGAGTGCAAGATCATCCCTTGTTCGCCTTCACATGAGGAAAGGACCTTAGGAACCAGTTGATATACACACCCAGCCAAGTCAAAATACCTTCTGGACTACAACAGGACCACGTGGTCATTTCCCTGCAGTAACTGCAGTTCATGCCGTTTCACCAAAAAGACAAACACATGTTCACATGCCAGTGGGAGATGGCAACTCAATGTTATGGCTAACTGCAAATCCTGCAATGTTATTTATGTCATTAAATGTCTTCACCATAAGCTATATATTGGCAACATATCAGGATCTGTTAATATTAGGATCAATCAATATGTTCTGCTGTCATCTTTTTACATCTGTACCAAGCCCTCTTGTTGTCCCACCACCTTCCTAGAACAAGGGCCAGGCAGAAATGTTATCAGCAAAACTGAATACACAGATTCTATACATAGTACCATTTTTCAATGGGAGCAGAATTTCAGCAGATGGAACAAAGGTATTTTTACCTTTTTGCGTCATGCATGTGAGCATTTTGGGCACATTGGAGGCCAGCACTTTTCATCCATTCTGATAGGCTGAAATGCCAGCCTTTTTAGCGAATCCAAATTTGGAAAATATTTCGACACAACCCTCACAAAATGTGCAAAGTTGTTACACCCAATAACTGTGAGTGGCTGCGTGAGCACGAATATGATTTTTTCACTCGGGCTGGAGTGGAGAGGGGTAGGATTTCCCCCCAGGTCTCCCATTATTTTCCGTGATGAAGACATTGTGAACCTTACCCATCCCTACTTATTTGACCTGTAATATGTCCGTACTTGCATCTCACTTCCTTCTGTTGGACACCCATACTTGGGATTGTCCGTTTATGTGCAGAATTTGGCTGTAGCCTAAACATTAAATGAATATAGAAATACCTACAGAGGCCGCCAGGGGGCAGTATCTGATTCGAATAGAGGCAGAACGCTCCCGAGAAGCTCCTTCTTCAGTGTGTGCATTCATCAATACCGTTCTGCATTCCAGGGTGCAGTGAGGAACCGCCTTGCACCCTCACTCACCCCACAATTCCAAGGACCTCCAGATTCAACGGTTTGATAAGTCTTCATCGGGCTCTTGCGTGGGTCAACACTCAGATCACATCAGGCATATCACAGTTTTCTTAAACTCAGGCACTTTGAAACCATTTCATAATCGAAGTGGCAACAATGGTAGCGGATGTGGCCTCATTCAGGATGTGGCACGCACGTCTCTTTGCCCGGCTGATGTTTGGAAAATACCAGGGCTGATGGGAATTGTAATCCAAAACATCTGCCAGATTACATAAACTTTGCACTGGTGCAAGTGCAAAGTTTGCACGGTATTAGCTCTAGGGCAAAGTTTGCCCTATTTTTAAAAACACTGGGACATATTAGAAAAATATTTTAGCACCTCAAGTGCAGTTTGGCATGGCATAAAGCACCAGGACAAAAATTGCCATAGTGCAAAAAAGATACATTTCCGATGTGTTTATTTACCTGGGCAGTTTGCCATAGTGCTAAAACCATTGCGAACTTTGCCCTGTTGCAATAATGGAGTGAAAATGTATCTTTTTTGCCCAAGGGCAATTTTTGCCCTGGTGCTTATGCCACGACAAACTGCACTTGCCATGGTGCAATAGTTTTCGAAAATGTCCAAGTGTTTTTAAAAATAGGGCAAACTTTGCCCTAGTGCTAATATTGTGCAAACTTTACACTTGCACCAGTGCAAAGTTTCTGTAATCTGGCTCCTGAAGAGCAAAAGGTTACAGACCTCTGCTCTACTCTGTACATTTCATTTATAATGTTAGGATGGGTTAATTGTACAGATAATTGCAATGTGAACACATATAGAACATATGATTACTTCTACTTTTGCGAAAAGAAGCGTGCTACTTACAATACGTATACACTATGCGTTGCAGAGATGCATAATGGGACATTCTAAAGGTCTGGTGAGCGCGGGAATTAAAATTGTAATTTCATTGACTACCCTGCCATCTCCTGGCTTTCGCATGTATTGCATGTACATTTGCTCATATTCATTTTAATTCAGGAACTATTCTCGTAACTTAAGATCTGCGTGCACTTGAAAGCTCATGTGCTGAACCCCGCGCTGGTTATTGGGACTGATCCGGCAATCTCAGATCCGGGAACACTATTTGTGTTCATTGCTCGGATCATGACCAAATTCGAGTGACTTACAAGCACTTGTAAATATTCCTTTCAGGGTTGTACACTGCAGAAAATATTCAAGAACAGCTTTGTACATTTCATGCATGTGCACATTTTCTAGTTTGCTTGCAACATTACAGGCAACTCATCCTTTCTTTAATAATGTATTAATTAATCTCCTGAAATGTAAATGGTTATTTATGGGGGTGCTGAGAAAAATGTGAGTTCCCCCTCACCTTAACGTCCAACCCACTCACTTGCACCTAACTGCCCTGCCGCTCCTGCCCCCGTCACCCGTGGCTGTTGGGATCCCACAGTTAATCATTTCTATTTCCAGCAGTTGCTATACCTCATAAATTAAATTAAAATATTGTAATGGTGGTATAAGGAAAATGGGAGGCGGGGAGAGATGACCACAGCAACTGACTTATGAGGCATGATCACAATAACCAGATACTATATCTACTCTAGGTGTAGCTCCAATGAGTTGCCTTAAGTAAGTAGCAGGTACCATATTAGGACATTGCAATGCATTGTGGGTATGCAACTTACATCGAAAGCGTACTATGTGGCCTATTCTACCCAACTATTTCTGGTAGTAGGGTTCAAGAGTTTCTTTCTGTTTTTTAAACCAACCATGACATTGATGCTAAACATACCCCAATTCTTTAACCACACGGATGAACTATGTGGGGGTAGAGGCAAGGACACAATAAACGCTATTAGGATGCTCTCAGAAAGTCATAATTCAGTGACCCATTTAAACCTTGAAGACTGTGATGAATGATCAGCCAATCAATGTTTATTCAGCATATACTGTTAACATCCATTATAAAACACGACATACTATAAAATTACATTTATAAATACAGTCATAGCAAAAAAGTTCTTATCTGCACCTTCCATAGATCTCTTTGCATATTATCCAATATAAAGCATAACATTCTGATCTGTCGAGTGCATTATTAAAAACATGGCCTCCGCACAGTTTTTAACGTTATTCCTTAGGAAATACAGTCTTTAACATTTTCTTTTTGGTCCATTAGTAGCTTTACAGACTAGCAAGAAATGTAAAAGATTCCCGGCCATTCCCATCCCATATGGACATTTCCTCGCCACACCTAGCCATGGGGTCCTGGGACGCACAGGTAAAACATTTAGCCTGATCATTAAAATAATTCTCCTGCACTCGTGAGAGTTTACTTTTGTAATACAATTTCAGCGGGTCATTGTCGCACAACACTTTCATTGTTGGGAGCCATCACCTATGTCCTTGAGCATGATCCCATTCCTCTTCATCAGCACATTCTAAAGCCAGGCTTCTCTTTTGCCCTTTCAAAATTGTGCTTAAAAGCTCTGTATTACACAGCCCCCATTTTTCCAGCTAAGACACCCCCTCAGAGAGCCAGTGATATTTGCCCTTTAGAGTACAGTTTGTCATTTCCATTATATAATTCTTTACATTGGGGGTCGCTGAAGCATCCCCTGCTAGGAACCCCCAGCGTGCGGCACAGCGCATCTCCCGGGGTTGCTGGGGAAAGTCCTACCATCTTTCTCATGAAGACGTTCTGTGCCGCGTCGAGTTTTGCACAGGAGGAATAACCCCACAATTCACTTTCATACAGAATAGCCGCATTTGTCCTGATTGTCAGCACTTTTGAACACTTATCCAGCCTTTTCCCTCATACAGATAATACAACTTTTGAAGCCCCTTGGAGTACTTCCATCTGCTTAGCTGCCTGATTTACATGGGCGGACCATCCTCCTTTCTTCGTGAAGACCCCCCAAGATATCTGGCACCACTTCCTTTCTTTCTTGGTTATTGAATTTACCCCACAATTTAGCTCTACCAAACACTACAATCTTTTGTTTTGGATAAGTTCATTGTCAATTTAAGATTCTTTAAAAATGTATGTGCATACTGTAGACACTGCTTCAGTCCCCCTTCTGTGAGGTCTATCAGTGCTGTATCATCTGCATAAACCAGGGCACTGTAATGGACCCTGTTTCATTTTGCTGGCATAACTTTAACAGGAGAGTCATGTGGATTAAAACCAAACAAAAAAAGAGAGAATAAAAGAGGTGCCAAAGGAGATCCCTGTCTGACACCTCTGTTTGTAATCCTTTGAGTACTTGTTCCCCCCACACACTAGATCGTAACTGAAGTATCCCCATATACCAGCTATATCACCTGTAGCAGTCCCGCCGGTACCCCTAGTTTGGATAGCTTTTCCCAGAGAAGATTCCTGTCGACTGAATCAAACGCTTTTGCTAAATTGAAAAATGTAACTTAAAAGTATCCCCCCCAGGTGTATATTTTTCAATGATGGTTTGTAGGACAAAGCATTGGTCCAGAGCAGAACATCCTTTCCTGTAACCCGCTTGATTATCTGATAATGTCCCATTCTCTGTTGCCCACATCAGTAAGCTTGCCACCAAACATCCTGTAAATATTTTATTTGATTTATCAGTAGGGATCTGTTATTTTACCCTTTTACCCTTTTTAAACATTCATTCTAATAAGCTCCTGTTCCATGAACTTGGCCATTTCCATGTAGCTATTATTGCCTTAAAAACCTGTGTCAAGAGAGGCACCCACCAGACAAATATTTCTGGTCTTAACCCGTCCGGGGCCTGCAGCTCTGCCTATTTCTCGTTGAGCAATAATCACCCTGATTTCCTCTCCAGTAAAACTACATTGTTCTACAGTGGTCTACACTGCCTATATATCACTGATTTCATCTGTATTTGAATTTTATGTAACACTCCTTCAAACTCTGTAATGCAACTAGTGGGCAGAACTGATGCCCCCTTTTACATTTCCCCCAAACCCCTGCCCCTTTGCCACCAGTCTGCAGAAGGTTTGAACTTTATATTCTTGGACAACCCTATGTTAGTAGTCCCAAGTTTTTTTTTTTTTTTTTTTTTGGTAAACTGTTATTTCTTTTCTTTTAGCAGCTTTTTATAGGCATATTTTAGTTCATGGAGGGATGTGGCCTGGGTAATGTATCCACTTACAGCCTGATTTAGTCTCCATTTTGCATATCTGCATTCTGCAGTCACACCATACGGTATCTCCACGCTTTCTTCTTCCATGTCATATTCCTTTCCCGGTGGGATCACTGGTTTATCCCAAATAAACTCTAGAAGACCTTCATAATGTAAAATGATTCTTCTTTATCATTCTCATTATTCATGACCGTTCTTAGCCTTTGCACCTCAGGTTCCTGCATAAGGAGTTTCAGCTCATCTCTCCCCACCTTCCCTATGCTTTTGATCATCGTAGCCAGCCCCATCTGTTGCTGTGTGCATATCTCCTTCATATCGTTTCTTTGCCACCAGACCACCACAAGATTGTTGTCACTCTCGGTCCTTTCTACGATTTCAAATGACTTCACCTTATAAAAGGAGAAGGCTTCCACGATAGCATAGTCAATAATTGATTTCCTGCCCTACATTCAAATGTAAATTTGGGAGGTTTATCCGCATTGCAGCAGCCATTTAATTCGACAAGCAGGTAGGAATGCATCCGCTGTGTAATGACCTTTCCTCTAGCATCGTGTATTTGGTTGTTTACCTTCCTTGATAGGGAAATTATTATCTACGAATTCGTAACACAGACTGACGCTCATAAGTAATTCCAGAATGGACTGGTTAAGATGGAAAGATTTTTGAATACCTCATTTCCTGTCTGCCCGTAGAAGTAATAACAAGATCATGAACGATTGCACATATATAACTCCATTAGCATACAGGTATCAACTTGTTATTTCCTTTCGGATCAATAATAAAGGCATACACGTGCGCATGCATGCGCGCACACACACAAACACACACACTGAAATATGTTTGGTTAAAGGGGCATGATGATTACTTTGGCTTGAAATAAGCCTTTGAAATGCATAGAAAAACTAACATTATCGGATCCAGCAAAAAGAGTAAAACTCATCAAATCCACCTGTTTGGCACCCGAAAGGACCACCATGCACTGCTCATGAGGCCTCACATTGTCTTGCGTGACACTGAAGTCTCTGGAACAGCCCTGTCCTGGTCTTCCTGTTAGATCCTAACAGCACTTATTCTGTTTCTTGGGGTTTTCTCTCATTCCCGTCCTGTATGCTTACGGTTTCCACAGGACCTGGTACATGGCCCTTTACTCCTCTCTTGGTACAACGCTTCCTTCTCTGCTATTATTCACTCATTCCCTTTTGATGTATTAATGCTCATGAGTGTCCATTGTTTTCTCTTTCGCCTCAGACTGTTAAGTGTATATATGAATATAGGTATGTTATACACAGTCATAAATAAATGTGTGAAGGAATATGGTGGTGAGGTAGCATTAGCCCTCATGTCCTTCATTATCCTTCCTCCAACCCCCTGCTGTACTCTGTTTCTGCCCATTATCCGCTCACTCTTTCTCAGTTGCAGCTGTTGCCTTGTCTCACATTGGCACCTGACAGAGGACTTTGCTCAGTGGGGGGCTCTGCAAACCTCTTCCTGCAGACATGGCCCCTGATTTGTCTTTTATTTTATTTTATTGAGCATTTGTTAGGTGCTTATACAACATAATTGTGTTTCAAAGCTCCACACGGCTAAATGGGGAGGGAACAGGGGAGAAAAAAAACATTTGCAAAACAGTAAATATCATGGTTTCTACTAGGCCTTGTGGTATTCGAACATGCAAGTGTGGTGAAGAAGTGCAGGAGAATGGGGATGGGTGGATTGGGGCAAGGAATGGACAAGTGCTGGTGGGGGGCCTGGGAGGGAAGTGCCAAGGGGAGTCAAGGAGGATGTCTCAGACTAAGTACTAGGTGCTGTTGCAGGCGACTCACAAGGGTGGGAAGTAGAGCCACCAAGCAGGGGCCCGCGGGGCCAGTGCAGTAGGGGGAGGGTGCTGGTATTGACTGGGTATAAAGCCTGGTATCATGTGAGATTCATAAAGATCAGACTCCGGCCAGATTCATAAAGATCAGGTCAGCTGCAGTGGGGTGATTAGCAGGTAAAGGAAAGAGGGAAAGAGGTAGAGAAAAGCAGAGTTTTGAGCAGTTTCCGGAACTTAAGGAGTTCTGGCTCAAGTGTGAGAGGGGCAGGGATGCTGCTCCAAAGGGAGGCACCAGCTGAGGAAAGATATCTGCCCCCCCCACTCTATGTTTGGAGAAGTGTTTTACAATCACAGAGTTGGAGTTGGAGGTGCACAGGGATCTAGCAGGGTTGTATTTAGGGAGGGAAAGTTGGAGATAGCGTGCTCCCAGGCCCCAGAAAGCCTTGTGAGGGTCTTGAATTTGATCCTTCCAGTCACAGGGAGCCAGTGGAGAGATTTTGGGGCTGGAAAGTTGCAGTCCCTGGGCTTGAGACTAATGAAAAGTTTTGCAGCCCTATTCTGGATTAGCTGGAGGGGTGTTGGGAGGAAAGAGGGATTGAGAAAGAAGCTGTTGCAGTAGTTGTGCCTAGTGAGGACCAGAGCTCTGGAGATGTAGAGCTTCTGGGGTAAGGTGAGGAAAGGGAAAATGCCTCTGAGGAGGTGGAGCTGGAAGTGAGCATTCTTGGTGAGGTCCATGATGTGAGGGGTGAAGGAGAGAGTGGTGTCGAAGATGACTCCAAGGTTTTGGGCCTCACAAGGTGGTGCAGGTAGAGGGCTCAGAGAGGTTGGCCAATGCTGCCTCACACTGCTGCTCCAAGGCTCTTCTAGAAGTCTTCACAGGGAGGGCACCTCTCTTCTGCTTTATGGCCACTAGGGTATCACCCCATTGTCTTTCACATCAGCCACTGTCCCCATGTCATATATGCGACTTCTATCTGTGCTTATGGCAATAGACCCTCAAGCTCATTGACCTTCTGGACATTGCCTCATCTTCCTAGGTAAACAAACACTGGACCTGCTGGACTTCTCTCTACACCAGATGAATTCCTGTGCATCTGATTGCCTCTTCCTAACCTTGAATGCCCCCTTGCAAACCCCCTGACAAGGTCCCTTTCCTGCTCACCCCTGGACATCTATACTCTGGGGAACACAGGATGACTTATATCTCCTCAGACCGCAGACTTTCTGGGGCGTTCGTAATTCCCCAACCTCCATTACACCTGGTTGCCATACACCCTTCTCCCCTATCTCTCCTCCTGTCTCTGCCTTCCCATTCGTTTTGAACTGATGAACTGTTCACCCGGCAACATTATCAAGATTTCTCTAATGAATATTTTGATAAGACCGGCATTACCTGATCTGTTCCTACCCTCCTTAAATGCACTCTTCACTTATCTCCATCACTTCTAGTGCCTCGTAACAATTCTATTAAGCGTATGCACCATATCAAATATTTGGCACACCCGACAACAAATGACGTTCATCCTTGGATATACACAGCGGCAAACAACGTTATTGTTAATTTGAATGTCACCATTTTACAGCGACGTTGGCCCTTTGACTATTGTAATGTTCAGAACAAACACGCAAGCAATTGATGAAGTGATAGGGCCCGATTCGTGGAATTGTTTGCATGATACAAGGTGACATTTCACTGCTGAAAAGTGACTTTCCACTGCCAACAAACACCCTGATTCATGGAACAGTGCAACGTGTATTTTTTGCCGTGCAAAAAGACAGTTTGCACCGTTCCAAGTTTGTTGGCAGTGCAAAGTCACTTTGCACCATGCAAAATATTCCATGAATCAGGGCCATGGTGTCTTGCCATTATAGCACGAGGACCTTGCATGCTGACATTTCTGAACCTTCTTGAAGCTCACTCGTTTCACATGTGCCCCCCTTAGGCTATCATGCATTTTGCACTGACCTGTTTTGGTGAGTCATTGACCCTTCGAGTTAAATATTTGAGACATACTTCTAAAGCAGGGGTCTGTGACATTTGGCTCTCCAGATGTTTTGGACTTCAAATCTCATAATCCCTAAAGTTCAAACCATATGGAGAAAGACAGATTGCAGACTCCTGTCCTAAAGTGTACAACTGATGACGACAAATGTTGCCTCATCATGAGTGATGTGAGTGATCGCAATTGCCTTCAAAAGAATGCGAACCATTGCACTTTGTGCTGCATTCACCTGAACACCAGCTCTGTTTTCTGGCTTCCTGTTTTTCCTCTTTACAATATTTGCACGAGGTGTTCCTTAACACAAACATTAGTTACTAACCCATTTTATCCGCAGCTCACATTTTTACATAGGGGGTCATTACGAGTTTGGATGCAGCCATGGCGCTATTAGCGCCATGGCTGCCTCCAAACCCGGGTCCGGTCTGGCTGAATGGGGACTTACCGGGACATTCCAACCTATGCGGACCCGGTAAATCCCCATTCAGGTAACCATTCCCCATTCCCATTTGAGCCCCCATAGGACTCAATGGGAATGGGGAAGGCGCTAATAACGGGCCAGCAAATTGCGGGCCCGTTATTAGCTCCAAGGGACCCGCAGAGAATGGCTGGTGAGAACAGCTGTTCTTTCTGGGGCCTCGGAATAGGGCGGTAAGGGTTTACCGCCACCGGCATCATTACCGGTGACTGTTAACCCTTACCGCCAAACTCGTAATGACCCCCATTAACATTTATTGACTGCATACATCTGCACAACTGTTCTGAGCAAGAGTTGCTATTGTGCTGTTTCCTTAAATGTTTTTATTTTACTTTTAAGCAGGATTGTATTATGTATCTTTTCAGTCAACGTTCTAGACCATTCCTAGTGAGCTTTTCTAAACAATATTTTGTCAACTAAAAGGCTTATGTATTTTTATCTCTGTCATATATTGGAACTTCACATGCATTAAACTCTAATGTTCAAGCTTATTTTGCTGGGACCTAGGTCTGACTACAATGACCTTTAGCTCTCTGCCAGAGTCATTGCAGCAGTTTGCAGAGGGGCTGCCTTGGTGACAATCAGTTGCTCCATGATGTGAAACGACGTCATCTTGGTGCAGCCATTTTGCAGAATGTAGTGCAACTGTGTACTTTGGGAGAGAGGGTTGTTTTATGTTGCATTGAAAGGTTTATTTTATTTTTGTCCATGCTGCTTGATGCATAGATGTTACTCACGTATTTGCTGCATTGCTATGTGTTTAACCCCTTAAGGTCCAAGGATGAGTATGCTCGTTCTTTTTGCATAGACTTGCATAATTGCCTGGGAGTTAAGGCTGAATATAGTATGCGACTCCCTATCCATGGAAAGTAGCTGCACGTTCATGCAGCGAGTGTCTTACAGGCTGTGCATCCTAACTATATGCAATTCAAAACTGCCTGCTCTGCACGCGGTTATTCTGGGCAAGATGTCTCAGCGCTATCTCACTTATCTGCTTCTCCACATCATTCTCATCTGCGACCCTGAAGCCCAAACCACACAACAAAGTAGCAATGGGAAAGGAACCGCTAGCAGCTGAAGGCCCCACCCATCCTGTGAAGGGGAGCTTCTAGAATGCACTAGAAGCTAACCACTGGCCTACACCATTCCTGAGCTGGTGGTCCCGGACCCTACCTCTCTGACACCCAGCAACTTCCAGGCCAACCAACAACTCTGCAGTCACACTCTTGACTTCAATGGTGCTAAGGTCTTGGAATATTTTGGCGAATATGAACATAGCTATGGCACCATTGCACTATTGGTGATATGGTATTTCTTTCCCCTACCTCATGTCCATGTCATCTACTGTTTGCTTGAAGGGACACTGCACTTGCATATGGCGCTTTAAAATTACAAATACAAATAAATACAATATAGCATTATTTTCATTGGTGACATCTAGGCATGCCTGACAATGTTACGTTCACAAATGTATGCATGTGTGTGTCTGCATTCGCACGCGCGTGCGCACAAACACATATGGAGTTCCAACAGTCATTTCCTGTCCTCTGAAAAGAGAGAGATTCAGAAAGGGGCACATGGTAGCTTCTGATGACGCTCCTGGGTCTCTTTGTCTTCTAATGTTTGACGTGTGCACAGCCACACTAGGTCCTGTGGAGTCCTACACGAGACACCTTATTCCAGAAGAGCCTACGTTGACTTAACCCATACATGCATTTATTCATGTATGCTTGTTTTCTATACTCCTTACCTGCCTCCTTCAAGCCACTTTATTGCACTGGGGGTGATGAGCAGGGATAACCACCAAGTGAGTTGGCAAGTGGCAAGATAGCTCAGTAAGATTAAATGTTGCACCAGAAATCTATGCTTAGCCTTCTGAGTAGGCAGCAGGATAAAATCAGCCATTCATCCTCCTGAGATGCCAATCAAAGTGGGATTAACAACTATATATACTGGGATGTATACTGCAAACCTCTGCATATGCATGGTCTCCTTGCACACTGGCGGATATGAGAGGGGTGTGTATTCGGATAATGGGGAGAGAGGAACAAGAATGTAAGTGGCATATGCTCTGCGTTTGGGTTTGTTCTTAGGTGTCCTGTATCCAGATCATAGAGGCATCTGTGTCCAGAGGGGAGCCATGGATGAACTGGGTGCTGGGTGGCATGGGCTGTACTATGTAAAGTGATTGTAGCGGTGTATCTTTCTGTTGTTTGATGCCATATAGTTGGTTTCAGCACAGGGGGTTGAAAATGTTAGTGTGGGGAGCTTAGTGGAGGGCCCTGTGGGCAACATCAAGCATCCATCCAATGTGGCCATGGCGATGTCCCTTGCTTGCCATCTCAGTAGGCATGCCCTTCAGGTAAGGTACGTGTGAGGAATTCTGGTTGGGCTGGTATTTCTGCCAGTACATAGTGTGCAGTGACCGGTCCTGGATGGAGTAGGGGGACACAGGGAGGAATGGAAGATATATTGGGCAGTGGGTACCAAGTAGACACTGGGTGAGACTAGTTCTGAGAGGGACTTCCGAATAGGGAGTTTGGAGAGGGCTGCAACCAGTTGGGTCATCATGCTTCAAAGTCAAGGTGCGTGATCCGATGGTATGGGAGTAATGAAACCATTTCTTTGTAAAGAAACATTTTCAGGGCTTTCCTGTAAATGGGATGGGCTATTAGTTGTGCTGTCTCGCCTTGCAAATGTGAGACCCTGGAAGCCTGAACGTTTTTCCCCTATGTTTATTCTGACTAAAATGGTCTCTGCTTATTGTTCTTGTATTGTTATTTTGTACGTTGGATAGTGAGACACTATCTTCCTAAGGTTCAGTGTGTTCCCATTGGTCTCAAACACAAGTAGCACCCTGCTGGTCTGCCATATGATATGATATGATATGGCATTTATAGCATGCCTATACACAAGTGTTCCAAGGAGAAAAAGTGATTACAGAGAACTTAAGATATAGCCACTTTTCAAGCCTGTGTTTTGAGAAAGCCAATATATACATCCTCACATTCCTCCTGATCTCCAGCCGGTCCAACTACGGCTGCAGGGCTGCACCTCCTGTGCCTCACCATCAACACCATGGACATCAGAAGGGGGTTTATCTTTTGAGCTCTTTCGCCTTTTTTCGTTGGTGTCTAGGTTGGATTTCACTTTATATTTTTATTCCTGAAAGCGGACTAGCTTGCAGGCATTTTTTTATGAACGCAAATGTTTGTTATGTGCTTCTTGCACAAGTCATAGGTGTAAATGTCAATAATCTCCAGCGTGGAGGGCTTTCACGACATGATCATGGCAGATAACGGCAGCATCAGTTCTCGTTAAAGGCAGTTGCTTTGCTCTATCCTGTTAACGAGCACAGGGCTGTTACTAGCCAGTATTGCCCTCCACTCCAGTGATGATTAACTCATTGGTATTTGAATATAACACAGAATGCTTCTAGGAACCAATGAAAGGTTATGGGCCTCATTACGACCCAGGCGCTAATGACGGCACCGTAAAAGGCTGCGGCGGCGTTAACCTATTAGAGCCTAATTACGAGGTCCCTTTGCGGGACCTGACATTAATGGCTGGTTTTACCAGCCGTTAAAGTAGGGACCCACAAAGGGACCTTGGTGCTAAGTACGGTGCCGCAATTTGCGGCACCGTACTTAGCGCCTTCCCCATTCCCATTGAGCCCTATGGGGCAAAAATGGGAATGGGGAAGGGCCATGGCGGCATGGGGAATTACCGCCCCACCAACCTCGGAATGGGGTGGTAATTCCCCATTCCACCATGGTGGACTCCGGCATCGACCTTGGTGCTAATAGCACCATGGTCTTCCGCCAGGGTCGTAATGAGGCCCTATGTCACTAAAAGGGTGCTCTGCTCTTCTCAAGTTTAGGGACAGCGGGGGTGCCGGGTTCTCAATTCTTTGAAGACTTGGCATGTTTGTTAATCTGGAGCCATTTGCGTATTCACACTTATCGGCCTCTTACATAGACTTATAGTTCTAGTTTTGGAAGTACCCGGAATCGTTTACTTGTTCATCCTCACAGGTGCTTGCCTCAGAGAGGGAGTTCATGACATAACATGCTAGTACCAGGCCCAGAGCAGAAGGCCACTTGCAAGGCAAAACAACACAACGACATCAGAAAGCGACTCCAGGTCCCGAATAAACAAGCAGCTTCCTCAGAAGAAACGGCCTTTCTTTAGAAGAATTCAATTCATAAAATAAAACCGGATGTTTTTTCTGGAAATGCGTGCAAAGAAGTCACCATTTCCAGAACATTCCCTTCATCAAGTAACAGTTGTGTAGCCTTCAAGTGAAAGCCTGGTGTGATACGTTCAGATTCATGAAGAGTCTTACTTTTTTTGTGGAGGAAAGTGTACAGCTTCTGCATGACGTCCGTCTTCATGATCTCCTGCAGAAAACTGTCCTGCTCCTGCATCTCGGATTTATCAACCTCCTCGCTGGTCCCCGTTTTGCGGTCATAATTATCGAACAACGAGATGATGCAAGCGTAGGTCGGCTGGCTGAGAAGCTCTGCGTTCACGTGGGTGTAGAACCTGCGCAAGAGCAAACAGAGCAGACAAGAGCATAAGGGCGGTGCAAGTGAAGAAAGACGGCATGCCAGAAACATGGACCTTCTTCTCACTACCAGCCGCAGGCACATTTCTTAGCAGTGAACCCAGAAGCTGAAGACGGTAAAAACGAGGACATTTGAGAGACTCGCATTTATTATTTATTTAATCGTGTATAGCATCAACCTAGCTGGAGAGCAGCAGAGTGCTTTACAACGGGTGGAAAGCAGCGTTGGGCATGGCGGTTTTGGACAAAAGCCCGGTACTCTTGGTGGAAAAGTGGACAAAAACCTGTAGACAAAATTGTTCTTACAATTAAATAAATGCTCTCCATGAGCCTACATTTTGTAAGTAGAACCAAACCTAGGGCGGTTTCGAATTGTTATGCGGCGGACTGACAAAAGGAAAGCATGCCCTCAAAAGCACTTCCACCCAGTTTACTTGTGCACATTACAAAAGAGCAAAATGCACCTGATTTTGAGATTTGGATGCATTTTTACTAAACACTCATAAAAGGAGGGGACCTGGACCATGTGCTTCTTTAAATAGAGAGACATGAAGGAGAATACTTGAGATTTCATATATCTAGTACAAATAAAAATCTAAACAAGTTCCCTAAGCTTCTGAAGGAATCATGCAAGCTACATTAATACAACATGAATGTGTTTATTTTCACAATAAAAAAAACTGTTCATATAAACAAAAATGCTTTGAACCATATCATGATATTTATAGTGTACCCTATTTTCCATTCTATTCCATATAGGGTCTTCATACTGGCAGATCCTACTCGAGACATAAAGCAGAGAGTTTCTACTATTGGACACAGGAAACGCCTCTGTGTAGCAGATTCTTTTCTTTCTAATCCTGTGGCTGGTGCCTCAGAATTAATTTCAGCCTGGCATGTGTTGTTCCTGGTTGGTGTTCGTGGAGCCATTTCTAGAGCCAATAGGCAAACAAGAGCAAGAGGGCTCACTACCCCCCCAAACCATTAACCTGCAGAAGTCTCATTAGGAAGATCAGGGTAGGACAAATAACTTCTCGCCTCGTACTCCTTTCCTCTTTTTTTTGTAATTTATAGAGACGCAGTACCATTAGACATGGTTTGTTTCCATAATCCAATTGTCTCTTAATGATGTTGCATGTCTTTGGTTCAGCAAGCAGTGTTCTAGAGAAACCATGGGAAGGTCTACCTGGTTACTAGTTCTACTGCCTAAGCGGAAGGTCCAAGGGCATGTTTACTCATGTACACAGTATAGCTTGAAAGTAGGTGTAATTGCTCTGGAGAGCAAGATATCTTTCTTTGAATTGGCCCCTGAGTGTACAGGAATCCACTCCCTCCTGCACATGGGAGAATGTAAGTGGGGCACATTGGGAATGCTCCACAAATAGTCTGGCTTAATTCCCTACTGGAGTTGTTAAGCACTAACTCCCTGCAGAGGGCAATACCAGGGTTCATCAAGAGATCATCTGTAACGTGCCCCACCAAAATATAGTGGTGTAGTGGTGGAGCTGTAATGTTTGCCCAACCTGACACCATACAGTTCCACCAAACCACTGCACGATCGTGATTATCACTGTTAAACATCACTTCCTTATAAAAAGAGAAAACACACTGGGAAGAGTAGCTGCTTCTGTGATTGGTTGGGAGTATGCCATACACAGAGTCAATATTTGAGGTGCTAGCACACCTAGATGGCTGTCATTGTTGCTCCTCTATGGACAGTGATTGGGATGTTAGCCGCTCACAGGATAGTAGTTGTGAGAAAGCATATCATTCTCAGTCAAAAATCATTGCAAGATACACGTCCTGCCGCCTGAACTCTGATTCGACAATCCCTTTTCAGCCCAATGTAATCCATTACAAAAAGACTTACGGTTCATCGCACAGGTCCTGCTTTCCTGCTGATTTGGAGACCAGGTGCTGCTTGTTCAAAATGATGTCGCCCTCCTTTGCTTTGTTTCTGTCCGCCTGATACAAGCTCTCAGACACCGCCTCGATCTCCTGCTGGCTGATGCGGCCTTGTGAGGAGGGATCTGATGCAGCTAAAGTGGAAAAGAGATAGTATTGCACACCAGTGATTGACTGACAATTACTCAGAATAATGAAAAAACTGAAAAACGCAGGAAAACTCTATCCTCTGGACCAGAGTATTATAGTACCATCAGAACCAGAATAAACAGAGATACTGATCCTGGGTTCCGACTCTAACCTCAAAAAACTTAGCCCCAATTACCTTGCCTTCAACATAGATGGCAACTGAGGTAAAAACTCTAGGTTTCTACCTCGACTCCACATTATCTCTCAAAAAACAAGTCAACTCCCTGGCCTCCTCCACAGCTTACACCTGCAAATTAATCAGGGCCTGCAGACCCTACCCCTCCAAAACCAACTGTATCACACTCGCCAACGCCCCAGTAATGTCTACATTGGACTACTGCAATGCCCTATATGCGGGCACCAGTAAAACTGTCATACATAAAATGCAAATACTGGAGAATAATGCTCTTAGAGCAGCCTTGGACATACCCCGTAGAGCACGCATATCCAACATCAGGAAAGACCATCATTGGTTAAAAATTAGTGACAGATTTCTCTTCAAGACGCTATCTCTCACCCATAAAGGATTGAACAATACAGCACCCCCATACATTTTGGCCAGACTGACCAGAAAATCCTTTAGCCACCACACCAAAGCTTCTAACCAATTCCTACTTGAAACTCCCAGATTCAGACTAACAAAAGCGGGTGGAGCAAGCTTCCCTGTCAAAGCTGCCCGTGCCTGGAATGCACTCCCTACTGCATTGAGAGCTAAGCTACCCTACTCTAGATTTAGATCTAATGTGAAAAACTGGCTTTGGACCAATAATGACCGACAAAAGGATCCCCTGCTCTAGGCCCCGGATCATTGCATACCATCAAAATGATACTTCTGAAACCGGACTTGAGACTATCTCATTGCCCCTCGTGATGTGAGGTACCCACATCCTGTATCTCTTGTATATATGTACAGTAAACACGTTAATAATACATGCAATGCATCTTCTGTATATATCCTTTGTATGTAACCTAAGCTTAAGTATTCTTGTGACTGCTGTGCCCGGCTAGCCCTGGGTTTGGAGCGCATTATCAAATAATAAACTAAACTAAACTAAATGTCCAGAGGACGTGTTTATAATGACGTATGAAAATTTATTTTTAAATGATACATAAATTAGAAAAATAGTGAGTCAATCACAAGCTATTAAACACTTCATCACAAAACACAGTAGGACAGCACTTTTTTTTTTTACTCAGAGGAGCCAATCAGGACCGAGAGTGGAGTGAACACCTGACTGAATCTATTTCTTAGTAACCTAGTCTGCATTTATTGGCTACAGGAGGGAGTTAACACCATCCATAGAAGCAGATTGGCTGGCTTGAGGGGCTTGTGGAACTGGGCTCATTGTTCACTCTGTGAAAGGGGAAACAGCAGACTCAACATTATCCCACTGATCCCTAGAACAGAAAAAGTAACCTGCTCTACTTCTGAAAACGGATCTCAAGTCAAGAGAGGGTATGATCAAAGAGACTATGGGCCTCATTACGACCCAGGCGTTAAGGGTTAACGCCGTCGTTAACCCTTAACGCCTGATTCCGATTTTAACGGCTGCTTTTAGCAGCCGTTAAAATCCATGGCGCTAACCTGCCATGATGCTAATTACGCCACCGTAATTTACGGTGGCGTAATTAGCGCCTTCCCCACTCCCATTATGCCCTATGGGGCAAAAATGGAAATGGGGAAGGGGAAATGGGAAATGGGGATTTACCGCCCCACTCACCTTAGAATGGGGCGGTAAATCCGCCATCCACCATGGTGTAAACGTAGTTGGCGTAATTACCGCCTGGGTCGTAATGACCCCCTATATCCTCCAAGAAAGCCACCATGATGGTAAATACATTGCATAATGCTCATGTCAAATGGGGTTCCTTCCTGAAATGATGGATACATGAATGCCGCCAGATAAGAAAAAGAAACTATGTTGTGGAAAGAAGTGGAATGCATAGGGCCCCCCAGTGCATTTTTGCATTACCTTGAAGGTTCTTTACACAAAGGTGATGAAGGAATACCATTAGAAGAAGGCGATGGCAGGGGTGTGCTTTTATGAGTCCATTTCCTTTTCAGATTTCCTATTTGATTGTTAGCACTTGCCATGCTCATCGTTTACCCTCCTAATTCTAATGTTAATGCAAATGACTTTTTACATTGAATGCTGTGTTACTTTCAATAAATGCAATCAGTTCTCAGTGGTTGGTATGAGGGTGCACAAGCAGCATTGTCTTTCTTACCAGGCCCGACTCTACCACTGCCCTAATGATCTGCTGCAGTCGTCAACACAAAGGAAGTCCAAGAAAATAAACGGGATATGAATTAAAGAAAGAGTGTTCCCACAAGGGTTTAAATGATATTCTCTGGGAGATGTGGCTACTTATACACATTCCATCTGGCCCCTGTGTATAAGGTGGATCGATGGGAAGGAGTCCAGAAATGTTGGGGATATGTAGTGAGGCTATGATCTATTCCTCCTGGTCCAATGGTTACAGTGATTTTTTGTAATACTTTATTCCAAAATAACATTGCATGCCATACGTCAATGATTCTGAAACGTGTCCTTACAGTTTGTGACTGTAGCTGTTTTGTATTGTCCTGGGAAGTGAGTATATGGAAATCCATATTCAAAAAGTGGTTGGGATAACCTTACCAACAGGAGGTTGTGTCACTTGTCAAGTGCGGGAAGATCTCTGTTAAATTGTCTTTTGGTGATCTAAGTAATCGGGCACTCAAATGGGCCAGAATTCTCCCACACTAATATGCTTCCAAAAGGTCTCTTGACCGTGCGTATGTGTCTGGCTCAAATACATTTTGTTCAGAGGACAATATCAGGCAAGTCTTCTGTGTTGTATTGATTACTCATATATAGATTTCTTAACTGCATTTGACAAAGCTGACAGAAAAAAATGGTAGTCAATAATCGTCCAATGGGATGTGCTGTTAATTTGTTGGTATTAATACCTGTTTGGACTCAGTGACATGGGACAGAATTCTCATAACCCTGAGTAGGGAACTCCCTCGAACAAATTACACAGTTTACATATGAAACAGGGATACATGTTAGCATCTCTATTTTTCAACCTTTATATTTCAGTGTAGCTTACATTTTCAAGTGCAGCCATAAGAGTCCCGCACACCAAAAATGTAGCATAGAAATATCACACAAGTTTGTATTTTTAGTATTTTTATTGATATATAGAGCACTTTTGCCAAAGCTCTGGACACATTTATAGACGGTCCGATGGTTCAGACTGACACCACAGCGAATACTGAAATAATCCCGTGATTAAGACAGAATATAGTGGATGAAAGAAGATTGCTATCATGAGATAAAGATTCCAAATGATTAGCGTCAGGGGTGAAGAAGTTTGAGGGAGTCTAAAGCATTGACATTGTCTAAATACAAGAAGAATAGAGGAGTGGACCCTATTCAGAAGGTATGAGTAAGTGGATTGACAGAGCCAGAAAGCCTGGTCTCTCCACAGCTTCAAGGGAGACCTGCTGCTTCAATCAGGAAACACAGAGAGCTCCATTAACGAGACAGGAAGATGGGTGGGACTTAGTATTCCATGTTTTCACCCCTTTACCTTTTCTGTTGCAAAGCACTATGGTTATCACCTCAGGCCTACTGAAGATTGTTGGTGGGGACCCAGGATTGGTTCATTAAGGTGGGCTGAACCTACACCAATCCCTTTGGTCCATTTGGCTTTAAAAAAGGGCGAGCCCCTCTTTTGATAGATCATCTGAAGACTTTGCAATGAGTAGCAGGAAGAACTCATCATTGTACCATGGCTGAAGGTAAAGTCTGACTTAAATCTTCTGCCAGTAAGTTAAGGCCAAGACCTCCAAAGAGAGAAGCAGGATCCCTCCCCTAAACATCTCACAGTGAATAGAGGGAGATACAGAAATCAGAGGACCCTCCAGTGGCTCCAGAATCAGTACCCAGCCAGCAAACAGCATGCCCTGCTAGGCTCTGCAGCAAGCTTCCTATTAGGAAGTGGCAGAAGTTCTCTGAAATGGAAATCATCAACAAGACAACACACTTCTCAGCTTTGGGCCGTCAGCCTTAAAGGAGGACACAAGCCCAGTGAAGAAGCTAGGAGAATGGCATCAAAGAGCATCCATTGATGTCCACTTTAAAGGATATTTTCGAGCCAGTCGAATCCCTCAAGCTGCAACTGACTGCAACACTGACTGTAATTATGCCACAGCTGCTTAAAGACTTCCAAGACGCCTCGACCAGTGCTTAAGAAACACCCACCAGCAGTGACACAACGATTCCTGACACCAAGCTGCCGTGTAGGCCAGCCTGCAGCAGACCATCCAGATTCGCTTGCCGAACTATTTGCTGCCTGACACCCACAGCTGCCTCCCATCTTGAACTCTGTAACAGAAGCTGCAAAGCGTCCTGAAACCGATTTTACCCTGTTGTTGCGATTATTTACCATAAAGACTACCCTCCTGTCAGTATTCAAAGTGCATCCCTTTTCCTTCTTTGAAACTGTCCTCTACATTCTTTTACAGGGTGGGTTGTATTTCGTAGTGTTGCGAGAACTGTCTGTTGTGATAATAATGAAGTAGATATTTTTATACAACCTTGTCTGGACAGTCCCTTTTTATCTGTCAAGACTTGATGGTCGTGTAGCCAATGAAACCTCCGTCCCCACGTACCACTCGAGCAAACAATAAATTACTGCCCGAGTGGTCCTTGAGGCCACAGGTGGTGGATTTTCGTCAGTCGGAACAAGGAATGCCGGAAGATGCCAGAAGATGCCGGAAGATGCCCCCTATGACCACTGTAAGGCAAACACGAACTTAGGTCATAAACACAGAACCCCAGACTTGTATATGAGTATGTAATAAGTCTACAATAGGGCTTACCCCTAGGAGTTGGTCGGGACTTAATAATGGTGTAAAGATGTTTGTCGGAGGCAGCCGGCAAGGGTGACGACCAAATGACAGGTTGGTAAGGTACTTAGTATGAATGAAATCACCACCTTACATAGAAGCCAGAAAACGTAAGTCAATCAGTTCAAAAGTGCATAATCCAAGAACATAGTTCATAAAAAAAGGGCAATCCAAATAGCAATCCAGGGACGGGAATGTGGTCGAATCCAGTAGAGAATAGTTCCAAACAAAGGTACCGTGAAGGAAGAAGCCAAAATCAGAGTCCAAGATCAATCCGAGGTCAGTGGTAGTAATCTGAATCCGTAGTCCGTAATGCGCCCTACAGGATCAGCTGTGAAGCGCTGGAGGGCAGTCAGCGCGTCCCTTTTGAACGCTGACTAATGATCACGTGACTCTCATCATCCGTCACGTGATCCAACGTGCTGAAGGAGGAGCTCTCAGGTGCCGGCAACGGAGACGTTGTAGAATGCCCGTGGCGCGTCTCCATGGCAACTGCCAACGCCGGAATGGAAACCAATGCTGATAAGGCAAGAACCGACGTCACTGACCTTGTCCCATTCCTTGCCGGCAGGCCTGCAGGGAAGAGTGTGTCCTGGCATGTATTTTGGTGGAGACAGTGGGAGCTGGATTATGAGATGTGTTCATGGAACGCGTGGATGAAGGTGGGGGCGTGACAGAGCCCCCCCTCAAAGGCCCACGACCCCGTGGGCTAGAAGGGTTCTCCCGATGGAATCTGGACACCAACAACGGGGCATGTACATCAGAAGATGGAACCCAGGACCTCTCCTCAGGACCATAACCCAACCAGTCCACCAAGTATTTTAACTTCCCTCTAACAACCCGGGATCCCAGAATAGCGCTAACCTCATAATCCTCCTGGGAAATCACAGGGACAGGACCAGGAGCGGGAGCAATGTGTGTATCATCAGGACAAGGCTTGAGGAGAGATGTGTGAAAAACGGGGTGTAATTTCCATGAAGCGGTGACGTCGAGTCTATAGACCACCGGGTTCAGGACCTTGGAAATCCTATACGGGCCGACAAAACGGGGCAGCAGTTTACGACAACCCGGTATATGGAGGTGCCGTGTAGACAACCATACCTGGTCGCCTTGTTTATATGACGGAGCCTCTTTCCTTTTTTTGTTAGCGGCGGTACTCATAGACACCTGGGCCTCCTGGAGATGGATAAGGGTTTGAGCATGGACGGATGCGAAATCTCTGACACAATCATTTGCCGCAGGGGTACTGGTACTCAATACAGGGGCATTGGCAGGATTCGAATCAGAAAATGGTAAAGTACGTGGATGTTTGCCATAGAGCGAAAAAAACGGATAAAACCCAGTGGACGAGTGCAGGGCGTTGTTATATGCAAATTCCGCAAAATGAAGAGACTCAAGCCAGGTATTCTGGAATTGCAAAGTTAAGCACCTTAAGTACTGTTCCAAGACCTGGTTTACTCTCTCAGTTTGGCCGTCGCTTTCTGGATGGTAAGCTGAAGAGAAGCGGGCATCTATACCTAGTAGTTTGGTTAGATCCAACCAGAAACGTGAGGTGAACTGGGACCCCCTGTCTGACACAATGACACTCGGCAAGCCGAACAGACAGAAAACAGATTCAAATAACATACGAGCCAATGAGGGAGCAGTAGGAATGCCTTTACATGGTAAAAAACGGGCCATTTTTGTATATGAGTCTACGACCACCCAAATCGTGACGTAGCCTTGTATTTGTGATAGATCGGTTATCAGATCCATGGATACCGTATGCCATGGTTTCGGGGGTATGGGCAATGGTTGTAGCAGTCCTAGTGGACGACCCTTCTGAGTCTTGCATTGTACGCATATAGAGCAGGTGTTAACATATGTCTCCACGTCTCGCCGCATCGATGGCCACCAGCACCAGCGTTTCAACAACTCTAGAGTACGTCGCTGACCTGGGTGGCCATTGATAGGAGCATTGTGGGACCACTCTAAGGCCTGGTTGCGAGAGTCACTGGTGGGGAGGAACAGTTTTCCTTGGACAAAAGGCAACCCATCCTGCATAACGGTATCCCAATCATCCAATACTTGGGGATGTTGTATAACCCATTGGCGTATAGCCGTTATCATAGGCGGAGATGGAGTACAGGTACAAACAACATGGCCTTTACCTAAGAGAGTTTCTGGATATGAAGGGAGAGGTATTCCCCGAGGTGAATGGGACAGAGCATCCATGTGACAAACCCGGTCTGTGTTTGACAAGGAAGTCGAATGCAGCAAAAAAGAGGTGCCAACGAACTTGTCTACTATTGGCGCATTTCAGAGACGCTAGGTCTTGTAAGTTTTTATGGTCTGTGTAGACGATAGTCTGATGTTTTGCCCCCAGAAGATGGTGTCTCCAGACCAAAAAAGCGTCTCTGATGGCCAGGAGCTCTTTTTCAGTGACCGTGTAGTGAGTTTCGGTCGGTGTGAATTTCCTGGAATGGTAGGCCACCGGGTGTAGTGCTCCGGTGGTAGGACAAGGCTGAGATAGGACGGCCCCTAAGGCAAAGGAAGAAGCATCTGCTTCTACGATATACGGAAGCTCTGGGTCAGGATGCTGCAGGACTGGGGCCGTGGTGAACGAGGTTTTAAGGGAGTCGAAGGCTGCTTGATGTGCATCGGTCCATATAAATGGTACTGCAGGACTGGTCAATGCGGTTAATGGTGCCACAATGGAGGAAAAATTTGCGATGAACCTCTGGTAAAAATTTGCGAACCCTAGAAAGGATTGCAATTGTTTCAATGTAACAGGTACTGGCCAATTTGTGATAGCCTGAACTTTGGATCGGTTCATTGTTAGCCCCCCAGGTGAAGCATGAAAACCCATGAATTCAACTTCAGCTGTTTGAAACAGACATTTCTCAGGTTTAGCATATAGCGAGTTCTTCCTGAGTCTTGTGAGTACCTCTCTGACATGAATGACGTGTTCGGCCAATGTTTGGGAGAATATCAGTATGTCGTCCAGGTACGCCACGACATAAACATCCAGAATATCACTAAATATATCGTTTACCAATCGTTGGAAAGTGGCAGGGGCATTACAGAGGCCAAAAGGCATCACCATGTATTCATACAATCCTTGGGGAGAGCAGAAAGCAGTCTTCCACTCATCCCCAGGTCGCATGCGGACTAAATTGTATGCCCCCCGGAGATCTAGTTTGGTATAGATGGAGGCATTGGTCAACTTGTCTAACAGGGTAGAGATGAGTGGGATAGGGTAACAATTCTTTATGGTAATCGCATTCAGGCGTCTGTAATCTACACAGGGGCGGAGATTGCCTTCTTTTTTCGGGACAAAAAAATGGGGCTGGCCACGGGTGATGAGGAAGGCCTGATATGTCCTAAATGTAGGGCGTGGCAGATGTATTCTTTAAGGGACGTTTCTTCAGATGGTGATAGTGAATATATGCGTCCTTTGGGAAGCGATGCCCCATCAATTAGGTCAATAGAACAATCATACGGTCTGTGAGGGGGCAGTATCTCGGCAGATGTTTTATCAAAAACCAAATGGAAATCATGGTATTCTGGGGGTACTCCTGACAAAGTGGCTCCCACCGTGTGGGTTGTTTCGGGTGGGTCGTTCTCCCCTACAGGGGCTAAGTGTAGGGCCCCAAGTGCCCTCGCAGGGTTGTTGAAATCTTCTTCCAGTAAACAAAAGTGTTGGCAAATGCCTGATTCAATAGAAACCTGCCCCGTACCCCAGTCGATGAGTGGGTTATGCTTCTTTAACCAGGGAAGGCCTAGGATTATCCCGAACTGTGGTGTGGATATCAGATCAAAGGACAACTGTTCTTTATGGTTACCCTGAATAATCACGTCCATCTGGGCGGTCTGTTGTTTAATCGGACCAGAAATGAGAGAGGACCCGTCCACAGTTTGGACTGGTTTGGGATGTGTCTTGGTCACTAGTGGAAGGTTCAATGCTTTGGCCAGAGGTATATCAATAAAGCAACCAGTAGCCCCTGAATCAATAACTATATGTACTGTGTGTGAACACTCCCTATCAGGATGAAGCACTGCCTGAACGACCACTGGTCTTACTGGGCCGAAGGTAGGAACCCTGGGGTTGAGAATCGAGCTCGTCTTGTCCCCCATACTCAAGGACGAGCTCTCTGAAAACCCGAGGACTTGTTCTTCGGGCGTCTTGGGCACTCTTTGACGAAATGACCACTGAGTCCGCAGTAGAAGCATGCGTTGTCGGTTCTCCGACGCTCCCTTTCGGTCTGAGTGATGGGACTTCGTAGACCACCTATTTGCATGGGTTCACTTGCACCATCTGGCGGAGAGGGCAAGGGTTTACCTGAAAAACTAGATTCCGCCCGACGTTCGGTCTTCCGAGCGTCTACCTGAAGAGTTAGGTCTACTAGTTCGGGATATGCATCAGGAAGGGAAGGAATGACAGAAAGAGCGTCCTTCATAGCGTTACACAGACCTTTGTAAAATACCACAGCTTTCTTGCTTTCAGGCCATGAAGTCTCAGCTGACAATTGGTTGAAGCGTGTGATGTATTCTATTAAGGTTTGTCTGCCTTGGGATAGTTCTAGGAGCTCCGGATCCCGAGACTGGGCTTTGTACCTGGTATCGAATACTTTGGCCAACTCGCTCACCAGAAGATCGAAATCGTAAAGGGCTGGGTGATTGTTCTCAAGAAAAGGATTAGCCCAGGTAGCTGCAACCCCGGTCAAATGGGATAACAAAAAGGCAGCTTTTGTGGTGGAATCATGGAACACCAGTGGTCGGCAAAGAAAATGAAGTTTACACTGATTAATAAAAGTGCGATATTTTCTAGGATCACCCTGGAACTTCTCAGGAGGTGCCAATGGAAACTGAGTAGGTAACACCACAGGAGTAGGTGGTGTAGGAGGTACAGAGGGACCCAGTGTTGGTGTTGCCTGATCGCCAAACTCAGCATCTGCCGGTAAAGGGTTGCGGGTACTTTGGATATTATCTAAGCGATGATGTATCGCGGTTATGGCAGCCGCCACTTCGGTTCTAAGGGATGCAACAGCTTGCATTAGAGCAGCCACAGGGTCCCCGGCAGCAGGTTCCATCGTCTGGACGACCAAAAAAATGGCTTCACAGTCTGTCAAGACTTGATGGTCGTGTAGCCGATGAAACCTCCGTCCCCAAGTACCACTCGAGCAAACAATAAATTACTGCCCGAGCGGTCCTTGAGGCCACAGGTGGTGGATTTTCGTCAGTCGGAACCAGGAATGCCGGAAGATGCCGGAAGATGCCCCCTATGACCACTGTAAGGCAAACACGAAGTTAGGTCATAAACACAGAACCATAGACTTGTATATGAGTATGTAATAAGTCTACAATAGGGCTTAGCCTTAGGAGTTGGTCGGGACTTAATAATGGTGTAAAGATGTTTGTCGGAGGCAGCCGGCAAGGGTGACAACCAGATGACAGGTTGGTAAGGTACTTAGTATGAATGAAATCACCACCTTACGTAGAAGCCAGAAAACGTAAGTCAATCAGTTGAAAAGTGCGTAATCCAAGAACATAGTTCATAACAAAAGGGCAATCCAAATAGAAATCCAGAGACGGAAATGTGGTCGAATCCAGTAGAGAATAGTTCCAAACAAAGGTACCGTGAAGGAAGAAGCCAAAATCAGAGTCCAAGATCAATCCGAGGTCAGTGGTAGTAATCTGAATCTGTAGTCCGTAATGCGCCCAACAGGATCAGCTGTGAAGCACTGGAGGGCAGTCAGCGCGTCCCTTTTGAACGCTGACTAATGATCACGTGACTCTCATCATCCATCACGTGATCGAATGTGCTGAAGGAGGAGCTCTCAGGTGCCGGCAACTGAGACGTTGTAGAATGCCCGTGGCGCGTCTCCATGGCAACTGCCAACGCCGGAATGGAAACCAACGCCGATAAGGCAAGAACCAGCGTCGCTGACCTTGTCCCATTCCTTGCCGGCAGGCCTGCAGGGAAGAGTGTGTCCTGGTATGTATTTTGGTGGAGATAGTGGGAGCTGGATTATGAGATGTGTTCATGGAACGCGTGGATGAAGGTGGGGGCGTGACATTATCATTGGGTAATAATTGTATTTTTGCTGTGTTGCAACTAACCAATGATCCACAACATTTCAGAGATAAGCCTGCTGTTCCATCCACATTACCAAAATTGGCCAAGGATGTTTATAATTTACCTCTGTTTCTAATCTGTTTGGATCCCTTCTGGTGTACTAAAGGTGTTTGGCTGATTGATGGTTTAGAAACTGATATTCATCCCTGGACCACAAGTGCCCTGGAAGATGATTCATAACATTGGTGGCAGGGGTGGGATCCAGTTGAAGCCTTGCGCAGAGCTTAGTCACCCAACAATAAAAGTAATGTTGCAGGCAACATTTGGACACTGCTAGGTATTTGCAATAATCATGGATCTTGAAATAGAGACTGTGAAATGCATGAGCAAGGATGTCCTGCAAGTCCTATATCAAGAGAGGGGATTTCCCCAAAGCACTAAGGTTAATAAACCTGATTTGCTGACCAGCCTTCAAGCTTGGGTAGAAGCAAAGGCGGTTGGAGAGAAGACCCCAGGGGACGGGTTAGAACCTGTGTACCTGAATGAAGAAGACCTTCCAGAAGGTGTAGTGGAAGATGACGAGGAAGACAGTATGAGCAGTGTTTCCTGCCATTCATCCCGCAGGGGGGCAAGTGTGGTTACTCAACACTCTAGAGTGTCAGTCAAGCCAGGGGTGAGTGCGGCAATCTGCAGGTCCAAGGCCTTGGCAAGGTCCCAAAGTAGCCCTGTAATTGTTACGGCTTTTAACGACGTAGCATCTAAGAAGCTCCTGCTAGAGGAGAGGAGACTAGCTCTAGAGGAACAGAAACAGCGGGACAAGTTCACCATAAAACTGCTCTGGCTGGCACTCAAAGAGAAGAAGGAAGCCAACAGATACACCGCTAGCGAAAACGGTGGTAGTGGCTCAAACCAGAGTGTACGGGTTAATCCCTGGCGGCACATCGCCAAAAACCTAGTTCAGTTCATCCAAGAGGGAAGCAAGATCCCTCCCCTAAACATCTCCCAGGGAACAGAGGGAGATACTGAATCCAGAGGACCATACAGCAGCTCCAGTACCGGTACCCAGCCAGCACACAGCATGCCCTGCTAGGCTCTGCAGCAAGTTTCCTAGGTGGTAAGTGCCAGAGTATCTCTGAACCAAAAACCAAGTACAAGGCAGATACCAGCAACACACTCCCCAGCTTTGGGCCATCCACTTTAAAGTACGACACAGGCCCAGTGAAGAAGCTGAGAGAAATGCCTCAATGAGCATCTACTGACGTCCGTCATAAAGGACATTTTTGAGCCAGTCGAGTTCCTTGAACTGCAACCAACTGTAACACTGACCGTTGTCAAGCTGCAGTCATCTAAAGACATCCGAATCATCGCGACCAGTGCCTCAGTGTGAGGAATTCAACCAATCTGCATAGGAAGAGTGTGTTCACCTGAGCTTTTTTTGTTCGTTTGAAAGAATGAACGATGGGAGATCAACCTCTTAAAATATGTGCGGCCATTCCCACACTTATTTCCCATGCTCACCACACAGCAGAAAAATAGTTATGCACTCTGGGAGGACAAAGCTTACCAGCGCCGCCCTCCCCTGTCATGTGTAGCTGACACCTCATCAAAAGCCTTTTGCCGTGGGCAGCCTGATTAGAATTTCAAGGCCCCATGGATTTGCATCTCTGTTGTCAAACCTTCCTGGTGGCGGCAAATACTGAAGAATGTTAATTAGCAAGCCTCAGGGATGGCCTGGGTGCAGGAAGTGAAAATGGAGACCAGACGCCAACACCACTTTTCAATGCAATGTGTCAACTTGGTACTAACACCCCTCCTTGGTATGAAAGGACAGTGAATGTCCTGTCTGGAACCACTTCTTTCAGAACAGGGAAGTATGTGAACTGTAGGAGAAGAAAGTCTGCCTGCAGCCACCTGCTTCAAAGGAGGCCCATGTTGTGATCAAGCACCACATAAGGTTCAGTTAACTAGGGAGACACTTTAATGTACAGCAGGAAGATGGGTGGGACTTAGAAGTAAATGTTGTCATCCTTCCCCAGTCTGTTGCCAATCACTCTGATTCTGACCTGAAGCATCACGGAAGATTGTTGGTGAAGACCCAAGATTGGCTCACTTAAATTGGGCTTGGCCTACACCAATCCCTTGGCCCCATTTAGCTTTAAAAGAGGACTGAGCCCCTCAATGATCAGATAATTTGAAGACTTTGCAAGGAGTAACAAGAAGGACTCATTTGGACCTGAGCTGAAGGTACAGTCTACCTTACATCTTCCACCAGTGAAGAAAGGCCAGGAGTTCCAGGGGGAAGCAAGAACCCTCCCCTAAACATCTCCCTGGGAACAGAGGGAGTATCCAGACTCAGAGGACCTGTGGACCTGTCCAGCAGCTACAGAATCAGTACCCAGCCTGCACACAGCATGCCATGCTAGGCTCTGATAGCATGCTTCCTAGGTGGGAAGTGCCGGAGAGTCTCTGCACAAAGGACAAGGCTGTTGCCTACTAACACCCTCCTGAGCTTTGGGTCATCCGCCTTGAAAGTACACAAGCCCTGTGAAGAAGCTAGAAGAAGTGTCACACTAGCATCATCCAGCGTCCATCTATTTAAGGACAATTTTGATACAGTCAAGTTCTTGAACCGCATTAAGCTGCACCGCTGACTGTTGTCATGCTGCAGTCACCAGAGCTGTCCGAGATGCTTCGACCAGCATTCCAGATCCGCCAACCAGCACAGAGACAATGATTCTTGGACCTGAGCCACGATGCCGGACAGCCTGCAGACGTCTGTCCAGCCTCGCTTGCCGAACTGCTTGCCGCCTGGTACCCACAGCTGTATCCCGCCACTAAGTCTTGTCTCATGAGCTGCGAAGTGCCCTGGAACCGCCTCTGTGCTGTCGAGCACCAAGAACATCTTCAGCACCAGGAACATTCTGGTTCTGCCCCCTGGCCTTTCTCTGAAGGCCCCTAGAGACATTTACAGTCCTTTTCCCATTTGGTGTTCAAACCAAATAACCTTGAACAGTAAGACTGATTGCTTTACCAACTACCCTCCTGTCAGTATCCAGAGTGCATCCCTTTCCTTTGTGAAACTGTCTGTCCTCTGTGTTGCTTTACAGTGTGGGTTGTAATTGTAGTGTACTAGAACTGTCTGTTGTAGTAATAATAAAGTATATATTTGTATACAACCTGACTGGACAGTCCCTTCTATCATTGGGTAATAATTGTGTCATCGCTGCATTGCAACTAACCAATGATCCACGACCTTGCAGAGATAAGCCTGCCGCTACGTCCACGTTACCAAAATTGGACAAGAAGGTCTTATAATTCACTTGTATTCCAATCTGTTCGGATTCCTTCTGGTGTACTACAGGTGTGGGATTGGTTGATGGTTTACAAACCGATATTCATCCCTGGACCACTGGTTTCCCGGAAGTTCATTCATCACAATCAGCACAGCCGAACAGAAGTGAGAGGATTCATGACCACGAGCCACCATGTAGGCTGGCCTGCAGCCATTCGTCCAGCTTTATTCGCCAATCCATCTTATCGTCTGATACCCGCGGCTGACTACTGTCTTGAACTCTGTCAAAGAAGCCTGAAGCCGATTCAACCCTGTCGAGCATCAAGAACATCTACAGCACAAATTATATTGTGGTTCTGTCCCCCTGGGCCTTCCCAGAGGCCCCTAGAGACATTTTAAGACCCATTGCTCCCATTTGTGCTAAACCTAAGAACCCTTAAACTGTAATGGTTACTTACCATACCAACTACCCTCCTGTCAGTATCCAGAGTGCATCCCTTTTACTTCTTTGAAACTGTCTGTTCTCTGCATTCCTTTACAGAGTGGGTTGTATTTTGTAAATGTTGCTAGAACTGTCTGTTGTGATATGAATACAGTAGATATTTTTGATAAAACCTTGACTAGACAGTTCCTTTTATCATTGGGTAATAATTGTATTTTCATTGTGTTTGCAACTAACCAAGGATCCACGCCCTTTCGGAGATAAACCTGCCGTTCCGTCCACATTACCATAATTGGACAAGGAGATTTATAATTTGCTTGTTATTCCAATCTGTTTGGATCCCTTCTGTTGTATTGGAGGGGTGGGTCTGATTGATAATTTAGAAACTGATATTCACCCCTGGACCACTGGTACCCCAGAAGTTGATTTGTCACATAGATAATGGAAACTTTCTTTGCTCATGGCTTCAGCCCAAACCTCTGGATGGATTTGCATCAAACCAGTGTGCGGAGCGCCGGCTTGGTCCCAAAAGCGTGATTTTGCAAATTTGGTGTAAATCCGTCCAGTAGATATTTTAAATAGCCAAAAAATAGGTTGGAAAGAAAAAACGAATGTCTGTGTTCGGTCCATGGACTCACTTCCTGATTTGGTGTCAGTGAACGCCTCTGGGCAAAATCAGGACATCACGTAACATTTGCAAACATCGTACACTTCCAATGAATGGTCAATTAAAAATGTGAGGAGCATCAAAACCTGTTAAACGGACGCCATGTTGGATTCATGAACTGTACCCACAATCCACGAACATCCCGGTCAAAACATATTAAAAAACACAACATTACACTTGTACACTTGTCAAACTAATTTAACAAACTCTGGGGGGGAGGGGTGATAAGGATGGGATGGGACATGGCCATAAAAAGCCAACAATCATGTGTTTTTCATCTCTGAAGACTGCAAACATCTCAGATGTTCGGGGACATTACCGGGATGTTTGTTCGCGAACTTGACAAAAGTTTGAAGACAACCATGCATATTTCTGCATTATAGGGTCGGTGAAAAGCAATTTTTGGATGGCTTATAACTTTGGCGCCAGTCAATGAAACATACGTTTCCAAACAGATTTTAGACCCAAAATTGAACGGTTTTGCAAAGTTTGGTGGGATGTTGTCAAGAGGGGCAAATTTAGAGGGGATCTCAACATTTTTAGATGGTTTATAACTTTGGTGCTGTTTGACAAATCTGCACAAAGGTTTGAAAAACGATTATAGACCCATCCTTGAATGGTTGTGCAAGGTTTGAATGGATTTTGTCAAGTGGCTATTGTTTGTACGTATATTTTGAAAAATAAAAGATGGATGGATTCATAGCAAATTTGCGCAAGGAGCATTGGCAAGGACCCGAAAGCATGGTTTTACAAATGTGTTCATGTTTTATTTTTTGAAAAGTGTCACAATGTATGTACAAAAAATAGTGATATCCCTCTGCTCACTGAGGTATAGCCTGTTTCCATGGCCAGTGGCCAGATTGTCTGGGTCATGGCCACGAGGGACCGGCAATGGGGTTAAAGTGAGCATGACCACCAGGGACCAGCTACATGGTAAATATTTTCAAAAATGGGAAAACTTTTGAATGGGAAACAAAATGTGCAAGCAGCATCAGCAAGGACCGGAAAGCATGGTTTTGCAAATCTGTCCTGTGTTTTATTTTTTCCAAAGTGTCAGAATGTAAGTACAAAAATAGTGATATAACGTTGACGCCTGGGCAGTGAGCCTGGCCCTTGGCAAGGACAAATGTCTACTCTGATTTGCTTGTTGGGGCATGCGGCATGGCTGAAGCCCTAGGTTTGAAGGGGAAAAAGAAATCTTCTCACGGCTGCAGCCATAGCGCAGGACGGGATTGCAGCAAACTTGCGTCAGGAGCATCAGCAAGGACCTGAAAGCTTGCTTTGCAAATGTGTCCTGTGTTTTACTTTTTCCAAATGGTCAAAATGTAAGTACAAAAAATAGTGATATAACTTTGGTGCCTGGACAGTGTGCCTGACCCTCTTCAAGGACAAATATTTACTCTGATTTGCTTAATTGAGCATACGGCATGCCCGAAGCCATAGGAATGAATGGTAAAAAAAAGGATCTGTTTGCAGCTGCAGGATTCTGGACAGGATTTCAGCAAACTTGCACAAGGAACATCAGCAAGGACCTGAAAGCATGTTTTGCAAATTTGTCCTGTGTTTAACTTTTTCAAAAGTGTCTAACTGAAAGTACAAAAAGTTGTGATATAACTTTGGTGCCTGGGTAGTGGGCCTGGCCCTGGGCAAGGAAAAATGGCTACTCTGATTTTCTTTTTGGGGCATGCAGCATGACTGAAGCCCATGCCCAATGGATTGTGGAGACTGGCGATGGCTGCAAGCCATGAGCACTGGCCATTGGTTACATTAGGACGGAACAGTGGACCCTGAACTAGGATGCAGGGTAGGTGCAGTGGATAACGGGGGTCGTTTGGTGGGGCTGTGGTCATGGTCAAGCCTTATGTCCTAGGCAATTCAACCATGACTCTCATCCCCAACATGCGCTGCTGATAACAGCACACATCAGTATGCATTGCAAAACATATGTTTGTTAAAGGTTTATAGTTCTTTCATATATGTTAAAAGAGGAATTATTAATGACTTATATACATTGATGTAACATCATGAAACATTTTCACTAATAAAAACCTATGCAATTCACTGAAAAAACTTTGTTAAAGGGACCCTATGGTGAAGTTGCACTAACAAAAACCTATGAAATTCTGTGAAAATACTTTGTTAAAGTGAAGGTATGGTTAAGTTGCAGTAACAAAAACCTATGGAATTAAGTGAAAAAACGTTGTTAAAGGGACGTTATGGAGACAAGTAAAATACAAAAAACAAAGAAATTTGCCAGTTATGGTAAGTTTTGCAACCATAACTGCACCACACCATGTACTGTTAACACTAACACCCAGGACATCAAAGATGACATCACAAATGATTTTGGCTTTGCCTAACAAGCAATCAATTAAGCACAGATTATGCGTAGTGGAGCAGCCGGGTCTGAAACCAGTTAGGAAATCTTGCAAAATACGAGTTGCTGCTACTACTGGTGGAGCCTTTGAATCACAAAATATGCAAAAATCGTCCCTGTCACGTCCACCATGAACAGCAATCGGTAATGAGATGGTAAGGTGCATGGTCCCGTCTTAAAAACTAGGATCAAAAATGTATGTCTCCAGGTGTTTGTTGTGATATGAGACTCACAAACATTCTTAAACTATATATCCAAGATGTGTGCCCATATTTCAGGGTCTGTTTTAGCACCATGCAAGCCAGCCCCTTTGGGCTTGGTGCTGTCAAGCATTTTAACTGTCAAATGGCCACCAGGATGCTCTCACGGGCCCAGTCCAAATTCTACTCCAAGTTGGACATGACCCCCTCACAGGTGGACCTTTCCGTTGTGAACAAATTCGATCGGATGAATACATACCAATTCTCAGGACAGATAGGGGTTAGTTACCAAAGAGTCTTTCTGGCCCTTCGCGTCTCTTAATTCCTGTCACATGGTTCTAGTGGAGCCACTATTCAGAACCTTGAACATGCGCTGCCACTGGGCATTTCTTACTGAATGGCTCTACCATTTTGCACAGTTAATATACCCACATGTTATATTGTTGATCTTTGTGGCCAACAAGCTCTTATTTGGTGCATTGGACACTGCCTTTCGAATTTCCCTACGCCTCCATCGTTTGGCATCCCTGACGTTTTTTATTAAAGGTCCTATCCTTCACATTTACTTGGCAAACAAGACAATGGGCAGAAATCGATCCAAAATGCGCTGTTAACTTTTTAAGTCCATTTTCAATTTCATCACCAGCTGGATTTCCCAGTTCCGGTAAGTACTTAAATTGGGCATCCGACCAGAACAGGGAAAACTTGTTCAGATTTGCCTCCGACCAGGACACATGGTCCCTGCATGAATTATATCCACATCTCCAATTTTAGTGGGTACCGCATTCTTGCTGTGGAGACAGGGATTCAGTGAGACCCTAGCGTGATCGCTCCATTCCTTGAGCCTCATCAGAGCCTTGGCGGTATCCCGGAAGTAAATCTGCCGGGATACCGCCAACACAAATGGCATTACCACAACTCAGTCCGGCACTCTATCCATAGGATGCCACAGCTCAGTCCATAGGACTCTATAGGGAATGCGTGGAGCTACTACTGCAACACAATTTGCGCCATGGTAACAGAGCCGCAAATGGACGGAAACTCACCAGATTTACCTTCAGCTGAAAGCTGAGCGGTAATGCAGTGGTAATAGAGTTACTACTGCATTTATGCCGCTCCACCCAACTTTTGATGAGGCCCCATGTCTCTTACTTCTACATTCTGGACATCATCCAGCAAATTTTTGGATGCAAGTAGATCATTTAAATTAGATTTGCCATTACTACTTGTGAAAACCCCAGGAATGTCCCCTGAGGTACGACTGTTCAACATGGTAAGCTCCCAGTCCATACAAAAATACAACCAGGGTTGACCATGATTTTTGGAAACTTTGTGGCTCATTTTACTTTTGACCAGCACATAGGGGCGCACTGCAACCCTACTTGTGTCCATGCATCTAGCATTAATATCACCACCTAAGAGTATCATGTTGCTACAATTGACCTCGTACCAGTTCATAAGTAAATCGGAGACGCATTTCATGACACTTTCTGTTTGCGTGGCCCCAGGCGGAACATATACATTTATAATTAGGAAGTGTTTAGTAGGCAGATGCCACCACATCTATTGCCAACATCAATTAATCTGCCATATCAATACACCTAGCAGAAAGAGTATCCCTTATGTATGCCAATCACCAGACCTCCAAAGGATTTACTCAAGATACCTTTTTTAGCCAAAATTTGGAACACGCAATTCTTAAGTAACTCACCCAATGAACCAGCTTTGCTCAACAAATGACAGTGGCCACGTGTGTTCCAGGACATTATCTTCAGAAATCAATCTTTGGGTTTAGGTCTAACAGGCACAACACTTGATAGCCAGTCCCACCCATGATTATTGTCATTTCCTTCGACAGATGGGGGTTTCACAATAGGCCTTTTAACAATAAGGGACCTTGAGCCCCTCTGACAGCAACAGCAGTAAGGTACAGACTTTGTGATATAATTGACATTTAACTCATAGTCCGATCTCTTCAAATTGTTAGCCTACGAGCGAATAAGGGCTGCTGTGTCAGTTATGTGGCAGTGTATACGGGATACACTGTGCTAACTGCCTTGATCCAAAGGTTCCACAAACTCAAAGTCATCTGACATCAGGACCCTCAACGGACGTAGTTTCTGGATCAAATTGAGGAGATCATATAGATTAATCCATTTAGACTTCTTTGAAAGAATTTGTGCAATTATGAAGTGCTTGTCCTCCAAAATTGACACGTTCCTGGTATACAGGGCGCCATTTAAAGGTGGTCCAATGCGGATAGATTCATTTTCAAAACATTCCTTCTGAGACTCATTTCCCCTGGAATTATATCCATTCCCCACCTCTATGAGTGAGTGATCTTCACAGGTGTTATTATTTGTCAACAGGGGACCCTGTCCTCAGTTTGTGAGGGTCCCCGTTGACTTTGTGGAAACAGGTTTCCCTTTGTTACTTTTCTAAGGAACTTTGCATGGTTCAGAAATACCTGTGGAATTTAATGGGTCCACCTGTGATACGTGAGTCTGAACTTTGCTTTTTGACTCCAGTGTCCTTTTCCGCTTGGCCATCTTCCGCGGCTTCTGAGTTTGATGTAACCCAGAGATGCTTCTTAAGTCAGAATCCCTGTTGCTCTGAAATGAGGCATCCATAACCTCTTACAAAATTCACTCTTTAAGGAGGGCCTTTGTGTGAGGCTTTTGAAGGTGATTTAGCTAGAAAAACTGGTAATTCCCCCACTGACTTCTGAATACGTTTGATTAAGTCGCGATGGTCTTTCTGCACCTCATTGATCCTGCCGCATATTTGGAGTAATGTTTTTACTGCAAACTGCAGATTCGTTAGAGTCAATGCTGCGTCGAGTGGTTCACTGCATGTTGAGCTGGCACTCTACGAGGGGGCAGAGTGTGCATATAAATCAGGCATAGTTGAGAGTTGGTGATTAGTTTGGGGAATATTCATATGTATTGATCCTGCTCTGACTGCTCATTTGGGCTTCTCATACCCAGAACACTTTCTTCCCTGGTTGCTGCTGAATTCTGTAAAGAGTAACACAACTCGAACAGGGAATTGTTATTGATAATCAGTGCCTCTGTGCTCACCAGTGCAGGACCCAGCCCAATTATGGGATCAACCTCTTCAAGCACGGGTGGTAGGAGTTGTACTTCAAATGCCGCTGCTTCTGACTAAAACAAGAAGTAATCTTTCCTCTCTGAGCATCAGTTGCCGACTGTGCAGATTGCCCCTCTTCCACGACAATATGTGAAATTGTAATAGCAGTTTGGGGAGCCCGTTTGCTTTTGTAGACTTCACTGTGCTACCATAAGGTTTATTCTTTCTCAAGTTGTAAGATTTAGATTTTGCAGTAACTTTCTCAGACATAGTTAATGTCAAAGGCTCAGCAGATGCACAGAACATACAAATTTCCAGCAGATAATAGAAATAGATCGATTCATAATAATTATTCATTTATAACACCCTTAATACCAACAAGCGGTTTCTAAGTGCAGAATCGGGATTCAAACCTGTGTTGCTTCCAAGACAAACACGTTGGCGCTGAACTGTATTTCCTCCCCCATAAGTGAGGTGCTCTCTGCTTATCAGGCATGTATTCCCAACGACTCCCACACAAGGGGTCGGTATGTTTCTTCACCAGGCCCAGAGCCACACCAGCCGAACTGCCGAACTGCAAACGACTTGTCCACGACTTGGACCGAGCATGTGCACTGAGCACAATGCTGTCAGTATTTATGCTGCTTCACAGGCAGCAGGTGTGACCAATATGCAGAGCTCACCAGAGCGCGGGATACACAACCAGCAGTAAGGCTCCTGCCGAACTGCAAATGACTTGTCCTCGACTTGGACCGAGCGCACTGAAGCATAGACTACAAATACAGCCATATATTTTCATTGGCCACATATACTCCTTTATGTTTGGATTGGAGGAAAAGAATCTGTTCTGGTGAGGAGAATAGCAAGAAAGTATCAGGCCAGGGAAAAACAGCGAGATTGTTGTGCAGCTGAAATTCTGCTTAATAGTTACTTAAAGCTGAAATCAGAAAACGGGTATTCACTCTGCACAGGGTTACATGGCTGGGATGTACCACATCTCTGATTGTTTTCATTCCGTAATTGGAATCACTGGCAGCATCTTTCGGCTCAAGTCCATTCAGACACTGGCTGGTGAAGTCAATTGAATTTAGTTGTGTATCATTAACACTATCAACTCCCAAACATCTGATGGCAGCCCTGATGGAGACATTTATCCAATTATCTAAATTTCAAGGGAGTTTCTGAAAATGACCTACCTTCCCCTTACATTGCAACCATGTGGTACAATCCAATTTTAAATGCATCAGAATAAAATTCAATAGGGAGTGCATAAAAAGATGTACCTTCAAAGGAAACCAATCAAAGAAAAGGCAACCATGGGTATTGTATGTTGGTCTAAATGGTCGCTCTCACTCTAGGTCAGAGTGCCGATTGTTAAAATCGATGCAACAGCAGGTGCAGTTATCTCTTTGGGATGCTTCCACAGCACTCTAAGTTCACGTGAAAGACTGACATAATCTTCAAGTGCTAAGTATTGGGTAGATTTAAACCAGCAATACATACATCGAATCTACATGTACTGGATGCTTGGTCTACTGATTGTTAGATGGAACACTGAGGGATAAGGCAAAGGTAATGGAACAGGTAAAAGGTGCATCAGAATAAATCACACAGAGGCAGAGTGGCATAAGACTTGTACTGGCCTGCAAGCGTGTGAGCCAGTCAAGTTTATTCCTGGATAGTGATGATGAAAACGTATTACTATAATCATAATTATTATCATTATTATCATTATTAGTATTATTATTATTATATTAATCAAGTCTTGCTGCATCATCTATAAGGCAGTCACCCTCAAGTCACCCAGCTACCTCGCGGAGAAACTCTGCATCTCCGGCGGACAGCGCACCACCAGAGACCAGAATACGTGCAGACTTGAAATCCACCGCTGCAAAAAGGAAAGGACCAGAAAGCAAGCATTCTCTGCCTACGCCCCAAGAATATGGGACCTCCTCCACGTCGGCATCAGACTCGCCCCCACACTCCTACAATTCAGAAAAGAACTCAAGACCCACCTCTTCAAGGAGTCTCTCCTCCTCAACACCTAGGCCATCATGTTGCCCCTCACGTCACCTGACTTGCTAGATGCCGCTCGCCCCTCTCCTCCCCGCCACCCGGTAAAGCTGTACCCATTCTCTGTATCCTACCCCCCGCTGTATACCTGTTCTGTTGTTACCTCTAAAAAGTGCTCTGTTATGCATATATAATGTTGCTTACCCCTGTAAAGTGCTCCGTTATGCATATATAATGTTGTTTGCCCCTGTAAAGTGCTCCATTATGCATATATAATGTTGTTTGCCCCTGTAGAGTGCTCCATTATGTATCTGTATTGGTGTATACATCTGCATAGCGCTCCAATGATTCTCGAAGCTAGGTCCGCGCTCAATAAATAAACACCATAATGAAATACCAGGATGGCCTCAAGCTGATGTTGACGTGGTATGTTTTAAGTGCACACTTAATAAAACATTACATAATATGGACGGTCAACAGGAATTACCTGGATCCTGGCCCTGGGCGCTGTTGATCTCTGCTCCCTTGCACACTGTGCTGTAGTCTTCGCAGCAGTTATCATGCTGGACACATTTAGAGTTACAGTGACACGGGTCCTTTTTCCTGTAGGCCTCGCCACACCGTCCTTGACAGGAACTCTTGACTGTAATTTTTCCAAAGCAAAATAGTGTTACCTACATGGCCACCATTATTTTGTAATACAAATCAGGCAATTGATGGATCTGCTGTTGCTATGGTACATCCCAAAGGTACGGACAGTGTGGGTTAAACGTTTGGATTGTGTTTCTTTGTGGATCATGTGCTAAGTATACTGTGCAAGTGACTGTCCAATTCTGACTACACGTGAGGATGACAAAGAGCTTTGGTAGCTTGGTCTAGTGGACCTGGAAGACTGAGGGACAAAAGCAGAAGTTATTTTGAAAATGCCATGTACCAGATGCTGTCTATCTGTAAAATGTGTATTTGCTCTTGGTCAGAGACACTGATTTTGAAGTAGGGGTGCCTTCTATGTATTTCTCATGGGCTGATTGAGTTGGAAGTTAGCAAGGTCTCACTTCTTTATTTATTTATGTATTTATTTATTTATTTATATGGCGCTGGTCGCTCAAAAGCATCAGCTAGCTAACATATAGACAGTTGGTACCAAACACATAATCACGGGACAATTTACTCAAGTATGTGGTTCGGGGTTTTGTCTGGTACCAGTAGATTATTTGAAGCGATGGATCTTGAGTTTTTTTTTCAGAAAGCTTGTGTAATCCTTTTCTAACCTGATAGGGAGGGGAAATGTATTTATTTATTGTATTGACAATACAAAAAAGAAAGAAAGTGATACAGTTGAAGTCAAAAAGCAAGGAGAACAAGAAATGAGGACATGCAGTGGTGTGGGATCTTTTATTTTAAAATCTGCATAAAGTTCACATTAATACTGATAGTTCTATTTAGATGAATAAATACATAGGGCAAACATCTTATTGCTTCCTGCGCTTTTAAAAAAGAAAAAAAGTGGTATATCCTTGGAAGTCTGAGGTTAGTATTGACCTATTGTTCGTATATTTTGAAAAATAAAATATGGATGGATTCATAGAAAACTTGCGCAAGGAGCATTGGCAAGGACCCGAAAGCATGGTTTTGCAAATGTGTTCATGTTTTATTTTTTGAAAAGTGTCACAATGTATGTACAAAAAATAGTGATATCCCTCTGCTCACTGAGGTATAGCCTGTTTCCATGGCCAGTGGCCAGATTGTCTGGGTCATGGCCACGAGGGACCTGCAATGGGGTTAAAGTGAGCATGGCCACCAGGGACCGGCTACATGGTAAATATTTTCAAAAATGGGAAATCTTTTGAATGGGAAACAAAATGTGCAAGCAGCATCAGCAAGGACCGGAAAGCATGGTTTTGCAAATCTGTCCTGTGTTTTATTTTTTTCCAAAGAGTCAGAATGTAATTACAAAAATATTGATATAACGTTGACGCCTGGGCAGTGAGCCTGGCCCTTGGCAAGGACAAATGTCTACTCTGATTTGTTTGTTGGGGCATGCGGCATGGCTGAAGCCCTAGGTTTGAAGGGGAAAAAGAAATCTGCTCACGGCTGCAGCCATAGCGCAGGACGGGATTGCAGCAAACTTGCGTCAGGAGCATCAGCAAGGACCTGAAAGCTTGCTTTGCAAATGTGTCCTGTGTTTTACTTTTTCCAAATGGTTAAAATGTAAGTACAAAAAATAGTGATATAACTTTGGTGCCTGGACAATGTGCCTGACCCTCGTCAAGGACAAATATTTACTCTGATTTGCTTAATTGAGCATACGACATGCCCGAAGCCATAGGAATGAATGGTAAAAAAAAAGGGTCTACTTGCAGCTGCAGGATTCTGGACAGGATTGCAGCAAACTTGCACAAGGAGCGTCAGCAAGGACCTGAAAGCATGTTTTGAAAATTAGTCCTGTGTTTAACTTTTTCAAAAGTGTCTAACTGTAAGTACAAAAAGTTGTGATATAACTTTGGTGCCTGGGTAGTGGGCCTGGCCCTGGGCAAGGAGAAATGGCTACTCTGATTTTCTTTTTGGGGCATGCAGCATGACTGAAGCCCATGCCCAATGGATTGTGGAGACTGGCGATGGCTGCAAGCCATGAGCACTGGCCATTGGTTATATTAGGACGGAACAGTGGACACTGAAGTAGGATGCAGGGTAGGTGCAGTGGATAACGGGGGTCGTTTGGTGGGGCTGTGGTCATGGTCAAGCCTTATGTCCTAGGCAATTCAACCATGACTCTCATCCCCAACATGCGCTGCTGATAACAGCACACATCAGTATGCATTGCAAAACATATGTTTGTTAAAGGTTTATAGTTCTTTCATATATGTTAAAAGAGGAATTATTAAAAACTTATATACATTGATGTAACATCATGAAACATTTTCACTAATAAAAACCTATGTAATTCACTGAAAAAAATTTGTTAAATGGACCTTATGGTGAAGTTGCACTAATACAAACCTATGAAATTCAGTGAAAAAGCTTTATTAAAGTGATGTTATGGTTAAGCTACACTAATAAAAACCTATGAATTTCAGTGAAAATACTTTGTTAAAGGGATGGTATGGTTAAGTTGCAGTAACGAAAACCGATGGAATTAAGTGAAAAAACGTTGTTAAAGGGACGATATCATTAAGTTGCACTAATAAATGCCTATCAAATTCAGTGAAAAGACTTTGTTACAGGGACGTTATGGTGACAAGTAAAATAAAAGAAACAAAGAAATTTGCCAGTTATGGTAAGTTTTGCAACCATAACTGCACCGCCACCATGTACTGTTAACACTAACACCCAGGACATCAAAGATGACATCACAAATGATTTTGGCTTTGCCAAACAAGCAATCGATTAAGCACAGATTATGCGCAGTGGAGCAGCCGGGTCTGAAACCAGTTAGGAAATCTTGCAAAATACGAGTTGCTGATACTACTGGTGGAGCCTTCGAAGCACAAAATATGCAAAAATCGTCCCTGTCACGTCCACCATGGACAGCAATCCGTAATGAGATGGTAAGGTGCATGGTCCCATCTTAAAAACTGGGATCATAAATGCATGTCTCCAGGTGTTTGTTGTGATATGAGACTCACAAACATTGTTAAACTACATATCCAAGATGTGTGCCCATATTTCAGGGTCTGTTTTAGCACCATGCTAGCCAGCCCCTTTGGGCTTGGTGCTGTCAAGCATTTTAACTGTCAAATGGCCACCAGGATGCTCTCACGGGCCCAGTCCAAATTCTACTCCAAGTTGGACATGACCCCTCATAGGTGGACCTTTCCGTTGTGAACAAATTAGATTGGATGAACACATACCAATTCTCAGGACAGATAGGGGTTAGTTACCAAAGAGTCTTTCTGGCCCTTCGCGTCTCTTAATTCCTGTCACATGGTTCTAGTGGAGCCACTATTCAGAACCTTGAACATGCGCTGCCACTGGGCATTTCTTACTGAATGGCTCTACCATTTTGCGCAGTTTATATACCTACATTTTATATTGTTGATCATTTTGGCCAACAAGCTCTTATTTGTTGCATTGGACATTGCCTTTCAAATTTCCCTACGCCTCCATCGTTTGGCATCCCTGACATTTTTTATCAACGGTCCTATCCTTCACATTTACTTGGGAAACAAGACAATGGTCAGAAATCGATCCAAAATGTGCTGTTAACTTTTTAAGTCCATTTTCGATTTCATCACCAGCTAGATTGCCCAGTTCCGGTAAGTATTTAAATTGGGCATCCGACCAGAACAGGGAAAACTTGTTCAGATTTGCCTCCGACCAGGACACATGGTCCCTGCATGAATTATATCCACTTCTCCAATTTTAGTGGGTACCGCACTCTTGCTGTGGAGACAGGGATTGAGTGAGACCCTAGCGTGGTCTCTCCATTCCTTGAGCCTCATCAGAGCCTTGGCGGTATCCCGGAAGTAAATCTGCCGGGATACCGCCAACACAAATGGCATTACCACAACTCAGTCCGGCGCTCTATCCATAGGATGCCACAACTCAGTCCATAAGACTCTATAGGGAATGCTGGGCGCTACTACTGCAACACAATTTGCGTCATGGTAACAGAGCCGCAAATGGACGGAAACTAACCAGATTTACCTTCAGCTGAAAGCTGAGTGGTAATGCAGTGGTAATAGAGTTACTACTGCATTTTTGCCGCTCCACCCAACTTTTGATGAGGCCCCATGTCTCTTACTTCTACATTCTGGACTTCACCCAGCAACATTTTGGATGCAAGTAGATCATTTAAATTAGATCTGCCATTACTACATGTGAAAACCCCAGGAATGTCCCCTGAGGTACGACTGTTCAGCATGGTAAGCTCCCAGTCCATACAAAAATACAACCAGGGTTGACCCTGATTTTTGGAAACTCATTTTACTTTTGACCAACACAAATCAAGGCGCACTGCAACCCTACTTTTGTCCATGCATCTAGCATTAATATCACCACCTAAGAGTATCATGTTGCTACAATTGACCTCGTACCAGTTCATAAGTAAATCGGAGATGCATTTCATGACACTTTCTGTTTGCGTGGCCCCAGGAGGACCATATACATTTATAATTAGGAAGTGTTTAGTAGGCAGATGCCACCAAATCTATTGCCAACATCAATTAATCTGCATCAATACACCTAGCAGAAAGAGTATCCCTTATGTATGCCAATCTCCAGACCTCCAAAGGATTTACTCAAGATACTTTTTTAGCCAAAATTTGGAACACGCAATTCTTAAGTAACTCACCCAATGAACCAGCTTTGCTCAAAAAATGACAGTGGCCACGTGTGTTACAGGTCATTATCCTCAGAAATCAATCTTTGAGTTTAGGTCTAACAGGCACAACACTTAATAGCCAGTCCCACCCATGATTATTGTCATTTCCTTCGACAGATGGGGGTTTCACAATAGGCCTTTGAACAGTAAGGAACCTTGAGCCCCTCTGACAGCAAGAGCAGTAAGGTACAGACTCTGTGATATCATTGACATTTAACTCATAGTCCGATCTCTTCAAATTGTTAGCCTACGAGCGAATAAGGGCTGCTGTGTCAGTTATGTGGCAGTGTATACGGGATACACTGTGCTAACTGCCTTGATCCAAAGGTTCCACAAACTCAAAGTCATCTGACATCAGGACCCTCGCCGGATGTATTTCCTGGATCAAATTGAGGAGATCGGATAGATTAATCCATTTAGACTTCTTTGAAAGAATTTGTGCAATTATGAAGTGCTTGTCCTCCAAAATTGACACGTTCCTGGTATACAGGGCGCCATTTAAAGGTGGTCCAATGTGGATAGATTCATTTTCAAAACATTCCTTCTGAGACTCATTTCCCCTGCACTTATATCCATTCCCCACCTCTATGAGTGAGTGATCTTCACAGGTGTTATTATTTGTCAACAGGGGACCCTGTCCTCAGTTTGTGAGGGTCCCCGTTGACTTTGTGGGAAGCCTCTTACAACAAGTTTCCCTTTGTCACTTTTCTAAGGAACTTTGCATGGTTCAGAAATACCTGTGGAATTTAATGGGTCCACCTGTGATACGTGAGTCTGAACTTTGCTTTTTGACTCCAGTGTCCTTTTCCGCTTGGCCATCTTCCGCGGCTTCTGAGTTTGATGTAACCCAGAGATGCTTCTTAAGTCAGAATCCCTGTTGCTCTGAAATGAGGCATCCATAACCTCTTACAAAATTCACTCTTTAAGGAGGGCCTTTGTGTGAGGCTTTTGAAGGTGATTTAGCTAGAAAAACTGGTAATTCCCCCACTGACTTCTGAATACGTTTGATTAAGTCGCCATGGTCTTTCTGCACCTCATTGATCCTGCCGCATATTTGGAGTAATGTTTTTATTGCAAACTGCAGATTCGTTAGGGTCAATGCTGCGTCGAGTGGTTCACTGCATGTTGAGCTGGCACTCTACGAGGGGGCAGGGTGTGCATATAAATCAGGCATAGTTGAGAGTTGGTGATTAGTTTGGGGAATATTCATATGTATTGATCCTGCTCTGACTGCTCATTTGGGCTTCTCATACCCAGAACACTTTCTTCCTGGTTGCTGCTGAATTCTATAAAGAGTAACACAACTCGAACAGGGAATTGTTATTGATAATCGGTGTCTCTGTGCTCACCAGTGCAGGACTTAGCCCAATTATGGGATCAACCTCTTCAAGCACGGGTGGTAGGAGTTGTACTTCAAATGCCGCTGCTTCTGACTAAAACAAGAAGTAATCTTTCCTCTCTGAGCATCAGTTGCCGACTGTGCAGATTGCCCCTCTTCCACGACAATATGTGAAATTGTAATAGCAGTTTGGGGAGCCCGTTTGCTTTTGTAGACTTCACTGTGCTACCATAAGGTTTATTCTTTCTCAAGTTGTAAGATTTAGATTTTGCAGTAACTTTCTCAGGCATAGTTAATGTCAAAGGCTCAGCAGATGCACAGAACATACACATTTCCAGCAGATAATAGAAATAGATCGATTCATAATAATTATAATTGTTTATTTATAACACCCTTAAGACCAACAAGCGGCTTCTAAGTGCAGAATCGGGATTCAAACCTGTGTTGCACTGCGCTGTCTTGCTTCCAAGACAAACACGTTGCCGCTGAACTGTATTTCCTCCCCCATAAGTGAGGTGCTCTCTGCTTATCAGGCATGTATTCCCAACGACTCCCACACAAGGGGTCGGTATGTTTCTTCACCAGGCCCAGAGCCACACCAGCCGAACTGCCGAACTGCAAACGACTTGTCCACGACTTGGAGCGAGCATGTGCACTGAGCACAATGCTGTCAGTATTTATGCTGCTTCACAGGCAGCAGGTGTGACCAATATGCAGAGCTCACCAGAGCGCGGGATACACAAGCAGCAGTAAGGCTCCTGCCGAACTGCAAATGACTTGTCCTCGACTTGGACCGAGCGCACTGAAGCATAGACTACAAATACAGCCATATATTTTCATTGGCCACATATACTCCTTTATGTTTGGATTGGAGGAAAAGAATCTGTTCTGGTGAGGAGAATAGCAAGAAAGTATCAGGCCAGGGAAAAGCAGCGAGATTGTTGTGCAGCTGAAATTCTGCTTAATAGTTACTTAAAGCTGAAATCAGAAAACGCGTATTCACTCTGCACAGGGTTACATGGCTGGGATGTACCACATCTCTGATTGTTTTCATTCCGTAATTGGAATCACTGCCAGCATCTTTCGGCTCAAGTCCATTCAGACACTGGCTGGTGAAGTCAATTGAATTTAGTCGTGTATCATTAACACTATCAACGCCCAAACATCTGATGGCAGCCCTGATGGAGACATTTATCCAATTATCTAAATTTCAAGGGAGTTTCTGAAAATGACCTACCTTCCCCTTACGTTGCAACCATGTGGTACAATCCAATTTTAAATGCATCAGAATAAAATTCAATAGGGAGTGCATAAAAAGATGTACCTTCAAAGGAAACCAATCAAAGAAAAGGCAACCATGGGTATTGTATGTTGGTCTAAATGGTCGCTCTCACTCTGGGTCAGAGTGCCGATTGTTAGAATCGATGCAACAGCAGGTGCAGTTATCTCTTGGGATGCTTCCACAGCACTCTAAGTTCACGTGAAAGACTGACATAATCTTCAAGTGCTAAGTATTGGGTAGATTTAAACCAGCAATACATACATCGAATCTACATGTACTGGATGCTCGGTCTACTGATTGTTAGATGGAACACTGAGGGATAAGGCAAAGGTAATGGAACAGATAAAAGGTGCATCAGAATAAATCACACAGAGGCAGAGTGGCATAAGACTTGTACTGGCCTGCAAACGTGTGAGCCAGTCAAGTTTGTTCCTGGATAGTGATGATGAGAACGTGTTACTATAATCATAATTATTATCATTATTATCAGTATTAGTATTATTATTAGTATTATTATATTAATCAAGTCTTGCTGCATCATCTATAAGGCAGTCACCCTCAAGTCACCCAGCTACCTCGCGGAGAAACTCTGCATCTCTGGCGGACAGCGCACCACCAGAGACCAGAATACGTGCAGACTTGAAATCCACTGCTGCAAAAAGGAAAGTACCAGAAAGCAAGCATTCTCTGCCTACGCCCTAAGAATATGGGACCTCCTCCACGTCGGCATCAGACTCACCCCCACACTCCTACAATTCAGAAAAGAACTCAAGACCCACCTCTTCAAGGAGTCTCTCCTCCTCAACACCTCGGCCATCATGTTGCCCCTCACGCCACCTGACTTGCTAGATGCCGCTCGCCCCTCTCCTCCCCGCCACCCGGTAAAGCTGTACCCATTCTCTGTATCCTACCCCCCGCTGTATACCTGTTCTGTTGTTACCTCTAAAAAGTGCTCTGTTATGCATATATAATGTTGTTTACCCCTGTAAAGTGCTCCGTTATGCATATATAATGTTGTTTGCCCCTGTAAAGTGCTCCGTTATGCATATATAATGTTGTTTGCCCCTGTAAAGTGCTCCATTATGTATCTGTATTGGTGTATACATCTGCATAGCGCTCCAATGATTCTCGAAGCTAGGTCCGCGCTCAATAAATAAACACCATAATGAAATACCAGGATGGCCTCAAGCTGATGTTGACGTGGTATGTTTTGAGTGCACACTTAATAAAACATTACATAATATGGACGGTCAACAGGAATTACCTGGATCCTGGCCCTGGGCGCTGTTGATCTCTGCTCCCTTGCACACTGTGCTGTAGTCTTCGCAGCAGTTATCATGCTGGACACATTTAGAGTTACAGTGACACGGGTCCTTTTTCCTGTAGGCCTCGCCACACCGTCCTTGACAGGAACTCTTGACTGTAATTTTTCCAAAGCAAAATAGTGTTACCTACATGGCCACCATTATTTTGTAATACAAATCAGGCAATTGATGGATCTGCTGTTGCTATGGTACATCCCAAAGGTACGGACAGTGTGGGTTAAACGTTTGGATTGTGTTTCTTTGTGGATCATGTGCTAAGTATACTGTGCAAGTGACTGTCCAATTCTGACTACACGTGAGGATGACAAAGAGCTTTGGTAGCTTGGTCTAGTGGACCTGGAAGACTGAGGGACAAAAGCAGAAGTTATTTTGAAAATGCCATGTACCAGATGCTGTCTATCTGTAAAATGTGTATTTGCTCTTGGTCAGAGACACTGATTTTGAAGTAGGGGTGCCTTCTATGTATTTCTCATGGGCTGATTGAGTTGGAAGTTAGCAAGGTCTCACTTCTTTATTTATTTATTTATTTATGTATTTATTTATTTATTTATATGGCGCTGGTCGCTCAAAAGCATCAGCTAGCTAACATATAGACAGTTGGTACCAAACACATAATCACGGGACAATTTACTCAAGTATGTGGTTCGGGGTTTTGTCTGGTACCAGTAGATTATTTGAAGCGATGGATCTTGAGTTTTTTTTTCAGAAAGCTTGTGTAATCCTTTTCTAACCTGATAGGGAGGGGAAATGTATTTATTTATTGTATTGACAATACAAAAAAGAAAGAAAGTGATACAGTTGAAGTCAAAAAGCAAGGAGAACAAGAAATGAGGACATGCAGTGGTGTGGGATCTTTTATTTTAAAATCTGCATAAAGTTCACATTAATACTGATAGTTCTATTTAGATGAATAAATACATAGGGCAAACATCTTATTGCTTCCTGCGCTTTTAAAAAAGAAAAAAAGTGGTATATCCTTGGAAGTCTGAGGTTAGTATTGACCTATTGTTCGTATATTTTGAAAAATAAAACATGGATGGATTCATAGAAAACTTGCGCAAGGAGCATTGGCAAGGACCCGAAAGCATGGTTTTGCAAATGTGTTCATGTTTTATTTTTTGAAAAGTGTCACAATGTATGTACAAAAAATAGTGATATCCCTTTGCTGACTGAGGTATAGCCTGTTTCCATGGCCAGTGGCCAGATTGTCTGGGTCATGGCCACGAGGGACCTGCAATGGGGTTAAAGTGAGCATGGCCACCAGGGACCGGCTACATGGTAAATATTTTCAAAAATGGGAAATCTTTTGAATGGGAAAAAAAATGTGCGAGCAGCATCAGCAAGGACCTGAAAGCATGGTTTTGCAAATCTGTCCTGTGTTTTATTTTTTTCCAAAGTGTCAGAATGTAATTACAAAAATAGTGATATAACGTTGACGCCTGGGCAGTGAGCCTGGCCCTTGGCAAGGACAAATGTCTACTCTGATTTGCTTGTTGGGGCATGCAGCATGGCCGAAGCCCTAGGTTTGAAGGGGAAAAAGAAATCTGCTCACGGCTGCAGCCATAGTGCAGGACGGGATTGCAGCAAACTTGCGTCAGGAGCATCAGCAAGGACCTGAAAGCTTGTTTGCAAATGTGTCCTGTGTTTTACTTTTTCCAAATGGTTAAAATGTAAGTACAAAAAATAGTGATATAACTTTGGTGCCTGCCTGACCCTTGTCAAGGACAAATATTTACTCTGATTTGCTTAATTGAGCATACGACATGCCCGAAGCCATAGGAATGAATGGTAAAAAAAAAGGGTCTACTTGCAGCTGCAGGATTCTGGACAGGATTGCAGCAAACTTGCACAAGGAGCATCAGCAAGGACCTGAAAGCATGTTTTGCAAATTAGTCCTGTGTTTAACTTTTTCAAAAGTGTCTAACTGTAAGTACAAAAAGTTGTGATATAACTTTGGTGCCTGAGTAGTGGGCCTGGCCCTGGGCAAGGAGAAATGGCTACTCTGATTTTCTTTTTGGGGCATGCAGCATGACTGAAGCCCATGCCCAATGGATTGTGGAGACTGGCCATGGCTGCAAGCCATGAGCACTGGCCATTGGTTATATTAGGACGGAACAGTGGACACTGAAGTAGGATGCAGGGTAGGTGCAGTGGATAACGGGGGTCGTTTGGTGAGGCTGTGGTCATGGTCAAGCCTAATGTCCTAGGCAATTCAACCATGACTTGCAACCCCAACATGCGCTGCTGATAACAGCACACATCAGTATGCATTGCAAAACATATGTTTGTTAAAGGTTTATAGTTCTTTCATATATGTTAAAAGAGGAATTATTAATAACTTATATACATTGATGTAACATCATGAAACATTTTCAATAATAAAAACCTATGTAATTCACTGAAAAAAATTTGTTAAAGGGACCTTATGGTGAAATTGCACTAATACAAACCTATGAAATTCAGTGAAAAAGCTTTATTAAAGTGATGTTATGGTTAAGCTACACTAATAAAAACCTATGAATTTCAGTGAAAATACTTTGTTAAAGGGATGGTATGGTTAAGTTGCAGTAACGAAAACCGATGGAATTAAGTGAAAAAACGTTGTTAAAGGGACGATATGGTTAAGTTGCACTAATAAATGCCTATCAAATTCAGTGAAAAGACTTTGTTACGGGGACGTTATGGTGACAAGTAAAATAAAAGAAACAAAGAAATTTGCCAGTTATGGTAAGTTTTGCAACCATAACTGCACCGCCACCATGTACTGTTAACACTAACACCCAGGACATCAAAGATGACATCACAAATGATTTTGGCTTTGCCAAACAAGCAATCGATTAAGCACAGATTATGCGCAGTGGAGCAGCCGGGTCTGAAACCAATTAGGAAATCTTGCAAAATACGAGTTGCTGATACTACTGGTGGAGCCTTCGAAGCACAAAATATGCAAAAATCGTCCCTGTCACGTCCACCATGGACAGCAATCGGTAATGAGATGGTAAGGTGCATGGTCCCATCTTAAAAACTGGGATCAAAAATGCATGTCTCCAGGTGTTTGTTGTGATATGAGACCCACAAACATTGTTAAACTATATATCCAAGATGTGTGCCCATATTTCAGGGTCTGTTTTAGCACCATGCTAGCCAGCCCCTTTGGGCTTGGTGCTGTCAAGCATTTTAACTTCAAATGGCCACCAGGGTGCTCTCACGGGCCCAGTCCAAATTCTACTCCAAGTTAGACATGACCCCTCATAGGTGGACCTTTCCGTTGTGAACAAATTAGATTGGATGAATACATACCAATTCTCAGGACAGATAGGGGTTAGTTACCAAAGAGTCTTTCTGGCCCTTCGCGTCTCTTAATTCCCGTCACATGGTTCAAGTGGAGCCACTATTCAGAACCTTGAACATGCGCTGCCACTGGGCATTTCTTACTGAATGGCTCTACCATTTTGCGCAGTTTATATACCTACATTTTATATTGTTGATCATTTTCGCCAACAAGCTCTTATTTGTTGCATTGGACACTGCCTTTCGAATTTCCCTACGCCTCCATCGTTTGGCATCCCTGACATTTTTTATCAACGGTCCTATCCTTCACATTTACTTGGGAAACAAGACAATGGTCAGAAATCGATCCAAAATGTGCTGTTAACTTTTTAAGTCCATTTTCGATTTCATCACCAGCTAGATTGCCCAGTTCCGGTAAGTATTTAAATTGGGCATCCGACCAGAACAGGGAAAACTTGTTCAGATTTGCCTCCGACCAGGACACATGGTCCCTGCATGAATTATATCCACATCTCCAATTTTAGTGGGTACCACACTCTTGCTGTGGAGACAGGGATTGAGTGAGACCCTAGCGTGGTCTCTCCATTCCTTGAGCCTCATCAGAGCCTTGGCGGTATCCCGGAAGTAAATCTGCCGGGATACCGCCAACACAAATGGCATTACCACAACTCAGTCCGGCGCTCTATCCATAGGATGCCACAACTCAGTCCATAAGACTCTATAGGGAATGCTGGGCGCTACTACTGCAACACAATTTGCGTCATGGTAAGAGAGCCGCAAATGGACGGAAACTCACCAGATTTACCTTCAGCTGAAAGCTGAGTGGTAATGCAGTGGTAATAGAGTTACTACTGCATTTTTGCCGCTCCACCCAACTTTTGATGAGGCCCCATGTCTCTTACTTCTACATTCTGGACATCATCCAGCAAATTTTTGGATGCAAGTAGATCATTTAAATTAGATTTGCCATTATTACTTGTGAAAACCCCAGGAATGTCCCCTGAGGTACGACTGTTCAACATGGTAAGCTCCCAGTCCATACAAAAATACAACCAGGGTTGACCCTGATTTTTGGAAACTTTGTGGCTCATTTTACTTTTGACCAGCACATAGGGGCGCACTGCAACCCTACTTGTGTCCATGCATCTAGCATTAATATCACCACCTAAGAGTATGATGTTGCTACAATTGACCTCGTACCAGTTCATAAGTAAATCGGAGACGCATTTCATGACACTTTCTGTTTGCGTGGCCCCAGGAGGACCATATACATTTATAATTAGGAAGTATTTAGTAGGCAGATGCCACCACATCTATTGCCAACATCAATTAATCTGCCATATCAATACACCTTGCAGAAAGAGTATCCCTTATGTATGCCAATCACCAGACCTCCAAAGGATTTACCCAAGATACCTTTTTTAGCCAAAATTTGGAACACGCAATTCTTAAGTAACTCACCCAATGAACCAGCTTTGCTCAACAAATGACAGTGGCCACGTGTGTTCCAGGTCATTATCCTCAGAAATCAATCTTTGGGTTTAGGTCTAACAGGCACAACACTTGATAGCCAGTCCCACCCATGATTATTGTCATTTCCTTCGACAGATGGGGGTTTCACAATAGGCCTTTTAACAATAAGGGACCTTGAGCCCCTCTGACAGCAAGAGCAGTAAGGTACAGACTTCGTGATATAATTGACATTTAACTCATAGTCCGATCTCTTCAAATTGTTAGCCTACGAGCGAATAAGGGCTGCTGTGTCAGTTATGTGGCAGTGTATACGGGATACACTGTGCTAACTGCCTTGATCCAAAGGTTCCACAAACTCAAAGTCATCTGACATCAGGACCCTCAACTGACGTATTTTCTAGATCAAATTGAGGAGATCATATAGATTAATCCATTTAGACTTCTTTGAAGGAATTTGTGCAATTATGAAGTGCTTGTCCTCCAAAATTGACACGTTCCTGGTATACAGGGCGCCATTTAAAGGTGGTCCAATGCGGATAGATTCATTTTCAAAACATTCCTTCTGAGACTCATTTCCCTTGGACTTATATCCATTCCCCACCTCTATGAGTGAGTGATCTTCACAGGTGTTATTATTTGTTAACAGGGGACCCTGTCCTCAGTTTGTGAGGGTCCCCGTTGACTTTGTGGAAACAGGTTTCCCTTTGTTACTTTTCTAAGGAACTTTGCATGGTTCAGAAATACCTGTGGAATTTAATGGGTCCACCTGTGATACGTGAGTCTGAACTTTGCTTTTTGACTCCAGTGTCCTTTTCCGCTTGGCCATCTTCCGCGGCTTCTGAGTTTGATGTAACCCAGAGATGCTTCTTAAGTCAGAATCCCTGTTGCTCTGAAATGAGGCATCCATAACCTCTTACAAAATTCACTCTTTAAGGAGGGCCTTTGTGTGAGGCTTTTGAAGGTGATTTAGCTAGAAAAACTGGTAATTCCCCCACTGACTTCTGAATACGTTTGATTAAGTCGCGATGGTCTTTCTGCACCTCATTGATCCTGCCACATATTTGGAGTAATGTTTTTACTGCAAACTGCAGATTCGTTAGAGTCAATGCTGCGTCGAGTGGTTCACTGCATGTTGAGCTGGCACTCTACGAAGGGGCAGAGTGTGCATATAAATCAGGCATAGTTGAGAGTTGGTGATTAGTTTGGGGAATATTCATATGTATTGATCCTGCTCTGACTGCTCATTTGGGCTTCTCATACTCAGAACACTTTCTTCCCTGGTTGCTGCTGAATTCTATAAAGAGTAACACAACTCGAACAGGGAATTGTTATTGATAATCAGTGCCTCTGTGCTCACCAGTGCAGGACCCAGCCCAATTATGCGGTCAACCTCTTCAAGCACAGGTGGTAGGAGTTGTACTTCAAATGCCGCTGCTTCTGACTAAAACAAGAAGTAATCTTTCCTCTCTGAGCATCAGTTGCCGACTGTGCAGATTGCCCCTCTTCCACGACAATATGTGAAATTGTAATAGCAGTTTGGGGAGCCCGTTTGCTTTTGTAGACTTCGCTGTGCTACCATAAGGTTTATTCTTTCTCAAGTTGTAAGATTTAGATTTTGCAGTAACTTTCTCAGGCATAGTTAATGTCAAAGGCTCAGCAGATGCACAGAACATACAAATTTCCAGCAGATAATAGAAATAGATCGATTCATAATAATTATAATTGTTCATTTATAACACCCTTAAGACCAACAAGCGGCTTCTAAGTGCAGAATCGGGATTCAAACCTGTGTTGCGCTGCACTGTCTTGCTTCCAAGACAAACACGTTGGCGCTGAACTGTATTTCCTCCCCAATAAGTGAGGTGCTCTCTGCTTATCAGGCATGTATTCCCAACGACTCCCACACAAGGGGTCGGTATGTTTCTTCACCAGGCCCAGAGCCACACCAGCCGAACTGCCGAACTGCAAACGACTTGTCCACGACTTGGAGCGAGCATGTGCACTGAGCACAATGCTGTCAGTATTTATGCTGCTTCACAGGCAGCAGGTGTGACCAATATGCAGAGCTCACCAGAGCGCGGGATACACAAGCAGCAGTAAGGCTCCTGCCGAACTGCAAATGACTTGTCCTCGACTTGGACCGAGCGCACTGAAGCATAGACTACAAATACAGCCATATATTTTCATTGGCCACATATACTCCTTTATGTTTGGATTGGAGGAAAAGAATCTGTTCTGGTGAGGAGAATAGCAAGAAAGTATCAGGCCAGGGAAAAGCAGCGAGATTGTTGTGCAGCTGAAATTCTGCTTAATAGTTACTTAAAGCTGAAATCAGAAAACGGGTATTCACTCTGCACAGGGTTACATGGCTGGGATGTACCACATCTCTGATTGTTTTCATTCCGTAATTGGAATCACTGGCAGCATCTTTCGGCTCAAGTCCATTCAGACACTGGCTGGTGAAGTCAATTGAATTTAGTTGTGTATCATTAACACTATCAACGCCCAAACATCTGATGGCAGCCCTGATGGAGACATTTATCCAATTATCTAAATTTCAAGGGAGTTTCTGAAAATGACCTACCTTCCCCTTACATTGCAACCATGTGGTACAATCCAATTTTAAATGCATCAGAATAAAATTCAATAGGGAGTGCATAAAAAGATGTACCTTCAAAGGAAACCAATCAAAGAAAAGGCAACCATGGGTATTGTATGTTGGTCTAAATGGTCGCTCTCACTCTAGGTCAGAGTGCCGATTGTTAAAATCGATGCAACAGCAGGTGCAGTTATCTCTTTGGGATGCTTCCACAGCACTCTAAGTTCACGTGAAAGACTGACATAATCTTCAAGTGCTAAGTATTGGGTAGATTTAAACCAGCAATACATACATCGAATCTACATGTACTGGATGCTTGTTCTACTGATTGTTAGATGGAACACTGAGGGATAAGGCAAAGGTAATGGAACAGGTAAAAGGTGCATCAGAATAAATCACACAGAGGCAGAGTGGCATAAGACTTGTACTGGCCTGCAAATGTGTGAGCCAGTCAAGTTTATTCCTGGATAGTGATGATGAAAACGTGTTACTATAATCATCATTATTATCATTATTATCATTATTAGTATTATTATTATTATATTAATCAAGTCTTGCTGCATCATCTATAAGGCAGTCACCCTCAAGTCACCCAGCTACCTCGCGGAGAAACTCTGCATCTCCGGCGGACAGCGCACCACCAGAGACCAGAATACGTGCAGACTTGAAATCCACCGCTGCAAAAGGAAAGGACCAGAAAACAAGCATTCTCTGCCTACGCCCCAAGAATATGGGACCTCCTCCACGTCGGCATCAGACTCGCCCCCACACTCCTATAATTCAGAAAAGAACTCAAGACCCACCTCTTCAAGGAGTCTCTCCTCCTCAACACCTCGGCCATCATGTTGCCCCTCATGCCACCTGACTTGCTAGATGTCGCTCGCCCCTCTCCTCCCTGCCACCCGGTAAAGCTGTACCCATTCTCTGTATCCTATCCCCCCGCTGCATACCTGTTCTGTTGTTACCTCTAAAAAGTGCTCTGTTATGCATATATAATGTTGTTTACCCCTGCAAAGTGCTCCGTTATGCATATATAATGTTGTTTGCCCCTGTAAAGTGCTCCGTTATGCATATATAATGTTGTTTGCCCCTGTAAAGTGCTCCATTATGTATCTGTATTGGTGTATACATCTGCATAGCGCTCCAATGATTCTCGAAGCTAGGTCCGCGCTCAATAAATAAACACCATAATGAAATACCAGGATGGCCTCAAGCTGATGTTGACGTGGTATGTTTTAAGTGCACACTTAATAAAACATTACATAATATGGACGGTCAACAGGAATTACCTGGATCCTGGCCATGGGCGCTGTTGATCTCTGCTCCCTTGCACACTGTGCTGTAGTCTTCGCAGCAGTTATCATGCTGGACACATTTAGAGTTACAGTGACACGGGTCCTTTTTCCTGTAGGCCTCGCCACACCGTCCTTGACAGGAACTCTTGACTGTAATTTTTCCAAAGCAAAATAGTGTTACCTACATGGCCACCATTATTTTGTAATACAAATCAGGCAATTGATGGATCTGCTGTTGCTATGGTACATCCCAAAGGTATGGACAGTGTGAGTTAAACGTTTAGATTGTGTTTCTTTGTGGATCATGTGCTAAGTATACTGTACAAGTGACTGTCAAATTCTGACTACACGTGAGGATGACAAAGAGCTTTGGTAGCTTGGTCTAGTGGACCTGGAAGACTGAGGGACAAGAGCAGAAGTTATTTTGAAAATGCCATGTACCAGATGCTGTCTATCTGTAAAATGTGTATTTGCTCTTGGTCAGAGACACTGATTTTGAAGTAGGGGTGCCTTCTACGTATTTCTCATGGGCTGATTGAGTTGGAAGTTAGCACAGTCTCACTTCTTTATTTATTTATTTATTTATTTATTTATTTAATTACTTATTTTTTTTTATTTATATGGCGCTGGTTGCTCAAAAGCATCAGCTAGCTAACATATAGACAGTTGGTACAAAACACATAATCACAGGACAATTTACTCAAGTATGTGGTTGGGGGTTTTGTCTGGTACCAGTAGATTATTTGAAGCGATGGATCTTGAGTTTTTTTTTCAGAAAGCTTGTGTAATCCTTTTCTAACCTGATAGGGAGGGGAAAAGTATTAATTTATTGTATTGACAATACAAAAAAGAAAGAAAGTGCAACAGTTGAAGTCAAAAAGCAAGGAGAACAAGAAATGAGGACACGCAGTGGTGTGGGATCTTTTATTTTAATATCTGCATAAAGTTCATAATAATACTGATAGTTCTATTTAGATGAATAAATACATAGGGCAAACATCTTATTGCTTCCGTCGCTTTTAAAAAAGAAAAAAAGTGGTATATCCTTGGAAGTCTGAGGTTAGTATTGACCTATTGTTCGCACAGAAACATATCTAATGAGGTCGATTTGGTTATTCGGCAGCTGACTGATAATCTCATTTTGGCAATAGATGTACTTAATCTGCTCCAAAACAATATTTCTTGTTATACGGAGATGTCTAACAAGGTAAAGAATTCTTCACACAGTAAAATATATGCATGTTTGAACAAAAGCTGGGAGCCACTTATTGCACGCGGGTGCGGCCTCAATAAAAAGCCGCTGACACATATTTGCAGACAGGGAGGGGAAGAGGCTCCCTTTACACCCATCACCATAGCACTTTCTATCGAGAAGCTTCTGTCTCTTGCCACACTGCAGGGGAAAGGGCTGGCTCCTCCTGGATCTGAGAGGAACTCAACATCCTCAACAGATTTCCCACATCAACAAGCTGAAAGCAGGTCCATGCCATTGGCACTGCCATTAGTGTCAACGTCTTCAGAAAATATGGTTCTGTGATCCTGAAGCTGTCTGTTGCAGTTTGCTTCTGAAACTTCTTTCTCCAGGTCTGAGATAAACCCATCTTTGTAACACAAAAATAGAAAGAGGGTGTTTGTGATCACCTGCGTCGATGTGCATCTAGACTGATATGCAATGTAGGAACCCAAGATTGTGCGCACCATTCGTTTTGACAGGAAACCCACCATCACAGCCTTTGTATTTGTAATGTATAACGTGCTAATACACAGAGGTTTCTAAGCGCAGACCCGTGGATCGAACCTGTGCTGTTCCAAGTCATCATGCTGCCAACACGAGCGTGTTGCCCCTGAGCTATCCTGCCGAGCTATCCTCCCTATCCTTCAAACACTGTTGCTGCTTCTGGTGTAAAAGACACATATGGGCAAGTTCAGAAAGTACCAAAGCCACAGAATGTGCACGCTGCAGTGTGTTTGTATGCTGCAGCAGCATTTCCTTCCACGCAAATCCATGATGTTCAACAGCAATGTGTGTACAGAAGGATGAACTGACCCGCACCAAGACCTGCATCTCGCCCATCTATTGCTGTTTGTATTCCAGGCACCAGGCTATGCGTTGTCCAACTGAATGAAGTCTGCTTTCCCCCCAAGATTGGTCAGCGAGAAAATGTGCAGTGGCAAGTCCTAGAGACTTACTTCTTTCTCAGATGTGTCAATGCAAGAACACAACACAAAGGAAGCAGTCAAGCTTTGCATGAGCTGTTCCACCTTAGGCACATTCATGCTGGCAGGGGTCTAAAAATGACCTCTGTTGGAATTGAGCTTTCCCCTCTGCCTGGTCTGTAAGATGGGTAAGCAGCTGCAAGGGATGCTGCAAATCAAAATGCATTTGAGAAGCAGGGATGCTCTTTCATGGGCATCAGCCACTATCGAGGCGTAACTCCCAGCACATCATATGTTGTGCTGAAAAATGTGTTTTTGTGAGTCTCGCCACCTGAATAATGCAGGATTTTTTCTAACTCGTGTGTTCAAATGGCACATGCAAGTCTTTAAAAAGTGTAATGAATCAGGTCCGTCGTGCAGCTCATCTTTTGCATAGGGGCATCTCACAAAGCTTCAAAGACCTGAGACAGTGAGTGGCACAGGACTGGAAAATATGGATTCGGGGCTGCTTTTTAAATGAGACAAATGTCCTTTGTCACATAAGGAAATGAGGAGAATGTAGCATAACCAAGCTCAAGTTTGCTAATGCATGTTTCTGCCAGAGTTCCATTCATTAATTTGAGTACTCTAACAATACCGCTTTTAAAAGGGATCAATGCCACGGATTACATATTTACGATTTTGTTTTTCATATTCTTGAAAGTCTTTTCATTTCCTTCCTCGGTGAGTCAAGTTGAGAAGTTACATAGTGAGACTTGCATTTCAGGGGAGATCCCTGCGTATTGCACTAGTGGGAAAATACAGACAATACAGCCACGGAAATGACGTGTGCAATCACGTGTCAAGCTTTTTGAGAGGTCTTCCCAGATGAATGGAAAAGCCTAAGATCCTTTCTCTGTTTCCACTGCTCTGTAGTATGATGTAGCAATAAAAATAGTTTGAAGAATGCACACCTCCTCTTAGAAATGTAAAATAATGTTCAAAGATTAGTGGTCAACAACTTAGGTGCAGGGGAAGTACAAACAACCCTGGCACGGAGTAGCAAATAAACACAATAGCAATGGTGTCCTAACAATTAGGACTCCCATCCCCTGCCCACTTATATGCTGTGATAACAGCCAACAACTAAGGACTTTAGTTTACAATGCTTTCTGTAAACATGTGATAAATATTGGCATATTTGAATGTGTGCTAGGTTGTTGCTTTATTGTTAAGGTCCCACGATAAACATTTGAACATTAATGATTGCATGAGTCATTCAATAGAAGCCACTCATGTTAGCCCAACCTTGACTGTGGGTTGGCATGTCCTCCTGCTTTCATATGATTACTGTTTCTTTTGATTCAAATTTGTTTTCAGGAACTTTTTTAAATAACAAAAATACACTTCTTTTCAAACAGTGTGTTTGATAATTACCAGGTCTTTCACAGTAAGATGCCCTGATGTTTGGAAAATGTATATATGACAATATTAATGTCTAGAATCAACATGAATTATGTTAAGAAATCAGTATTATTTTACCCTATTCAATAGGAATACATTTCTGTTTATGCAGATATGTGTATATCATATTAGGTTTAATTGAGTATATTTGTAATTTCAGCCCTCCTCTCACATACTTGTCAGTAGTCACATGATTATAGATTTCTCACTCCTCTTCACTCTATTGCACCCTTGTGTGTTGCACATTGAATACTCACTGGGCCTGTTGTGACCCTCTCCCAATTATCTTATGTAGGCCCGTACAGTGCATGGCTGCTCGTTCAGTATGAACTTCTTGTTCTTTTTTTACTGTCGGTCCTCAATTGTCATTAATTTACTGCTCAGTCATGTGATATTTGTGATCTATCGGAAACAGTCTGTTTTCTATTTTCGTTAAACGGCTTGCCGTCCCGCTCTCATTTAGTTGGAGACTTGTGGCTTGATTTTGAACCAGCGTCTCGTTGTGGCAGTGCGCCATGTACCTATGGCCATTATTACAGAGGTTCTGCACCTCTGCTCGAGGTGAGTCTTTATGAAAAAGACTTTCATGGTCGCTCTATTTTCAATACGCTGTTTCTCGCCTTTCACTAGAACTGCTGCCTTTCACTTTACCTTTCAGTGTATTGCTACCGTTGTGAGGCATCACTAATCTGCTGTTCATAACCTGTTCATTGGATTCACTTGGAGGGACAGTGATCTCTTGTTGTGTACTATTTATGTCCTCTGCGATGTAAGATATGTTCCCCTTGCCAGCTCAGATAAGTGGGTCTGAGCCCAGTGTATGCATATTTCATTGATGGAACATATTTTAGGAGACTCACAGTGGGTTGGAACAGTGGCTTGACTCATCTAACGGGAATAGGTCTATGCTTATTGACTCAAATTGGATAGATTATTTTATTAGTTTTGTCACATGCAGTCAAAAGGTGTTTTTTCTGGACACAAATTCGGTGTAATAGCCATTTCTTACCTTGGTTTTCTCATTGGGGACTCCTCTATTTTTCTGCACTCTATGGAGAGCAGGTATGATAATAGTCTTTGATTTTTGATTTTTAATCATGAATGTTATGTGACTTTATATACTATCAAATAAGAGAATGTATGTACTGTAGCTTATTTCAATAGTTTTTTATTTGTATCTACAGCTGTATTTGTACTTCTGAAGAAGGGGTTGTCACCCCAAAATGCCTTGAGCATTTCATGACATAAAGAATTCATCGATGAGCATCTCTAAGTCTGCATGTGGAAATTATTTTGTTGTTTAAATTATTTGAATGCAAGATAAAATACTGACATTGTATTTCAAATTGTTGGCTTTTATCATAGCATATAAGTGTGCAGGAGACAGGAGTCCTAACTGTTAGGAAATCATTGCTACTCTGTAGTATAATATGCGCTGTGATGTTAAGGATGCCAACGAAGTCTCTACATGTGGCAGTGTCTCTGTGTATTTGGGGTATGAGTCTCACAGGAAAGAATTTCTGTCACCTTAGAAACATTGCACATTCTTACCTGGGGCGTCCACGTGCTTGAAATCAAAACTCTCTGGGTTTGGATCACTGTCTGTAAAATAAGAACACATATTGCAATAGTTAAATGCTTGACATCTTTGTTTGAGACCCTTTTTGATGGAGAGCCTCAGATTGTTCTAACTTCTCTTTTTGTTTGCCATTCTCTTGTCCCTCACCTGTCCTTCGACATCTTTTTTCTGGATGCTTGCCTACTTCTTCTTTTTTCATACTGACATGTTTCTCCTCCTTTAGCCCTATGGTCATATACACGCCTTCCTTCTCGCTCACCCCAACCTACAGAAGTCATGAGTCTATGTCATATTCATGCCCTCTTCTAACTGGACTCAGCACCTTTTATTTCCCAATCATTTTTGCTGTAACTGACTCCTTCTTGTATTCCCATAACATATTCTCATCCCTACAACCTTTGAGATCTTGCAAAGCCCTAATGCTAGCTATGTCTCGGACCATCCCCATGTCTCTCACTGTCAGCTACAATGGTTACTAAATACTCTGTGAATCCACTTTAAATGCCCTGAAATAATCCATTAATCTGTTCTTCTTTTTTTTCTTTTTTTTTTAATGTCATGCTTAATGCTGACTTGAAGTCTTTGGTCCCCTCTCTCCCCCTGATGAACACCGTCACCAAAAACCATAGCTCTTCTAATGTGTCTTCCTCCATGCTCTCCTTCCCTCTCTGTTGTCCCCTCCCTCTCTTCATCCTACTCTCACCTATCCCCTTCCTGTTGTCCTCCCTAAGCGGTGCAACAATCTGTTTCTGTCCATCCAAAAAGGCACCTATATGCACAAAGGGTTTCTTCACTACTGAACTATGGCTAAGATTAATGTACTGTATTGTGTACGGTTGAAAGGGATCACACTGCAAGCAACCATGAAATAATTGGGATGCTATGGCGATGAATGGATGTAATGGTTTGTTTACACTTTCTGCCTGTAGATTCCTGCCTTGCAGAAGGGAACAACAGAGGGCCTTTATTTCTTCTCCTAAAGTCTCTGTCTAAACAAAAACAATACTCTTTAATTTGGGAGTGCTATAAATACTGCTGTGGCATAGGACTTGGCCAATGTGCGTAATAGAGCAGGCAAGGCATCTGCTCTTTGACCCTAAATGGCAACCTGAACCTCAGAAATGTTTCTCACTGGATTGTGCGGTTTCTTTCATCTCTAGCCATTGCCTTTGTCTGTGTGACAAGGCTGAGGATGCAATAAGGCAATTACGAGCAGCTGCCTATGGTGCCACCAGCAGACGACCTCCAGGGGGTGCAGTTCTTATAAAGGTAGGGAAGGCACAGCAATGGCACTTGGCTTGAGGCATCATAAATCCTTGTTCCGGCCCTGCATGAGAATTAGATACACTTCCTGTAGGAAGTGATGATTTCAGAGCAGGAGTTGCTATGTTTGCTCAGACAGCAGCACCATGGCTGAGGAACTGCTTAGCTATAATATGGCCTTAATTTACACCACTCCATCTGGTTGGCAGGAATTATGTTTGATTTGCTAGACATATGTGGTAATTTTACTTTATTTTAAGATAAGGCTTGGGTGAGTTGTTTGCCGCCACAAAACCAGACACATCCAAACCTTTGTAATATATTTGTTTTTACCCAATCTTTATTTTATGATGCAAATCGCTTGTATTTTGTGATTTTGAAAATGTTTATTCTGATTTTAGTATGTGTGTGGGACATGAACATGTTCTACTCACATGCTTCATGGGGGCTTGCTGGCAAGATCAAGGGGTCAAGTGGCACAGAGAGTAGAGCGCTTGCTTTGATATCCGTGCAGAGCTTGCTAATACAGGGTCGAATCCAGCCAGGGTCTAACTCAGCAATTCATCCATCCGAGGTCGATAAATGAGCATCACACACGGTGGGTAATAACAAGCAGCGCTCAGATACCTGAGGTTTTGTAGCGCTATATAAATGCAAAATTATTATTTATTATTATTATGATGTTGTTTGCCAGAGAGATGAAGAAGCACCCTGCCCTGTTCATTGTACATTAACTGCTGAGACTGGACTTTGGAACATTGACTACTGATAGCATAGAGGCAAACATCTGTATAAGCAACACACGTTTGCTTCATGTGAATGCTTCCCACATGCATGTGTGGGATGTGTGTGCCATCTTATTCCATGTCCACACCAGTGCCAGGGTGTCTGGCGAGCTAAGCTCAGTACAGGTGTTCCACTACTGGTGTAGATCCTCTTGGTTCTGTAGCATGATCCAAGATTGGGTGGCACTGGCTTCCACTTCCCCTTATTACTAGAGACAAGGCGCTCTGGCAAAAACACAGAATGGCTAATTCAGTGTTTTCCCAAATGGACAATCGTGCTGAGAATGTGATCTGGTAGCTCCTAAGATATCCTTGGTATTCAAAACGGTCGGCCATTCCATTCTTCGGAGGTCCCTTCGAGGTGATGCAATAGGAGGCTTGCCAGCTACAGGCTACACTCCTGCCTTTTGGACTCAGTACCATTGACATATTTCACCCCTTTTAGTAAAGGGTGCATTTGTGAATGACCCTGGTATCATGAGAAAAATACAACTAGATGAACAGCCACTTGGAGGTAAACAGGCCATATTTGATTAGGGACCAGACGATTTGCTCACAGCAGACTCACTGTTCCTCCTCTACTGTGCAGTTCCAGATGTTCGGTTTGTTTGCTTCCTGTTGATTGTCACGCACACGTGGAAGTGGGAGGAGACGGGCGAGCAAGGTAAGGAAGGCTACTCGGGTTATTTGTGTGTGTGTTTACGTGCATGTGTGAGTGTATGTATGTATGTATGTATGTGCGAGAGTGATAGGGGGAAGTAGGGTGGGGAGGAAGGAGAATGAAAAGGGGATGGGGAGTCGACCGGGTGTGTCAGAGGTGTCCCCTCCAAATAAAGGTTGAGTGGTGGAGGAGGACAGGGGAGAAAGTGGGGGTTGCAGGGGATCCCTCCACAAAGGAGGGTAGAAAGGAATCAAGAAAGGGAAATTATGTTTTCCCTGCACCGCCAAACTCGGACTTGGGAAAACCGGGTTTCAAGCAAACCGGCCTGCGTGGAAACAAGATATTATACAACATTTTGGGCAATTCATTGACATGGATCCCCCCATGATTGTTGCACGACCCAAGTTAAGTTGTCAATGTCCCCGCAATCTCATTCTGACCCACCAATAACCTGTTGGCCTGCCAACTGTCTTAGTTGTGCCGCCCCTATTGATAAGTCAAATGTCACTGTGGACAGTCACATAACCTAACCCAGGATCTGTCTTCTGTCTGAAGGGCAGCCTGAGGGACCAGACAACCATCAAAACGTGCAAGCAAGTATATTGTACGGCAAAAGACTCTCCAAGTGGGACACATATATAAACATATATGGTTCGTGGCTGTGAAGTTTTCAGATAAAATTGTGAAGGCCCCCGTCAAAAGCACCAACAAGCTACAAAATGTGACATTCATATCAGAAAATAAACAGAGAAGAACAGCTACCCAGAGTTTCACTGTAAACCCGTAAACCTCGGGATGGGTGGGTAGATAGTCATCGGATGGGCCACTGACATATATTCCCTGTTTCCAGGAAATGTGCATTTGTTCCTCATTAGCTGAGCTCTCAATTCTCGCAATGCACTGCTCCACCAGATTCCTTCCTGCTTCACTGGAGCATCTTTTGTCCACTTCACATGACACCCCTGTGCATCCGACTGACCACTTTTGCTAAGGTCTAGGAGTAGGAACCCTTTCTCCCAGACCCTAAAGCACACAGACACTTCATCAACATGCTTCTGCTTCATTGAGTGACCCTGGCACCCCTAACTGTTCCCCATGTAGAACAGGGGAGAAGAAGGCGCTCTCTTAAAGACAAGATCCCTATGACAATATATGAGAAGCAGCTCTGCCGCGGGACAGTACACTGCACGCCTCTCTTGTGTTACAGGCATTTAATCACCTCAAAATGAATCGACCAGGACTCCAGCAGTATAACACAAGTGCCCCCAATTGGCCAAAAGAAAACGTTTGTTTGTTTGTTTGTTTGTTTGTTTTATTCATTTATAATGCGCACCAGACCCAAGAGTAAGAGGGCGCAGAAGTACAGGATAGCAGTACCGACATATGCCGAAATAAACAGATTAACCACAATCCAGCCACTTAACTAACATGCATTATAGTAAATAGACCTGAAGGTGGTCAAGGATAAAATATCACTCTGAAGAGGGGAAATGTAACTAAATGTGCACCTCTTTCATTTGAACAATACTGCTTTTGGGGGGTCTGCGCATGCAGTGAGCAATACAACTTGTTGAGGGGGTATAATTTTTATCTCAAACATTCATTATGTGGCAGGCTGTTTTGGCGTGCTGATATGATAGGTTATTCATAACATGCTTAATCCCCAGAGGTTTCTAAGTACGGACCTGGGGATTGAACCTGTGTTGCTCCGTGTCGTCTTGTTGCCAAGGCGAGCACGTTGCCCCATAGCTATCCTCCCGAGACTGAACCTCTAGTGAAACCTTGAAATATTACCTTCCGCAGCAGCACTAGACACATGTTTCCATAATCTTGATGGTCGTGACAGGTCACTCTCAAGTTATTGTAATACCTATTTGTCTTCGAAGGTTCAGAAATGGACAGACTGCCTCCAGGAAAACAGATACAATGAAACTAGTTCCAGCATGGCTTTTGCCTCACCATTGCGCAATAGGAACATCCCTTTTGATGAATGCAAACTGTAGAGGGTGGATTTTGAGTAGGAGACAGGCACATATTCAGACACTGAGAGTACACCGATTCGACGCCTGAACGAACGAAACCCCCTTATTTTATATACAGCAGATCAATCGCCAGCCAAAGCCTAAATCAAACCTGCGAGCTTTGAGATACAGGGCCTGATTTACAAAAGCGATTTACAATGGTGCAATCCATTGGAAAATACGTTGTAAATCAGGGCCACTGAGCTTTAACTAGGGGTCACCAATGTAACACCATGCAAATGGTTTACAATTAGGAAGAGTACGAGCCAATGAAATGATATGCACAAATGTGTGACTTAGAATGACAGCAGAGGATAGCAGTTTGCGTATGAGGCAGTGCATTTCTCATAACAGCACCTGATCGCCAGCATGACATGTACATATAGCACATTAAAAAGGTCATCTTTTTATGCTGGTCGAGCACATGAGAGCTAAGTGGTTGCACAAAGTACCATATTGCAGAAACGCCTTATCCACAAAGCCTGCAGGAAGCACAACCAGTGGTTGGTGCTGGTCTTTGATGTCAGAGAAGGGGAAGGGATCCTCCTGGAGCAGCAGCCAATGCAATGTCACAACTTTATGTAGTCAGTGAGTGTACATCGGGATGCGAAAGGGACTGGGAAGGGCAGCTGCCCCCTCCCCGGCCCCTTCCCTACCTCTGCCCTTGGTACAGGTCTGTACCAGTGGCAGAGCTAGGCAGCAAAGCATGCATACTTACACAGGCACAAATTGTAATCTTTGCAGCAGTCGCCGAAGCGCTCACAGTGCTCGTTGCACTGACAGCCAAAGGACTTGTCCAAATTCTTCCAGCATCGATTCTTGCAGGAGTCCTTACAAGCTGCAAACAACAAGGCACGGGTGTATCAATTTTTGACATTGTCACTTTTTGACACACGGGGATATTGCATCGGGGAAGAGTTGAGGGAATGAGTTGTCAAAACAGGGACCATGTGGGCACTAATGAGCTGTAATCGCATGATGCTTGAGGCTTAGGCGTAGAGCTTATCATCACAGAGAACATTTGCAACTTCTATTGGGAATTTCCTTCCATATTTCTTTCTCCAGCCAGCAGGTATAAAAGAACCATATGCAGAAAGCTTAGAGGTAGAGCCGATGTATCATTGGATAACATTCAAAGTGGATCATTTGAAATGAAATGAAATGATACTTTATTTGTATTGCGCTCGTACAGAAGTGTTTCAGAGCGTGACAGGGCAGGGGAGGGGAACAAGGGAGAGCCAAAACAACAATCTTACTAGGCCCAGTGACATTGAGGACATGCAAGTGCATGGAAATGGGGGAAAGTACATGGGGGAGAAGTGGAAAGTGTGGGACAGAGGAGCGAACAGAATAAATATTAAGTCAAATAAATAAATTAAGTTGATAAACAGGCGTAGTGCAGCTAATAAGTGGCCAGTGCCATATTAGTCAGATAGGGTGCATCTGATAAAAGTAGAAGAAAAGTGGGAGGAGGACTGTATGGGTACAGATACAGACCCCAGTGCAAGGGGTGGCCCGGAGGCAGTGCAGGAGGGTGGCAGGGTGAGCAGGTACCTGGGCCCGAAGGACAGAGGGTGGCCAGGTGCACGGTGCCAAGAGAGAAAACAGAGCAGCAGGGGAGAGGAGAGGCAAAGGCAGAATCGAATAGGAAGGTCTTGAGGTGCTTTTGGTGCTTCTTCTGGGTAATCGAGTGACAATTCAGCAAAAGGGCCACACTGCCAGCTCTGGTCGAATGTCATCTGTGTCTGGGTTAGTTCCATGAATTGTTTGATTAAGGAGTCTGTGGTTTTTCAATGTGCTTAGTCTTAAAGAAGACTGTGGCATTGTACTGTATATCTGGCTTGATACATTTGTAATAGCATACAATTCTGCAGGGTAGTTAGCAAATAGTTTGAACATGTGAGGAAGGTGGTTTGTGTTTACCCACACGAGCTCCACACAACCCTTCTAAAAGTAAACCTATCCGGACTCAGAAACTCTATACTAAATCATCTGAGACCCGGAGCAACACTGACCTTACTAGCGACACTATGAAAGGAACACATAACCTTAAGGGAGGCCTCATCAACGCTGGATCACTGATAGCCCATGCCTCTGAATTACAGACATCATCACTTGTAACCAGCTCGACTTCTTAGCAGTGACGGAAACATGGCTGCATAAAGCGGCTGGTCCAGCCCTAATGCACGCCATTCCTCCGAACTTCACCATCTTCACAAAGGACAGAGAAACCTCCAAAGGAGGCGGCATAGCCTTCATTTGCAGAGCCAACCTTACCATCAAAGAAATAGATCATATGTCCATGCCTTCAGCAGAACTACTCTCCCTCAAACTAGGCATCACTGCCTCACGTACTATCACTGTGCACCTTATCTATAGACCCCCAGGCTTACTAGGCTCTTTTGAAGAAGACATAACCACCCTGCTTAACACCAACACTAAACCGGGGACACAAATCATCCTACTGGGTGACTTCAACCTAGGGTATAATGACCCCAAAGATTCCAAAGCCTCAATCATTGCCAACACAATACTGGAAGCAGGCCTCACCATCCGAAATATTGGCCCTACACATATCAAAGGTCGTACTTTGGACTGGGTGACAAATATCAACTGCACCTCCATCATAACAGCTATTGAACCATGCGTATGGACTGACCATCATATGATCTTGCTGACCATCTCAGACTTACCTCAACCTAATACATCTAAACCACCGGCACCTCCAGGCCTCACATGCTGTTAAAAAACATAACAGTCACAAATCTCCTGCCTCTGATTCAGCCTATCACTAATCACGTTAATCTTATCAACAACCCCAATGATATGGTTGACCTATACAACAACACTATCAACTCAGCTATAGACGTCATTGCGCCACTGAAACTTAGTAAATCTAAACCTCTTGCCCACCTTAACACTTGGTTTACCCCAAGTTCAAAATCACTGCGCAAAGAAAAAAGACAAGCAGAAGCCCACTGGAAGAAAAAAAAACTCCCCTCATAACAAAAATCTCACCACCCTCACCAAGAATTACAAGCAACAAATCATTCAGGCTAAAAAAGAGATCTTTAAAGATAGAATTAAAAAAACTAATTCTAACACTAGGGAAATCTTCACTATCCTCAGAGAATTGGAATCCCCTATCACATCCATAGACTCCTGTACTAAAATATGGTGAACTAACATTCAGAATGCCTTAAGCAATAAAATCACCATGCTACAAGACAACATTTCTGGCAAACGATCCTCTCTCCATAACATTGTGTTTTCCACTCAAGAAGCCATCCTACAGGAACTCGCTGTCAACCAAACTAAACCTGACAACCAATTTAACTTTAGAGCTATCTCCATTGAAGAAGTTAAGAACATAATTACATCTCTTAATGCTTCTCGCTGCCTTGGTGACTCCTGTCCAGCCACTTTTATCAAGGAAGCTGGTCAAGAACTATCCCCTTTCGTCACCTCCTTTATTAACTCATCATTCAAATCATGCTCAGTGCCCACCAACCTCAAAGAAGCCTGGATACTACCCCGCCTAAAAAAAAATGAACCTAGACCCTATCGTCCCTACAAACTACAGACCCATAATGACAGTTCCATACCTCCTTAAAATCTTAGATAAAGCTGCCTATCTACAGATTCAATCCTACCTGGAGATCAATAACTTACTGGGCACTAGACAATCTGGATTTAGACTGAGACATGGAACCGAGACGGCCCTCCTCGATCTCAAAAACCAACTAGATGAGTGCAAAGACAATGGAAACATATCTATTCTGCTACTCCTAGATCTATCAGCCACATTCGACTTGGTAGATCACAAAGTACTTTGCAACCATCTTAAATAGGCTGCCAACTTCTGTACCAAGGCCACGGCATGGATAAATTCTTTCTTGGAAAATAGAACTATAAGAGTCTTTTCGCCCATCTCAGCCGCTGACCCAGTTCCCATCACTTGTGGTGTTCCTCAGGGGTCATGTGTCTACCCTACTTTGTATAATATTTGTACAAAGCCCCTCTTTGATATCGTGGACAAACTGGGTGTCTCATATACTAACTATGCCGACGACACCCAGATCCCCATGCCAATCCAAGAAGACTATGACAAAGATAACCTCCACATGAATAAAATCTACCAAATTATTCAAACTTGGATGGCCACACATGGTTTATGTCTTAATGACGATAGAACCGAGCTATTAATCATTGGATCCACTAGCAAACTAAACAAACTCTCCCACCTATACAAATCCTTTACTATTGATGGTATCAAAATCAATGTAGCCAAAAAGTCAAAACGTTAGGATTCTACCTAGTTTCAGCTCTCAACCTTAACAAGCAAGTTATTGCCACAGCCTCAGCAACCAGCTACACCTGCAAGTTGATTCACGCATGCAAACCTTTTCTGTCTACCAACAGTTGCATCATCATAGCACAAGCCCTTATTCTAAAAAAACTAGACTATTGCAACGCACTCTATCTAGGCACGAGCAAACACAACACCCATAAACTTCAAACCTTGCAAAATAATGCCCTCAGAACAGCACTAGGCATTCCCAAAGGTCTCCACATATCTGACCAAAGAAGAACTATCAACTGGTTGTCCATCAATGACCGTATCAAACTTAAAACCATGAACATCACACACAACTTTCTTATTAACAAAGCACCCGCATACCTCACTGAGAAATGTAATAGGTATACATCGGACCGCCCTATTAGAAAGGCTCAAACAAATAGTATCAGAATCCCAAATTTCATTCTGAAAAGAACTGGAGGCTCAAGCTTCCCAGTACTGGCTGCTAATCTGTGAAACTCTATTCCTGATCCACTTAGAGCCATTCCCTCCTTTCACATGTTTAAAACTAATGTCAAACTCTGGTTACAAACCAACGACTGTTGACACCTTTCATCCTACAACAGATCTCCTAGACACTTCTCCCCTCTCCTCTTGCCATCTCCTGATCCCCCTCTACCTCTGTCAACTGTAAATATATCCTAAAATGCCTGTGTGTAATTGTATAGATAAGCCTGCAACTGTAACGTAAGAAATGTAAGATATTTATGTAACGATTTCCTGCAACTGTAATATAAGAAATGCATGATACTCATGTGACTGTAACTTAAGATGCTCACATGCGCCCAGTTGCCCAACAGCCCGGTGTGCTCTATAAATAAATAAACAATACAATACAATACAATACCTGGGTTTTGTTTTGCTTACGTGCTGCTAGTGAGCTGAAAGCCCAAGGTGGGGTGAGCATGCCAACCAATCAGAGGGTCTAAGGGGCAATATGCTATACAGTGTTGCATAGACCAATCCACTGCCATTTTCTTTGCTATAATCAGTATTACACCTACAGTCCTTTGTTCGCCAGTTTGCCCTGCTTTATTAATTGAGAATAAACTAGTACTTTTCCATATTTTCTGACTCTGTCTGGTTATTTGGTCTGAGATCTTTATTGGTAATTCCATCTAGCATAAGAGACACTTCAAGGTGCTAGAACACATTTTGGTAGCAGTGCAGATGGTTCAGGTCTAATCAATATAGGCCCAAATCTAGACCTTCAGACTTTCGGCTGCTTCTGCCATTAGCCAGAAGACCGCAGAGCTTCCTGTGGAGAATGGAGTATAACAAAACAAGTGTGAAAAGACACAGTTGACATGTCCCCCTTTGACGAAATATATTTCCGGTCCCACAGGTACCCCATGGACTGAAGGTGAACTGGTCGGTTGAGGAAGTGTTGATGCAGAGGAACTCGAGCTGAGCCATGGTTCTAAGTAGAGCATTGCAGATGTCAAAGATAAGGGGAGGGAATGTGTTGTAAATAAAAGGAGTAAAATTAAAGGGATTTTTGGGTATTATAAAGAAGAGAAGTAGATACCTCGATTCTCAGTTCCAACGGGGCAGAACTGAACAAATAAAAACTCCAAATAGGGGTGTTAAGGATTCCTGAGGCAAGGCCGACAAGAAGAGTGTGTATCAAACTCCAAGAAGGAGTACAAAATGAGATGAGATGCATTTACTAAAGGTAGTAAAGAAAGTCGTATGTGGGAAAATTATTAAAGTGCACGTGTGTGGGGTTATTATATGATAGTATAAAACTTTTGTTGCGTTTAGATTAATAGATATACAACAATAGTAAAAATCAATGTCATTATTAGATTTTTAATCCAAAGATTGATGTCAATCAGGAGGATAAAAATCAAAGTAAACTAATAAAAAAGAGATTCTTAAAATATCAATGATAAAACAACAAAATACTAAACCTTGATAGAAAGTGTAACTGAAGGAGCAAAAAGAACATTTTTGCATAAAGGTGGTTAAAATATTTTGATTTTCGTATAATAAGCGGCAATTGATGGAGCCTGTTCAAATTAATCAGTGCAGTATATTGGATCAAATAAAGATAAGAATAAAAGGTTGGCTAAGTATAGACAGTCGAGATCGACTTGTCATCATGGGGGACACTCCTCTTCTACACTTATGTAGCACATTGCCAAATTATACAGCCAAGATAAGGAAGTATCATTCCGAGTGGGTTGGAGCACTACCAATAAGACAATCATGCCGTGGCCTCAGGAGGGTTAGTTGTCAAAACAGTATTGCGCCAATGATGACATATTTGTATGCTACATATACGGGAATAACGTTACAGAAAAGGCTAGCTATTTTAGAGTAATCAAAAATGTACTACAGTGAGAAACAAGATCCAGCAGTGAAGGAGTGGGTGCTTAGTCAGCATAAAGAGGAGGATGTAACGTCGTCAGCTCCCCTTTCCCCTCCTGGAATTAACAGCGTGGATACAAACAAGAAGGGATTTTATCCCTTAAAGCAATTGAAAGCAGCGACAGAGTATGTTAATGCGATATACAAGCCCCCAGCCTATAACAGTGAGGACATTGCATAAGGGAGCAAAAGCAGAATATATATTGACATGTGATGAAAGTACACAGCATGAGGAGAGAAGGGACAGACAATATAAACAGATGGAGATAGAGGAAGAGGCAAAGAATCAGAAAGATATAAAGGACAAAGATGAGGGAATAACCGATATTACTTAAGCTGGACAATAAGAGTAATAATGCGGTTCGATAAAGAGATGAAAGAGAAGAGTGGAAAATGAAAGAAAAGGAAGAAGAGGGAGCATACTAGGAAGAGAAGGAAAGAGAAAGCAAGCGAAGCAAAGAACAAAGAAGGTACAAAGCGAGGAAAGACAAGGAGAGATTAGAAGAGAAGACATGGGAGGAGGTAGATGCTCAAAGAATTAAAGTACGTAAATTGCTAAGAAGGCAAGAGGAATATGAATTAAGGGGGATGAAGAGAAGGGAAGAATTAACAGAAATAGAGGACTAAAAGATGACGAGATAGATTATCTATGCCATACAAGCGTAGTGCAGATTGAAGCCAAGAATGACTTTAGGAAGAGAGAAAGTCACAACAACCCTGCAGGGAGCTGCAAGGGATACCAAGAACACCAGCTTGAGTGGAAGGACAAGAAATAGAAAATGTAAGAAAAATAATTGGGGATTTATACAGGCAAATGGGGGATAAAGAAGGGTCTAAAACCCACGAGAATATAGAAGGATCTCTTTCGAGGAAAACGGGAGGTAGGTCAGATGACGTCATAACAGATGAGCACAGAACGCTGCCTTTAAGCACACTAGTTCTTGATGATGCTGAGAAAGATAATAGTCATACAAGCCTGGGCATAATGAAGTCAGGTGAAAAAAAGAAAGAAAACGGGAGAGTGTGAAGGGAGAGTGCATTCAGATTTTCAAAAGATTCGAGCATAGATAAATGGGTAAAATAGTCAGATTTAAGGGCGCCAAAGAAAGAACACCAAACACTGAGCAACCAGAAGCATGACAGCGCAGTACAGGGGATGTTTTCCCGCCTTATGTAAGCAGTTTAAGGGCATTAAAAGGACAGACAAACGGGCAAGACTAGCCCCGCCTGAAAAACAAGAAGTGTAGGCAGGTATGATTACGACAAGGATTTTCACAATTCCCATTATTAGAGAAAGGGGGAGGACAACCACAGTATATTCCATGGCCATGCATGGACAAAGATAATTTCAAATGTGAATTACTGAGTTTAACCTCCGGTGCAGGAAAATGGATTTATGAGCTAGAGAGAATGACGTTAGCCATAGGTGACATAAAATTGCTGCTAGCAGCCATCCTAGGGGAGAAGGCTGAGACATTTGGAAACAAGCAGGATACACAGGTGTGACTGCTCAAAACACGACACATGATGGAGCGCCATTTAATAATTGCAGAGTAGATGTATGGTGGGTGCTCAGAGTACAATATCCTGATTCATCAGATATGGGTGCAAATATGACAAGGAAATGGATGAAGACCCTGTTGCTTTTATTCAAGATATTCAAGAGAGATGGTGCCTTGAGACAAGAGAACTGTGAGATAAAACAGTAGCATTATTTTACCACATTTTATGTCAGGGACTGCCCGAGCCAGTGCATTGGCAAATGAAAAAACTGGTGGCAATGGTAGCAAAACCATGGCCAGAAATACAGTTGATTATTGTGCATCACTGCGAATTGTTCCAAGAAGAGAAAAATAAGCAGAAAGCAGGAAGAAGCAAAGTTAGTTCGGAAGAAGTTATCAAAATTAGCCATAGAGGGAGTGGTACTGATGAGTAATAAGGGTATTGTGACACAAGAGATGCGACCAGCGCAGCAACACAATGTAGTGTAATCCACAGATCAGACTGGGTACAATTCTTGGCCAAGAGGAAGAGGGAATGGGCCTAGAGGAAGAGGATGGGGTGGATTTCAAAACCCTCAGGGAGGAGGAGGATTCAATGGTGGACAGCTGCAAAAACTTTGGAATTGCAGGAGAATAGGACATATGATCAGAACATGTAGAAACAGAGGCGGCATGCAGCATGATTGACAAACTCCAAGAGGGGGGATGGGCTATGTTCCGCAATACAATGCAGAATCACAGGCATATTATGCCCAAAATCACACGCATACTCAGGCGTGCGCGCCGCAATCACAACCGATACGACAAGCTCCGTTGTAAATGCAATTGCCACAAGGTCAACCTCAGCAAGTACCTATGCAAACACAACAGGTACAAACTCAGGAAGCACAGAAACAACTGGCCATGATACTGCAATGGAATATGAACGCAGGAGCCCAGCAAGCACCTGCAGCCAAATTAGGGAATATGACTGTGATAGGAGGAATTCCTTTCACAGGTAGATGAAGAATGTATATTCACAATAGGAAAGCCACAGAGCGACCTGATGTGTTCAGTACTATATGTGACACCGGTCCTACAAGAGGAACCAAGGGTCAATGTAATGATAGGAGGCAAGACATTTTCATTTCTTGTAGACACTGGAGCAACTCATTCCTGTGTCCATGAGGGAAAAAACCCAATGTCAGGTATTTCCATGAATGCACAGGGATTCTCTGGGGCAATCAGCTTAATTCCTTTCACACACAAATTACCAATATCTATAGGAGAACATGATGTGTCTAAGCCATTACTATATTCTAGGCAGACAGCAGTTAACATTTTAGGGCGTGACTTGATGACGAAACTTAACATGACAATATATTTTACTGAAGAAGGAATACTGTGTTCCATTCCAGACATACATTATATGAATGTGAGAGAGCTTATATTAGACTTCAAAGGCAAGAAGGCATTATGAGGAATTCCCTTAGATTCAGAATGATTTTTGTCTGGAGTGACTGTTCTACTATTATGGTTGCCCAGGTTGGTAGGTAAACTAAAAATAATACCTGATGAGTTTTTTTAGACCAGAAATCCCCATGGATGATGAAGCAGGGCAGACTATTCCTTTAGAGTAAGAAGCTGCAGTGGTCAGAGATGAAAGGGTGGTTCTCCATGGGACGGATGATGAGGGAAGAGGATGGAGAAGACTGATAGCCATCAGTGAAGGATACAGGTTGACAGATTTGACAGATGAAGAGCTGTTTAAGGATGAGTACTCAGACAATGAATTAGTATTTCTATTAAGTCTCACTTATTGGAATAAAGTAGAGAATAGAGAAACACCAAGGAGAATGGTGCTGGTAAAAAAAACAGTCATTTTTCCAAGAAGATTTATAGAAAGTACCAAATATTTTATGGATCACAAATCCATATGATATGGGTCTATTAAAAGGAGTAGGGGCAGTTAAAATGAAGCTTAAACAAGGAGATATTTTGCCATGAGAAAAACAATACCCCATTTCTAGAGAAGCTGAAGAACTGAAGGGAGGGGTTAAAAAGAAGTAACAAAGATAATCAACCCATTGACTCAGGGGATTTATTGAAGCAACGCAGTCTATACCCAGGGGAAAAGGTGCTGGTATGAATGTTTCTTACGCACTTGGAGTACGCCCCATTGTGAAGGACCGTATGAGGTGGAAGTTACCCCTACAGCTGCCAAGTTAAAATGAAGAAGAACTTGGATGCCTTTGAAGAGAGGGTCCCGAAAATGCCCCTCCTCAATCCCAGATTCATGATGAAACGAAGAGCCAGAAACGCTCGCAGCCACCCATCGTACTTCGGACGAGTTCTGAGTGCACCAATGATTGACAAGTACACAGAAAGGTATCCTCCCAGCACGCCATACAAACTGAATCCAATACACGTCTTCACAAGTATAGGTGAAGAAACAGAGATTGTGGACATAGACACCTATATGGACAGTCTTTACTAAGCTCCAAGAAGCCACAATGCTGACATCACTAGTGACACCATGACGTAGCAGTGGTAGACATGAAGCATATTCGCAGTCCTGCACCGCATTACACAATCACACATTTGCATGCACGAAAAACATGCTTACACAGTCGTGTAGCTAGAGGACAGACACAAAAACATACTGTCAATGTGTTTATTATTTCTTTCATTAGCCAATTGTAGTAATGCAGAACCGCAAGGCACAAGAGATCCTGAGCAAGCTGGCAGATACTTAATGTGAACAACTCTATGGGACTGCAGGGATATATGGAATCTGATAGGACTATGTGTGACTAAGTATAGAGTACTTCAAATTACATAAACATCTAGAAATCATATTATACGTCTAAAGGAAATTACAGAAGGCCTAAAGCCACAGAGTCTGAGACGAGGAGAGCTGATTCCGACTTAACACAGCGCGTAGCAGGCTCACAGCCAAGGTCAGAGATACGCGGACCCATTCCAATCTTCAGATGACAAGGGGACTAGCTGCGTAGAAACAGAATACATCCTCATAAAGGCAAGCTGAAGAGCTCAATTTTATGGTCTCTAAGCACGTGCAACAGACAGACAAGACAATGGACATTCACCCGTGGTGGGAAAGCAGATCCGATACCAGCAAGTCAGACACAGATGGCAACAAGTGTTACAACATAAGGAACACATTCTCATAGGCAAAGGTGGTATAAACAAGTTACAATGCAGACACATACTCGTTCACATCACCTTGACGAGGTGTACAGAGGGCTGAGAACCGAATCGAATCCCAGGACTGGGGAGATCAGCCCGAACTAATCACAGCTTAGAAAGTCAGCGGTGGATGGTAAAGGGTAAAAACCAGTGGTAAGCCTATTACTCTGCAAACATGTAATAGATAGTTTCTTGGGTACAGGACAGGCCAGCCACCTGACATGCAAGGCAAGTAAAATAACCTCTATAGGTAATAGTACTTTCGATACCAATCCTCTGTGATGATAAGTTTTCCAGGGAAGGGCCAAGGCGATGATGCCACATTTGTACAAAACCGGGCCGCACACCATGGAGATCTGAGAAGTACTGGAGAATTCTAATTGTCTTTTATGATCCCTGTTGGTTTCTTTCCTGCCGTTGGCTGAGTCCTCTGTTTATTCTGAGGAGGGTGTTGGGCCCTCAAGGTCAGGTGGACCACCAGTCATACTGTGGTATACCTGGGAAAACTACCCAACAAGTTGGTAGCAGAGTTGATGGTTGGCTGCGATAGCCCGGCACGAAGCCGACTGCCTCGCTGAAGAACCTGAGTGGCTGCAGGACCCCTGGTGTATTTTGAGAAGACGGGGAATGCATGCTCCACTGAAAAGCCGACAGAAGCCAGCCTGGGAAATATCCTGCCTGAAGTCTGTGAAGTGTCCATCAGACCAGGAAGAGGAAGTGTCAACTTTGGGGGGCGCTGCAGCCAATCAGCATCAGCAGACCACGGAGTATAAGTATTGACCCAGCCACAAGGCAAAAATTGGGGTGTGAGGGAGGGTATCGAGTAGTGTTGAGTATTGCTTAGTAATGTTTGACATTGTCAAGTATTGTCTAGCATTGTTAAGTATAGTAGGGACAGATGCAGAGGTAGAATACATTTTTTGTGACTAGGGTGCATCAGTTTAGAGTTAAAAGGTTCTGGTGAACAACCTAGACTACTGACTCGAGGGCACGGATGATAGAAGTTATGTAAATAGTGGTTTTCCTATGGGTTGGGCATTTTAGCTCGGCTCATGGATGACATTCCCGCAAGGTGTAGCAAGGAAGCTGGCCTAGGTTGCGTAAGGTAATTGGTCTGGTTAAGTCTCTATGAGAAAATTACTTGCGAGGCGATGCAGCAGGTACAGATCGGACACAAGAGAACAGTGTATAGGCAGGAAGACAGCTGTGGTGTTTGTGTTGGGTTTTGTGGATTTTGGGGCAACAGGTTATGGGACTTCTTAGCACTAATTTGCCTAGTAAATTGGTGAGGTCACCCGTAGGTTTGTACATATGACACAGTGAACACGAGACGGTGAGGAGCTAGCATTGGAAAGCTTGAGAGTGGCAGATGAGGTGAACCAGTGGCGGGGCGCATGTGTACGATGGGGGGTGTGCCTGAGGAGGCAGCTATTGTGAAAGGGGTGGTGCTCTGAGCCCGACTGACAGGTTGTGGAGCCAGAGAGGCTCATAGTTAATTAAACGCATTGTGATTACCCTGTGTTTTTCCTTAACAGCAGACTATCTAAACCCTCAATTTGAGGTCAGGTAAAAACAAAAACAATGCATCAAGGGAAGTGTGGGGTTGACACGCCCCTACAGCACATGTGTAAGACCCATAATGGGCTAAAACCACAAAGGAAAAATGTACTTAACCATGGCCACCCTGCAGAAGTTTCTCCAAGGATGTGCAGTAATCACTACTGATGCACATAAAAGGTACCTAGAAGGGGAAGAATCCAGTAAGATGCATGGCAATATCGAGTTGTAGAGGGCCAGAGTACACATTACGAGAGCTAAGAGCAGCTGAATGGTATTCAAACCCACCATATAAACTACCACCATATATTAGGGAAGAAGGATAGAAAGGTACAGGGCAGATGACCACTGACAGAGGAGCAAGCAGCAAGGCGCAGTAGGGCACGGTGGAGGGGCTAGAGGGCGTAGTTATGAATGAGTGGATAGGGGGACAGAACAGTTATGCAGTTATGTTTCAGTTATGCAGAAAACATCCAGAAGCCCAAGCATCATCTCAAGATTGCGCAGCCATTTGCCAATGCTATGGGCATCCCCTTAAGTCCGGTGAGAGTCCTTGGGGTCTTCCAGGCCATTGTTCTCAAACTGTTCTCATATTGTAGGTGTTCTTACCTCCCCGGAGGCTGCACACAGACCTCAGCGCCAATCCCTTAACCTGCAGAACTACCTTTTCAGATGTGGGACACATAACTTATTACTCAACATTTAAGGACTTCAACATCATATGTGGATCCCCTGAAACTGGACACAATCACAATACCAAAAAGCAAAACGGCCTTCCATCCCCAGCAACATCAACACTATATGATTTCTTTTTTAAGCTATGGGTGAATCCAAAAACTGTAAACATCTCCACAGCTGCACATTAAGAGTCCTAACGTGTTTGCTAAAGAGCAGAACATGCCCTCTGAGCATGATATACTCAATGGCCATAATCAGTGTCATTATTTCAGCCCTGCCTCGGCATTCAAACGTGTGTTGAAGTGAGTGCTTAACTCTACCACCTATCTTCCCGCCTGCAGCTCCTGTGGATAAGTAGCGATTTTTTTTTTCTTTTTTAGGTGTCCATGATTGATCCCTTTAAAGACCCTGTATATGAGTGCTGTGCATTCTGGGAGTGGGCAGATATCGAATTTGAATTGTTTACTTCACCCTTGCCTGCCTTTAAGTCCATAAGTGTCAGGCTATTCTTGTTCGGTGCTCTTCCATTATTCACTGTGAAGTCATTTGAAATGGTCTTGTGGAGTATAGCGAAACGTTTAACATAACGCATGCCTCTTGGCGCTAGCTCAATAAAACTCTCTGCAGTTGATTCCCATACATGTTTTACGCATTCTCTCCTATAATTCAGTTGTTTCCTCGCGTTAGTCTTGCCTATTCATGTTAATGACATTGCACATGCTTAAAAGTCATGATGCGAGTTTTTCTCATCTGCTCAGTCCCCTCTTTAGTCAGCGCAGCGTGGGTCCCTGTCGACCAATTGATCCTCGGTGCCTAATGTCCTCCGTCACACACCTGAACTGGCGCGTCCTACGAGGCCTTCAGTGAACAGCAGGACCACGGAACGCGGATGCGACGCTGGAGCTGCACTGAATGGCGCGGGCTGTTTTAGTCAAGTGGAGCGGACCCCTGACTGGAAGTTGCAAGCCATTGGGGGACAGATCCGGCCACAGGGATTGCTCCGGTGGATGGGGGGGACCCCTGCTCAGCTGTCTGAACAGCTGGACAGCGGGCGAAGGAGACCTGTGCTCCACTGCCTGTAAGTAGGCCAGCGCACGGCTCTGTGTGGGATGGGAGGCTGCTGAGCCGTCGCTGGCATATCCCCAGCTCACCAATGGCGCCTCCACGAGTTCCCCGGCCTCGAATTGTCTCTGGGAGCCCGAAGCCTGAGTCTCACTGGGGCCTGCGAGGACAGATGTCATGGCTGTGGTCACACCTGCCTTGGCAAGGCTCCTGTCCCTTGTTGGATGGGATGTGTAGACCAAACCTCCTGACCTACTTCCAGCGGAGGCTGCATGACTCACGCACCTGCCCTGCCATACTGTGGGACGGGGGATGGGTGACGTCAGCGAAAATTAGTGTACGTGGCATGTGTCCCATTGCAAATAAAACATAATCCTTTCGTCATTTAAGGTCTCGTATGTGTTGAAGGTGTCAGACCTTGAAAGACCATAAACCAGAAATGGAACACAATATTTTCAGTGGTATATTTTGCCACAGAAGGAGAAACTGTTAGTGATTGACAGCAGCAATGTGGAACTGGTGATGCTGCCTTACAATGAGAACGTTGGTGCGGGGAATGGGAAAACTGTGTTAATGCAGGGGGCCAGTGAGGGCGTGAACATTCTGCAATCTGTTCAAATAAGACCAGTGATGCGGGGATTGGGGGAGCTCCTCTCAAAGCGCTTGAGACTAGTGTGGGGTTTGAGACCAGGCATGCAGGGAAGTGGAGAGAGTCGGCTTTACTCACAGAAGCTACGTTTGGTGACAATATGTTAGAATTTGGCCGTGCTACCATGAGACTAATGATGTGGACAATGTCCATATTCCTTAATAGTCATCTTAATTTCTCTGCTACTGCCTTCCTCTTCCCAGCACGTACATGAATGAGGCGGCACGCTCACCCCACACGCCGGCACCCTGCTCACTGCATGCCATTTCTTAAAGGATTCTGTAGCTTCTTGCGCCTAGGGATTGGTCCACGTATAGACCCCTCACTGATTCTTTCTCCTAATCCTGGCTATCCTCCACCTCTCTAAGTATTGGCTATATCAGTTGGAAGAGGGAAGCGAGTAAGTTATGTTGTTGTGCATTTGTATAGCACCTTATTTATCATTGGTATGATCTCAAAGCGCTGTGGGACCGTAGTCCAGGTCAGTGGAGAGAGTAGGGTAGTATATAGTGTTTGGGTGCACTCAATATGTGTGCAGCCAGTGTGGTTTGCACAGTGAGTAGCTGCATTTTAATGCTAGATGCAGTTCAGTGGTTGTGAGAGATCTGTGGAATGTATGCAGCCAGGAAGTTGACCACAGAGTCTGCATTCTGGCGACGATGGAACCTGTGTATGAGATTACGCGTCCAACTAGGCTGATTTTTTTTCACGGGGTATAGCTGCGTTCTGAAGACTGTTGAGGTGTTTATGAGTAGTCTAGGTATGTGTGCAGCAAGGCCGAATTGATCGAGAGGTATAGCCCTGTTCTATTTTTTTGTGGGCGTTAAGGAGAGAATTAGCATATTGGTATGAGTGAGTGTCTGTGCTTAATGGTGAGAGACCCCTATTGCTGGTTACTTTCCAGAGCCCGCTGAGCCGACCAATGTCTGTCCTGGTGGTTCGGGTATCTCCGAGAGAAATTCCCTGACTAGTACAGCGCTTGTGATTACCCAGTTAGAGGGTCCTTGTTTCTGAAGCTCGATTGTAATTGGAACTAAGAAAGTAGAAAGGGAACAGTGAAGATTGTCCTAGTATATTAACAGTACTTAAATACTTATTCCATTCCGGACTTAAATGAGGTATTGTCCAAAAAGTTTACCTTTGCATCAAGATGATTACGTTGCATGTTGGACCATGGAGCGCCCGATTCTGGGTGGACAAAGAATTATTGGCAAAGCCAACCATTTTGGCTTTTGTGTAGGCATAGAATAATCATGTTCCAGGCACCCCATAATGATACAACCTGGTCATACCATTTTAAAAGCTGGCAAATGGTGTCCGTACCTCGGCATATTATGTCAGTGTTTGTCAAAGGCCTAACTAATGCTCATAAAAGAGCCAAATGTGATGGCTTTGCCAATGCGTGTTTCCCCCGGGAATTCAGTGTTTCGAGCAGGTGCAAAGGCATATACCTTTTACAGGCATACTTGTCTAAGATATTTAAATTACAGTGCATTACCTTTCAGAAGGCTGCTTAGAAACAACATTGCTCTCCCCTTGAAAGCACTGCACTAGCACAACGTGATCCTCTGAGTGAGGATAGTTTGAGTGGGGTGGGGGAGATAGTGGATGGGAATGCCCATATGAACTACCGTGGCCATGGGCAGTCCAATGGGTTGGCACAAAAACAAACAACATCCACAGTGTGTGTATTAATCCTCACAGCACTACTCTCTCCTATCATCACTTCCTATGCCAATAGTTTAGCTTATAGGCAGTGCATGCAGTGCCCCACATTGCCACAGCGAAACAGGTGGCATGACAGGAAAGGGGCCCTTTTGTGCTGCCTCCCTGAAGAAAGTAGATCTGGGTTGCATGTCAGAATGTGATAGGGTCAGCCATTTGCTGATCTGGAACCTGATCCTTATAAATACTGGGATGCGGTAGAGGCAGAGCGGTAATGGAAGAGAATAATTTAGACCAAGAGGCCGTATTGATTAAAACTGGTAGTGTTTTAATGGTTGATCGTCTATTACATTGACATTAATGATGTGGATAATATGCAGGGCTCTAATAAAATAGGACCTTTAATGTGTGCTAACTTACTATCCCCATTCATTGACATTCAAACACTAAATTAAGTGTTAGACGGTTTCATAATGGGGCTTTATCTAAAGAAATTCAGACCTCTAGGGGTCTTCGCCAAGGTTGCATACTTGCCCCTTGCCTGTTTAATATCTTTATATGAGATATTTGCGAGGCCATCGAGGGCTGTGCATTGGCATCCCCCAGATCAGGTGAACAGCATCTCAGGTGGCTTGCTCACGCTGGTGATGTACTTCCGGTTGAACATACACACATTGGTATCCAGAGATTAGTGGGGGGTTTAGAAGTATATGCCAAGTTCCAGTGTCCTAATCATTAACAAAGGTAAAACAAAAGTTTTAAGATTAAGTCGCTCTAAAAAAGTGCTAAAGTTTAACTGGCATCTTGAGCACACTAAGCTGGAGATAGTAGAACATGTCATATGCTTAGGAATCCGTATATTTTCTTACCCTAATAAAAACACTCTGGTCGCATTTGTGAGAGCAAAGATTGAATGTATGATACCCAAAGATTCTTGGCAAATCTGGTCGATTCGCAGTGGAACCTGTAGTGAAATCATATATTGCGAAATCTTTACTCGAAAGTATATTTGGACTGGAAGCAATGCTGTGGTTCAAGTGGAATGAGGTGGAGGCTGTAGAGGCTCTCAGATGGAGAAAGGTTTTGAGATTACCTACTTGTGTTCCGAGAGGAGTGATTCAATTTGATTTGGGCTTAATTTCAATGAAGGCGAGATTAACATGGAGTGCCCTGCTTCCATGTAGACAAGTTGAGTCTCCCCCTTAGGACTCCTGATTCGTAGATATAAATGACTCCTTGGAAGTAAAACGGATGAGTTCCTTAACTGCTAGTGTAGAAAGTGTGATGAAGTATTAAGATCCACTGTGGGTAATTATGATGTACTAATACCGTCTCCTGATAAAGCTAAAGTAAAACTATGGGCTGACTGGATACCTACGCGTGATATAATCCCCAAGCACGGGTTATACCAGGGCTACTTGTTGAATCACAGAAAATTGGAATGTATGCCATTATATTTAAAAAGATTCCAAATATGAAGAGGCGCCAGGACTTTATGCGCCTGAGGATGAATTTAATATTACCCAGGGAAATCCTAAATGTAAGGCATAAAGATGTTTACCCGACTGCGGAATGTAGATCATGTAAACAGTCTGGTACAGAGGAGACTCTTAGACACATCTTATGCCCGTGTATGGTGCTGTTATTCTTGGAAAGAACCCTCAGTGAGTTGAGACAATATGATAAGGATGACCTATGGAGCATGTTTTTTGGAGGATTCTCAACCTCTATGATTTTGGCTACTTTGAGATTATTGAAACATCTGAATTTGTTATAATTAGTAATTGTACGCAAGGAGGCTGTATGTATTAAATGTATATTTTGAACATTTAAGGGAAGGATGAATTATTATACAAAATGTTTAGGGGTTAATACGTTTTTGTAATTATTATTGTATCTAGGGGCGATACAAAAAATGTAGGCTGGGTGATTGTATGGAAGGGTTAATTAAGACCTATCGTGTATAGGCTGCCTATTTTAAATGCATGATATTTGTATATGGACTTTCTGTATACGTTGCTTTTTAAATGTTTATGCTATGCAGTTGCGACAGGTTGTTTTTCAACCATATCACACACATACAAATAAATACATACATAATTGATGTGGAAATGTATAATATTGATACAATGAAACTGCTGATTGTGGGTGTGAGTGTGGCTTTAAACCTGAGAGCAGTGGTTTGAGGAATGGTTGAAACTTTAAGAATTTGGTCAATAGTTTAAGGAATGGGTCTGCCTTTTGTATTTTGATTAGCGGTGTGGGCTATGAGTGAGGGTTTTCTTGAAATATACAATTCAATTAGAGGAATGAAAGCAGCGACTGTTAGTATGATATCAGTAATTGGGGAAATGATTATTATGTTAGAATAAGTTTGCTGTGTAGTTTATTCGGACAGAGCTTGTTAAAATGAGACGAGTTACATGGGCAATGTTTTAAATTCTGTTCTAGTACGGGTCCAGAGATGCTGGTAAAGACTGAGACTCTACCAGAATAAAACCAGTTTGGTGGAGAATATGTGTAATGTCACTAGGATGAGACCAGTGGTGTGGAACGTGCTTGTGAGTCTGTAGGAAACACGCCAGCGGTGTACATATTGTGTAATATGTATGATTGAGGCTCTATTGGACTATCACCTGTGGGGAATGGATGTAATGCTAACCATTAGTTATACTGAGGTCAGTAATGCAGCTAATGAGTGAGACTGTGGGGATGAAACGAGTGAAGTGAAGATGGGAATGGGTGAGACCAAGCTCCCCATTGTAGAAAAAGGCCCAGATATTGCCACTGCACCTGGTATTCCAACAAAATACCACATCATATGACAGATGTTACCCTCAAACGCCATGCACTCAAATCCTATGCTATGTATTGCAATTCAATGTCTAGATTCTAAAATAATATGGAAAGAATCATGAGGAATGACAGGCACTCACATTTCTCAAACGATATTCCAATAAAATACCTAGGTATGTACATATTATGGAAGCCAGTATCATCGAATGTCATGTTTTCAGATCATATGCACAATATTATTAGTAGTGGCTTCAAAGGACAAATATCCCAAGGGTTTTGTATTTATTCTGGTAAGAGAATTAAAGTTATCATCTGTTATTTATGCAAAACAAACGGGGCCTGGGAGTCTCTCTACCAGCACAAACAAAGCCCATTGACCTGTTCTTGGGTGGATGGCCCCTGGGAGAGTCTCAACCAAGTCTTTAGCTCACTGTCCCTTTCACAGAGAAATAATATCATTGCATATCAGTCTTTGTCCTGTCCAGGGGCAATCCAGCACCGAAATGCTAGGCAATTCTCTTCTGAACAAGAGTACATACACCAACCACATACACGTGTTTCAGCCTTGTTGGGCATCATCTGTGAGGTGGAGCTGTGCCTCTCTGAGAACAATGAGCAAGGGTTCCACGTCTGGATTCCCCTGGTAACTTAGGGTGAGACCCAAGGTTACTTAATATGCAAAACAAAGGGGGTTCTGGGAGTCTCTCTACAAGCACGAACACAGCCCATTGACCTGTTCTTGGGTTGATGGCCCCTGGAAGAGTCTCAACCAAGTCCTTAGCTCACTGTCCCTTTCTCAGAGAAAACATATTGTTTAGTTGCACACTATGACAATCTAGAGGCCAGCAGATTTAGTTATCCCCTCCAACCTGAATTCTAGGGCAACATTACTTTACTGTGCTTTTCTCAGCAAGATACCGAACCTGTCTACCCATGCTTCCACAGTCTACATGATCTTCAACCTTTTTTCCACACCACTTTCATTCCTTGTGCTTTTTTATGCTAAATGTCTCCCTATTCCAATTTCTACCTGGCATTTAAATCCATCCATGGGCTCCCCCTCTCAATGCAATGCAATCTATGCCCTGCTCTTTTTTGTATTTGTTTATTATTTATATATTGCGCACCAAACCCTGAGGTAACTGGGCACTTGGGAGACTTGAGAGTTACATACATGTGTCATGCCGCCGTCTTTTGGTGGTCGCTGGCGGTTATGGAAGGCTTGGCGTTGGCGGCGCCATTAGATTGTTCCATGTTTTTTCCTTTCACTTCCTGGTTTGACGGTCTAGTCTTTTTCTCTTGTTTCTGTATTTAACCACGCCCTCCCCTGGGCTCTGTGCGTTGCAACTTTGTTTCCTTTTCCTGGTTGCCGTGCTACTTTGTTTTCCGTGCCTTTTCCTGTTGCCATTTTCTGCGGAGTCTATCGCGGTATCCTTTCACTCAGCTTCTCCCCCTTCCTTCCCTTTTTCTGCCTTTCCGTCCTCTCGGTCCCCTTACCTTTCGGGGTTTCTCCTCTCCTTCCTTTCTCCCGGATCTCGTTCCTGGTTCCTGGCGGTGCTTCCATTCCAGTCCCTCGCACTGCTCCTAGTTCAGTATCAGCATCTCCGGACTATCCAGCTTACTGCCGCACCGAGAGACTTACCTTGATTCTCCTGCTCCGGTTTTTTCCTGCATTTCCCGGGCTCTCCAGTCATCTCTTCCTGCACAGCATCCGTACCAACTACATCCGTAGAGAGGTTGTTTTTAGCGGCTGCTTTTTTCCTCTCGTCTTGGTTTCTGCGGGACGGGGGCCGGCTGCTTTCCTGTTTATCAGGGGATCAGGGTGGCTTCTTCCCGCGGACGGCCGTACCTCTTCACAAAGAAGAAAAAGCCCAAGAACAAGGCCTCCAGACGAGAAACCGTTGCGAAAGAGACAGGTGAGGAGAAAGGGGAGGTGGACGTTGATTTATCAGATTTGGAGGATAATCCGCTGGTTCCCATCATCCGTGACAACATGTGAATACATATGAATAAATAAACAGTGAGGGATAGATATTAGAGCAGAGGATGGACCCTGGTTACAGATGGGTCAGACATGCATCGACAATAGTACATTGGCAGAGTCAGGAGAGGACCTGCAGACAGGTGTATAAAGGATTATGAAAGGGGTGTGCCCATGGAGGGGGGAGAGTGTAGTTGGATTAGTGTGTGGAAATGCTGAGGGGTTGACTTCTGAGGAGCTTATTTTGTGGGTTTGTTAGTGAGCCAGTTTTTGATTCTGGTTTTGAAGGTGAGGAAGGAGGGTTCTAGTCTGAGGTGGACAGGAATAGTGTTCCAACGATTGACAGCTTGGACCGGGAAGCTTGCTCCTCCTACTTTTTTTAGATTGTATCTGGGTACTATCAGTTTGCGTGTATGAGTTGATCTGGTGGTCCGAGAAGATTGGTGAAGGCATATTTTGTCAGACAGGTATTTGGGGGCTGTATTGGAGTGGCATTTATGTGTGATGGCCAGGGTTCGTAGTGTGATTCTGTCACAAATAGGTAACCAATTGGCATTGTGTCAGATTCCAGAGATTCGGCTACATCTAGGTAGAATAAGTGCAGCTCTTAGAGAGTTGTACTGGAGCATTTGTAGTCTGATTAGGTTGAGTTTGAAGGAGCCTAGGAATAGTGGGTTGCAGTAGTCTAATTTGATAGTGCAAGGGCTCTTGCTAGCGTGAGGCAGCTGTTTGTTCAGTGGTATGATTTGCAGCTATAAATCAGTTTGTTTGTGTAGGCTGTGGAGGTCGCCAGACTACTGACTTGTTTTTTGAGGGCTAATGTTGCATCAAGATGCACCCCCAGTGTTTTTTATTTCTTTAGAAACTTTGATGTTGTTGCCATCAAAAACGAAGGAAGAGTACCTAGAATCGAGTTTGTTCAATCTTCCTTGAGTGCCGACGATCATTAGCTCTGTCTTATCGTCAATGAGACATAAGCTGTTTGTGGTCATCAACGCTTGGATTTCCAGGTAAATGTCATTCAGTGGTTTGGAGTGTTGAGCGTAGCAACAGGTGAGGGGGATGAGGACTTGGGTGTCATCCGCATAGTTTGTGTAGATGACACCCAAGTTGTCCAGGTGATCAAATAATAGCTTTGTGAAAATATTTGGGTGGGTGTTACACATGAGCCTTGAGGAACTCCGCAGAGCACGGGTGTTGGGTTTGCTGAGGCTAAAGGGGAATAGACTCTTGTGGTGCAGTTTGAGAGGAAGGAGTTGACCCACTCAGATGCACTCGGGGAGAATGCTGCAGCTGAGGTAAGATGCTTAGTGAAGATTTGGTGGTCAACAAGGTCGAAGGCCGCTGATAAGTCTAGGAGCAGGAGAATCGCTAGATTACCTTTGTCCTTTGCCTCGTCCATTTGGATCTTTAGATCAAGGAGAGCTGTCTCAGTGCTGTGCTTGGACCTGAAGCCGGATTGTCTGAGGCCAAGAAGTTTATTATCCTCTAAGTGTTTCTGGATTTGCAAGTATGCCACCCTATCCAGGATTTTTAGGTGGAATGGGGCGGTGGTGATGGGCCTGTAATTAGTTGGTAAGTTTGGGTCGAGGTTGGGCTTTTTTAAGAGGGGCATCACCCAGGCTTGCTTGAGATTTTTGGGAACCTGGTTGGATGAGAAAGAAGCGTTTATCAGGGTGGTGATACATGGGGCTAGATTCTTTGCACCTTCTTTAATTATGGAGGCTGGGCAAATGTCCCCTTGGCAGTGAGAGGGTTTTAGACTTGCTATGATCTCTTCTACTTCTTTAGGAGTGACTTGTGAGAACATTTAGGGGGTGTAGTGTTGTGGTACATTTTTAGGTAATGGTGCGGAGTGGGGGGCGTTAGGGAGACTAGCTTTCTTGGAGCAATCTTATTTTGCAGTAAGGGGCTTGTTGAATCTTTGAGCACCGTTCTGCATCTTTAATACAAACCTGAGTGGGAGGTGCAGGGGATTCTAGCTCTTTTAGGATGCTGAATAGCTCCTTAGTACTTGATTTGGTATTGTGGATTTTCAGGTTATGAGCTTCTTTTTTAGTGGAGAGGATAGCGGCTTTGTAGCTTGTAGAGGCTGAGGTGAATGCTAGTTTATTTGTGATGGTGGGAGATTTCCACCAGATGGATTCCACAGATCTTTTAGTGTTTCTGAGGGTTTTAAATTCTGGAGTGAACCATTTGTTGAAATGAGCGGTGGGTTTGGCTTTTCTAGGTTTGAGCGGTGCCGCTGTGTCTAATTCTGATTTTAAAGTGTCATTATAAAGGTCTACCAGCTTATTGGGTTCCAGAGTCTTGAACTTAGACTCATCGAGGATGCTGTTGTCATGCCTGCGCCATGGGCGCATACATTGGCGATCAAAATGGACTAATTGGTATTCATTTATCTGCGGAAAACTCTTGGATCAACCACTATTCACTTCTTGGACTTTATTCCCCATTTGCGAAACTACACTTACCACAATCCACTTGGCTATAACCATCTATTCCTGGCCATTCCTATTCGTCATCTTCGGAACTACAATCCCCAGAAGCCCTAGGGATTTGCTCTGCTTCCACCAGCTCAGGAACAGAGAGGGAGGTGGCCGATTGTCTGCAGGTGTGCTTAGCCAGGTGCGACCAATTAGCCTGCCTCTGTGCTGGGCAGGGCGGTATAAAAGCTGCTGCCTGCAGGGGCTCAGTCTCTTGCATTAAGAGTCCTTCCAGCACCTTTTTGCTTTGAGCTACGGATCTTTGTATGCGGTTCCTCTTTACTCCTGCTTTTGATCCAGTGCCCTGCCGGGCTCTCTGCATTGCAGCCGATCACGCTCAGCTGCTACCTTCAGTCCTTGCCTTCCAGGATCCAGCCATGCAGCCGATCACGCTCCGCTGCTACCTTCCGTACTTGCCTTCCAGGATCCAGCCTTGCAGCCGATCACGCTCTGCTGCTACCTTCCGCCATTGCCTTCCAGGCTCCTGTCTTGCAGCCGATCACACTCCGCTGCTACCTTCCACCGTTGCCTTCAAGGCTCCTTCCTTGCAGCCGATCACGCTCCGCTGCTACCTTCCGCTATTGCCTTCCAGGCTCCTGCCTTGCAGCCGATCACGCACTGCTGCCTTAAACCTACAGTCTTCGTCCGCTGGGCTTCCAGTCTAGCAGCCTTCTACAGTCCTCCTGCAGCCTTCTACAGTCAGCAGCCCTACTCCTCTGGGCTCACTCCTTGCTGCACTCCTTCTGGGCTTCTTGCTGTGCAGCCTGCTTCACTCTGCTGCCCTAAGCCCTTTCCCTCTGGGTTTCCTTCCTATCAGCCCTGCTCCTTTTGGGCTTGCTCATTGCTTCCTGCTTTTCTGAGCTTTCAACCTTGTACCCTACCGTCCTCTGCTATCCACATCAGTTTACCTACATTATTTACTTTCTGTTATTGCAGTCCCCCTGTTTCCTGACTGCTGCTCCCTTGCTTTCTTCCTTGTTTTCAACCCTCAGTTCTTTCTCCCTAATTAATCCTGTTAAACGACTTTCCCTTCATTTCCTTCTGCTAGTTTGCTATTCGACTTCCGTTTCCCTGGATTTATCTGTTAGTGTCTTCTCTTGTACTGTTTGTAGACCCCTTTTACAGAGCTTGTCTGTTGGTTTACGTCAGGCAACCTCTGTCCCTTCCCTTGTCTCGTTTCTGCGTTACAGACACCCATAGCTGTTGTTCCAAGCCATGAGCAAACAGCGTGGACCTCTGTTATAGCAAACTGTGCAGAAGGCTAGAGTTTTCCTAAGGTTCGTGGAATACTCTTTTCCTATATCTGCATACACCCCAAGAGGGAATCCATTCTGTACCTTTTTCCTTGCGACACTTGCCTACTCTTCGTTCTATTTTCTTTCAGCTGTGTGTGTTCTTATCTGTCCACTTTACTTTGGCACAACCACCCAAACCCTTCCTGGGTGTCCTGTGCCACTCTTAATAGAGTGCCATCCGTGACAGAATGCAAGAGCAAAAAAATGTCTTGTTCTATAGGCAGGAAAGGCACACACAGACCAAGGATGCTTTCCTTTTGGGTTAAGAAACCTTTGCAAAAATCTACAATTTCCCTAAAGACAGTAAACAAGAACTTTAGTTTAAAGAACAGTCTTGCCTTAGTAAACAAAGATTTACAAGCACGGTACTACACTCACTGGCTTGCTGACCCTTCTTCCATGTATAACTATTATGACATTTGCGACTATGATCCGCAGTCCTTATCTGTTGAAGAGCTACGGCAAGATAATGAATTCTTACAGATCTTGTTAGCCCAAACAGTGAAAACACTCCTGCATCTTCTGACAATTCTTCTAACACTGCTACAGCCAAGGATATAGCACTCATTGTGGCAGACTCTAAACCAGAGTACGCTGTTGCCAGAGTGATATGCTCAAGATCAGCTTGGCAAGCTCCCCAGACTGCTGGAAACCCTCATTTGACAGGACAAGGCATTCAGTATCCTAAGGTTAGTGCACATAGTCCTGGGTACAAAAGACCAATACTGACCATCGGTTGTCTTAATGCTTCCCCAGTATCTACTAACCACAATAACCTTAAGGTCAGTTTTCCTATTTCTACAACCAAATTTTCTGCTACACCAGATTCTGAAGCTTTAGATTAGGCGAATGGTACATACCTGCTTCAAGAACAACTCCTACGCCTTAAAAGACAGACCGAAGATCTCTATGATGACTTTGTTTATTTAAATAGTAAATACTTAATGAAGGGACACAATATTCCAGACTTTCTGACACTATGTACTACACCCGATATTCTGTCTTTAAAGATCGACATGATAAGGCCTGGAATTGCCACGCAAAAAAGGATACAGACTTATACCAAGCAGATGGAAGACCTAAATTTAGCATATGCATCCCTTCTAAAGTCTGACACATCTCTTTCACCTTCCAGCCACAGTAACTCAGGTTGTTGTACTGACAGTAAAGAATTAACTCCTTCGGTGGGCCAAATCACTCACACTGCCATTACACCACAAGACAAGTGTAATCTTCTGATTAGAGATCCTTCTGAGTCAAAGGATTGTTCCGCTCTTACCCTTGACTACTGTCCTTTACTCACACTTACAGCCTCTTCTGAAGTGATCAAATCAGACATGTACTCTGCTTCTAAGGGTTTTTGTACACCAGACCACGATTCAAATTCTAAACAATACCCAGTATCTGTCTGGAATCCAGTCTTTCCATCTGTCAAAACCCCAGACCCACCTAGCAATCTGAGCACACCAGACGTTGAAGATCAGCCTTCAGCATGCCTACCCTATCCAAACCCCACATCTGTCATACTGCCTGTTACTGTATTTGCTAGCCAAATCTCTGCTGCTCCTCCTGCTAATACTTCTAAATCTACTACTGTTGCAGCTTCTCACATCACTCTTTCTGCAGTAGAAGCACCCCCGTCTTCTCTGCCTGCAAGGACAGAACCTGTTGCTAAGTCAGATAACAACTTTTCTTTTAGGACTATAGCTCCGGTTGTTCCTGCAGATGCCTCTGCAGCACTAAAACTACCAGACTCTACTCTATCAGTCTCAGGTTCATCACTGCTCGCTGGTTCTTCTACGCCACCCACACTCTCAGTTGCTACAGCATCGGAACTGTCTACAGCCATTCATGATCTCCCTGCTGTGGTGGTTTCTGAACTTCCTTCTATTCATGGTGAACCTGCCACTGTGACTCCTGAAATTTCTGCGGCTAATCTTGACTTTGCCATTGCTGCCTCTGATGCCTTGGAAAACCTTCCTAGAGCAACCAACTCTGCTGCACCTCTGGCTCCACCTTTCAACACCTTACTGTTGCCTTTCAAAGCAAGATTTGCCATGGAACCTGCAGCAGACATTCACAGTTCCTCTATTCATGAACACACTGTTGGGTTTTGTGCTCCAAAGACTTCGTCTTTTCTGATTTCTACCTCAAAGGTTCAGAACATTGGTTCTGTCTCCGTCATTCAAGACTCTCACCTTGCAACCTTAAACAGTTTTTGTCAGTCTTCAGGGAGCTTGGAGAGGGGCCTGGAGGGGGCCATGCTGTCATGCCTGCGCCATGGGCGCATACATTGGCGATAAAAATGGACTAATTGGTATTCATTTATCTGTGGAAAACTCTTGGATCAACCGCTATTCACTTATTGGACTTTATTCCCCATTTGTGAAACTACACTTACCACAATGCACTTGGCTATAACCATCTATTCCTGGCCATTCCGATTCATCATCTTCGGAACTACAATCCCCAGAAACCCTAGGGATTTGCTCTTCTTCCACCAGCTCAGGAACAGAGAGGGAGGTGGCCGATTGTCTGCAGGTGTGCTGAGCCAGGTGCGACCAATTAGCCTGCCTCTGTGCTGGGCAGGGCGGTATAAAAGCTGCTGCCTGCAGGGGCTCAGTCTCTTGCATTAAGAATCCTTCCAGCACCTTTTTGCTTTGAGCTACGGATCTTTGTATGCAGTTCCTCTTTACTCCTGCTTTTGATCCAGTGCCCTGCCGGGCTCTCTGCATAGCAGCCGATCATGCTCCGCTGCTACCTTCAGTCCTTGCCTTCCAGGATCCAGCCTTGCAGCCGATCACACTCCGCTGTTACCTTCCGCCATTGCCTTCCAGGATCCAGCCTTGCAGCTGATCACGCTCCGCTGCTACCTTCCGTCTTTGCCTTCCAGGATCCAGCCTTGCAGCCAATCACTCTCTGCTGCTACCTTCCGCCATTGCCTTCCAGACTCCTGCCTTGCAGCCGATCACGCTCTGCTGCTACCTTCTGCCATTGCCTTCAGGCTCCTGCCTTGCAGCCGATCACACTCCGCTGTTACCTTCCGCCCTTGCATTCCAGGCTCCTGCCTTGCAGCCGATCATGCTCCACTGCTACCTTCCGCTATTGCCTTCCAGGCTCCTGCCTTGCAGCCAATCACGCACCGCTGCCTTAAACCTACAGTCTTCGTCCGCTGGGCTTCCAGTCTAGCAGCCTTCTACAGTCCTCATGCAGCCTTCTACAGTCAGCAGCCCTACTCCTCTGGGCTCACTCCTTGCTGCACTCCTTCTGGGCTTCTTGCTGTGCAGCCTACTTCACTCCGCTGCCCTAAGCCCTTTCCCTCTGGGTTTCCTTCCTATCAGCCCTGCTCCTTTTGGGCTTGCTCATTGGTTCCTGCTTTTCTGAGCTTTCAACCTTGTACCCTACCGTCCTCTGCTATCCACATCAGTTTACCTACATTATTTACTTTCAGTTATTGCAGTCCCCCTGTTTCCTGACTGCTGTTCCCTTGCTTTCTTCCTTGTTTTCAACCCTCGGTTCTTTCTCCCTAATTAATCCTGTTAAACGACTTTCCCTTCATTTCCTTCTGCTAGTTTGCTATCCGACTTCCGTTTCCCTGGATTTATCTGTTAGTGTCTTCTCTTGTACTGTTTGTAGACCCCTTGTACAGAGCTTGTCTGTTGGTTTCCGTCAGGCAACCTCTGTCCCTTCCCTTGTCTCGTTTCTGTGTTACAGACACCCATAGCTGTTGTTCCAAGCCATGAGCAAACAGCGTGTGCCTCTGTTATAGCAAACTGTGCAGAAGGCTGGAGTTTTCCTAAGGTTCGTGGAATACTCTTTTCCTAAATCTGCATACACCCCAAGAAGGAATCCATTCTGTACCTTTTTCCTTGCTACACTTGCCTACTCTTCGTTCTATTTTCTTTCAGCTGTGTGTGTTCTTATCTGTCCACTTTACTTTGGCACAACCACCCAAACCCTTCCTGGGTGTCCTGTGCCACTCTTAATAGAGTGCCATCCGTGACAGCTGTTAATGAAGGGCTGGAGACTGTAGAGGGTGATGTTGCGACAGTTTCTGGAAAGGGATGGTGTGGATAGAGTGGTTTTGGGTGGGTGGACTTCCAGAATGGAGAACCGAATGAGGTGGTGATCTGTCCAGGCTACAGGGTCGTTTTGTATGGCGGTGATACAACAGTTCAGGTCTGTCACCCAGTCCAGGGTACGGCCTTTGGAATGAGTTGATATTGTGACTCTATGTTTAAAGCCTAGATGTGTGATGTTGCTATCCACAGCTGCAGACAGAGCATCATTAGATTCGTGCAGACCTAGGTTGAAGTCTCCTAGGAGGATGGTTTTGGAACTAAGTTTGGTTTTGGAGGAAAAGAGGTTAGATATGTCCTCTTCAAATGAGGTAGAGGGGCCTGGGGGCCGGTAGATAAAGTGCATGAGTATAGTTTGGGTGGGTGAGAGAGTAAGTTTCACTGAAAGGAGTTCTGCAGACGGGAAGCACATAGGGGGTATGGGTTTGAGGGCCAGCTGTGTTTTGGAGATGAAGGACACTCTTCCACCTTTGCCTGTGTTTCTATCATCCCTAATAATGGTATAACCATCTGGAAGGGCTAGGGAAAGTGCTGGGCCGGCTGCGTGGTGCAACCATGTTTTTGTGATAGCCAGAGAGTCGAGGTTGTTGGAGATAATGAGATCGGCAAACTCGGTGGTATGCGCTACGAGGGATCGAGCGTTGATGAGTGCTCCTTTAATGTCGCTTATTGGTAGGAGGGAGCTGCTTTCTTTTGAGCAAGATGGTGGGATGATAGTTTGGGAAGTGACACACTCTATGCTCACTATGCTAACCGTGCCACATCCTCTCTGCTCTGCTCACTGCTTTTGATCGTTCATCCTCCACACTGTTCATTACTGTAAATCCCCAACAGCAAACATTGCCTTAAAGACCACATTCTGTCCCAAGAGATAGACCGAGAATCATAGCATCCCAACCTGTCGCTGTCGACACCACGATTGCATGTATATATCTGTATGCACTGTAATAACTACGGTGTGTTCGATGCCTATCTTTTGCAAGCTCTAGTGTTCCCAGCTCTTGCTCACACGCCATCTGTTTTACTGTTCTACTAGATCATGACAATGTGTGTCACCCAACAATGGGACTGCACCTGCCATCACAAAGCCACTTGTACAAAGCACATTTACATTTCAATAAATATATAATTTAAAGATTGAATTGGCACTGACTTAAGATATGAGGGCTGCAATGTCCCAGAATGGTCTCCACAATATTGCAGAGAATAATTGGGTGTGATGTGCAAATTATACAGGATGTTTAAAAAAGGGATAACCGAATAGATAACAGGCAGGGATTTCTTTGTAATGGCACAAACATCTGGACTGGCTTCTGGGTTAAAGGGCTGCACAATAAGCAGAACAGTGCTGCTTGAATGGGCGGAGATCTTACATCTGAACGAAATCTAATTGGAGCTAATGGGAGGCCATGGGGTGGAGTGCTGAGCATCACACTCTCACAAACTGCACCTTGTGCTCAATGCACGCCCTGTTAGACCACAAGAAAGTGGCCAATTTGGGCGTGTAGGCTTTTGTTTAAATCACACAAAATGTAATTTCAGTATATCCATGAAACAATACTATTGCTCTGTATGGATGAAAGGGGTAAACACTAGTACACAGTGTGCAATTGACCACGCATAACAGGAAGAGAGTGGGAGGGCAAAAAGGAGGAGCAAGCAGCCCCGAATCCCTCAAATATGGAAAACCACGAGCCCTTCGTTTTACCTGGTTGCTGCACAGTAAGAATGGGCAGCCAGACCACTATTTCATTAAAATGATCAGCTGTGGGTCCATATTAAGATGGAACGTCCCGACTATTCCTCTGCATGTGAAGCGGACACATGCCTTTGAATCAGAGCAGCTGAAATCTGGTAATGTGTCCTCCGGGCTCTCTCAGAATCATTCCACACTGGCGGCAAAAGGAGAGAAGAAGGTACATAATTGATGTTCGGAACGAGAGGAAAGACAATAAAGCATGCTCTGGCTCTTACCCAGGTAGGCTATGATAGAGCACCCTTGGAGTCGCTTACCCATGTATCACTCGAGTATGGGTATGAGTTTTGTAGAGGCTATGATCATACATATAACTACACAGCAAGTAACTACTAACCACTAAACGTTAGGGATGAAATGAATAATGGGCAGTTGTATAGAGGATATCTCAAGTGTAACATGCTCGCCTTGGGAACAAGACAATGTCCTGGGTCATGGGTTTGATAAAGCTGTTCGTCGCACTCATCCCTCCAGTCCAGCAAACCCTTATGAGATAAACCAAGTACCACACTTTGGGCACTCATGTTGGTAGTACATATTATCAGTTATCAAGTGCTCTGAAACTGGATTTCTGGTGGTAGATGTACTTGATTACCCATTTTAATCGTTCTTAATTTATCGACCACAGAAGGATGGTGGTCTTTACTGGTTTGCTGCCATTTGAGCCTGTGAACTGTAAGCAAACCCTATATCAGATGCGAGGGGTTGACATGTGAACAATCCACCAGGAATGTAAGCACATTTCAGGCTTCCAACCACTGTCAGGACTGAGGGTGCAGAACGCTAAAAGTTGCTTGATTGTGTGATCTGTAAATAACGAAATTGGGGCACGTACTTTCAGTGTCTACGAGCAGAGGCGCCTGATTGCATAGGGTGCACCCCTCTCCGGAGTACCGAAAACCTGAGGCAGTGTGCTTGGCACAATTGGGTACAGGCAGGACCTCCAAAGTCACATGTGCTTTTGGGTGGAGGAATGGGTAGGAGTAAAATAAATAAATACATAAAACGTGCATGGTACAAACCGAGTGTGGGGTCATGTTGCATGCATTGCCCATTTTCTTTCAGTGCTGCATGATGCCAATTGGATCCACGCAGATAGCATACATGTTTAGAGAAGAACTAGTGTAGAAAGCCAGAGGTGGAGATCGGATAGTACGATCTTATGTGCAAACAGTGCAGTTTCACAAATAGATAATAATATGTTACCAGTTGGTGGGCCTGTGGGCATCACTGTGCACTGGATGAGTAGCAACCTGAGGCTCAAAAGTGTGGCCAGCTGGTGACTCGATTCATGACCAGAAGAAAGGAGCTTACCTCTGATGCGGACGCTCCAGACTAAAAGTTCATGGTAAGTACGTTTTGTAACACTAACAACTGAAAAAGCAGGCCCATTCATGGGGTGGGGGTTGTGATGTTCCTAGTACAGGGGCATTATATGGCCAATAAACTTCCTTGGCATGTATGCCTTAACGGAAGCTAGCATGGGTGCTTTAAAAAAAAACATGGTGTGTTTTACTAGCATTATAGGTAAATAGAACATCCCTGTCCTTGATAAATCCTCTATTCCCCAGTGTGGTTCGACGTCTGCATCTACTGCACTTAATGCAGTGCTGACCAATTTGGATTTAGTGGATGTATGGAGAGAACTGAATCCTGATGCTATGGGCTATTCCTACTACTCTTCAACACATGCCTTGCATATTAGGATTGATTATATCTTTGGTGGGTGACGTCAGATGGCGGATTTGGGTGGGGCAGAGTACTTGAGATGGACAATATCGGATCACTCCCCACTAGTGGTTGCCTGGTATCTGAGGAGTCCAGAACCCCCTATCCCGATGTGGCATATGCAGACGGATGCACTGACTGACCAGGTCTTTAGGGACAAGTTACAAACAATACGGGTACAATACTTAGAAAATCATTTTGGCAGCGTCAAGGAGTCGGGCACTGTGTGGGAAACCCTGAAGATCGTGGTCAGGGGGGAGGTAATAGCTGGAGCTGGAGGGATTAGAAGAATCCTAAGGGAGGAATTGGAAACTGGAAGATGTGATCCGAGACTTGGAGGCCCAGAAGGCGGGGCTTAGGTCAGATAAGGAGATGCTAGCTAACACTTGGTCCCGCTGCCTTGAGGCGTGGGGGAAGATTGCCTACATTTGACTATATCGCAAAAACAACCAGAGCGCATGTGAAGGGACATAGGCCAGGAAAGCTTCTGGCATGGCTGTGTAGGCGGGAGCATCCCAGATACCTGACCACTGCGTCGATTGAGTAAGATGGGACGTATGCAGGACGCAATCTGGAATTAATGACAAATTTGGCAGGCTCTAATCCCAGCTGTATAGACATGAAGTGCAGGTTCCCAATGAGGAATTAAAGGAGGCTATCTCGCTGATGGTGTTCCCTAAATAAGAGAATGCACAACGGGCTGAACTGGACCAACCCATTACTGTAGAAGAGGTGTGGGAAGCGATCACTTCCCTTGCTACAAGTAAAACCCTGGGTAGTGATGGTCTTCCACCTGAGTTTTATAAAATGTGTAACTCAACAATAGCTCCGGTGTTGCTCAAGGTCTTTGAAGAAGCCTAAAATAAGGGTGCACTCCTGGCAACCATGCGGGAAACCCTGGTGGTCCCGGTACCAATGCCCAGGAAACCCAAAGGCAGGTGGGAATCGTACGGACCTCTGGCAATGCTCAATTACGATATGAAAATCCTCATGACGATATTGGCAGGACGGCTTCGCAGAGTGATTGTGGGTTTGGTGGACAGTGACCAAACAAGTTTTATTCCAGGTCGAGGTACAGCACTAAACCTGTGCTGACTGCAGCACATAATTGCAGAGACCAACAACAGCTATGATCAGTGCGTGGTGGTATCGCTGGATGCAATCAAAGCTTTTGATTTGCTTTATTGGGAATGGCTGTTTATAGCGCTGCAGGGGTTTGGGCTTGGTGAGCAGTTCATTATGTGGTTACAGATCATATACACAGCACCGACTGCCAGAGTCAAATCTGGGAGACAGGTGTCAGAGGCTTGAGACATACAAACGGAAATGCGACAGGGCTGCCCGCTGTCACCCATGTTGTACGTACTGGCACTGGAGCCGCTTGCCGGTGACTTACACCAAGAATTCTTGGAGGTGAGCATTTTGGTTGGGGGTTCTAGGCATTTAATATCACTGTATGCAGACAACATCTAGCTGTACATAGAGGAGCCGCAACACAACCTACCATTTCTTAGGGAAGTTTTAGACAACTTTGATAACCTCTCTGGAATAACAGTTAACAGAGAGAAGTCATGCCTTTTTCAGTTGGCAGAGCTCAGGAGGGTTGGAAGTGAGGATTTGCCACAGATGGGGCTACTGTGGGAGGTGAGTGCCTTCAGACACATAGGTGTACACATTATGTATAAACCCGCAGACATGCATACACACATTACAGCCGAGGTGGTACAGGGGCTGAGAAAGTCAATGTCCTTTTGGTCTAAGCTCCCACTTTCGCTGCTGGGCGCAGTAACCATTGTAGAAATTATTGTACTGCTGAGATTCTTTTACTTCTTTCTCAATGTCCATCACTACATAACTGTTTATTTTTTCGGTTTGCTGGCTGCAATGATGCAGGGTTTCTTGTGGGGTCCATCTTGGCACAGGATCGCCCTGGCAATGCTGTGTTTGACATATAAGGAGGGTGGTGTACAGCTCCTGAACCTGGAGAGTTACTACTTGGCGGCACAGCTAAGTCATGTGTCCAAATATCTCTCGGATGAGGTGACATCTGAGACGCTGCTGCTTGGGGGGGCGGGTGGCCCCAGCTTACTTTAGAGAAGTTATGTGGTTACCACTGAATTGTTTGAATGCTGCACCCGTGTTCGTCAGCCTGGGCAGGACGGTGTGGTACAGGGCACTGACAGCTCTAAGGGTAGATTGCCCTTACTTGCCCGATGTGCTGATACTGGCAGATGTTTGCAGGAACAGGGATGAGCTTGTGGTGGCACTCTGCTGGGAGAGCCACTACCTGGGGCGATATGTACAAAAATTGAAAATTCAAAGAGCAAGACATGGTATGTGAACAGAATGGGCTTCCTTTTGGGCAGTTCCTGAGGTATATGAGAGTGGCGGGAGTGGCTAAGCATAAATGGCCTGGGAGGCCTGGAGTAGCCAGTGGCAACTGCGCTGCTGGTCCTAATGTGCTCTTTGGAGGAAGGATGGTGACCAGTGTCTAGACTATATGGTGTCCTAAATGATAGACCCAATTCTTGGAGCCTCAAGCTAAAAGCAAGCTGGGAAATGGACCTAGGGGTGGAGATAGGGGAGCAGGACTGGGAACGTATTCTTCAGTACCCTAAAGATGTGTCTAGAAATGCACGCTTTAACCTGATCCAAATATATGTGTTACACCACACCTACATGACTCCTAGCAGAATGGCCAAATTCAATGTAGGTAGGCAGTCATCCTGTCCTTGGTGTCGGGCTCTTGGGGCTGATCTGATACACATGTTCTGGCGTTGTACTAAGGTGTAGGGTCTCTGGGCCCGGGTTGAGAATGCATGCAGAAATTAGGGTGTTACAAGATACTCCTGGAAACTGCTGGAGTGCCTGTTAGGTGCATACCCGAGAAATAGCAAGAATAAGCACTTGGTTAAGTTCATGGATCTGGCATGCATCCTTGTTAAGCGTTGCATTTTCATGCCCTGGATATCAGCTGGGGGCCCACAGTACGCACGTGGCATAGGTACTTGGAAAATTGGGCTGAAGCAGAGACAAAAGTGTGGGCCAGAATGACACAGGACTTAGAGGCCACACCAGGGGGAATTTACGGTATGTGGAAACAGCTATTTTGGGACATGTTCCACCACTCAGATGACAAACCACTGTGAATGTAAAGCCACACCAGGGGGCTACTAGTATAGTCAACTTCACAGCTGCTGATGCCCTGGTGATAGCCCCTATGAGCCCAGACGAAGCGGGTACCTATCTGTAAAGAACTAATATGTATGGTTGGAATGTTGTTGTCCAGGATCTGGACCCAACCACTGCAGTGATAACATGTGGACCTAGTTAATATGCGTGGAGAAATATTGACATGTTATTAGACTTGTTTGTTTGGTTTATTATACTGACTGAGTGCACTAAGTATTGTAAGACATACCTTTAAATGATGAATATGATCTACTGTATTAACATTGTTTACAAATGCCAATAAACAGATTTAAAAATAAATAGGCAAATACAACATGACTAATAGGCTTCCATACAATAATGGCCTAAATTGGTGCAGCCAGTATGTATTTATCACAATTGCATGGCATTTGTGGTGGTGACCACATACTCTTTGCCACATGCATGTGGTTATGCTATCCCCAGGTGAACAACAGCTGTCTGCAGTAAATCCCAGTTCTTATACCAATCCTTTTGGGATAAACAAATCAGAAAGAAATACATGTCCAATAATTATATAAATAAATAATTTGAACAAAACAAAATCCGGATCCAGGGAATTGAATGTTGTACCTAGGAGAAGATGAACTATACAGAAGACCCAGCAGGTCACATAGGTCAGGAAGAAGGCTGGCAAAACAAGTCCATGGGCCCGATGGCTAAAACTATGTTAACAAACCCACAAAAAAGTCCATGGGCCCGATGGCTAAAACTATGTTAACAAACCCACAAAAAAGGGACTTCATCTCCCATACTTCCCTTGTGCCCAACAGAGGAACACCTAGACCGGACTAGCAAAATGAGCTTAAAGATTTGGTCTGAGAAAGATAATGGGGAAGACTTGGGAAACCCTGAGATATTTTTTTATCACCCTCCCTCTCCCACAAAGCATCCCTGCCACAGGGCCTTCCCAGGTCTGGCATGTGACCCCTCTGGACAATCTGCAGGAAGTTAATCCAAGATCCCAGAACAAGAGTGAAAGGAAACATTGTTGTAAAGAGGAGGTGAGTTGTGGTGTTAAAGATAATTTGGATGAATGCTGGATCAGAGAGGAAGATTGCTGAGCTAACTGTAAGACCTGGAATGGAGGATCAGATTGTAAGACCCAGCGAAGCGAGGAAGACTGATGGACTGGCTGTAAAGCCTGTTGTGAAAGGCCAGATTGTAATCTCCGGAGAGAGAGGAGAATACTGCTGGGCTGGCTGTAAGAACTTGAGGGGACAAATAGATTTCATGATCCAGAGAGGAGGTAAAGATAAAGGCACTGATCAAGGGGAAGACAGAGCAGGAGGTCAGAGAATGTGAAGATGGAGGATCTGGCCAAAGGGAAGGCAGAGCAGGAAAGGTGCAGTGGCCATGAAAAGAGACAGAAGGGGTAGTGACCCTGATGCTTGATTAGGGCAGTATATCCCTAGGTGCGAACTAGTGAGCAGGGCACTATATCCATGAGTATGGAAGGGTGAGCAGGGCACCATATCCTTGGGGAAAATACAGAGAAAGTGATGAAAAGGAGGTGGTGTATAAAATAAAAGGTCATCTGGGGACTAACCCAGGAAAGAAGAACCTACAGCAGCCTTGTGAAATGTTGGGAAACACTATGAAACCCCAAATTCCTGACACCGTAAATAAAAAAAAAACGTGAACTTAAATATCCTTGTTGCATCATTTGTTACAGCTGTGGCACAAGCTTTATTGGCATTAAGGGCAAAACCAACGTGATAACAGTTTTTACGTAGGGGTCCGTATGACTACATTGGGGCAGCCAGCATGGATATTTTCTTGCAATTGCTTGACTTGTTTTACTAGCATTATGGGCTAATACAACATGGTTAATGTTCTTACATGCAATAGAAGCCAACTTTGATGCAGCCAGAGGTTATTTTCACAGTGATATGGCTTACTTTATTGCCATTATGGGCAAAGCCAGCTTGATGAGTCTCTTATAATTGTGTGCTGGGAGCTGCATTTGTGCAGACAGTATCCATGTGTTCTTACTGTGGCATACGATGTTTTATCGGACTCATGGGCACAGGCATCTTCCTAGGTGTTGTTATGAAAGGCTGCAGTGGTAGGGACTCCATTATGACAGCCACCAAGGACAATTGTGTAGAGTGGCATAGCATGCTTACTGCCATTATTGGCAACAGTTACATATTGAATGTTCTTATGTGGATTACTAGCCAACTTTAGTGCAACCAGCAGGGGTGATTTCTTCCAGTGACATGCATGATTACTGGCATTAAGCGAAAAGCTGACTTGTTGAGTGTTCTTACATGTGCTGGAGAGGAGGGACTAAAATGGGGAAACAAATAAAATCATTAACCTGATCAGACTGAATGGGCATACGACGGGGATTCTTGTGGCAGGTCCTCCATCAGTTGCTGCCCAGTGGACTCCCTCTTTCTGGCCCCAATCCCTTGGACCTTTTCCCACTCCATTGTCGGTAATTAGGGATCTGGGAGTGAAGTTGTCCTCTTCACTCTCAATGGACGCTCACATGTGTGCTGCATGCCAGTATCTTTAGTTGAATATACTTAGGAAAGTTCTACATTTCTTCCCCATACAGTTTCATGCACTGGTTGTGGCCTCTTTTGTAATGGGTCACCATGATTATTGCAACTCCTTCTACCTGGCACAGCCTCTGTATCTTATTAAGAACCTTCAACAACTTCAAAATCTGGCTGCCAGAGTGGCTACTGGTTCCCCTTATGATAGCCATACTACACCAATCTTATGGAACATTCATTGGCTTCCGGTAATAAAACACATTGAGCCTCATTACAAGCATGGCGGTCCGGGAACTACAGTACCGGTAAGCATGCTGGTACCGGAGTTCCCGGACGGCCATACTACAAGCTGTGCTCACGGGTGCCTGTCAGTACGCCAGGTTTTTCCTGACGGACTGACCGGAACAGCACGTCGGATGCACCGGCAGCACTCTGAATGCTCCAGTGCATCCGACTGTCATGACCACTGTGAGGGGGCACACGTTGTGCCACAAGCAGGCTCCCACCAGAACCCTGAGGGCCTTAAAATCACTGCAAAAAGGGCTCCTGGAGCCAGTCCTGGCACCTTTGGCATCAAGCTCATATATAGGAAGGAAGGGCTGTTCAAACTGGGTCCCATTTATGTACATGGGTCTTTAAATCCAACATGGAAGCACCCACAAAGTCTAGTTCTAAGAACCAAGCCATGCGGTCTAGTGTTTTGGGTGTGGCAGGCCTGGAACTACTTTCCCTGGAACTACTTTACCTGGGCTATATAAACCACACCTGACTGCAGAACACACTTCGTGTTATTCTGCAACCCGCATCGTGACGCTCACCGTGCCCAGCTCCTGGTCTTCAGAATCTTCCTGTAATCCTGCAAGAATAAGAACAAGAGTATTCTGTCCTACCTGAGAAAACCAAAACATACAAAATAAGGAACCCCTTCGAGGACAATTACTCCCTAGGGTAGTAATAGGCTCTCTACTTCAAAGAAGGGTTTAGAGAGACAAAATACAAGAGAAAAAGTAGAGAGAATATAATCAACTGCACCAATCTATTATCACAAAAAATAAATTTTATTAATAATCATTATAAATACACATTCTTAAAAATACTTCTAAAAACTAGCAGCAAATAAAGTGCAAGTGACGCAGAGCGAAATGCTCACAATTGAATGCCTAACACCAGTGATTAGATTTATTGGTTTGTGTATTTGGGTCTTTATCGACCACAAATTTCCCTTTCTTGTATGGGCACACCAAGGTATTAACAAGATTTGTGTTCTAGTCTAGGGAAAGACTAGTTATAAACTGTTACAATTCAATTGTGAGCATTTCGCTCTGCGTCACTTGCACTTTATTTGCTACTAGTTTTTAGAAGTATTTTTAAGAATGTGTTTTTATAATGATTATTAATAACATTTATTTTTTGTGATAATAGATTGGTACAGTTGACTACCTGAGAAAACACCATCCAGCACTCAGCATCTCAATTGGGCTGCAATCTGTTGAAACCGAGAGAAGAAGAAACATCACTCACCTGTGAATACTAGCTTAAGGACTTTCGGCGAACCGCTACCATAGCTGCTGTTCGAACATTGCGACCTGCAATAACGAGACAGGGAAAAACAATATTAGAATGTGCGCTTCCAAAACATCGAATTCCATCAGTCTTACCTGAATTCCATCGGGCTACGTCACGCTTCCATCCGGAGCACCACAGCAACAACTGCAAAAATAAATGAGACATATTCAGGTTCACTTTCAATATTAAACAACTGCACAGCGCTGTACTTACCTTAAAAGATTCTGGGGGCCTGTTTTTCATCACGCTCTCATCCACTTGCAGCAACACAGTGGCCTGTGAGAAGAAGAAGAAAACACAGGTTAGCTTTAAAAGACAATAAAGGCGCTGCGCTTCACACTTTCTCTTAGCTAGAAAACGTGCCTCTCCATCCGGCACACCAGCATCAAGACATTCGCACCTGAAAAGAAGGAAATAAAGACATTAACAAATTCCCACCATAAACAGACAAAGACTTACAATTAACAAACCTACCTGCCTACCAGCAGATTCAGGGTCACAGCAGCCCTGGGCCCAAGGAAGGCCTACTGCACCAGTGAAGCAACTCGGCCAGCTCGCCAACAAACGACAATCGCCCCTGCACAAGAAACGCAGGACGGATAGCTCATGCTACAAATAACTAAGGTGAGAAAAGAGCCCAGTGGGAAGGGAATCGGTCAGAGGGAGGTAGGAGATTCACCCATTAGTGACAGTTATCACAAATCCTCCCTTCTGTAATTGCAGATTCATTATTCAGCACTGGGCAACTACGAATCTAGGGTTTCAGATCTCAGAGCCTTCCAGACACCCCGGGGATATCAGGTGAGCGTAACAGAAAACAAAGCCTTTAAACCTTATCCACCTGGGCGTCATGGAGACATCTGAAACTGATCAGTTAGCCCAGCTTTTGGGAAAATTACGCGCCGAGGTAAATGCAGCCCGGCAGGAAACCAATGCCATTAGACGAGAGTTAATAGTCAGACAAGACCGTACTGATGAACTAAGCAAACAGTTACTACAAACACAGGCGGGGCAGGCTCCATTGCCCAGATTTGCCCCATCTGTCGCTACACCATCATCAGTCAATCCAGTACAGATAACGTTGCCGGGAGCAGTACCCCTGGCACCACCAGAACGGTTTGATGGAGACCCCAAAAGGTACGCAACATTCATGAACCAGTGCTGCCTCCATTTTCTTTGTAGGCCTGGGCTTTCCCAAACTACCAGGCGAGGGTGCACTTTGTGTTATCATATTTGAGTGGAAGTGCCGCAGACTGGTCGGTACCTTTAGTGAGCCAGGATGACCCATTACTGCAGAACCTCAGGGATTTTCAACAGGAAATGGAAAAGTTATTTGCTCGACACTTGCATGGACAAGCACTTCATAACAAACTCCTGCCCCTCCGCCAAGGGAATCAAGATTTGGTGACTTATATTGCCACCTTTAATAGACTGGTTGTAGAAGCGGGGTGGCCAGAAGATAAAAGAACGACGCTGTTTCATCGGGGCTGACAAGGAGACCTGAAGGATGTCATTGCTCAAGTGGTAGACCCCCCTAAAGACTGTGCAGAGTTTATCAACCTGGTAGTTCAGTTGGACCACAGATTACAGGATCGAAGAACAGACCAAAGTAGACTCGAAAATCGTGCCATGTACGTACGTTCAAAAGATAATGTTCAACATCCATTAGAAAATACCACAGATGTCACAACCCCCAAACCAACAACACTTGCTTCCACCAATGCTAGGTCTCTTACACACACAGTTGCACCAAGGCGCCCCGATAGGGTTCACCACGTCTTGAGACCTCAAAACTGTTCCATCAAGAAAGTGAAGAACGAGCCCAGTTGGACCCAGGCATGGGGCTTATGGCACCAACTACAAGAATGGCCATCCAACATGGAGGGAAAACAAGCCCGAAAGTCATAGGAAGTTGCTATCTAGTCTCTGGGTGTGGCTAGGGGTGGCTGCTATATAAGCCACACCCAAACTTCACTTCACGTTTCACGTTGAACTGCCAGCAGGCAGCAACACGCTCGCCGTGATCTGCTCAAGAGAACCAGCCAGCCTTCATCTAAGAAGAGCCTCCTGCGCTCTCCCGAGGAACTTATCTCGAGTTGCCATCATCGGTCCACGGCCCCTCCGCAACTAATCCTTGTCAGCGCAGGCTTTTGAACAGCTGATCGGGTCCGCGGCCCCGCAGAGACACACCCACTCCAGAACCAGCTCTCCGCTTCAGTCAAGCGGTACGCGGCCCGCTCGACACGCCCCCATCTGCTCCGGCTATCTCAACAGCTGATCGGGCCCGCGGCCCCTCCTCATTACTTCGCTTCAGGCCCGGCTCTTCCATCAGCAGTCTCATTCATCGGGTGGCACGGCCCGTCCGCAGGTACTCAGCTACGTCAGAATTCCTCCCACACTTTTCGTGCACAACAGAACCCTGCAGGAAAGGTGAAAGCGAACTTTGCATGCATAACAGCCCAAGGCAAATGGGCATAAGAGACCGTACGGAGGAGTTGGCATGACAGATGTTGCAAAACCAGGCAGGGCATGCGTCGCTACCAGGCAGCCAGCCCTCAGTGGCCTCATCAACAACCCCAGAACAGGTAATGCTACCAGGATCGGTCCCTCTTGCCCCACCAGAACGGTTTTTAGGGGATCCTAATAAGTTCGCTGTTTTTATGAACCAGTGCCGTTTACATTTCTTGTGCAGACCAGGGGTGTTCCCCAATGAACAGTCACGAGTAGCCTTCGTTTTGTCATATCTGGGAGGGAGCGCTGCAGACTGGTCCATCCCCTGGGTGAATCGTGATGACCCTCTGTTACGTAATTCTGCTGGTTTTCAACGGGAGCTGGAGAAGTTGTTTGCCCGACACACTAGGGGTCAGACTCTGGATAATGAGCTCTTGTCTCTGCGACAGGGGAGTCAGGATCTACTAACTTACATAGCCACATTTAACAGACTGGTGGCTGAGACCAACTGGCCTGAAGAAAAAAGAACAACCCTTTTCCATCGAGGGCTACGGGGAGAATTAAAGGACGTTCTTGCCCAAGTCGTAAATCCTCCTGATGACATTGCAGAATTTATTGATCTAGTGGTGCAGCTTGATCACAGACTACAAGATCAGAAGACGGACCGAGCACGATCGGAAGGAAGAACCATATTTGTACAGTCTTGGGAACCCCAACCTCGTCAACCAGAGAATCAACATGAGCCCATGCAACTCGGTGGTGTCTGGGCTCCTTTAACTAAGGCAGAACGGGAGAAAAGACGTCAGCAACAGCTCTGTTTGTATTGTGGCAAGGTGGGACATTTCCTGCGAGACTGCTAGGTGAAGCCCCCGAGGCGAACACTAGGAGCAATAGACACGGAAGACACTAAACCTGACTCAGAAACTCCAACGCCCGGCAAACGTAGAGGTCCTTTTGTCGAGCAAGGAGAAGGATCTACAGACCTCTCATCCCGTCATTCCAGTGATCGTAATTAGTTCACAGCAGCCCTCGAGGCATATATAGACAGTGGGGCAGTAGGCAACTACATTGATCAAGGCATAGCAGGCCAAATCGGTCTCCACACTCATCCAAAAGTCACGAAGGAAAACGTAACGGCGGTAGATGGTACCCAGCTTTCTTCTGGTCCCGTAACCCACCATACGGAGGTCGTTACACTCCTCTGTCAGGGTGGGCACAGGGAAGATATTGGGCCTCATTACACGGAAGGCGGTAAGAGTTAACGGTCACCGTTAATGGTAACGGTGACAGTTAACCCTTACCGCCTTACTACGAGGTCCCTTTGTGGGTAGGTACTTTAACGCCTGCTGTTTAGCAGGTGTTAAAAACCAACCCGCAAAGGGACCAGGGTGCTAATTACAGTACAGCAATTTGCGGCACCGTAATTAGCACCGTCCCCATTCCCATAGAGCCCTATGGAGCAAAAATGGGAATGGGGAAGGGCAATGGGGGAAGGGGGAATTACCGCTCCGCCAACCTTGGAATAGGGCAGTAATTCCCCTTTCCACCAAGGCGGTGCCGGTATTTTACCGGCATGGACCAAGGTGCTAATAGCACCTTGGTCCTCCGCCTACCGTGTAATGAGGACCATTGTCTTTGACCTGATTAGCGCTCCCCAGTTTCGTTTGATTCTGGGGATTCCATGGGTTGGAGGCCCATAACCCGCTTATCAATTGGCGAGCGAGGGTGTTAACCTTCTCCAAGGAGTGTTCTAGTTCCTGTTATCTTGACTTGGAAGCCCAGGAGGGACCGAAACGGAATGTCCCGAGAAGAAAGGAAGTACTCAGTCTTTTAGGCGCCTTGCCGTCACCATACGACGACTACCAGGACGTTTTCCTGAAGTAGCAGGCGAACATGCTACCGCCGCACCGGACATATGACTGTCAGATAGACCTTATCCATGAAGCCCAGGTTCCGTGTAGTTGTGTTTATGCCTTGACGGAACAGGAAAACATCCACCTGAAGTCATATCTAGAACAGTATTGAGCAAACGGCTTTATCCGACCCTCTAAGTCTCCGGCAGCCTCGCCACTTTTCTTCGTCCCGAAGAAAGAGGGGGACCTTAGGGCCTGTATTGATTACCGCCTACTGAACCAGATTACAATCAAAAATCGGTACCCCTTACCAATCATTCCGGAGCTGTTGGACGTGGTGAGAGGCGCATAAATTTACACCAAGTTGGACCTACGAGGGGCGTACCACCTGGTACGGGTCAAAAGTGGGGACGGATGGAAGACTGCATTCCAGACCAAATATGGTCTCTATGAGTACCAGGTGATGCCTTTCGGGCTATGCAATGCCCTGGCAGCCTTTCAGAACTTTATGAACGACGTACTGAGGGGCCTACTGGATGTTTGCGCTGTGGTCTACATCGACGACATCCTGGTGTATTCAACCACAGAACAGGAACACGTCAACAGACAGACTTAGGAACCACCAACTCTACGCAAAGCTGGAAAAGTGTTCTTTTCATGAGTCTGAAGTGGAGTTTTTAGGATTTATCCTAACCCCTTAGGGAATCAGAATGGACAACAGGAAGGTTGAAGCAATCCTGAACTGGCTTTCTCCCACCTCCATCAAAGGGATTCAGAGTTTCCAAGGCTTCGCAAACTTTTATCGTCGTTTCATACCAGGTTTTTCTCACATCGTCCATCCGATCACCTCCCTACTACGACAAAACAAGCGCTTTGATTGGCCCATAGAAGCTGAAAAAGCGTTCCAGGCCTTCAAGTCAAGATTCACTTCAGCACCGATCTTACGCCATCCAAGACAAGACCTTCCTTTTGTTGTCGAAACTGATGCCACCAGTACTGCTATGGGTGCAGTCCTTTCACAAAGAGACCCCGACACCGGTCAATTACATCCGGAAGCATTTTGGTCAAGAAAGTTTTCTCCAGCTGAAATAAATTATGCAATCACTGATAAAGAACTTCTAGCAATCAAGGCTGCCTTCAAAGAATGGAGGCATTATCTCTTAGGAGCTCGGTACAAGGTTACTGTAATCACCGATCATCGTAATCTGGAATACCTGAAGACAGCAAAGGCACAATCATCTCGCCAGCTCCGATGGCCGTTATATTTTGCGGAATACGATTACGTAATCACGTAATGTCCAGGGGTAAGCAACGGGAAAGCAGACGCACTGTCGCGGTTAGGCGAGGAAGACAAAACATACGAAAAAATTGAACCAATCGCCATAATTCCTGAGGGCAAGATACTGAGAGTGACTACATTCGAATCGCTGGAAGATCTGAAGGCCGATGTCCTATGCCACGTGAGTGAAGAAGAACTCCAGATATGGACCACTATGAGCAACCAACACATGTTGTGTAATGGGTTACCATGTTTCCAAAAACCTATATATCTCACGACGGAAGCTCAATGAGAAAGGGTCATGTCCACATACCACGACACATTGCTGGAAGGACACCCTGGGATGCCAAAACAATGGCTAAAATACAAAGAACTTATTGGTGGCCCACATGGCGGAAGGACGTCATTCACTTTGTGCTTTCATGCGGCGTCTCCGCACAGAACAAATCCCAAAAACAGAAATCAGCAGGCCTCTTACACCCATTACCTATTCCACCGACGGCATGGCATACCTTGTCATTGGACTTCATTACTGACCTTCCTCCCTGCAATGGCTATAATACCATACTAGTAGTTGTGGATCTGTTCTCAAAAATTGCCCATTTTATACCTTTAAAGGGTCTGCCCAAAGCACTCACTACGGCAAAGGTGTTTCTGGAACATATAGTTAGAGTACATGGGTTCCCAACCATTGTTATCTTGGACCGCGGCAGCCAGTTCATCTCCAAATTTTGGTGAAAATGTTGCACGTTGGCCTAGGTGGAAGTTCGCCTATCGACTAGTCACCACCCTCGAACCGACAGCCAAACGGAACGTAGTAACCAGACGCTCGAGCAATACCTCAGGTGTCTACTCCACCAATCAGAAAGTAACATGAAAGACGTCCTATGGAGTGCGGAATATGCCTAAAACAACTCACACCATTCCACTACAGGACAAAGTCCTTTTTTTTTTAACGTCTTTTATGGAAGACATCCACGTACTTCAATGTTAGATCAAACCCAAGGAATTGGAGATGCCAATTGTTAAAACCTGCACTCAACCATCAAACAAGCCTTTGAGAAAGCTACAGACATGATGACACAAGCCAAAGACAGACAAAAGAAATGTGCAGATCAACATCGAAGGGCAGCCCCAGAATAAAAGTTGGAGATGCCGTGTGGCTAGCTTAAAGAAATATCCCACTGAAAGGACCTTGAATGTTTCGCCCCAGATATATAGGCCCATATGTCATTGAATCAATCATTAATCCAGTGGCAGTTAGACTAACCCTACCGGCAGGCATGCAAATCCATCCAGTATTTCATGTTTCCCTCCTAAAACCAGTTCGGGCAGTTAAACGAATACAAACACCTCCGGCCCCTGTGATCATAGATGGGGAACTGGAATACGAAGTCAAAGGCATACTAGATTCTAAGATTGTTAAGTCTAGGCTGTACTATTTAATTGAGTGGAAGGGTTACGGACCGCAAGACACCTCCTGGGAACCCAGTGAGCACGTACATGCTCCTCGATTAGTTGCGAAGTTCCACCGTACACATCCAGAGAAACCTGGACCTGGGGGTGTCACTCAGAGGGGGGCCTTGAGGTGGAGAACTGTCACAACCCACAAACCAACAACACTTGCTTCCACCAATGCTAGGTCTCTTACACACACAGTTGCACCAAGGTGAGGTGCCCCCATAGTGTTCACCACGTCTTGAGACCTCAAAACTGTTCCATCAAGAAAGTGAAGAACGAGCCCAGTTGGACCCAGGCATGGGGCTTATGGCACCAACTACAAGAATGCCATCCAACATGGTGGGAAAACAAGCCCGAAAGTCATAGGAAGTTGCTATCTAGTCTCTGGGTGTGGCTAGGGGTGGCTGGTATATAAGCCACACCCAAACTTCACTTCACGCTTCATGTTGAACTGCCAGCATACAGCAGCACGCTCGCCGTGATATGCTCAAAAGAAGCAGCCAGCCTTCATCTAAGAAGAGCCTCCTGCGCTCTCCTGAGGAACTTATCTCCAGTTGCCATCATCGGGTCCGCGGCCCTTCCGCAACTAATCCTTGTCAGCGCAGGCTTTTGAACAGCTGATCGGGTCCGCGGCCCCGCAGAGACACGCCCGCTCCAGCACCAGCTCTCCGCTTCAGTCGAGCGGTACGCGGCCCGCTCGACATGCCCCCATCTGCTCTGGCTATCTCAACAGCTGATCGGGCCCGCGGCCCCTCCTCGTTACTTCGCCTCAGGCCCGGCTCTTCCATCAGCAGTCTCGTTCATCGGGTGGCACGGCCCGTCCGCAGGTACTCAGCTACGTCGGAATTCCTCCCACACTTTTCATGCCCGACAGAACCCTGCAAGAAAGGTGAAAGCAAACTTTCAATGCATAATAGCCCAAGGCAAACGGGCATAAGATAAAAATGCACCAGCAAAAGACAGTCTGGACAAAGCAGCAAGTGAGCAAACCACAGAGTAGCAGTGAAAAAGCACTACAGAACTCACTACAGAACTCACAGCCACAGTGGGTCTGGGCAGGATTACAAACCAGTGAAGTAACTGGTGGACTGATTACACGCCAGAGAAGCAACTGGCGGACTGAACCCTTGATTGCACGCCAGTGAAGTATCTGGTGCACTGAACATTGTGCCCCTGCTATGGATACAAGCAGGATGGAGAGCTAATCTTCTTATCTTACAAGGTGAGCACTCATACATATAAAAGGAGAAAGGGGTCACAGTCAGGGGAAAGCAGGGTGGGTTCCAGCTAACACAAGGCTCTTACCCATCTTTCTCTGTCTTCTTGGTTTTCCATAGATACAGTCGCCAGAGAACAAGACAGTAGTGCCAAGCTGAGGTTCCTGACACTCCTGCAGAACCCAGGTGAGCGTGACAACAGAACCCATGCAGATTTGAGGAGTATGACCCCCTTTAACCAAGGGTGAAAGAGACAAGAGGAGACAGCTACAGTTATGCCTATACTGCAGTAAAGCGGGTCACTACCTCAAAGAATGCCCAGTGAAACCTCCAAGGAAGGTGGTAGGCACTACAGAGAAAGAAGATGATGGAAAGGAATCGGAAAACTACTGGGCCCGGCAAGCGTAGAGGTCTGCTTGTTGAACAAAAAGGATGAGTCACTGACCTCACATTTCGCCCTAGCAGTAACCTTGATCAATGACCGACCGTCACGGATGCATGCCATAGAGTCATATATAGACAGCGGAGAAGTTGGTAATTACATAGATCGAGATCTGGCAACAGAAATGGGACTTCCCTTCTGCACAAAACCAACAACTGAAAGGTAACTACTGTTGACGGTACAGAAATTGCTTCGAGACCAGTAACCCAATGCACAACAGAATTAACCCTCTGTGTCAGGATGGACATCAAGAAGCAATCACGTTTGACCTCATCAAAGCTCCTCAGTTCTGGTTGATCTTAGGGATGCCATGGTAACTCACAATCCCCACATAGACTGGCGTGCAAAGAGACTGACCTTTTCCGACAAATGCGCCCACGCTTGCTACCCGAAATCTATACCACAGCCAAATCTGAAATCTGTTCAAGGAATAGCATCGGGATCACAGAACCAATGGACACCTTACCAAACGAATATCAGGATTATCAAGATGTTTTTCAGAAGGAACAGGCTAACCCATTTCTGCCACATAGGCCCTATGACTGTCAGATCGACCTGATACCTGGCGCACAGGTTCCTTGTGGCCGAATTTATGCACTTACGGAAAGCAAAAATCTCCACTTGAAGTCCTATCTGGATCAATACCTGGCTAATGGGTTTATCCACCCGTCAAAGTCACTGGCAGCCTGTCCCTTATTCTTCGTAACCAAGAAGGAAGGAGATTTGAGGACTTGCATCGAATACCGAGCACTTAATCAAATCACAGTAAAAAACAGCTACCCTTTGCCCCTTATCCCGGAAGTGTTGGACCAAGTCAAGGATGCCCGAATCTACACCAAACTAGACCTCGGAGGAGCATACCACCTTGTACGTGTTAAGTAAGGGGATGAATGGAAAACCGCGTTTCGCAGCAAGTATGGCCTGTACGAATATCACGTAATGCCTTTCGGGCTGTGCAACGCTCCCTCAGCGTTCCAATAATTCATGAATGATGTATTATGGGAATTAATCGATGTCTGTGCCCTGGTTTATATTGACGACATCCTGGTGTATTCCCCCTCTGAAAGAGATCATGTGCAACATGTTCGCTCAGTCCTTGCAAAACTTTGCCAGCACAAACTGTAAGCTAAACTCGAGAAATGCTCCTTCCATGTCACCGAAGTTGAGTTCCTCGGTTTTGTTCTCTCACCAAAGGGAGTCAAGATGGATTTTCACAAAGTAGATGCCATCCTTAATTGGCCGTCACCTTCTTCACTTAAAGGAACCCAAAGCATGCTCGGCTTTGCAAATTTTTATCCCAGATTTATTCCAGATTTCTCACGGATAGTCCACCCGATCACATCGTTACTGAGAAAAAACAACAAAAAATTCCAATGGACTGAAGAGGCGGAACAGGCCTTTCAAGAACTCTAGAAAAGATTCACCTCTGCGCCATTTTTACGACATCCTCATCCTGATCTCTCCTATGTAGTGGAAACTGATGCTTCCAGCATAGCTATGGGAGCAGTTCTCTCTCAAAGAGATCCAGAGAAAGGCCAATTACTCCCCGTGGCCTTTTCGAAACGTAAATTCTCACCACCAGAACTTAACTATGCAATTACAAAAAAAGAATTGTTGGCAATAAAATCAGCCTTCAAAGCCTGGCAGCAGTATCTATTGGGTGCCAGACATACCATCAGAGTTATCACAGATCACCGAAACCTTCAATACCTAAAGTCAGCAAAAGCCCAATCATCACGACAGTTGTGGTGGGCTGTATTCTTCACAGAATATGATTACCTAATAACATACCAACAGGGAGTTCGGAATGGGAAGGCCGATGCCTTGTCTCATATGGGTGTTGAAGAGAAAACAAACAGTACACTGTACCCTGTTGCCATCATCCCAAGTGATAAACTACTGGGACTCACCACCACATTGACACTAAGTGAACTTCAAGATAAGATTCGAACCTTAATGAACCCCGAGATCTTGCAGAAATGGAATTCTCAAAATGAACATCACACAGTTCTGGATGGATTACCTTACTTCAGGGAACGACTATATCTACCAAGTAAAGATCTGCAAGAATTGGTCATGTCTGGTTATCATGATTCCCTGATCGAAGGCCATCCTGGAATTGCTAAGACTCTAGCCAAGGTTAAACAGAATTATTAGTGGCCTACCTGGCAGAAGGACATTGCTCAATTTGTTCTATCCTGTGGGATATGTGCACAGAATAAATCACAAAAACAGAAACCAGCTGGCCTCCTACAACCACTGGATATTCCACTGGCTCCCTGGCATACTCTTTCTCTTGATTTTATCACGGACTTACCTCCCTGTCAAGGTTTTAATACCATTCTGGTGGTTGTATACCTGTTCTCTAAAATGGCACATTTCATTCCAGTCAAAGGACTTCCTAACGCTACCGGTCTGGCAAAAGCATTTCTTGAACAGATTACAAAACTGCATGGTTTCCCTCAGTCCTAATCTCAGATCGTATAAACCAATTTGTATCCAACTTCTGGAGGAAATGTTGTACCATGGCACAAATCGATGTTCCATTATCCACTAGCCATCTCCCCCAAACGGATGGACAAACAGAAAGAACAAACCAGACATTAGAACAGTATCTACGTTGCATGCTGCATCAAGTGGAAGAGAATTGGAAAGACTTGGTATGGATAGCGGAATACGCATAATATATCTCTATACACACCAGCACGGGACATAGCCTGTTCTACACAATATACGGAAGACATCCACGTACCTCTGAACTAGACTCCTCCACGACCTTGGAAATACCAGCGGTAAAGACTCTACACACAAACATAACCCAAGCCTTCAAAAGGGCAAATGAACATTTACTGCAAGCCAAAGACAGACAAAAAAAATTCTCTGACCGGCATTGAAAGAAAGCTCCCAATTACCAAGTTGGAGACAAAGGCTGGTTGGCATCAAAATATGTGCCCATAAAAGGTACCGGACCTTTCGTCCAAGATATCTAGGACCCTACACCATTGTATCGGTGATAAATCAAGTGGCTGTCAAGTTAGCCTTACCACCAAGCATGCAAATTCATCCGGTGTTCCATGTGTCACTTGTAAAACCTGTACAACCAGGAACCCGAGTCTTAAGAACACCAAAACCTGTGCTAGTTGGAGAGCCTGAATTTGAAGTTAAAAACATCCTGGATTCAAAACGTACCAGATCTAAGCTATACTATTTAGTGGACTGGAAAGGGTACGGGCCTCAAGACAGAACTTGGGAACCAAGTGAACATATTCACGCACCACGTCTGATTAAGAGGTTTCACCTGGATAACCCCACCAAACCCGGACTGGACAGGAAGGATCCCATGAGAGGGGCCTTGGGGTGGAGTTCTGTCATGACCACTGTGAGGGGGCACAAGTTGTGCCACAAGCAGGCTCCCACCAGAACCCTGAGGGCCTTAAAGCCACTGCAAAAGGGCTCCTGGAGCAAGTCCTGGCACCTTTGGAACCAGGCTAATATGTAGGAAGGAAGGGCTGTTCAAACTAGGTCCCATTTGGGCATTTAAATCCAACATGGAAGCACCCACACAGTCTAGTTCTAAGAACCAAGCCAATGCGGTCTAGTGTTTTGGGTGTGGCAGGCCTGGAACTACTTTCCCTGGTACTACTTTACCTGGGCTATATAAACCACAACCTAACTGCAGAACACGCTTCGTGTTATTGTGAAACCCGCAGCGTGACGCTCACCGTGCCCAGCTCCTGTTCTTCAGCATCTTCCTGTAATCCTGCAAGAATAAGAACAAGATTATTCTGTTTTACCTGAGAAAACACCATCCAGCACTCAGCATCTCAACTGGGCTGCAATCTGTGGAAACCGAGAGAAGAAGAAACATCACTCACCTGTGAGTACTAGCTTAAGGACTTCCGGCAAACCTCTACCACAGCTGCTGTTCGAACATTGCGATCTGCAATAACGAGACAGGGAAAAACAATATTAGAAAGTGCGCTTCCAAAACATCGAATTCCATCAGTCTTACCTGAATTCCATTGCACTACGCCACGCTTCCATCCGGAGCACCAAAGCAACATCTGGACATCTCGAAAAGAGACATATTCAGGTTCGCTTTCAATATTAAACAACCGCACAGCGCTGTACTTACCTTAATGGATTTCCGGGGCCTGTTTTTCATCGCGCTCTCAGCCACTCGCAGCACCACAGCGCCTGTGAGGAGAAGAAGAAGAAAACACAGGTTAGCTTTAAAAGACAATAAAGGCGCTGCGCTTCGCACTTTCTCTTACTTAGAAAATGTGCCTCTCCATCCGGCACGCCAGCATCAAGACCTTTGCACCTGAAAAGAAGGAGGTAAAGACATTAACGAATTCCCACTTTAAACAGAACAAAGACTTACAATTAACAAACCTACCTGCCTACCAGCAGATTCGGGGTCACAGCAGGCCTGGGCCCAAGGAAGGCGTACTGCACCAGTGAAGCAACTCGGGCAGCTTGCCAACAAATGTTAAGCGCCCCTGCACAAGAAACGCAGGATGGATAGCTCACCCTACAAATAACTAAGGTGAGAAAATACCCTAGTGGGAAGGGAATCAGTCAGAGGGAGGTGGGAGATTCACCCATTAGAGACAGTTATCACAAATACTCCCTTCTGTGATTGCAGATTCATAATTCAGCACTGGGCAACTACGCATCGAGGGTTCCAGATCTCAGAGCCTTACAGACGCCCCCGGGGATATCAGGTGAGCGTAACACTGACATCCCCATTCCCATTCAGCTCTATGGGCCCGAATGGGGATGGGGAGTCCCTTGTTTCCGGCACCCGCAAATGGGCAATTACCGGGTCCGCCGAACTCGGCATGACGCGGTTCTTGCCCATTCACGTTTGCTGGAAAAAATGCAACTCCAGCGGCATCCGTGCCGGTTTTACTGGCACGGCTACTGCCAGAGTTGTAATGAGGCCCATTGACTTCAAATCACTCTGCGTTGTCCATCGTGCTGTGTATGGTCAGGGAGCAGAATATCTCCAGGCTAAGTTTCAGCTCTTTGTTCTGACTCAGGCTCTTCGTTTGCAGGATGGCTGCCTCCTCGTGATTCCACGTTACTGGTTGGTTAGAAGTGGCAGCTGTGCCTTTTCTGTGGCTGCCACTAAATTGTGGAGTGCCCATCCACAGGGCTCTGATGTTCAGACGCTCCCGTTTTAGGTTCTTGGTGGAATGCGTAGTCCCTGTTGGTTTACTAGCACCAAGATGTCTCCAGCAAGTGCGCACTTAAGATATTTGTTAACATAACATACAACACATAACACTTTTGAAAAGATGCAAGGGATGTTTCACAGAGATTGTGGGCAAAACAGGCATGATGAATGTTCTTAAATGGAATACCGGCCTGCATGTTTGCATCCTGGCAGCAGTGCCATGATCTTCCATTGGCACAGAAATAAAAAGTTTTACTGGCTTTGTGGGCAAAGCCAAAATAATATGTGTTATTTTTTGTACCTGTTTGAGCTACATTGGTGCAGTTAGTATGATATGTTTTCATACAGCCGCATGGATGGGTTAATGGCCTAATGGGCAAAGCCAGCTTAATGAGTGATCCTATGTGGATGTGCAGGGGAAGGGGATACATTGTGGCAGCCAGTGAGGACATTTTTGTAGAGTGGCACAGCATGGTTACTGGCATTATGGGCAAAACCAACATAATGAAAGTTCTTACAAGGATTACTGGCCTACTTTAGTGCAGCCAGTAGTTTTTTTTTGTTTTTTTTTTCCAAAAGTGACATGGAATGGTTACTGGCATTATGCGCAAAGCCAACATGCTGAGTGTCATTACGTGAGGTGGAGTGGATATATTATATTGGGACATCCCCTAAAGACAATTTTGTACATTAGCATTGAACCTTTTACCAACCATATGGTCAACACAAACTAGATGAATGTTCTTGCATGGTATACTGGCCTACATGCAGCTTGCCAGTATATAACTATATAGGTTTACTTGCAGGGGCATTGGCATAGCATGTTTTACTGACTTAGCAGGCAAAGCCACCATAAAGAATATTCATATCTATAATATTGGCCTACATTGTTGCAATGGCATGGAATGTTTTACCGGCATTGTGTGCATGCAAAGCCAACTTAATGAGTGATTTTATGTGGACGTGCAGGGTAAGGGGCTACATTGTTGCAGCCAGTGAGGAAATGTTTGTAGAGTGGCACAGCATGCTTACTGGCATTATGGGCAAAACCAACATAATGAATGTTCTTACATGGATTACTGGCCTACTTTAGTGCAGCCAGTAGTTGTTTTTTTTCTCCCAACAGTGACATGGTATGGTTACTGGCAGTATGTGCAAAGCCAACTTGCTGAGTGTCATTACGTGAGGTGGCGTGGATAGATTATATTGGGACATCCACTATAGACAATTTTGTACATTAGCATTGAACCTTTTACCGACCATATGGTCAACACAAATTAGATGAATGTTCATTCATGGTATACTGGCCTATGTTGTTGCAGCCTGCCAGTATATAGGTTTACTTGCAGGGGCATTGGCATAGCATCTTTTACTAACTTAGCAGGCAAAGCCACCATAAATAATATTCATATCTATAATATTGGCCTACATTGTTGCAATGGCATGGAATGCTTTACCGGCATTGTGTGCATGCAATGCCAACTTGATGAGTGTTCCTGGGTGAGTGTGTGGGTACTGACATTGGTAGTTGATGTGCATGTTTTCTTCGAGTGATATTACATTTTCCCCACCTTTATTGTCAACATAAGTGTTCCTAATTGGGGATACTGGCATATATTGGACAAAAGCTAGCATCAACATGTTTTACATGGGGATACTGGCATTTTTCTGGGCAAACCCATCATGGAAATTTCCTGTAAACTGTTGACGATCGGACATCTATTCAATATTTTTATGTTTCACCCTATAAAACCAATCGTAAAATGTATGTTATTTATGAAATTGTTCACGGAAAGTGTTCTGTAAAATGCAATATTTTCATCCATTATTTAAAAAAAATGTGTCTGGGGGAGAATCCCCGAATCTTCCTTTGAAGGTTGGGGTGCCATCACTAAGCTCAATCGCTCGCAAAAATTCATGGGAAATGTGTATGCCCCTCCAATTAAAAAATCACCAGCCATCACTGCCTATTTGTGATTCTAAAGGAGACTCCCGAGTGCCACACAGTTTTGTCTTCTAGGAGATAAACTGCATATAGTGGCACAGAAGTAGATTTAGAAGTCCTAGCCAGTGCCGTTTCCTAGAAGTGAGTTGGGAGTGTGTACGAATTTGTCATAATGAGTCATTTTTTTAGGAGTGGCATTGCTCCCCAGTCACTCCTGCAACAATGCGTCATTCAGGGCGGTCAGTCTGTTTCTTACTCTGAACCCGTGTACATTCTGATTGGCCAGTGCGTGCCGTCACTAGTAATAAGGCAGGCATAGAGTAGCTGCAAAGGTTAGATGCAGGATTTCATTTCAGAAGCTTGGTGCTAATTTTACAGTTCTGGTTCTTGTAATGATGAAGAAACACAATATTCTCTGTCACATAACCTTAGGGTGAAAAACATAGACACATGGCTTTAAAGGGTAAGGCTAATTAGGGCAATCAGAATACTCCATGTCAGCAGAAACGTGTTTCCAGTCCGGGTCTTAAGGAATTATAGGAGCTGTAGTTTGTTGCACGTAAATGAATCCAATTAAGCGAATATGCAAGTGAAAGGGAACTGTACGACCAGAAAGGAATCAGCCTGATGGCAGGCAGCGTTTTGTCTGAATTGTTTAAATGAGGAAAGATGCGATGTTTTTTTTTCCACAGCACCTTCCCACCTACCACCTGCCCAGCCCAAAACACACCCTCCTGCAATCTGCACTCTAACATTGTCATGCAATAGCATATTAATAATAATAATAATAATAATAGCAATAATAATAATAACAATAATAATAGCAATAATAATAATAATAATAATAATAATAATAATAATAATAACAATATTAACAATAATAATAACAGCTATTATTATTGGTATTATGTGCCTTATTATGTTTATTAATACCATTAAAATAATAGGTATTATTATTACCATTGTTATCATTATGTTTAATATTATCGTGTTATTTCTAAGCAGTCTTACTGACACTTAATCGCTTTACTGCAAATATCAACAACTTCTGGTGTAATAAACACTTACTTTGGTTTCAAACAATGAAAAATATATGCAGATCCTGTAAATTCCGTATTCATTGGTATGGCTCATGTCTCTTGTCGTAGATTGGATGGCCGTTCAGCAGATACTGCAGTCACTGTTTGTACTTTTAAAGAAGTGTGCCTTCTGCCATTATATATGTGTAATATGTATGTCCTTGCATCTGTTCCTTGCATTGCAAACCTCTTAAAACAATCATTAGCAAAGGCAAGTTATGGCTCGTGTATAGGTTTTAGATAGACATTTAACAGGGACTGACATCCGTTGCCCAGGTACTCAGACCATTTTTCAGCTGTTGCCATATTATAGCTGGCTACTACCATTATGGCAGTACCTGGCAAAAGCCTATATAGTGCCTACACAAAAGCCCAAACTGTTTGCTATGCGAATGCTCTCCCTGATTGGTTAGGGACAAATAAACACAGTTGAAGGGGGTGATTGGCTACAGACAATTCAACAAAGTTAAATGAGGTGGTTTTAAGCAGTTGATGCACCTGCTTGCACCGCTCATTAGTAGTTGGTACAACGCCCATGTGCTTGTCAGAGTGTGTTGCCACATTTGGATTGCAACATGTTGAAGTTTAGCATGGTAATTAGGGTGTGCATCCACAGAAAGGCCTTCACCACCTCACATATCCTGTCAGCCTTGTTGTGATGAAAGCATGGTCCTGAGAAACCGGCTTCAGCAACCTCACATGCCGTTCTACTGGTGCACTGGCACATTGCCAGCGGAAACGGTGAGTAGGATAGGGAGACCAGATTTACAAACAAAAAAAGAAATAAACAGGAGCAACCACATGCAAGTAGGACTGCCTACCCCCACCACCCCAAGAACCCACCATTCACCCCGCCATCCAGGATCCCACGGTATTTTCAGCACTGTCCCTGAATGTACATTGATAAAATGTGCGGTTTTGATTGCAAATGTGGCCGGGTAAATACCATAGTAGCCTTTGCTCTTGTATTACAGGCCTATGTGTTCACTTTTCCAATTGGTCAGTGAATGCTTGCACCTGGTGCCTGAACTGGTGGAGGTTCGAGCCCATCACATGATGGCAAAGAACTCTTAAGTGATATTGTGAAATTCTGATGAAGTGTATTTGGTTTACAATTGTTGTGGATTGTGAAGATGCAATTATTGCCTGCAGTCGAGCTGGCACTGTGACAAGGCCCATCCTCCCTTTCCCCAAAACTGGGAGCGGCAGAAGTTCCAATTCTGGAACCGCCCCAGCAAAACCCGAGACGTCTGGACACCCTAGTAGGAGAGATAATAGATGGATGACTCTGACAGGCTGAGAGGCATGTCAAGCATGATTTCCCGGTGGCCCTGCACCTGCTCAGCTGACTGACTGTGCCTAACGTGGCTGAACTGGATCCACCACATCTGGTATTTCATGGCAATGTACCTTTCTAAAAATGTTCCTGAATCGATACTCTGTTCTCTTTCCTCCACATTACCGCAACACCCTCCTGGTGAGGATTGCATGCAGTCTGTCTCTTAAACAAGTATTGAAGCCACTCCGATAACTCTGCTGCCACCAAACAAACACCTGCCCAGAACATGCAGAACCCTTTGCATTCTTCTCGGTATATATGGAGAGAGTGGAATGGTATCTGTGACCCCTCTACGAGAGTCACCACTCCTTGATTTGACCCACCAAGGGCACTGGTCACATATACCTTTGACCTTCAGCGTAAATAGTCTTGAGGCGGCCAGAGTGTTTAATCCTGGCGTAATGTTTGGGAATAATCTCGGACATGATTAGGGTCTGGCTTGTTACCAGGATTCAGAGTGTCGGAAAGACATAGATCTAAGCTGTACACAGATGATTTGGCCTCCCCCAGGAGCAAGTGGAACAGCTCAGAATAAGCAGCTATCCCAGAACATGCAACTATCTTCCCAGTATAGAGGAGGGAGGTGCTTTGGCAAGGAATACCATAGTACCTTGTACTCATTTCCCCACAGGCCTACCTGTTTACCAGTTTGGGGTAGTGTGCCATATACATGGCACACATTATCGGCAATATGTGACAGTGCAGTTGTGAAGAGAGGTTCATAGCCTCAGTTTGTGCTTTTAAAGGTTCTCGGCTGTTAGCCATTCTTCTCGACCACCCCATTTCCGATTTCAACCAGTGACGGAGCAAACTGCGAGAACTTAAGCTTGTGAATTGATGTTGTTAAAGTGAACTGATTCTTACCAGAGTAAAAAGTCCAGCAGATAAGACATAGTCATGTGTTTGTTAACACACTGATATTGCTTCATGCTCCAACAATGTAAGGGGATGGGGTGAAAGAGAGGAATGGATGTAGCAACATAGAATAGCAGAAGAAACTGGCCACAACACATATCCAGCCTGAGAAGAGGATACAGGGAAAGAGTGGCGGATATGGTTGAAATGGGTCACATCCCAGAATCTAAGCGTGAGAAAAAAGCAGTAAGTGATTAAGGGGGTCAGAGTTAAGGGGGATTTGAGAGGAAGGGAACAGAGGGAGTGATGGCGGAGACGTTAGGGATAAGCATTATAGTGCAGTCTAGTTTTAAGAAGTTTGTGGAAATCTCTTGTAATTTCTTTCATTTCTAGGAAACAGACAGAGGTGTTTCCTGCCTTAGAGCCTTGGAAGAAAATAGTTCTACCGCCATGTTGGATTCTGCTGCCTGTAGATGGGACTATCTAGAGATCTTGATCTCTTTGTGCTTCCTGGAACATGTTTCTTGCACAACCCAGTGAGATCATTTGGACCGGACAGGAATTTTTGGACCTTGAAGAGTGCTTCAGTTGTTGTGACTAGAAACCATTTCAGGAACTTGCGGTCCGGAGTGATTCGGTTTCATATTTTGAAAGCCAAGATGATTCTAGTTGAGAGATGATAACTGATGTCAAGAAATGATAGTGCTAGGTGAGGAAAGGAAGAAGCCATTGAAATAGTCAAGTCGAAATAGGATAAGAAGCATGAATATTTAGATTATATTCCATATTGTGAGGCCTATCAAAAGACAGGGAAATTGTTTCTTAGAAAATGTAGTTGGCAGTGACATTTTTGTTAACAGATATTTTGCTGTGGAATGAAGTACATGTCAGATGTTTTCATTTTTCCACTATTAAAATGACTTCTTCCAGGACATAGGGACAATGTTGGTGAAATGGACTGAGTAAATTGGTCCCATGGGAAAAGATTAGAATAAACAGAGGTTTCTAAATACAATTTTGAATCTGAAGGGCTTTGCCATGGATAAAGCATGACAGAGGGGCCTCTCTAGGTTTCACCTGGTTTATGGCAGGTATGTTCCTAGTTGAACAGAGAGACATCTTTGTGCTTGGCTTGTTTGGAGCCTTGTGGAGGCAGTTGAAGCAATAGGATTGCGTTTTCTCTCACCCAAGTCATGGTAGTCTCGCTTGAATTAGGTATATACAGATGTATAGACACGAGAGCCTGAGTTACAACGTCTACACTCATATTTTCTGATGTCACTTTAAGGAGAGTGAAATCCAATATACCACCAGTTGGAGTATTACGTTCGGGATGTAGCTTGCTTAGCGATTTAGGACACAAGTGCATCAAAAATTCTTTACAGTTTGTAATCTTTAATATTGAGCAGCGAACACAGGGTTGGCGAGTGTGATGTTCAGTAGGGGGTCAGAGGGAGTCTTTAGGAGACGTTTTCATGTGTTACAATTCTGAGGGTAATTACAGTGTTTGGTGTCTGAGAACAGTAAATCCATCTGAGAGGGGGCGTGAAGCAGAAAAGGGCAATGTTCAAGAACGTAGTGTAGCATGTGAGCATAGGCAATCTTATGGTAGAGGGCAAGATGAAGCCAATGGCTGTCTTCATATATGAGTCAGTTTTCCAAAAATGTGAAACCTAACAACAGAGTGTAGGTGAAGAAGTGTTAAACTTGTTTAATAAATGGGTAGTCGAGTCAGAGAATGACATCTTCTAAAATGAGGATTTTGTTCCAAATTCTTCGGGGAGCTACCCTGAAGTCCATCCAATCAGTGATAAAGTTCCCACTAATGCCAGGGGCGTAATAGAACATCAAGAGGGTGGTTGTGGGGTTGTGGTCAATAATGCACTTGCAGTGTAAGCGCTTGAAGGAGCTACATGGGCCAGTTGGAAGATAGTCTTCATTTTGTCAGGTGTTGTGGTGTGACCCTTGCCCTTTTTTGTTTAGTCTATTTTAAGTCATTATTTTATATCCCACAGGAAAGTTGGTGTCTAAAGAGGCGATGTAGTTATCAGTGTTCCAAGGCTCAGCAATACCAATCAAATCAATGACCTTCATGCATTATGGGGATGTTAGGATAAGTCTGTATGGCTTCTTGTCCATTACCCAGGCCTATTTTGAAAGTATGAATATCTATAATGTTGCCTCATTCAGCCATGGTTGAGGTTACTCAGGACGACTTAGATCAAGGAGGTTTAGGTGTGGAGAGCTCAAATGAATGGTGGGGTAACATGAAAGGACAGATGAATTGGTAAGACAGAATGGGAGTTTAAGGGGGACAGACATGGGCTCATGAAGACTCCCGAGATTTGCAGCTCAGCAAAGATAATGCCTGGCTGAGTTCAACCAGAAAGGTAAAAGGACGTTTTACAGATCAGTGTGAGGTATTCGAGGTCACCCATCTGTGTCCTCTTTGTAATACGGTTAAATCAATGACTGTGAAATATGTGCAGAGCCCTCTGAGCCAAGATAGGCGCACAAGGATATCTGATACGCCATCTTTGGAGTAGTGATGAACGCAGCAATCAGTCACAATAGTGTCACTATTGGCAAGTATGGTGTTTCTGTCAAGATGTTCCTGCTCCTCTGGTGGAAAGGTCACTGGGGTGAATAATCTGGAAGCAGTTGCTGAAGGAAGTGCCATTGTAAGGGGAAGTGATAGGGGGGCCTGTAGAGTGGAAGAGGTGAATGTTTAGTCAGAGGAAGTGGGGCTCAATGGCTAGACGGAAGCAGTGGGCGAGGGTACCATAGAAAGCAGGCTGGGACATGGTGTACAGAGAAATGGTGGGATGGGTGGGAAGGGTGGAGTCGACTAATTTAGATGGAAAGGACAGAAGAGTGGAGGACACAGGAAAGAAGGTCACCAAGTGAAGGAGCAATCAGATGAAAATGGGGTCTCAGGGGAGAAGGGGAGAAGCGGTGGTAGAAGGATGAGGTAGGAGTGTGACTCAGAACAAATCAGTCACGTAGTGTGATCGGAGGAAAATAGCAAGGCACGTGAGTGAGAGACAAGGAAAACTTGATAGACAATTTAGAAGTGCAGCGGCTTTGGGCATCCAATTACAAGGAATAGCAACAAAGTCATCAGACACATAAATCAAGGTGAGGCCTCGACAACATGCAAAATGAGCAAGCAGCACAGTGTCATTTGTTAAGCTAAGGCAAACATGACTTGAAGAATGTGTTAGAAATGAGGGACACTAGTGTCAGTGCCCAGGAGCTGCAGGGAGCCATTGATGAGTACCACACAACAGCAAGTGATGTGATGGAGTCAATCACCTACTTGGACTGGTGAGATGTGGGAGAAGAGGGCTAGAGGATGCAATGGAGGGGCAGCCTGGTGGGCAGAGAGTGAGTCTGTTGATCAGTTGGACCCTTTGGTAAATGCCCTTCACCATGTCACCCTGGGGAGGGAGTGTTTGTAGAGTGTGAGGCTCAGTCATGTAATCATTGACACACGGACCAATCACTGCAGTCACCACTCAGCCGCAGGTGGGGGGGGGCTGTAGGGAAAAAGGGCCCATCTTCACAAGGGCAACATGTTGAAAGAAGAATAATTACCTGATTGAGCAAGACTCTTCACCTACGGGACACAACCATAGCTAGTTAGGTGTAGAGGCTGGGCCCAGATGATATTTTACCACATAGACATGTAGGTGGGCAAGTGAGCGGGTCAGAGTGGTCGCGCTGAGGTGATGTAGAAAAGGATACTGCATAAGGTCCATTGATTGGCTCACAGGCTAATCACCAGAGTCACTTCTCGGGGGCTGGAAACCCTCAGTTAGGAAGGGGGTGGGCATCTTTAGATGCCCAGTAGTTGAAGTCGTTGAAATGCCTCGAGGCTTGGCAAATCTGCGATTGAACGTGGACATGTCACCTTACACATTCAAATCCATTCTTCAGGGAATATAACATATGTGATCTTCAAACTGTTTGCCACTGTGGTTGACACTGTTCTCATGTCACGAGGAGTGCCACTGGTCCAACCATTGCTCTGTTTCCTGTGTAATGTCTGGTTCACCCATGTCAATGAGGTAAACCTCCCATGCCTCTTCTATTTCTACTCCGACTCCATCCAACAGTAAAAGGCTCCTACATAGGAGGATCTGTGTGGTTGCTCAACTCTATAGAAGACATAAGACCCTGGAGAAAATGGATGTGAATGGTGACAACAATGTTTTTCTTATGGTTTTCAAAAGAATGCAGTTCACAAAGATTAACAGGCATTTCACAGCCCTGAAATATATGGAGCCTTCCAAAATTGTAAACCCCACTCAAAAACAATTCAAGACACACTGGTACTGTATTTACACTGTGTGCAGCGCATATTAACTCAGTAAATGAATGTGTGTTATATTTTATTTTGTAGTGTTAAATATTGAGTTTGTACCACATTATGGCTGCCGTTGTGTTCTTGAATAGGGAATGGGGTTTAGTCAGCAAAAGAATAGGAGTTGTGTATTGCTGCTGGCTCGGGTGCCACAGAACCGTAGAAGACAAGGGTCTAGTCAGTTTCTGTATTCTTGTGTTTTTCTGGGCCTACCAGCGCCACTATCCCCCTTTCTCTCCCTATAAACCATGCAACCATCCGTAATTTCCCCCACCCTCTCTGAGTGCTGTTAGCTCACGGTCCCCCCTCCTAGCGCCACATCCACAATCCCCCCACTTCAGCCAAAGGGCAGCCAGACCCGTTTCCCGCCCCTTCTCCGCATCACCGTCCACATTTCCCCCATCTCACACAGAGTGCCACCAGCCCCCTTTCGCTTCCCCTTCCACGCACCACTATCCAGAAAATACTGGTGGTAACCCCTGCAAGTGCTGCCACCCCTTTTCTCTCGTACAGCCCCTTTTCTATCCCACAGCCATTCAATCCCCCTTCACTCCTCCAGCCCTCTTCTGTCCTGAAACACTCTCAGACTCTTTTTCTCTCCTGGCCCATTTTTTTCTGCCCACCCACTTTTCTCTCCCCTGAACCCTGTTCCTCATGCCACCATCCTTAACGAATCCTGACACAGGCCCTCTCTCCCGTTTTGCGTGGCCATTTCCCTGGCTTGGCTTGTGTTTCTCCCTAAAAGCTAGGCCGGACATTGTGGTTCGACCCAAGCCCCGGCCTAGCCATGAGATCCCTGGCTCTCCCACCTCTGCACGATACTCGCAGCTAGGCCGGAAACCGAGGTTGGGCCCAAGCTCATCCCAGCCATAAGAGCCCTGGCTCTCCCACCTCTGCACGATACTCACAGCTAGGCCGGACACCGTGGTTCGACCCAAGCTCAGCCCCAGCCATGAGATCCCTGGCTCTCCCACCGCTGCACGATATTCGCAGCTAGGACACAGTGGTACGGCCCAAGCTCAGCCCCAGCCATGAAATCCCTGGCTCTCCCACCTCTGCACGATACTCGCAGCTAGGCCGGACACCGTGGTACGGCCCAAGCTCTGCCCCAGCCATGAGATCCCTAGCTCTCCCACTTCTGCATGATACTCACATCTCCTAATGGACATCAATTCTTGGAGTCCCATTAGACCTTTATAATACGCGCTTTGAGCTGTATGAAATCTATTCCCCAATTCTTGCATAAAACGGCAAACTACAAAAACGGATACTTGATCTGGGGGTATTTCGACTCCATTGCCCCCATAGTATTCCTACTATTGGAGTTAACTGAAGACGTAATAGATAGTTTACGAAAGAATTCCAAAAACCTTAATGCTGTCCACAAACTGAAACCGGAATGCCCTCTTGCAGACAAAGAGCCGCCCCTGGGGGACTCGGGGCACTCCTCAACATCTTCCTCAAGAATGCAAGTTGGATACGGTCCAGAGCTGAGCAGTTCATGCTGCCTCATATTTCGCCGCTGAACAAGACCACAGATTAATTGTGGGATGCATTTACATTTTTTCCAACATCGTAGTGTGTAAAACAGTAGAAAAACCCGGAACGGCCAGGTTTTACATATTAATTTGAGCAATGTCTCAGAAATGATGACAATGTCACAAAGGGGTCTTTGCATGTAAGTGCAAACAGAGCCCGGCACCTCCGTTCAGGGTCTATGCTGGGGAAAATGAACCTCCCTGTGACTCTGTTCTTTGCCCTGTTTCCGCCTGCCAAAACATCTGCTGAAGAAGTAAAGCAGATGCTCCATTGTTTACGACTTGTTTTACCACTCCAGGAGATTGCAAAATGCACCCCTACGGGTTTTACTGTACCTTACATTACACCACTCTGATTAGAATTCCTTTCCGTTTTAATTGATACAGTTTCTGGTGAGGGCCAGGGTTAGGAGCAGTTCTGGAAATGGCAAAAACGTATTGGGGGAACCCTCTCCTCCTTGAAGGTGGTGGGCCATATGGGAGGAGGGGGCGGGGCCGAGGGGCGTGGTCCCAGGCCAGTTCATGCAATACAGTATCTCTTCATAGAACCCAATCCTGCAAAGCAAAGAGCATTATGGGAACATAAGTATAATGGTTTGTAAATGAGAAAAGTTCTGTTTTTCCTTTTTGTTTAAAGGTTTGTAATAAACCAATAAAAATAAAATGAAAAATAAAAAAATAAAAAAGAAGATAAGTATGTACAGAATTTTTAATTTGAATCATGTCGTATTGTATTCAGTAGGAACCCCCTTTTAGAGAACAATTAAGTTGGGGTCTGCAGTTTTTATTGGTCCCACTACTCACCCAAATGTCTCTACATTGCAGGACATAAATGCCAGTCTGGACAGCTCCAACGAATATGTGAGGCTTTGTCTGTTAATGTATTCAGTTGCCAAGTTGCCTGAAAGTATTCGTTTATCGAAACGTGGGTTGCGCAGAGCTTGCTGGGAGGATCCTGCTCTGGAGCAGAGTTGTCACACACTCGCATAAGCAACTCACACTTCAAGCAAACTGCTTCCAGAAGACTCGGCAGTGCTGCAGTCTCTTCGGAAAACCGATCCTTAAAGCTGTGGGCAAGCCCCTGAGTCTGGGCAAAGGGCTGCAAAACATGTGTTGCCAGCGCGCGCTCAGTGGTGTTTTGCCGGAGCCCCGCTCCTCTGAGTTCCGGCCCATTCCCAGCGCTGTCTCTGAGAATGAAACGTTCGGCATGGAGCCAGCTGTGCACCGAATCGAGTCTGGGGTTGGGTGGATTAAAGATGAAGGCCGAGGCTCCAGTGTCTGTGAAGGAGCTTCGTACCCAGCAGTGAGATCGTTCTGACACTGAACACAGCCGTGCGACTGTGTGTATTGGACTCTAGCACATACTACCTGTTCGTTTCTGTGTTGGCCTCTCTATTGGGGCCACCAGCTGTGAGGCCACATTTTCACTGCTCGGTGCACTTGTTCCCTCAAATACATAATGGCCAAACAGGTAAGCTTAAGTCTACTCGCATAGCGACGTCTGTACAAGATACAAATACACTGTCTAACTGCAGAACATATTCATGTTAAATAGCACACCGTGGGTATAACATGCATGCAATAAAATAACACACCAAAGTGTACAAGCACATATTCAATGTGGGATGGTTGTTAAGTCTTCAACCCGATGTCATATTTGACCAATGAAGGATGGGTGGAGAAGACTTCTTCACGGCGCCAAGAAACCCAATACACATGTGTTATCTTAAAGGGACGGTTCCTTTGGTTACTCACTGGAAGAAGAACAGCTGTCGAAAGCCCAGCTGCAGCTGCACCCGAGCAGGACGGCGAGGAGAAGGCAGGCCTTCATGGTGAACTTGCACGACAGGCTTTCCAGCAACACTCTGACGGGCTCCCAGTGGCTACAGTGGCTGTAGCACCATAGGAAAGATGCGAACCAATCAAAGGTTTAGGGCGTAGATAATTATAGTGGTGACGCGGGCCTTACTAGCGGGAAATGCCCCGCAGCAGGGTGTGCCACTTCAAGGCAGTCAGAGCAGTTTCCCTGCAGTGCAGCCTCAGACGGAGATAATATTCCACTGGAATGCGAGCTTCGCCCCAGGGAGTCTCCCAGGTCCAGACAACACCCAGCGTCCCAACCTCCAAGGGAGGAGCGGGGTCAAACCAGCCCGCACTGTAAGCGTTTCATCTTCGTTTCTCTCTACTGTCCACGTCTCAAAAAAGCTGAACATGCACACGTCTTTAGAAGTGCAGCAACCCAAAACGAAAAATGATGTTAAGATTGAAAGATGTCACATTCAGATCATAAGACATGATTTCCGGTATTTCTTTGTAGAGTTCACAGATCATTATTCAGAATTCTGATTGACCAAAAAGAGTTGTCAAATTAAATATTTTTAAAATAACAAGAACACGTGCTGGCAGCAAAAAGACATAACGCGCCCGCGTACGCAACCCCTCTCATAAGTTTGAAGCCCTGCTTTGTCAACCAACACGAGTAGTAGTCAACAATCATTTAAACACGTGGCTCACATGGTTACACAGGACAGTTAACGTCCTCTGCTATGCCTACCCCACACCATGTTTGAAAATCCTATTGGTGGAGAGTTGGCCCAGAAAAGCCGGCCCCATGTAATGGACCCCAGGAGAACGAGATCTTCGCTGTCCGGGCATGGAGGGGTCGTTCCCTTCAATCAGGCACCCCCTTTATCTTGACTATGCTGGCTTCGCCAATTATTCCTGCCAAGGCCGCTTCACATCATGGCAGACAAAACTTCCTCTACTTTGTCATCTCCTCTGTTTCATGCCTCCCATTACTTCCCTGTCGTCATGCCCTATGGGCCAGATTCATGTAATTAATTGCGTGGACAAATGGACACTTCTTCGTTTAAATACCTGTTCGACGATTGGAATCAAATGCGCAGTACTTTTCCTGGACTTGTGTGGAGTTTGCGCTGGCTCAGTACATTTTTGGGAGCCGTCGAGGGCCTTGCGCGAGACTCCAGGCACAGCGTGGTTCCTGCATGTGCAGAAGGCTAGGAAGGAGGTAGAGCACCAGAAATGGGGAAGAACTTGTGAAAAAGTGGGCGTTTCAAGGGACGGCCTGCAGGCAGTCCCTCGCACGCCCACAATTGCGCGGCATGAGACATATTCATGGTTCATGGATTCGATCGTCCAACCTCTCAGCCGGGAAATGGCCACACAAGTCCCTGATACGATCTGCCCCCTAGGGCAGGCGTAAGTACACTTGCGCGTAGGATCAGCAGTGCAGAGGTTTTCACCTGTCTGTAACCATTGATGCCCCTGCATTCAGCCCTGCGCTGCCTGTTTCTACCATACTTCAACTCATACCTACTTGTCCTTTTGCCTATATATACTTATTTCGTACTTGCATACTTGACGTTGCCTCCGCTCCATGAGTTGATGCAATGCAATGTTTCACTTTGCCTACCCATACATGTAAATTTGACGTAGCCCCCTGCACTATGAGGTGAGGCTTTCCCAAATTATGCACCCACGTCATTGCTTCTTGTTACCGACTTATGCCAGCATATTTGATGTATCCCCCTGTACTGCAAGGTGTGGCTTTCCCAAACTGTGCACTCAGTCCAATGTTTTTCTTCTTCTGCCAGCCTTGCACTGTGCTGTACCTGTTCACTTGCACTTATTGTATCCTCCTCCCCCTCTCGCCTTACTTTTTCTTTGTTGCATGTGACCTACCTTGTAGTGTAGCCCCGCTCTCCACGGGGCAGGGCTTTGCCATTGTGCACCCACTCCAATGTTGTTTCTTCATTCTAGCCTTCTGCTGTGCTTGAACCTGTTCGCCTGCACTCAATTATCCCTTCTTCCCCGTCTCATACTTTCCTCCCCTTCCTTCACCTCCTCACCTCCCCCTCGCCCCTTATTTCTGTTGCAGCACTTGCATTCCCCAAATTGTCTCATCACCTAGTATGGATGTTACCACCTGTCTTCCCCTGCTTGTCCCCTAGCTACACTTCCCCTCCTCCCTTTCCCCTCTTTCTATTACAGCACTTGCACGCCGCAAATTGTCACATGACCTAGTAAGGATGTTACCGTTTATCTTCCCTGTTTGTCCCCTACCTACACCTCCCCTCGTCCTTCTCCCCCCTCATTTCTATTACAGCACTGGCACGACCCGAATTGTCTCACGACCTAGTAAGTATTTTACCGTCTGTTTTCTTCCCTGGTTCGTCCCTAACCTACATTTCCCGTCCTCCCTTTCCCCTCTTTCTCTTACAGCACTTGCACACCCTGAATTGTCTCAGGACCTAGTAATGATGTTACCGTTTGTCGTGCCCTGTTCGTCTCCTACCTACACCTCCCCCCGCCCCATCCCCCCATTTCTATTATTGCACTTGCACGATCCGAATGTGCCAAGACCTAGTAGGAACGTTATTGTTTATTTTTTTTTCTACCCAGTAAACCTCCCTTGTCTTGATGCGCCTTGAAACATCATTTTGCTGCATAGGGTCATTACACATAACCAATAAATAAAATACAAATAAAAAGAGGATTGATAGAGACTGGTGAGGAAAAATAGGGAGCAGAGACAGGCAATAGCAGGAGCATTTCTCTAATTTGAATGGGTTTTATTTCACCTTGGCAGAAGTGCACTGAACATGGGGGAAGGAGCACAAGCTTGCCCCAGCACTAGGTCCACAGTGAAGGGAAACAGGATAGTTTGGAGCAATCTATGGACATGTAATGCTCAGATGCTTCCCCTCTGGGAGCCATCAGGCTGGGCCTCTGGTCACACTGGCCTCCTGGGCAGCAGATCCTATTTCTCACTTTCTTTGTTCTCAACAATGCCCCTAATGGTTAGAAGTTTATTAGATGCAGCAATTTGGAACAAGGGTATCCACCTCAATACTGTTAATGTCTATGCTTTGATGCAGAAATGTCTTGGTCCTTAATCATGACAAAAAGTGTATTGCCCTTGTCAAACAGTGACTGCAACAAGGAGGGTGCATCATAAAAGCTCTTCTGATTGTAAGACCTGTACAATCATTTAAAGAGATGTCAATTTGTGCACAGCAAGTGTGAAATATTCACCCATTCAACAAGAGTGTAAATGAAAAAGTGAGAAAAGTACACAGTGGTTTATTTGCTTTTCTAGCTTTGGTAAGATTTACGATTCTCAGATTGAGCGGTTACTTTTGAGATGTTACTTTGCGTGGAGAATATTGTTGTGCAGCAGAAGATAACATATTTACCATTTTCAATTAAATCACTTCCTCCTGTAAAATTACTCCCAATAATCATTGGTCAGTCATTATCTTGAGTCTGCCCAGAGTCCTTCCCACTATGCAAGACATCATGTCCTGGACATCACTGGACCGTACTCTAACTGGTTGGCACCACATTATGCTGACATTATTAAAATATGGGCGCCCGTTACTGATGTGGGCTTAAGTATTACACTTATCCACAACAGTCCAGTTAACCTTGGAGGGAAAGGAGAGATCGAAACGTTGCCTTGGCCAAAGAACTATGAAACTCACACCCATCTCAATATTTCATGCTGGGCCCCAATATCCCAAATATTTTGCTCGACCTTCAACAGCTTGTTCCCTACTCCTTTTGACACACACTACTGCCTGCAGGTGTTTGATCTATTTGGGTAATGATCTGCGTAGCTTATTCATTCTAGTGTGAGGCCAGTGTATGAGACCCTTTGCCATCACTTTATTCACCCTATGAATGTGTTCTTCATGCGTGCATTGAACTGCTTTCATCATTGGAGGCACTGTAGAAGTATCTTGCTAGTATGTTATTGTCAATGTAACTGTGTGCACCTGGCGATGCAAACATGTATATTCCTATCTGCTAGCACAACACGTACTTGATTGTTGCTTATCTAAGCTGGAAGCATGGGAAAAGTCTATTCGTGCAGTCTCAGCTATTCTCTCATCCGTGGCACTTTCAGTTGTCTGGACACCATCATGAACCAACAAAAATCCCTTTTAAGCTATGTAAACTGCAATGCCGTGCTTCCTAACCATGTGACGTGGGGGGGGGGGGCTTGAAAGGGGAAAAACATGCATTTCTCTTGTCATTTATAATGTTGCTTCAGATATGTACCCTAGCTAATTGTGCATACCACCATTCACTACGTTCCTTCTCTGGGTATTTAGCAACCTAACCCTCTCTATAATGTCAAAATTCGCTCCTGCAATGTGGCAAACTAACTCTAACCTACTAGTGTTACATTCTACGTAGTGGCAGCACACACAAAATGGTACTTTTATTGAAGTTTCCTTATCCTATATGTTTGCAGTCACTTGGGAACAGGCAACGGTGTTGCCCTGCACGTCTCTGGTTTTATCTGCACCATCACACTCCCAAGGGGTAAGGCACACATATATGTACATTTTCAGAAATCTTTGTCCAACCTGTAAGTGGATGTGAGAAGTACATGCCTTCAATCTAGGTGTAGTGAAAAAAATGAATACCATTTAGAGTTGTTGGGGAGTAAAGCAATGTTGGAAAATACATCCAACACACCAAAAATGCAGGAAAATACAATATTTGAAAGTCATCGTAAAAAGGCACACAGCACAAAGAGAGCAGTCCCACATATAAAAACGGCCCTTTGTAGGCCCAACAAGACGCCAAGAGCTATGCTTCAGTGAACCATATTGCATAAATCTTGCATTCAAAACATAACCATGTGTTCTTATTAAGTATAGCAGCATTTAGCTGTAGTCAGGGAAGCATTGAGTGGACACACATGATGATAGTACATAGCAAAAACAAAGAGATGATGGCTGGAAGATTTAGAATGAATCTTAACCACTGGCAATGCTCTGGGCAACCCTCCAGACCACCATTCTTCGCCTGCCAATCCATTACAGAAGGGGAAAGACCATATGCAAATCAGGCTTGGCCCCACCCCAAAAGGGGCAGTCCAGCACTAACTGCTAGGCCACATCCCTTCTGCACGAGACCACAAGCATCCCCAAACATGTTTCGCCCTTGTTGGGGCTCATCAGTGAGGAGTAGCTTGGGTCTCTAGGCCCAGCAGGCACAGGACCCATGTCTGGGCATACCCGTCCCACTCGGAGTGACAAAGCAAAAACAAAGAGGTGATGGCTGGAAGGTTTAGAATGAATCTTAACCACTGGCAATGCTCTGGGCAACCCTCCAGACCACTGTTCTTCGCCTGCCAAGCCATTACAGAAGGGGAAAGACCACATGAAAATCAGGCTTGGCCCCACCCCAAAAGGGCAGTCCAGACCAAACTGCTAGACCACATCCCTTCTGATGCCTGCTGGGCCTAGAGACCCAAGCTACTCCTCACTGATGAAGCCCAACAAGTCTGAAACATGTCTGGGGATGCTTGTGGTCTCGTGCAGAAGGGATATGACCTAGCAGTTCGGGCTGGACTACCCCTTTGGGGGTGGGGTCAAGCCTGATTGGCATATGGTCTTTCCCCTTCTGTAATGGCTTGGCAGGTGAAGCACATTGGTCTGGAGGGTTGTCCAGATAATGCCAGAGGTTAAGATTCATTCTAAACCTTCCAGCCATCACCTCTTTTGTTTTGCTATTGTCACCCCAAGTCGGACGGGTATGCCCAGAATTTGTTCCTGTGCCTGCTGGGCCTAGAGACCCAGCTACTCCTCACAGATGATGACCAACAAGGCTTAAACATGTCTGGGGATGCTTGTGGTCTCGTTCAGAAGGGATGTGACCTAGCAGTTCGGGCTGGACTACCCCTTTGGGGGTGGGGTCAAGCCTGATTTGCATATGGTCTTTCCCCTTCTGTAATGGCTTGGCAGGCGAAGAACAATGGTCTGGAGGGTTGCCCATAACAAAGCCAGAGGTTAAGATTCATTCTAAACCATCCAGCCATCACCTCTTTTGTTTTGCTATTGTCACCCCGAGTGGGACGGGTATGCCCAGACATGGGTCCCGTGCCTGCTGGGCCTAGAGACCCAAGCTACTCCTCACTGATGACGCCCAACAAGACTGAAACATGTCTGGGGATGCTTATAGTCTCGTGCAGAAGGGATGTGACCTAGCAGTTCGGGCTTGACTACCCCTTTGGGGGTGGGGTGAAGCCTGATTTGCATATGGTCTTTCCCCTTCTGTAATGGCTTGGCAGGCGAAGAACGATGGTCTGGAGGGTTGCCCAGAGTAATGCCAGAGTTTAAGATTAATTCTAAACCTTCCAGCCGTCACCTCTTTTGTTTTGCTATTGTCACCCCGAGTGGGACGGGTATGCCCAGACGTGGGTCCCGTGCCGGCTGGGCCTACAAACCCAAGCTACTCCTCACTGATGATGCCCAACAAGGCTGAAACATGTCTGGGGATGCTTGTGGTCTCGTGCAGAAGGGATGTGACCTAGCAGTTCGGGCTGGACTATGTCATGATGCCTACTCCCGGGGAGCCAGTTCAGGCCCAGCGTCCCCGAAAGCAGACATCATGTCCCCAGGGAGGGACCCAGCAACCCCTTATAGGGGCTCTTTTGATATTGTCCTGGCGCCTTTGGCACCAGGCTTATAGAAGGCATCAGTCCTGGCACCATAGGCGCCAGGCTCATTTTGGGAGTGCTTGGATGGACTTACCTGATGCAGACCATTCTGCCGGATCCAGACCTCCTTGAGGTCTGAAAGGGACTATTTAACCTATGGGACTATTTTACCACTCGGGCGTGGCTGAGGAAGAATACTTACCCGGAACTACTTTGGGGGGCTATTTATACAACGCCCAGACAGCAGCTCACGCTTCGCGTTGTTCTGCATCTAGCAGCTGGATGCTCACCGTGTCTGCTCCTGCATCCTGGCTCCAGCCACGCCCGCCTGCAACCTGGAACACCTGAAAAGGAAGGAAAGGAGAGAAAGGTGAATAATTGAACTTTACCTACCTCCATCCGGAGTCCGGAACTATCACTCCGACGTCATGAGAAAAGACACTATTTTTAGAAGCGCATCGCAACGCTCGCTGCAGCACTGTGTTCCACTCACCTTCACGAGGCGCCCTCGGGCTCTTCAGCGACCATTGGCACCATCCGTCTAAGGAGAAAAAGAGACAAAACAAAGGTGAGTGAAGGAACAGATTGAGGAAGGCCTGATTCTTCCACCTTAAGACTTACCTGATTATTGTTGGGACAATCTTTCCACACCTCGGGTCGGCGCCACTACTTTGGTACTGCCGTACCCCGGTCCGTAAGGGGAAAAAAAGAGACAAAAAACAAAGGTGAGCGAAGGAACAGATCGAGGAAGGCCTGATTCTTCCACCTTAAGACTTACCTGATTATTGTTGGGACAATCTTTCCTCACCTCGGGTCGGCGCCGCTTCTTTGGCACTTCCGTACCCCGCCCCTAAGGGGAAAAAGACACACGCATTAGTGGGTGAAAGCAAGACCGCTAAGGGAACCATCCATCAAAAAGATTCACCAGAGTTTACCTTCGGTGAATTCATTCCTCTACGCGGATTCTTCATCCTGCATCTGAAATAGAGAAAAGGACAACGGACAATTAAGGCTTGAACTTTTGCTACTGAATACTTACGGCCTCATAAAGTCAAGCGGAGTTGAATACTCACCAAACCCGATATCCAGTGAAGTAACTGGAAATCAACGTGCCCCTGCATCGGAAGCAGGATGGAGAGCTCGTCCTTTCAGACTCTAAGGTGAGACTCTATGGGAATCGCGGAGGGGGTTTGAGGAGTGTGAGAGGGGGAAGGGGGGAATCCAACACATTATCCAACAGACAGTTAATCCCCTTTTCCATCTACAGAAGGATTCTTCTACGGGCCAGACAGGCGAGGTTTGGGGGTCCGGTCCAGTCCGTCTTCCGAGTTCTGCACATCCCCTTAGAAGAGGTCACAGCAGTCCAGAACAGGTTGGCGCCTCCGTGGGAATCAGGTGAGCGTTACAGAACGCGAAGACAACCTACAATTTCCCACCCGGGCGTTATGGAGACTTCCGAGACAGACCAGCTGGCCCAGCTATTGGGGGAATTACGGGCTGAAGTTCATTCCGCTCGCCAGGAGACGAATGCCCTCAGGAGAGAGTTAATTGTATCTAAAGAACAAACTGATGATCTTGCCAAACAGCTATTACAAGGTCAGGCTGGTCAAACTCCTCTACCAGGTTCTGGGGGTAATTCCGCCCCAGTGGTTTCAAATAACCCCGTGCAAATTAATCTACCTGGAAATATGCCACTGGCCCCACCGGAACGTTTTGCCGGGGACCCCAAAAGGTTTGCTGTATTCATGAATCAATGCCGATTGCACTTCCTCTGCAGACCTGGGGCCTTCCCTAACGACCAAACCAAGGTCGCTTTTGTACTATCTTATCTCAGCGGCTGTGCTGCGGATTGGTCAGCTCCACTGGTTACTCAAGATGACCCAATTCTTCAGAACTTTCAAGCCTTCCAGACAAGCATGGAAAGACTTTTTGCGCGGCATTCTCAGGGACAGGCCCTGGACAACGAGCGTCTATCCCTACGACAGGGTAACTTGGACCTCTTAGCCTTTATCGCAACCTTCAATAGGTTAATTGTGGAGACTGGATGGCCGGAGGATAAAAGAATCACGTTATTCCATCAAGGTCTACGTGGAGAACTTAAGGATGTCCTGGCCCAGGTCGTAAATCCACCCCAAGACTGTTCTGAATATATTGACTTGGTGGTCCAATTAGATCACAGGCCTCAAAACAGAAAGGCAGATCGGTCCAAGTTCGAGATCCGGGTTTTGGTCAAAACCCATGTTAACCCCAAAGGTGCCGAAGTTACTGAACCTATGCAAATTGGAGGGGTTAAAGGACCTTTAACTCAAAAAGAGCGTGAACGAAGACGGCAGAAGCAACTATGCCTTTATTGTGGGGCTTCTGGACACTTTTTACGAGATTGCCCTATAAAACTGTCTAAGAAGGCGGTAGGAGTCGCTGATAAGAACCTGATGGAATCTGACTCGGGAAACGACCATGCCCGACAAGTGTAGGGATCCTCTTGCCGAGCTTAAAAACTAACTCTCTGACCTCGCATTTCATCATGCCAATGGTCCTCGTAAATCCAAAGCAGCCTGGACGGTTACATGCCATTAAGGCATACATCGATAGTGGGGCTATAGGAAACTATGTGGATCATGAATTGGCTTCCAGGATCAACCTCCCTCTTTGCCCTAAAACCAGTAAGGATGTCATCACCACAGTGGATGGAACCGAAATCGCCTCTGGGCCGGTAACACACTCCACTACTGAACTGACATTGTTGGGTCAAGACGGACATCGGGAGGCAATTGTGTTTGATCTAATCAAGGCTCCGCAATTTCAAGTAATTCTAGGAATCCCTTGGTTGGAAACACATAATCCTCGAATTGACTGGCCAGCAAAGAGGATAACCTTTCCAGATTGTGCACAAACCTGTTATCCAAGAAATCCAAATATTGGCCTAGATACAGTAACCCCTGTCTTTTTGCAAATACCGCCAGAATACCAAGAATTTCAAGACGTCTTCCAAAAGGAACAGGCCAACACTCTACCACCTCACAGGTCGTACGATTGCCAGATCGATCTATTGCCCGGTGCACAACCCCCTTGCAGCAGGATCTATGCCCTTACCGAACCCGAGAATCTTCATTTACGACAATATCTAGATCAGTACCTAGCCAATGGTTTTATTTGCCCGTCTAAGTCTCCTGCATCCTCGGCTTTATTCTTCGTGCCTAAAAAAGAAGGCGACCTCAGAACTTGTATTGACTACCGCGCATTGAACCAGATAACTGTTAAAAACCGATACCCTTTGCCTCTGATCCCTAAACTCCTTGACCAGGTGAAGGATGCCTGCATATACACCAAGTTAGATCTCCGGGGGGCTTAACATCTGGTGCGAGTAAAGGAAGGCGATGAATGGAAAACTGCCTTCCGCACCAAATATGGGCTATTCGAGTACCAGGTGATGCCTTTCGGATTGTGCAATGCACCGGCTGCCTTCCAATACTTCATGAACAATGTCTTTCGGGAACTCATCGACGTTTGTGTTGTCGTATATATCGATGACATTCTTGTGTACTCCTCTTCGGAATCTGATCATAGAAAACATGTCAGAGCAGTTCTCGAGAAATTGCGCCAACACAAACTATTTGCTAAACTTGAAAAATGTGTTTTCCATGCCACAGAAGTCGAGTTTCTTGGTTTCATCCTGACACCTAAAGGAGTCCGCATGGACTCACCAAAAGTGGATGCTATCCTCAAATGGCCATCGCCTAGCTCCGTGAAAGGTGTTCAAAGCATGCTTGGCTTTGCCAATTTTTATTGCAGGTTTATCCCGGAATTTTCTCATGTGGTTCAACCCATCACTGAGCTCTTAAGGAAAAATAAACGTTTCGAATGGTCTGAAGAAGCCGGGCAGGCCTTTCAGGAACTAAAAGCTAAATTTACCTCCGCACCTGTATTGAAGCACCCGCGCCCAGATCTCCCTTATGTCGTCGAAACTGACGCATCCAGCCTAGCCATGGGAGCTGTCCTGTCTCAAAGAGATCTCGAAACTAACCAACTGCATCCTGTTGCATTTTGGTCCAGAAAATTCTCGGCACCCGAGGTTAACTACGCAATCACTGACAAAGAACTGATAGCCATTAAATCCGCCTTCAAAGCCTGGCGGCATTATCTTCTTGGCGCTAGACATACTATCACGGTGATCACCGACCACCGGAACTTACAGTATTTAAAGACCGCCAAGGCTCAGTCATCTCGACAGCTCCGTTGGGCTTTGTTTTTTGCGGAATTCGATTTTGTAATCACCTACGTTCCTGGCTGTAAGAATGGCAAAGCGGATGCTCTATCCCGAATAGGAATGGGTGAAACTGATACTAACTCTGAACCTGTACCGATAATTCCCGAATAGAGAATTCTGGGCATGACTTCTTTACAAACGCTTGAAGACATTCAAGCTAGAGTTAAACAACTCCTGGACCCTACAGACTTACAGGATTGGGTACAAAAGGGATCTGACTTTACTATAAATAATGATTTACCTTATTTCCAAGGGCGCTTATTTCTGCCACACAAGGAATTACAAGAGCTCGTTATTTCTCGTTATCATGATACACTAATAGAGGGGCACCCCGGTATTGCCAAGACGGAAGAAAAGGTGAAACGACAATTCTAGTGGCCTTCTTGGCGAAAAGATGTTAAATCATTTGTGATGTCCTGTAGTGTTTGCACCCAAAATAAAGGCCAAAAGAAAAGACCAGCCGGTCTCCTTCAACCTTTAGACATTCTGCCAGAACCTTGGCACACCCTGCCATTGGATTTTATTACGGACTTACCTCCTTGTTCAGGATATAACACTATTCTTGTTATTGTGGATTTATTTTCCAAAATGGCCCACTTCATTCCATTGAAAGGTTTACCTTCAGCTTTGGTTCTAGCCAAAGAATTCCTTGAAAATATTGTTTGTTTACATGGATTCCCGTCTGTACTAATCTCAGACCGGGGAAGCCAATTCATTTCCCACTTTTGGCGTAGATGTTGTCAATTGGCACAAATCGATGTAAGATTATCAACTAGTCACCACCCTCAGACCGATGGTCAAACAGAGAGGACGAATCAGGCCCTTGAGCAATATTTACGGTGTATGTTGCAGCAATCTGAAAGTAACTGGAAAGACATTCTTTGGACAGCCGAATATGCATATAATAACTCGGTACACTCTGGAACTGGGCAAAGTCCTTTTTATACTTTATATGGGCATCACCCTCAAACCTCAGACCTCGCCTCGCCTCAAGGCCTCGGAATGCCCGCAGTGGACCATCTGCATTCTACAATTACCCAAGCCTTCAAAGAAGCAACTACACATTTACAACAAGCCAAGAGAAAATACAAGAAGAATGCTGACCTGCATCGGAGTGAAGCACCTCAGTACCAGATTGGGGACCAAGTATGGCTGGCTACCAGGCACTTATCACTCAAGGGACCTCAAACTTTTAATCCAAAATATCTGGGGCCTTACTCCATTACGGCCATAATCAATCCAGTGGCCGTTAATCTTGATTTACCAGCTAACATGCAAATTCACCCTGTTTTTCATGTGTCACTTTTGAAACCAATGCAACCTGGAACCCGACTAATCAAGCCTCCAGAACCCATTCAAATAGATGGAGAACCTGAATTCGAGGTGAAGAACATTTTAGATTCAAAGATGTTAAGGTCAAAACTTTTCTATCTAATCGATTGGAAAGGATACGGGCCTCAGGAGAGGTCGTGGGAACCCAGTGACCATGTACATGCACCTCGATTAATTAAGATATTCCACCGGATCTTCCCAAACAAACCAAAACGCCCGGAGGGAACAATCTTGGGAGGGGCCTTGGGGGAGAGTGCTGTCATGATGCCTACTCCCGGGAGCCAGTTCAGTCCAGCGTCCCCGAAAGCAGACATCATGTCCCCAGGGAGGGACCCAGCAACCCCTTATACGGGCTCTTTGGACATTGTCCTGGCGCCTTTGGCACCAGGCTCATAGAAGGCATCAGTCCTGGCACCATAGGTGCCAGGCTCATTATGGGAGTGCTTGGATGGACTTACCTGATGCAGACCATGCTGCCGGATCCAGACCTGAAAGGGACTATTTTACCTATGGGACTATTTTACCACTCGGGCATGGCTGAGGAAGAATACTTATCCGGAACTACTTTGGGGGGCTATTTAAACCACGCCCAGACAGCAGCTCACACTTCGCGTTGTTCTGCATTTAGCAGCTGGACACTCACCGTGTCTGCTCCTGCATCCTGGCTCCAGCCACGCTCCCCTGCAACCTAGAACACCTGAAAAGGAAGGAAAGGAGAGAAAGGTGAATAATTGAACTTTACCTACCTCCATCCGGAGTCCGGAACCATCACTCCGACGATCCTGAGAAAAGACATTATTTTTAGAAGCGCATCGCATCGCTCGCTGCAGCGCCGCATTCCACTCACCTTCACGAGGCGCCCTCGGGCTCTTCAGCGACCATTGGCACCATCCGTCGCCTTTCAGCGCCTAAGGAGAAAAAGAGACAAAACTAAGGTGAGCGAAGGAACAGATTGAGGAAGGCCTGATTCTTCCACCTTAAGACTTACCTGATTATTGTTGAGACAATCTTTCCACACCTCGGGTCGGCGCCGCTACTTTGGTACTGCCGTACCCCAGCCCCTAAGGGGAAAAAAAGAGACAAAAAACAAAGGTGAGCGAAGGAACAGATCGAGGAAGGCCTGATTCTTCCACCTTAAGACTTACCTGATTATTGTTGGGACAATCTTTCCTCACCTCGGGTCGGCGCCGCTTCTTTGGCACTTCCGTACCCCGGCCCCTAAGGGGAAAAAGACACACGCATTAGTGGGTGAAAGCAAGACCGCTAAGGGAACCATCCATCAAAAAGACTCACCAGAGTTTACCTTCGGTGAATCCATTCCTCTACGCGGATTCTTCATCCTGCATCTGAAATAGAGAAAAGGACAACGGACAATTAAGGCTTGAACATTTGCTACTGAATACTTACGGCCTCATAAAGTCAGGCAGAGTTGAATACTCACCAAACCCGAGATCCAGTGAAGTAACTGGAAATCAACGCGCCCCTGCATCGGAAGCAGGATGGAGAGCTCGTCCTTTCAGACTCTAAGGTGAGACTCTACGGGAATCGCGGAGGGGGTTCGAGGAGTGTGAGAGGGGGGAGGGGGGCAATCCAACACATTATCCAATAGACAGTTAATCCCATTTTCCATCTACAGAAGGATTCTTCTACAGGCCAGACAGGCGAGGTTTGGGGGTCCGGTCCAGTCCGTCTTCCGAGTCCTGACATCCCCTTAGAAGAGGTCACAGCAGTCCAGAACAGGTTGGCGCCTCTGTGGGAATCAGGTGAGCGTTACAGACTACCCCTTTAGGGGTGGGGTCAAGCCTGATTTGCATATGGTCTTTCCCCTTCTGTAATGGCTTGGCAGGTGAAAAACGATGGTCTGGAGGGTTGCCCAGAGCAATGCCAGAGGTTAAGATTCATTCTAAACCTTCCAGCCATCACCTCTTTTGTTTTGCTATTGATGATAGTACATGACAACAATCCTTTACAATAACAAAATACATAACACCTGTAGGCCTCAAGACCCAGTTGGCCCTCTCCGAAATATGAAAGCCTTCACCCCTCAGCAGAAAACATCAGTCAGACCCTCACAGAGAGGTTCACACATACCATGTTGCAACTTCCCACAGCAAGACTAAATGCTGCACAGTGATTGGTTAAGGCAATGGGACAAACATCCTCCCAGACCTGAAGTGCCGTAGCGAGGTAATAAAAAAGTTACAAACAAATATTGGACCTCAGAGCTAATGGACAAAACACTGCACATGGACTGGTCAAAACACATTAGCTTAGCTGAGTTCCCACATGACAAATTATATTCCAATTAAGTTCATCAAACATATCATAATGAAGGTCACTGGCTGGTAAGAATCGAACAATGAGCAATGAAGAGTATGCCTGTCTGTCCAGACAGAATTATTAAGGAGCAAAACTGATCTCTGTAGGATAAAAATATGTGTAAAGAGCTCTAATTGACAAGGAAAGAGCCACACAAAACACCATTGCACATAGAATAGAATACATCAGTGACCTTTATGGAAATGTATTAACAGCTCTCATAGCACATAGATAAAGTGAAAGGTATGTTTATAACATTGCAAGCTACATATATATATATATTCATATCAGTATAAGAGAATTAATTTTTCCGGCAACTATTACCCCAACTCATAAGGTCAGAAGCGGGAAAAATGGAATCATGAGAAAGGAAGGAGAAGTAAGTAATGTTTCCAATGAAGAGATGCAAAGTTGAATTGGCGATGAAAAGTTTACAATGATGGGAACAGTAAGATGGTGCCAAACGATTAGGTCAATAGGAAGGGGATGTAAAAGTTTTAATTTCATTATCACACTGTCATAACTCAGTGGGATTGGTTGAAATGTACGCAGTCACTCACTCCATGCATATTCCTCTTGAAACAGCCAATTAAATGTCATATTCAGCTGACACAAACTTAAAAGAGTACCGTCCAATAAGCACCATGAGAAAGGAGATGATCTCAATGTTAATTACCTAATAAACGGATATTTTGATCCGGTCACGAGGTTAGAATTTGCCATAAGAGCTAGGAAGTGTATGGATTCATCTATGGAGCAAATGACGATGTCCAGTTAGAGGCCAGGACTATGTGACTAACCTTTTACATTTGTTGCCATTTCTCTTCCATAATTTGATATAAAACCAGCCATCCTTTTTCATATTGTTGAATGTCTTTTTGATAATTCCCGGCCCAGGCTGTTATAAAACATTTTTGTTTTTATCATATCTCATTCATTCATTTTTGGCACTTTGGATTGATTTTTATTACTAAGCGAGGAACTTGTACATATTTTGGTGGCCCGTACGGGGATCCAAGCTTCCTCTAGACAGCTGTGGGATCCCCCGCTGCACTCCTGGGCAAGCAAGGTTTGTCCGGAGAGTGCAAAAGACTGTGCAAACCACAAAGAGGTTACCCAGAAGGCTTGCGTGATCACTTCAGGCCCGATCCGCCCCCTTGAGTGCAGGCCATTGTGGGGAGAGGCAGCCCCAGAGGACTTTGGATGACCACAGCGAGCCAGTGCACTTTATCCGAGAACTACAATGGGAGAGTGAGTAGAAATGCAGAAGTGGAGTGAGTGATGGTGTGAGACAGGGGGTCTGTTTTGTCTTGTTTTTCTCTCTTGTAGTAGAAACAGAAGAGGGCTCCCGTAGCGAGGAGCAGTCACATCACATTAGTCTTAAGACCTGATTAAGTGAGGTGTACACATCCCTCAATAAAGGAGGGAGGGAAGTGCTGCTTTAACAATAAGAGTGGATATTCCTGCACTAGCTCAGAAGTACCCTATGGCCACGGTAAGGGATGAGAGGTAGGCAACATAAAAAATTGTGTAGATAGATGTGATTTTTCTTTGCACTATATATATATATCTTCACTGAAAAAACTTGGTTAAAGGGATGTTATTGTTAAGTTGCGCTAACAAAAACCCATGAAATTCACTGAAAAATCTTTGTTAAAGGGACGTTATGGTTACAAGTAAAACCAAAAAATCCTTGAAATTCAACAGTTATGGTACGGTAATCAAATATAACTCACGCCACCTCTGTGCACTACTAAGACTAACACCTAGGGCATCAGAGATGACCACAAAAATCACACCATGAGAATTTATATTATTATTCTCGAAAGGTGACATTCCGCCAGCATATAAAAAAGCAGATGCACTTTTATTAACAATCTGCCTTGATTTTTCAATTTGAGGACTGAAAAGGTTTCTTGGACATCTCCATGTGCGCCTCTGATTTATTTAAAAAAAAATAATCTGAGCAGCAGAAAACAGTAGCATTAGGCTTTTAAAGAAATCCTTCAGCGCGGCTCGCAAAGACACTGGAGTCCCAAACCCCAAACTGTCCCCTCACAATGTACAATCACAATGTCTGGAAATTTAAAGTGATCCATACTCTCACAGAATGAAAGCAAGCTTGCCCAGTTTAAGCCACAAATTGCATGCCAGAAAACGTCCACTTCTGCCGATCCAATATTTCCAAGGATGCCATGATTATAAGCATACACCTTTAATGACTGAATTGAAGAGTCCCCCGGAATCCACACAGTCAGCCTTCTCAAACAAATAGCCATAGCCATTGTCACTGCTCTCACAACTCCTGCAAAGAAAACTCCCACTATCCTCTCTTCCTGTACACCACACCCAGAAAACCTGATTGGCTAATCCCCATATTTCCATTTCCATGCCAGGCATCCTCAAAAGACCTGTATGTGGCATGAGCCATCTGCAGACTACCACGCTGTCCATGGACCCTGTGGCACAGGGGCAGCTCTATTACCCGTTCCACTTTCATGTTCTCAACACTCCCTCATTGGCTGCTTTCAAAGAGTCACACATCAATCCACCAATCACATCCAAAACCTCTACACCTGACCCTATCATCTTACTTCAACTCTTCAGATGTTCATGGAAGCGCCCAGATACGGTTAAATGGTAATTATATAGTGCCTCCTTAGTATTTATATTGCCCTAAGCCTATTCGCGCTACATGGAAAACCACAATGCAAAGTTCCGATTTTTGGGTTAACTTCGCCGCCATTTTAAGATTCATCTGCCATTTTGATTTCCACTCGTGTGTTCTACGTTCTAAAATGGTGGACTATGTTTTCAACTTGCAGCCATGCCTTTCGACCTCTGAGTTCTGTTAATGTTTAGGTTGTCCGAGAGCCGACTCTTTAGACTAAGCAAAGAAACCTTATGTCTATGTCTATGTCTATGTCTTTGTGCTTATAACGCACCGTAAGCCTGCAGGCATGTGCTTCATATGAACTGTTATTCAAGTGGTGTCTGTGCTCACAAGCCTCATCCTTGTATAAACATTGGGACAATGAAGAACAAGCCTCGAGCGTATACTTTGGCTGAACTACATTGTGAAGGAATTCAGTACAAGGCTTTACTGTGGGATAAGAGAACATATATCACCATTGTGTCTTCATGGAAATGCAAACCTATGTAATCTTTTGCATAATATTGTATAATCTGTATGTGAACTAGGCACAAACTCTAGACCACAAATTATTCACATGAAGAGAGGCTGGACAATATTACACGAAATTGTATAAAAAACATGAATGTTTAGATGTCCATCTCTCTTTCACCTCCCCTTGTCGGCTGGTACACACTGCAAGGTGTTGGGAGCCAGATAGCTATCTGTTTTGCTTTGTGAACTGTACAAGAATAAAAGATCTGTGAATCTTTTCAGCTCATGATTGGTGTATTTCCTTTGTGGCACTCAGCCTTGATATTTCTTTGTTTTTTCAATACCTCTGGGTTTGGTGTGCTCTGCAAATAATAAACTAAACTAAACTAAAGTGAACTAAAGTAAACTAAACTAAACTACACACTTGACTTCTCAGAGTACATATCTCCTGTTAATGAACGACATCTGCACTAAAAAAGTACTTTACAGCTCTCGAAGATTTCTGTTTCCAGATTCATCAGATCTGCATCTAACAGAACATTATAGAGGTATGCTTATATTTAAAACAATGTTTTCTTCAACTCTTTCACAAATATATATATATATATATTTGCCACCACGGATCCCATCTGCCACAGGGAGCATGTATGTCCCCCATTTTATTAAACCTATACATCCTATCTCAATGTAGCCTCTTAGAGGAATCTGGGGTATTTTGGACCAAGTACGCATACGACAGCCAAATGGTCCTGGAGATTTTGGTGGACTCCTCTATCGACAGCCTACTCCTCCAAAAATCTATAACCAAGTAGACCCATACATGTCAGACAATTGGATGTGCCTCAATAAGGGCAAGACTAAGCTCCTTTTCTTTCGCTCCTCCCTTGTTAGAGTCAAACATTCTAACCACTACCAGTCCTTTTCTATCCAGGACTGCAGCATCTCAGTGAAGAATAAAATCAAAACCCTCTGTGTACAAACCGAATGCACTCTGAGTGCAGAATCCCAAGTGAACTCAGTTGCCAAAACTGCTCGTATCACCTAAAGATACTTAGGAATATCCGTCCATACCTCAACGAGTACAACTCAGCTACCATCGCCCAGGCAACTATACTATCAATAATAGACTACTGTAACAAACTCCTAGTAGGGGCAGATAAAAAAGTACCCTGCGCCTCCAAAACATTCAAAATGACACAGTCCGGATCATTAAAAAGGTCACAAGAAGATGCCACATTCCGAACCACCGGCGGTATTTACACTGGCTATCGGTTGCAGCTAGATGTCAATTCAAAGTTAGGGCCTGTATGGCAAATTTTGCAGTTACCTGAAGGCAACCACCTCATTGTATGAATCTCTACCCTCGTTAAGGTCAGCCAATACCAATCTCGTTGCCCACCCATCCTTCAAGAAATCAAAAGGGCTAGGCAGATTGTTTGCAAACTGTTCATCCAGAATCTGGAATGGTCTCCCTACACCCCTGTGCTCTGACACAAACATTAGTACATTTAAGAAAGCACTGAAAGCCTTCCTTTTTGCCTAGTTTGATCTGACCTGCTCCCCTCTATTTAATGTGGGATAAATGTCATATCCAATTCCACTTTCCCCGTAATTAAACAAAAACTAAAAGTCCCAGATAGCAAAAAAAAAAAAATACAACTAACTTCAAGATTCGAAACTGTGAGATGTACATCAAATAACTATATAAAATGCTGCGCTTTTCAAAATATTCTTTTGGGAAGCATTTGTAATAAAGTTAAAAAATGCATATCTGCATTTACAGCAGAACTGTCACTTTTTCATGAAAAAGTAAAAGCAGATAACATACATGTGTGTACCATTTCTAATTGGCACTCAGTGTGTGCCAGGTTACTATATTCGCAGTACATTTATACTTTCTAACATAACCCATTCCAATCTTCAGCTGCTTATGCAGTCCTACTTTTGTCTCTACATTCTGTGACTTTTACTCCAACTTTCACAATGGTAAAAGTGGGACTACAATTCCCATAATGCGAACAAAAAATCTAAGACTACATAACCACCTACAGATTAGAATGCATCATGTTGGCAAGTATGCAAGTACTCCTAACATATTAAACTTCTACACACCAACTGCCATTTAAAATGTACTGCAAATCTTTTCCATCAACTTTTCTTCTATTTACAAAATATTACACAGCTTGTGCAAATGCAAATGCACAATTTCGTAACGTTCATGAAAAAGCTCCTAAAAGCAACCATTTTTAACCGTCAACCAATTTTATTAACTTTTCCCCCACCACGCCTCCTCCCATTCTAAATATATACCATGCTTCCTAAAAGTACTTTGCCATTAGCACATATGCCCACTAACTTTCTTTTACAATTACAGGCAAGAAGCACATCACTGCAATCAACAACCGAAAGACAAATACCCTTTGCATCCAACAAAGGAAGTACATCAATGTACCAGATATATGTATATAATTATAGCAGCACAGTCCCACTTTATATATTACTCTAGACATCTCTTTTCAAACCAACATTTATTTAATTCTAATCCATTATATTCCACCATTCACACTCCTACTATTCCCATCTACACACCACGATTGGAACACCCACTCTGTTCCTCAAAACACAATCACCTTACAGATTCCTTCACACCACCACTGCCTTACTCACTAACCCAACACCATCACACCTCTGTGCACTCATGTTCCCACAACCTTCCCAACCACACCTAATATACCACCTAAAAATCAAACAGCACTGTATTCATCTCGACAATCACACCCACACACCCATGTGCCATACATGCATATACATTGCACAACTTTCCAAAGCAACCTTTCTCTTTTCCCAACAGACACAACAAAATGCCTGGTAAAGAGCAACTCTGTAGAAAAGAAAGAAAAGAAAAGAAAAGTAGAGTAGATAAGACTAAAAGTACACCAAATAGTCATCCACTTCTAAAGCAATTTATAGAAAACATGAAAACAAAAGAGCTAGTACACAACACTATCTACAAACACATATACAATGGGGTTGTGTCACGGTACATCGACACTGGAGTGTTTAGGCCATGTAGAGCTGGGTGAGATCTTGCAGTTGCAGTGGCCTTCATCAGGATGAACGCTGATTTTGAGACTGTCCGTGTGAGTAATCGTCTGCTGTGGTTGCAGCGGGGACGCTGTGCTTGAAAGTCTTGGAGAAATGCCAGCCTATGAGGAAACCATGCCAGGGAGTGGCATGGGCTGACTTGGAATGAATTTGGGTCCTCCTACAGGTGGGAAGATTAGGCCTGGAACATCTAGGAGCGGAGCGCAATGGATGCGGCTGACCTCCTTGATGCAATGGTCAGCCGCATCCATTGCGCTCCGCTCCTAGAGTGTCGATGTACCGTGACACAACCCCAGTATATATGTGTTTGTAGATATTGTTGTGTACACCGTCTTGTTCAACGTCCTCGGACCTACTACAGTCCTGGGCAGCACCCTGCAAAAATCTTTTGTTCTCACTTGCCTGTATTGTGTATTTGTGCATCCCTTCGGGAATTGTACCTTGCCAATAGAGAGGTCGATATTTACCTGTATTTCCTGTGTTGAAACAAAATCTGTCCGTATACTTTCGTGCTTATCGAAAGTCATGTAAACATTTAACTAAATCATCTGTGCAAAATTGTTTTGGAGACAAAATAAAATAGTTTCCATATCAGATAGTTGTCTACCGATCTCCCACCCTGATTTCTAGTATTTTATATACAGGTACCCTTCTGAAGAGATCAGGGCTCCGCCAGGCACCCTTTACATATCTTTTGACCTAGTTGATGATGTGTCAACAAAAGACAACATAATTTGGCAACAACTAGTCGACTTAATCACAGTTAGACAAGCCCTACCATATCTAAAAGAAAACAATACTAAAAAGATATAAACCTAGAGGAAACTTAAGAGAAACCACCCACATTATTCAAGAAACACCAGAAACTGGACAATTTGAAGGTGTGGATCCTGTTACAGCAGCCAACATTTTAGACCAGTATACCATTCACCCAGTGCACTTCAAAGACACAATTGACGATGCATTAGAAACATATCAAATGCATCAAGCCAAAGGATCACCATTGAGCATTTGGGAAAAAAGTGTAGAAGCACGTTCTTTACCTCTTCTCTTTCCTACAGAAAACGAGAACAATATAATGAAAGATCCACACAAATTAGTGCATCTTAATATTTCTCTTTACAAATGTATTCTGAAGACCCCAGATTCAGGCAAAATGTTGAATACATTTTCCACCTCCTCTTTGAAAGCGAAAAAAGAAGCTCTATCTTATGGAGTTGTACACACATTGAAACCAGACTCTAACTTTTTAAACATATCCACTACCCAACTGCTTCAAAAAATAAAAGACAAAGATGAAGTTTTGCAGTAAAGTATCACAAATCTATTGGCAAACATGCATGGTACAAAAGATTACTGGTTCCGACATCACACTGAAGTACATTGTATGGTAAGGAACCTAGGCCCACCCACATGGTTTGTTACTTTAAGTTGTGCACAGTACGCATGGGATGATTTGCATGACTTCTTAGACACTGCAAACCAAAATAAAGACGGAATAAACATAAAAAGACCAGGAGAACTCTGTTCGCTTTGTCCTGTAAATGGATCAAGGTATTTTCACCATCGCCTCATTGACATGCTGCATTTTCTCTGCAATAAAACTACCCCTCCGCTCAGAGAAGTGCAACACTTCTTTTGGAGAACACAATATCAATCCAGAGGTGCACCGCACATCTGCATGCTTTTGTGGATAAAAGATGCTCCGAAATATGGCCATGATAGTGACACCACTGTTTTACAGTTTATTGAAAAATACATTACCTGCGACATCCCTTCAGAAACCACAGATAGTGATACACAAGTGTTAAGCTTCCAAAAACATAAATGTAGCAAAAACTGCTGACGTAGATATAAAAAGAAAGGGAAATACTATATGAAATATCGCTTTGGCTTCCCTAGACCAGTTTGCAAAAAAGTACAGGTAAAAAGCTTGATTTCTTCTGTTAGACACAGCATAAAAAGCAAAACCCCTAAAAATACATACAACATTAAAAGGCACGAAGCATCCAAGTACATCAATGATTGCAATGCTATCATTGCCCTCTTGTGGAATGCGAACATAGACATACAATACATTGCAGACAATTCCGCTGCAGTTGCAAGATATGTCACAGCCTATCTCACCAAAGCTGAGAAAAAATAGCAAAAGGACCTTTAGGGTGACATATCATCCGACAAAACACTATCACAGAAATTGTACAGCTTCGGTATAAAAATGCTCTCCCATAGAGAATGCAGGTCCTACGGAGCTGAATGCTGTTTAACAGATACAGCCTTCTATGGCAATTCTGAGCACATTGTCTGGCTGAACCTTGCACCAGCTTCTTCCTCAAAAAGAGTACTAAAATCCTACCAATAGATAGAAAACATATCCACAAATGCTCCCAACAGCCAAGGCATTTTAAAAAAGAATTTACTTGACACATACCACCAAACAGAAGTACTGCTTTGGAAAACATGTGTTTGTATGAAATTGCCCAAAACTACACCCACAACAACAATGTCATACCAATAGAGACAACTGGCAAATATTCAGTTTTAACTTGTGAAGGAAGCCTAGTGAAACTCACCAAACCCTGTTTAATGAATCATGTAAAGTTATCATTTAAATCTCCACAACAAAAAGAACTGTATTGCATGGCTCTACTTCAAATTTTTAAACCTCAGAGAAAAGAAAAATAATTATTAGGTGACTATGACTCATTTGAAGCTGCTTTCAAAGCAAATGAAAGCAGTATAACAAATGACAATTTCAAACAATACAAACAAATGTTGTACAAGAATGCCAACAAGAGGTAGAAATTGAAGCTCAGGTAGACAAAGACACTCCTGAGGGCAGTCAACCTTCCCTTATAGGAAGCCAAGACCCACTTGGAGAACCACTCATTCTAAATGAAGCAGAAATAGCCATGAATGAGGTAGAAAATATCAATATAAACAATCCAAGGAAGACTTGACTGTTCTTCAATCACAGCTAAATGATGAACAACTCACCATTTATCTAGAAGTCACTCAAGAAACTGAACATGGTTTTAAACATGAAACTAAAACCTGTAGCTGTCAACATTTTAAACCCCTGCTCCTGTATGTAAGTGGTGAAGCTGGTTCTGGCAAAACATTCTTAATTTAAAAAATCGGCAACTTTCTACAAAACTTAACATACAACAACCTTTCAGCTGTAGAAACAGCCCCCACAGGTTGAGCTGCCTACAACATAGGTGGTGTAATACTACAGATTTTAAGCAGAAACACGCATAATTCTAAAACAAATGAAAGTGCTCCTGATGGATGAAGTAAGCATGGTTTCCAACCTCATGTTGGCTTTAATTCAGCTCAGAATGCAAGAAGTCGTAAAAAACAACTATGAAGAGCCATTTGGAGGAAAACATGTTATTGTTTTCGGAGACCTCCTACAGTTAACACCAGTGAAAGGGCAGACTATTTTCAAAACATTAGGACCCAAAGTATGCCACAAAACCCTCTGCAGCATTGAAAATGTACATCTTGGGTAACATTTTAACTACAGAGAACAAACTCAAAACATGCCCTTGTCTGCAGACCAATGCTAACATTTAAAAAAAACATTAGAACTGGGCTTCTTACTAAAGCTGCAGAAGCCATCTTAAATAGTAGACTAATCCATGAGCTATATGGACAAAACACATCTGCTCCAGATATCATGGAACAATTAACTCAACAAAATCTAAAATGTATGTCCTTAATGCCAATCCTTGTAAGCTGTAGTCAGTTGAACGAGACAATGTTAAAAAAAAGAAAAGCAACCCATACTGCATATCAGCTTCACAGACAAGGTAGAAGTGCACGGCATGACACTTCCTATGCGTCAACAAGCAACAGCATAACTAAATAGCTTAGAAAAATGTATCTCCAACACAGCCGGATTTAAGAGAATATTGACTTTGGGCCTGATTTGTGGAAAAAATATTGTGCGCCACGCATATTCATGGATTTCAAGATGCATTACTAGCCATCGAGCAAGTAACAACAAGCTGCACAGGGAATGCCAAAAACACTCCCTCCCACACCAAAAAGCAAGTGAAAGGACTAGCATGGCGCAAATCTCGTCACCATCCCTGGCCCAGCATCCAGCACCCCAAAGAAAATGCATGACAAAACATTGCAACCCCGGCCCGTACACTTGAGAAATCGCACTACAACACCTCGTATTCCCAGTCCACAACCCAAAGAAACCGAGTGCCCTCCCTCGCAAGACCAGAGAGTACCCCAGCGAAATTGCATACCAACACCTGACATTTCCAGGCCACACCCCACGCAAACCCAGCCCGTAACCCAATGAAATTGCGCACCCGCTCGTAAGTGTACGCTACACCCCTTGCAAAAACATGAGTTCTCCTACACTCTCGGCACTCACCCTGTTCACATTGCCCCCTACTGCACATGAACCGCTGTAGTCCACATGCCACCTCCAGCTCCCCTCACCTGTGACAACCCCCGCAGGCAGCCTGCTCCAGACGGGATGCCACCCTTTAGCCCCCATCACGTGCGATATCCAGTGCAGGTAGCCCCATCCAGACAGGAGTCCACCCACCAGCCCCCATCACCTGTGACACCCCCCACAGTCAGCCCCCTTCTTATGGGACACCATTCCCGAGCCCCATCACCTGTAACACGCCCTGCAGGCAGCCCCCTCTAGGCAGGACAGCACCCCCCAGCCCCCATCACCTATACCCCCCTCAGGCAGCCTCCTCCAGACGGTACACCACCCCCAACCCCATCACCTGTGACACCCGCCACAGACAGGCGCCTCCAGATGGGACACCACACCCCCTCACCTGTGACACCCCACAGGCAGCCCCCTCCAGACGGGACACCATCCCCTAACCCCCATCACCTGTGACAACACTCGCAGACACCCTCACCTGTGCCCCCCTGCAGGCAGCCCCCTCCAGACGGGACACCACCCCGCATCCCCATCACCTGTGCCCTCCGCAGGCAAAACCCTCCAGATGGGACACCACACCCCAGCCCCTATCACCTGTGACAACCCCCTCAGGCAGCCCAATCCAGAAGGGACACCACCCCTGTTAGGGAGAATTCTCAGAAATGTGCTAATTCCACTCTACCTTAGGGACCCAAGCAACTTTGGTGGATTTTGAGGACTTGAACTTTTAACCTGGAGAGAGTGAGACCCTTTTTTCCCACTTTCTGAAGTATTTTAATGTGATTTTGAACTCTGGGTTTCTTTTGGTTGTGGAGTCTGACAAACTCCATAGACATCGTCTTTTACATTGTGTCACACAGCACCTTCAGTGCAGTGGCACAGGGAAGTCTTTCAGATTTCCCAAAGGTTTAGATACCTTCTCTTGGATAAACTACTGTTTCCAAGAGCAGTAAAGTGAAACTGACTTTACTTACATCTGTAACTTTCTAGACCCAGCACACACTATCTTACAAAAGGGTGCTGGAGGGGTACTTAGTATCCCCTTTATCTAGATTTTCATGTAACATTTTTTTTGATTTTAATAATTTTTTTTTTATGAAGGTATGTAATATACAATCATAAAGTCATAACTTCATAAACATAATGCAGTGAAACTTTTACATGAGAATAGATTAAACAATGGTAAAGTGGAAGTGTTCCAGTAGAGCAATTAATTAATTACACTGGCCCTCATTACGACCCTTGCGGAAATCGGAAAACGATGGCGGAAATGCAATACCGCCATCGAATAGCGCTCGGTGCGACTATGACCCGTCACCGCAAAGTACGAAGCCATTAGCGACACCGTAGTGAACGCCAACGCTAACTGCACCAAGCACGCGCGCGCGCGCCATGCGAAACCGCAAACACCACCATGGCGCAAGGGTACGCCAATTCCGACCCTAGCGGACATGTACCTAACGCCATCAGGCATGGCGTAATGTACCATTCCGCCATGGTGAGAAGTACGGCATCGCGAATCAACCGTAAACGGCCCCACTGAGTGCCTGTACACCGCTCCCTGCCCACAAAGTACAACTCCCCGTAGGTGCAATGAAGTCACAATGCAACCATTGAAATGTACAAGTCACCCATGCATGGCAACGAACAAAAGAAACACAAGAGGGGCCAATGGGAGCTGCAGGGCACAGATGGCACGAATACAGAAGCCATCCCAATGGACATGACCACAGTCCCCTACCAAGAAACGCACGCAAACACAGGCACCTGTGACCAGCAATATTCCTAGAATCACATCATTCCACCAGTCCACCTGGCTGACCGGCATCTGTTACACAAAACCCAATCCCCCGCCCCTGAGCATGACAACATTCAAACTGTCATATTGGCAGCCCCCATCCCTGACCTCACGGGCTTAGTAGGCAAACGCGCCCAGTACAGTACCACGCAACTAAACTCCGAAGCTGGAACCCAATGCAGATCTCCTCACAATACATCGCCCCCCAAATAGGCATATGCCACATCACTTGCAAAGAAAAACGCTACACGGGCCAAATCAGAATAGAAATTTTATGCACATCAAAGTCACCAAGCCCATACAGCCATCAGGCCATGAACTCCAAAACACTAATCACCATTGTGGGCTGCATCCGCAAGAAATGACCAGCCACTACTTGTGTGTCGCCCTGTTCCCCCATGGTACACAGAGCCACATTCACGTACGAAAAGGCAACATGGAAGCGCACAGAACCGCAGGGCCGTCCCAATGGGGAGGCACTAGTCCAGCTGAAAGGCCGAAATGTTGCTCCGAGCCACCAGTACTGCGTAAGGGCATGTGGGCCATTGGCGATCGTCCCATAAGATCGTAATGCTGCTCCACTGATTAACACGAAGCAGCAGGTGTCGGGAGTAAAACCCATCTGCAGGAGTGGCATACAGATGGCAGTGGCAAAAGGGGAGGAGATACCTGTCAACCAAAAGAAAAGAAAAAGAACAGAATGGCCATCAGAACTACATTCCAACAACTCACTTCAATGATCACACGAAATCCACAGCCATATGCATGCTAGCCCACTCCAAAGGATCATCACCACCCCAAAACCACTTGCGACTCATAACCATCTATATCGAGGTGCAAACACCATCACAAACGAGTGTACCTGTGCATGCGTCTGTCAAAACAGAATCCATCAGATGGGAATGTTAACGTGCATGGACACAAGTGTCTGAGGGCGCGTCGAGACAGGGAGGGCTCAACAAGGCCAGATAGACGATGGTCCCACTATGGCAGCCCTGCATCACATAGCGTAGGGGAGGCGGATAGATCCCAAGAAGCCCTGTACATGGCAAACTCTGTATCAAATCACCTGCCCATGCATCCATTCATCATTCCCTCATCCCGGGATCAAAACGCCTGAATAATTACTCACATAACATTAGAAACATCCATTGAGTCTGTGCGTTATGCAGCCTGCAAAATCCACAGTGCCCCAGCCCGTAATTCCAGTGTTGTGAAGTAACATGTATTTGGGAACGGCCGGCCTCATCGCCCACGTAGCTATTGCGCATCCCAAACTATTCATATCAATCATTGCTTCCTCGCCATGGGCCCTGTCTCAAGGACATTGAACAATAGAACGTTATATTTGCAGTCAGACCTGTGGGCATCTCCTCGCCGCTAGCTGGAAACCGAAAGCGCCGCCCTTCGAATTCCTCATTTGCAACATCACGTCGAAAAGGCATCTGTGGCCGTTTGAAATCACTAATTATTCCATCGAGTGCGGCTGTGTGTGAAAATGGCAACTGCCTTCACCCACAAATGGGACGCCCCGCCCGTCGTTGCAGTGATGCATGAGGGCCCACCGTTACTCGAGTACTACGTTCCACTGACCCTTCACAAGTCTGTTCGCGACTGCACAGATAGTATGTGAAACAATGGGACCACAGCAGAATGAACATATCAACCAATCTTACACGGCCATCGGGTACAAATACATGATTGCAATAGCAAGATGCCATTCCCCGAATTGCAGCGTTGTGCGCGGGACGTGCTCGGCCAAAGGGGAGAGCAGTTTGCACAGGTGGAATTAATCACCACAGGTGGAGGCCATACAGCCTGAAAACACATAAATTGCACAGCCAGTCTCCTCCCACAACCACACCGAAATGCTACCGGCAGGACTCGCGATGTTGGCCCTGGGGGACCTGATAGCACTGCAAGTGCTCCTACTCCAAGAAGAAGATGAACACCAACTACAACCAGCCGCACGGAGGAGACGCAGGAGGAGGAGGAGGCCAAGGCAGGGCCAGCAAGGCCCACCAGCACAGCCACTACCACCACGCAGGCAGCCCGCAATACCACGCCTCCGAGCACATCCGTTCAACCTCACTGATGAGCAGATCCACACCCTCTACCGTCTGGACCGGGACACCATAGCCGCCATTGTGGACATGACACAGGCTGACCTTGTCAGCATGATAGATAGCCCAACCGCCATCCCACCCCTACTGAAGGTGGTGTCTGTACTCCACTTCCTGGCCACAGGCACCTACCAGCACACAGTCGGACAGTTGCATGGCATTTCTCAGCCACTGTTCTCACGGACACTATTTCAAGTGCTCGATGCCCTCCTGCAGCACGCAGACGACTACATCTCTCTACCACGCTCGGAGCAGGAAATTACCAACACAAAAGTGGGATTCCATGCACTTGCCGGCATACCGGGTTGCATTGGTGCCATCGACTGCACCCATGTGGAATTGGTCGTCCCACATGCCATGGAGGCCCAGTACCGCAACCGAAAACAATTTAATTCCCTGAATGTACAAATGGTGTGTGACTCCAACAGGATCATTACACATTGTTGTGCCCGATTCCCTGGATCAACCCATGATTCTATGGTCTTGAGGAACTCTACAATACCACGCTACATGGAGCGACACGCAGGGAACAGATCCTGGCTACTCGGTGAGTCTCATTACATGCATGATTATGTGGGGTATGTGAATTGGCAATGACCTGGCAGGAAGGGGGGGGGGTGTGCGTACGTATCAATGGCATTCCACATCATACGTTTCTCGTCCACATACAGGTGATGCTGGATATCCACTGAAGGGATGGCTCCTCACACCAGTCCGGAACCCACGGGACCAGCATGAGGAGGACTACAACCATGCCCACTCACGTACCTGTGTAGTCATTGAACAGGCATTCGGCCTACTGAAGACTCGTTTCCGCTGCCTCAGCAGGTCTGGCGGGGCACTCCTGTACCGCCATGAGAAGGTTGCAAAGATGGTCATGGCATGTGTCATGCTCCACAACATGTGCGTACGTAGAAATGTGCCCATGCCCCCTGACGCAGAACTGCAAGCACCTGATGATGGTCATGATGAGGGTGGGGATGTGGCAGCACCTCATGGAGTCTGCGAGGCACCGGAGGGCCGTGACATTCGTCAGCATCTCATTGATGTATGCTTCTAGCACTCACGCCTGGTGGCTGATACATGGACACGGGACTCGTGGCACTGCGTGTGTCTGGGACATGCACAATATGGACTGTACGCCTATGATGGCCTAGTACACACAGATCAATGTCCACACATCTCATTGGTTGATCGTGCACTTTTTATGGCATATGTGATGTCATGTTGAACACCCTATCGACCCGCCACCCAAGTGAGCCCAACACACCCCCTCCACCCTCCTACCTCCCCCCCGAACACCAGTGTCCAAAGATGCTCATTGTCAGTGGGCTGTCGCTATTGCAAGCCCCCTCTGCGGGTATCAGGGGCACCCCTGCCTGTGGAGCGCAGTTTCCTTCCAGATCTACGTTGGGGGCTGCCCTGGACGGAACTTGCAACGGATGATGTGTCTGCCTGCTCACGTCCATGCATGTCCCTAAGGGTTTGCGAGAGCTCAGTGAGCACACGGCGCACTGCGGCAAGTTCTGCACATACGTCTTTGGACGTCGCATGCAGTTCCCCCCTCAGGCTCTCGGTGCTTCTCTCCATTTGGACTCTCAGGCTCTCGGTGCTACTCTCCATTTGGACTCTCAGGCTCTCGGTGCTACTCTCCATTTGTGCCCTTAGCGTCTCTGTACCTCTCTCCATTTCTGCCCTAAGTGTCTCAGTTGATGTTTCTATGTCTGCCTTAGTGCCCCCACATTCATCGGCATGGTCCTTGAGGAGTGTGGCCAGTTGCTGCTGTTGTACGATTAACTGGTCGAGGGACTGTTGCCTCTGCTGGGCCATGGCCATTTGCGGGGGTGCCACAGAGGGGCTGTTGTCCTCATGTTGCCTTGCCACAGGGCTTGTGGGGGATGGCCAGTCGTCGTCTTGTGGGTGCCCCTGCGTGGTATCCTCATGTTGTACGGGATGGGACAGGTCATGGATGGATCTGACTTCGACATCCCCGTTTTCTGTGTCCGAGCATGCTGCCATCAATGGGGTGTCACCTATGGTGCTGCTGCCACCAGAGGCAGTGCCTTCTGTGGCATCCATTGGGGGGACCTGTGGTGGTGGTGTTGTGGGCATGCTGGCTGCTGGGGTGCCTGTTGATGTTCCCTCCTCTGTGCTGCCACCTGATTTGTGCTGCTGCCGTGTCTTGATGCGTGCAGCTGAGGTGGAGGGTCTCTGGCCGTTGGTCTTGGCCCTCTTTGCAGGTGTGCTGGTAGGGGTGTCCTGTAGCTCGTCGTTTGGATCGGACCCTGTGGTGGAGTAAAGGAGGGCGAGGGTTATTGATGGGTCTGTGGGAATTGGAATGGCATTGTATCACATGCTTTGGGGTGGTACCTGAGGGTGATTTGGGTCGGGGCCTTGGAGGTGCTTTGATTTGTGTGTGGAGTGAGGGTGCAGTTGTTTGGCAGCCTGCAGTTAGGGTGTGCCTGCTGCACGTGTAGTGCGTGTATTAGGGGTTTTTAATTATTTATGTATTTATTGTGGGTTTTAACGTGCGCTATCAGGCCGATGTGTGTGGACGTTCTCCTGGACATGTGTTTCTGTTGCACTATGTGGACGCATGGTACTTCACATGGATGGACTGTGTGGATTTGGCATTGTTTTATCGGGCCCACCTACCTGAATCTTCGGATGTCTGCACTCCTTTCTCCATCCCTCCGACTCCCTCTATGCTCTCCATTCCGATGGTGGAGGCACAGATTTCTTCCCAGGGGGTCAACTTGATGGGTGATTCAGGACCTCCCCCGGTGGCTGTGGCAATGTTGCGGTTGGCAGAGAGTATGCTGCGGACGTGTATCCGCAGGTCGTCCCATCGCTTGCGGCATTGCTGTGGGGTGCGGGGTGCGGTCCCCACCGCACTTACCCGCTGTGCCACCAGAGCCCATATGGTCTTCTTGTTTGCAAGTGCCGTTCTGGTCATTTGCGTGGAGAAGACGACGGCAGCATTCTCCTGGAGGGTCTCTGTTAGCACGGTGAGTTCCTCACGGGAGAAGTGGACCTGCCGCTTGCGGTCGCATGCTTTCTTCGCTACTTTTCCCATTTTTCTTGGTTTCGCTAGGGTGGGTGACGGGTTGGGGTGTGTTTCAGGGTAGTGATTTTAGTGGTTGTGTGGTTTTAGTGGTTTTATAGGTGTACGGCGGGATGTTTCCCGTTCCGGGCCCATGTTTTTACTTCCGTTTCCGTATATTTCCGGTCACCGTACTTTCCGGTAGGCGCACACTGCGGTGACCGCTAAGAGGGGTGGCGGTATAGCACCTAGGGTGCCGTACGGCGGCGGTGTGGGCCGTTTTGGGGTCATTTCCGCCATCGCGGACTTTGCACTTCCGCCGTGGCGTGGTGCTCGTGCCTGATGGGTCGGAATGGGCCGCACTTTGCTCCTTCGTGCAATGGCGGAAACGCTATTTACGCTGTGGCGCTCCGGTCAGTCACTTTCCGCCAGGGTCGTAATGAGGGCCACTGTGTGCAATGTGAAATTGAGCATATAAGGAACAAATTGTCAATATAATTGAAAACTTACGCATAAGAACTATAGCACAGTGTTGTGCACAACTTAGTATGGAACAAATTCTGCATTATGATGTCTAAGTGGGGGGGGGACAAACATAAGACTGACATATGACGAACACGACATATGGAGGGAGGGGGGAGAAAGGGAGGTGGTAGGTATTGATGAAGAGAGGCACATTGGCATATAATGCAGTAAATATTCAGTCAAGTGTCCAGATTAGTATTCGCATATAATGATCTTGGGAGCATCAAAGGAGTGTGAGAGATTTGGAGAAGTCACATTCCATGCGTGGTTACATTAAAATGATTCAGAAATCGAGTAAAAAATGACCACTTAGCATTAAACTTAGGTATAGAGTTAAGATTGTTTCCCATACACATTTCCTTCTTTTGCGTGAGACATATGTTATTCCACCAGCTTCTTATACATAAGGAATGAGAGTCTTTCCAATTGGCAGTTATACTCTTCATAGCCAAACAAATAAAGAGATCATAGAGCCTGGAAGCATCATATGGCAAGTGGGTGGTAACTGCCAGGCTACCTAAAACAATATTCATAAATGAAAGTGGTATATCGGTGAAGAAAATAGAGTTAAGGTATTTCCATACTTGTTGCCAAAACTTAAGGGTATAGGGAAATGAGAAGAACATGTGCTCATACGATGCAGGGGTAGCTCCACAAGTCCAACAATTGTCATTGTCATTACTATTGGATAGAAATAATTTGGCTGGTGTAATGAAAGCTCTATGTATAAAGAAGAAAAAATGTTGGGAGTTATTTGCTGATGTTGAAATATATTTGATTCTAGAGAAGAGCTTAGACCATGTGTAATCGTCTAAAACATAGCCAAAGTCATCTTCCCATTTGTGGCGTATCGAGCACAACTTCAGGGATGATATTAGGATGTTGTAGAATTTTGAAGCCTTTGTGTCAGTGGGCATAGTAAGATGTAGCAATCTTGAGGCATCAGGAGTCAGAATATCATTGGAGGAGCTGTGGAGAGCGTCAAAGCAAGAATTAACTAATTCATTATAGAAGTTGTAATCTGTGTTGGGGATTGAGAATTGATTTTTAAGCTGCTGAAAGAAAAGGATAGATGATTTATTTATGATTTGTTGTATAAATCTAATACCCTTTTTCTTCCAGGATTTTCTATTTAGGGTTTTATTCTTAATCAGTATCTTATTGTTATGCCATAGGTAAGGAGAAAGGCATTTTTTTGGGGAGTCTGTCTGTGTGAATAAAAAGAGTTGGAGGGCTGATATTGTGGCTCTAATGGGTTCTGATATAGCCAGCGAGGAGTGCTTAAATATATAAATGAGATCGGTGATTTCTACAGGATACATTAACTGCTTCTCTATGGTACACCATGTGGCAATGTCTGACGTTATGGGGCAGGCAAACCAATATCTAGCTTGCTTCAAAAGAAAGGCAGTGTGGTATGCTTTGAAATCAGGAAACCTGACACCTCCTTTGTCATATGGTGCCTTCAATTTGATTAAGGCTATTCTTTTGCTTTTGCCCTCCCCCCATAGGAAATTTAGTAGGATAGAGTAAATTGATTTATAAAAGGAAGGAGATATCGGAACACATAAGAGTTGTAGATAATATAAAATTATTGGTGATAACATCATCTTGATCGTATCTAGTCAGCCCCACCAAGACAGATATAGGGGGGACCATCTGGATGTTAATTCCTTAAGTCTATCTAGTAATGATTGTGTGTTCTGTTTAATGGTGTCTTGGATGGTAGGAGCAAATCTAAGGCCTAGGTATTTAATAGAGGAACTGCACCATTTAAAACCAAAGGGGTCTATGTCATATTTAAAGCAGTAGGGATTGAGGGGCATAATTTCTGACTTATCTTTGTTAAGTTTGTACCCTGAAACTGAGCTAAATTGGGATAGTACTTCAAGTAAATATGGGAGGTGTGTTTTGGGGTTTTTGATGAGAAAAACGGATGTCATCAGCGTAAGCAGCTATTTTAATATGGGATGTGCCACTTGCTATACCTGGAATATTGTTATTGGATCTGATTAGTTCTATTAACGGTTCTAAGGAGAGGATGTATAGAATAGGTGAGAGGGGGCAACCTTGTCTAGTACCTCTGCTGAGGGAAAAAAATGGGGAGGTAAGACCATTAATACATATTGAAGATTTTGGGGATGAGTAAAGTAAACTGACTAGAGAAATGAACTTGTCACTGCAACCGTGCCAGCGGAGGGATTGGAACATGAAGTCCCAGCTGACTCGGTCAAAGGCTTTTTCAGCATCTAGTGCTATAACCGCTGCGCCCTGTTTATCTTTTTTATTTTTATTAGATAGGTGGATAGCATTTAGAAGGAGTCTGGCATTGGAAGAGATGTTGCGCCTTTTAACATAGCCGACTTGTTCAGGTTTGACAAGAGAAGGAAGGGAGGATTCGATCCTGTTGGCTAAGATTTTTGCAAAGATTTTACTTTCTACGTTTATTAGAGAGATGGGCCGATAATTACCTGGTAATGACTGGTCCTTATCGGGTTTGGGGAATAGAATGAGCAAGGCTTCTGAGAAGGAACCTGAGGATGCTTCTTGGGATATAAAATAAGAAAATAGATTTTGAAGCTTGGGTATGAGAGATTGAGCTAACCTATCATAGAATTCTGTGGAAAGGCCATCTGGACCTGGAGCCTTGCTTTTACCCAATCCTTTGATTGCTTTGGAAATCTCTGGAAGAGTAATTACAGAGTCTAAAGAGGATAAATCAGCTTGGGGGTAGGAGGATCTATTAATATTATCAAAAAAGGACGTGATGTTATTATGGGGAATGGAGTTCTCGGGAGTATATAGTTTGGTGTAGAAGTCTCTAAAACAATTTAGTATATCTTTGGGATGGTGATGCATATTGCCTGAAGAGTCTTTGATGTGGGATATGAAAAATTGTTCCTTTTTGGTTTTTAAGTAAGAGGCCAGTGTTTTTCCAGCTTTGTTGGATGTTTGATATATTTTCGTTTTGTATTTAAGAATTGTCCCTGCAGCAAGATTTGTGATCACTTTATTAATTGAGAAGCGTAAAGTCAATACTTTGTGGAGATTGGTAGGGTTGGAAACACTATAGTAGTGTTGTTCGGCTGTAGTTAGCTGAGAATAAAGGTCATCTAAGTGTTTTTTGCGTAGAGCTTTCATTTTTCCAGAGTAAGCCATGATGTGACCTCTCAAGGCAGCTTTAAAGGCATCCCAATTATTCACTACCGAAGTGTCTCTGTCTTGATTATCTTCATAGAATTGGTGAACAAAAGACTCTACGGATAGGATGAATTGAGGGTCTTGTAAAAGAAAATTGTTAAGCTTCCACCGAGATGACGGTTTCCGAACATCAGAAAGACTGAAAGAGGTACAAACAGGGGCATGATCAGAAATAATTATATTTTCTATTTTGGAATCTATAATGGTACCTGTAAGGTTTTTAGTGGAAAAAATATAGTCAAGACGAGAGAGAGTATTATGTGGGGAAGAGTGGAAAGTATAGTCAAGTTGAGTAGGGTGAGATATTCTCCATGTATCAATAAGACCAGTTTTGGCTAAGCATCCTGAAAAGGATTTGTGTGTTTTATTATTTTTGAACAAGCAGCTAGATTTTCTATCCAGAAAAGGATCAAGGACTTGATTCATATCCCCACACAAAATTAAATTGGTAAAGTTTTTTTGAAGTATCATATGTTTGATGGTGGTCCAAAACTTGGGATCTGGGTTGGTGGGGACATAAATATTCAGAATGGTAACATCAGTAGAATCTATATTTAGTTTAGCCCAAACCCATCTGCCATCTGTGTCCGCACCTTGGTCGAGAACTTTATATGATAGTTTCTTGCTGATTAAAATAGCTACCCCATTTTTTTTAGCAACAGAAGGACTAGAAATGATTTCTTTGATCCAACGGGACTTCAGTTTCAGTGTTTCTCTAACAGATAAATGCGTTTCTTGTATACAAGCTATGGAGGGGTTTAGTTTGTTGAGATGCGAGATGACCTTACACCTTTTGATGGGATTATTGCAGCCTTTAATGTTCCATGTGACACATTTAAAAATCATAATAACAGTTTAAATGTTATGATAGCATAGCGATAATATAAGACCATATACATGCAAATGTTAGGTGCTCTAGAACAGTGTCTGAAATAGCATTTGTGAACCATATAGATGCAAATAATGAGTGCCCAAGAACAATATTTTGAATACCAATTAATGAGAAAGGACACATTAGGAAGACACATGAGGTAATAGGATGAGGGTTGGGGTGTCTGATCATAAACGGTTGCCTAATGGCTTGGAGATATGGAATAGAACACTGATCAGACTGGAAAAAAAAGGAGGCTAGGGGAGTTTCAATTTGTAGGGAAGGGTGACACCCGCTGAGTCGTCAAAAGGGAAGTAGAGCGACTCAGGATGGAAGATGGACGTCACGAGGCCACCCGTCCCACATATAGGAGATAATCATGGCATTAAATTTGTAATAGTAAGGAGAGAAAGGGAGTAAAACGTTCATGTAACAAAAGAGGAGGAGGTACTTGCAGGCGAGGTAGTGTCCATGTTATTGGATTTGATGGATCGTATAAATGCTTTTAGGTCTGCTGGTTCTTCAAACATTCTGGTACGGCCTTCATATGTTATTTTGAAAGAACAAGGGTGGTATAGCCCATAACGTATATTGAGCTGTTTCAAGGCTGGGTGAAAGGATAAGAATACTTTCCTGCGCTGGGCCGTGCTTTTAGCGACATCCTGTGAAATGAAAATCTTAGAGCCATTCCATATAAGGGATTTACGTTCCTTTGCTGCAGATATAATGAGCTGAAGTTGGGAGTATTCCAGAAGATAAAAGATCATTGTTCTGGACGAAGGTCGAGGAGAGGTGGAAGTAGGTAGTTGGCCGACTCTATGAGCACGTTGAATATTAAGTGTTAGATCAGGGGGTAAGTGAAGCAGCTTTGTTAAAAATGTTTGCAAAAAGACAATGGTATTAGTTCCCTCTGATCCCTCTGGCAGCCCTGAGATGCGGAGGTTATTACGTCTGCTGCGATTTTCCAAATCTTCATTGTGTTTTTGAAGTTCTTTTATTGCATTTTCCAGTTGTGTTACTTTAGACGTAGTTTCTTCTACTAGACCCACTCTCTTCTCCACCTCATCCATTCTATTCTCAAAACCCCTCCATCTGTCGTCCAACTGTTGTAATTTTAAATTTGTAGTCTCTATGAAGGGTTTGAGTGATCTAATCTCTGCCAAAATGGCTTCCAAAGCAGGGTCCGAGATGCCCAACGGAGGAGGTGAGTCACTTTTGGGTCTCTTGAGGTTGGCGGTGAGAGTATTAGGTTCTTTGGTAGTTGAAGTATTGTTTTTTTTGTTGGCCGCCATGATATTGGCTGCAAAATATGGATATATGAGCAATTGAGAAGAGCTTGGTTAGCAATATTAATGATGCAAGGTAAAGAATTGCAGAAAGTTGTTACATGTAGAGCAATAGTAGGTTCCGTTTGAAATAGAAGCTATTTTGAGGAGGGCTTGTGATGGTAAGCACATATATATAGAGTCTTTAAGTAGCAACTTTGTGGGTTCCTATGTACCGAAGTTTACAATTATTACGTCCATATTATTTAGGTAGTACTACTCCTGAAGCAGGAGGTTAATAGAAGCACTGTTGAATAATAAGGCGTAAACTTAGGTGTGAGTTGAGAGTGCTATAAGCCTTGTAGTGGTAGGAAGCTTCCATTTAATATGGGTATCCAGTTACAGTCAAGTTCAATTTTGAATTGTAGTTATACCCAGTTCCATGCATATTCCTGCATATAGAATGCGTGGTTCACCTATGTGTGGTCGCTATCACAACCAAAATCGAGCAACAAATAGAAAGGGTTGTGTCATATGAGTGGCAAAGTGTGGAGGAGATCCTGTGCAATAAAACAGTATTCCTTTCTATGTTTATTAATTGTTGTTTTTTTTTTTTTTCCTCTTGATCTAGTCCCAAAAGTCATGAAAATGGGATGTTCAATTTCATCTTTGTGTGGAAGGGTATAGCCGAGATATTGGTTATACTTAAATCGTTTCTGTGTCTTGTGGCGTGTGTTTTTTTAAAGCCGTATTTGGCTTCCTAATCCTTTTTTTTTTTTTTTTCCCTCCTCAGGGAAAGCTTTATTTATGGTGCTGTTGCGCGCCGGCACCAGAGGCAGCAGTTTTGAGGCAGGGAAGAGAAGGAGGGCGGACCAGGCCGCGGCGGTCCCCGCAGCTTGTCAGCTGGAGCTGGTGAGCCGGCGCGGGCGAACGTGGAGCTGCGCTGAATTTCGTTCAGCGGTTCGTAGAGGAGGTCCGGACCATGGCGCAGGAAGGAAAAGGTAAGTAATAGGGGGAAAGAATAATGGGAAATGCCTTATTTAGTGCACGGTGAGATGGAGCTGCCAGGTCACGCCGCCATCTACGTCGGCGTCAAGCCACGCCCCCATGTAACATTTTTATGTTACCCATTCCTCGATAAATGGCTGGTGGCAGTGGTTTACTTTTAACTACTGTGGTGTGCATTTACCGTGGGCTGTGTTCGCAGCTGCAGTAAAGCACCCAACAGTCGCATTTTTGTCAAAATGGCCGGGCTTTTCGTTGTGGAAAAGTCCTTCTTGATATTTACACTTCGCGCCAAACCCGGTTTGGTCCATTTGTTCATTTTGCCTTTGGCGGGATTGTTGAGTGAAGCCCGCCTCCTGCTCTAGGATGTCTGGTGGGGGGGGGGCAGGAAGTTAGGGAGGTGCCCACAACTCCCTGTGCTTAACCTCCTAGGAGATAGGGATGCACTCTTAGGTGATTGGCCGGTTGGCTGTTCAGCAAGGACAGCCACCCTGCTGAGTGACTCACAGCAAGGATGGAATGAATGGGATAAACCTGCAGAAAAGGCAAGGCTTTTTGACTTGGAAGGCAGATTCGACCTCTGGACAAAGGAATCCAAAGAATAACTTGGAGAGGATGCCTGCTGCAACTCCTGGACCATTAGTTTGCCCGGTGAAGCCCTGCTGCTACTGAAACTCCAAATTCATATCGACAGAGAAGCCCCTTTGAGTCGGTGGGACCAATCAACTCCAAAGTAAGCCACCTGGACATCCGCTCTGAGCTGGTTGAATTTCCACTACAGTTGCTGCTGGAACTGAATAACCAGGGAGAGGAACACCAGATTGTGTGTGTTGCGTTTAAGCTGGCCAAGAGCTCCAGGAAGATACTTTGGACTCCCAGGAAGCAGGACTGATCAAGCCTGAGTCCCCTCAACAGAGTGCAGCACCCCAGATGCAAGGAAAGTCCCTCTCGACAGCCAGGAACCACAGTGTTGTTATTTGCGGAAGACGCGAGGAGCTGAAACACTGAAGTACCATTTGTTTGAAGATTGCTGCTTGTGGTCAGTGACCGTCCCATTGCAGTGGAGGAGTCCCCAGAATTCCTCCCTCTTGTCCCCACGACTGAGGCCCAGGAACACCAGGATCTCCAGAGCTATACAGGAACAGGAGCCACCTGCTGCACTTTTCTTCAACCTAAAGGTACTGTAAAGTCTGAGAGAACATACCTCTTGCTGTGCCACCTTACTTGAGCTCGTTGGAGACTTGTCTCTGTTGCACCTGTAGAGTTGCTTACAGCTTCTTTACCTTACTAGCCTAATCAGCTTGTGGCCCTACTTTCATTTTTTCTATTCTACCAAGACTATTTGAACATTATGAAAGACTTTCTACTTACCTGCAAGAAGTGCTTCAGCTCACCTCGACTTTTGCTAGCTTAACATTGGCGGGAATGGCTCCCTGAATGACTCTTCTCTTCTGCTTATGTGGTTTGCCTTCCCTCCAGGAAAGGGTTAAATGACTCAGCATTGGGCGGGTTTTTTCGAAAGTACTTGCTTTCGTAAGAATAACTGTGTGAAAACCTGTTTTATTCTGACCTTTCTTCTCTTTAACAACCCTCTCAAGAATATTCCAAATGCAACAGTGATACATTAATGTCAACAGCTCCCAAACTATTGAAGTCACCGGATGGTGTAGGAAGTGTCTGTATGCCATCCAAAATGGGTATTTGCTGAATTAGAAACTAAGAGTGTGTATTTTGAAGTATATTTGTCTGTTGTTTTACATTGCTCCCTTCTGAAAAAGGCTTAATCTACCTGACTGTTAAATAAATTAATAACTGTTTAATCAAGAATCCTTGTGTGTAAGAGTTTATTTGAATACCTGTCACAGTGAATCTCTGTGTAACTCCCCTACAGCTCACATTGACCGCTCTTGAGATAAGCCTGGCTTCTTGACCACACTACCAACCTGTGTAGTACAGAATTTTACCAAAGGTTTGGTTCCTATTGCCAGGAGGTCAGGGTAATTGTAGTGCACCCAAAGGGTACTGCATACAATCTTGTCTATTAACCCCCCAGGAACCCATCATCTTATAGAGGAGGAGCCAGGTACCCCCAACTCAACCACCTCACCCATATTGCCTATATGTTGGGAGCCGGGATGTGAAAACCATGCAGTAGCAGTGAAAATACTGATACCTAGGAGAATCCTGGAGGCAAGGTTCCCATTGAGAAAACCGTACCTACATATAAGGAAATATGAAGGTCGTTTAAATGAAATTCCGGGAGATGCAGAGCAAATTAATGGCAAATACGAATGGTGATATCACACAGAGCTGAGCTGACGTACATGGAAAGGATGCAGAGACTGGAGAATGCAGATATTCTATAAGGCATCAAGAAAGTATCAAGGGTAAGTGACATCTTGAGGCCAAGGTGAAGAAGCTTATGCCACAGAACTGGTAGAGCTATCAAGTCAGTTTACACGTGTACAGATGCAAAAAGAAACGCAAGGAGACAAAGTAATCCTGAGGCTAGCTTTATAGTGAATAGATGTATACATATATGCATAAAGAGTAAAGGATGGATGTTTCAACTACGTGTTATAGCAGTGCTGGACTTTAGAGAGAAGTCCTTGTTTCTAGTGTGCCGTAGTAAGAAAACAAATGAAATACCAAGTGAATCTCGGAAAGGTGAGGTGCATGAGCCATGAATCCAAGCGAAGAAGCTAAGGTCTTATCACGCTGAAGTTAACTAACATTGGATACAAACCATGAGAAAGAACAGCTCCTCTTCAGAAGAAATGGACAAAGTAAGGAAGACGTCAGATGCCTATAAAAAATAGTAATTTAAAAACAGTGAAAGCTCGAAATCATGGTTTCAAAATCAAGGAAGGTTTCAAAATATGCAGAGTGGCAATCAAGAGATGCAGGATGGGCAGAATAGGAGGACTCTGCCTCCTGTATTTTGGGGAAGTGGAATGACAGGACATTTAGCTCGTATGTGTAGAAGTCAAAGGGTTGTGCAGAATGGTCAATTTTCAAGAGGGTGGACATTAAACCTGCCTGCATAGTCACAGTAGAGTAGAGATGGGTTTGCTCAGAATCAAACAGTGCAACAGACACAAGCGCCTAGAATGCAGCAAGATCTGCAAACACAGCAAGCAGCACTGAATCCGCCGCAAGGGCAGTCGCAGCATTCACTTATGCAGATACAGCATGAGCACTGGGCAGTTAATGGGCCTCATTACAACCAACCCGGTATGGAAACAACGGTGGCGGTAAACCCGCCGCCACCGTTGTTTCCATGCCGGGTGATCACAACTCCTGCAGGCGGAGGCGTCAAACCCGCCAGGTCTGACCTGGTGGGTTTAACACCGCCCGCCTGCAGGCAGACGAGGAAACACCGGCACCATCACAAGGTGGTGCCGGTGTTTCCATGATCCCCGTTCCCATTGAGTCCTATCGCACTCAATGGGAATGGGGATTAACACCATTCCGCCTCCGGAATTCCCGGGTCACCGGGGTTGTAATGCCCCGGTAATTCCGGGAATCACGGAGGCGGAATGGTAATACGAGTCCGGCGGTAACCAGGTGGTTTTACCACCTGGTTACCGCCGGACTCGTAATGAGGCCCAATGACTCCTAGGATAGGGGGTGTTACTGTAGTGGGAGTGAATCCTTTTACAGGTACAGGATTGAGGCTGTATTCACAATAGGACAGCTCACTGGGAGACTTGATGTGTTCAATACTATCTGTGATGCCAAATCCTCATGAGGATCCTAGGGTAGACGTCAGTATAAGAGGCACAAGTTTTTCATTTTTAGTAGACACGGGTGCAACGCGCTCATGTATAAAAGAGCGAAAATGTTCAATGTCTGGCAATGCCGTGAATACTCAAGGTTTCACAGGAGCTACAGGCAGACTTCCTTTTACTGAAGACTTACCAGTCTCAATAGGAGAATGTGACATGTCGGTGCCACTGCTGTATTCAAGGCACACACCTGTCAATATATTAGGTCAAGATCTAATGACTAAGTTGAATATGACAATTTTGTTTACCAATAAAGGTATAGTTTGTTCAATACCAGGAATGCATTATTTAAACGTAAATGAATGTATTATGGCATTTGCAGGACAAGTGACCATGCAAGCATTTCCGTTGGAACCTGAAGTTTTTCATTATGGGGTACGCATTTTGTTGACATGGCTACCAGGCCTAGCAGGCAGAACTATGAGAATACCTGATGAGTTTCTATTCAGGCCAAAAATACCTATGGATGAAGAGGAAGGGCGAATCTTTCCCTTTGAATTGCAAGCAGCCATAGTGCGAGGAAAAATGGCTTTGCTTGATGGAAATGATTATGAAGGAAGATGATGGTGCACAGTAATCGCCATCGGGGAGGGATGCAGATTAACTGATGCCACTGATGGAGATCTGTTTGGAGATCACCGATCTGATGACGAAGTAGTGTTTGAAATGAGCATTACTAATTGGGTACGGGGCATCAAACAAGAGGTTTCTCAGAAAATGATGATAGCGCAAAAGCGTCCGCAATATTTTGATGAAGACATGGCAAAAGTGCCAGTCTCATTATGGACTACAGGACCTTATGACGTAGGCCTATTAAAGGGGGTTGTAGAAGTAAAGATTAAATTAAAACCAGGAGCAATTTTACCTCGAACACGGCAGTATCCTATGTCTCAAGAGGCAGGCAAAGGTATTTTTAAAACAATTTCTGCCATGATGGATCAAGGCATCTTGGTGACATCAGAGTCACTGTGTAATACATCAGTGTACCCTATCAAGAAATCTAAAGGGGGGGTCATGGAGGCTAATTCAAGATTTGAGACCGATTAAGCAGATTGTAGAGGCTGCGTTCCCTCTAGTTCCTAATCCTGCTAAAAACGTATGTAACATACCTGCTGAAGCATGATATTTTATTGTGATTTATTTGAGAAATTTGTTTTTCTCAATCCCCTTACACAAAGACTTGCAGGATTTGACGTCATTTACATTCAGACAGACTAAGTTAAAAAGCACAAGATTACCTCAAGGGTATTGTGAGTCTCCATAGATTTTCAATAGGGTTCTCTAGATGGATTTAAGGAATATTGATCTGGAAAGTGTTTTGTTGCAACACATAGATGATATTTTAGTTTGCAGCACTTCAGAGGAAGAGTGCAGACGTGACCCTATTCAGTTGATGATTACACTTGCTGATAAACGATATAAAGTTGACTAGGAGAAGTTACAGTATTGTCAACAAGAAGTGTTGTTCATAGGTCAGTTGATTTCAAATGAAGGGAAAATGATTACTCCTGAAAGAGCAGAAGCTATTTCGAAAATCACAAAGCCACACACGATAAAGCACATGCAGAGATTTCTGGGATTATGTCACTATGTCAGAGCATGGGTCTTTGACTATAGCTCATATACAAGGCCTATATTACAAGCTCTAAAGAAAGCACAAACAATGCAAGAGAAAATTGTTTGGACTGAAGAGACGGTAGAAGAGTTTGGGGAATTGAAAACGGCAATTTGTATAGCTCCATTTTTAGGTATTCATAATTATGCTGAGGAATTATTTTTATTCTCGCATACGGATGGTACCATTATGACAGCAGTCCTTACACAGATAACCACATTGGGGTACAAGCACCTTGCATATTACAGTGGGATTTTAAACCCAGTGATGAGGGGCCATTTTCTGTGCAAAGAATCTTTGCCAGCTGCCGCATTCACCATTGAGAAGGCTGCAAGTATAGTGATGAGATGCTCTAGGACGTTGTTTGTTGAGCATGCATTATTTGCTATCTTGGAGAAACCGAAAGGGACGTTGACTTCTCAAAGGGCTTCTGCCTACGAAGTAGTCATATCAGTAAATAGTTTGATGCAAATTAGTGAATCCTGCCATGTTTGTAGTTGATTCACTGGCAGAGGAAGAGCATGGGCATGACTGTTCGAACTATGAAGAGTTCTGTGATGAAATCCCTAGGATAAAAGAAAATACTTCGGCAGGAGGAGAAATAGTTTTTGTTGGCAGTTCTTCAAGAATTGATCAAAATGATGGCCAGAGATATACTGGTGTCGCTTTGATAAAATGTATGGCCAATGGGGAGTATCAAACATTGGTAAGTGCACGACTACTGTCTCACTAATTAGCACAGGCTGCAGAGTTAGTGGCGCTGATAGTCGCACTCGAGAATCATGCAGACCAGGAAGTAACAGTGTACAGTCACTACGCCTATGTGACGTCGACGGTACATGCAGGATTAGCACGATGGAAAAGGAGGGTCTACCTCTGGGCAGATGGCACTGCAGTACAACATGGCACCTTATTGGACAGGCTTAGTAAGGCACTTAAACTCACAGTAGCCATTGCAGTCATTAAGTGCACAGCTCACACTAAAAAGGCAGATTTTATCTCTTGTGGAAATCAAGCAGCAGACAATGAAGCCAAACGCGCTGTATGTTCAGAAGATATCGTGTCATTTAATACACCTAATGTAAATGAAAATATGGTGGTGATGATGAGTGTGTCTGAATCCTCTAGTAATTTTTCAAAGACACAATTAATAGAGGTTGAGGGAGAAGCACCTCAAGATGAGACGAATCTATGGATGCAGAGAAGTGTTCTTTAAACGCCTCTGAAGCATTGTGACGACAGGATAGCACTGGTAAACAAGCAATTCCTGTAGCCTTATTAAGGGTGGCACTGGAACGGCTACACTACCCTGCACACACACAACTGGAGAAAACCTTGCTGCAACTATTGCAGAGGATTAGTTTGTACCAAATTTGTTAGAACACGTTGCATTCTATGTAGTGAATTGCATCGTTTGTCAATAATTAACCACTGGGCACACATTGTGCACAGTTAGGGGAGTTATTCCAAGACCTAATGGTCCCTTTCAGTATTTGACTATTGACTCTGTTGATATGCTGCAAGTATGTAATGGGTATAGATACATGATTGTAGTAGTTTTTCCCTTTTCACAATGGAATGAGGCTGGTCCGTGTATGCACCCAGATTCCACCTGTGCTGTAAAATTCTTAGTGCAAGAAGTTTTTCCTAGATGGGGGATATGTGACATATTAAGATAAAGTTTTGGCCCTCATTTTTTTAGCACAGTCTTTGAGCAAATAAGTTGGTTGCTTGGTATAAAGCACAAGTTTTCTTTGGCTTATCATCCACAAGGAAATGGGATTTGTGAGCGGCTCAATGGCTTGCTTAAAGAAAGAAGAGCCAAGTTGAAGCTTACCTTGAAAAAAGGGTGGTTGCATTGCCTACCACTGGCATTATATGCATTGAGGAACCAACCAGGTTTGGACCACCATCTTACCCCCCATGAAATAGTGACAGCGAGGCGAACAAGGACAGCCCTCACACTTCCATCCATAGTTAGAAGTGATGCCCAGCCACGTCAGAACTGTTATGAATGGAGCTACGTAACTATTTTACCTGCAATACCTCAAGTATCTATGTCATTTCAGATTAGCTACGGCAAAAAGGGTGTGGGACAGTACAGTACACAGAAGGAGATGCTTCAGCAAGTGGATTTCAAGAACTATGTATCCCTAAAGTGTTCCCCAGAGATGTGATCCTAATCCGTAACCATACAAGAAAGAATTGGGATGAGCCCCGCTTCAACGGTCCTTTTATCGTAGAAGACGTCACACCGTCTGCAGTCAGAGTACCGGGCAGATGTGCTTGGACTTTTCTAGGAGACATAAAGATTTATGCTGGAAAGACCCCTTCACCCCTGCAACATTCAGAAGCAAGCATCGGGGAAGAATTTCAGCCCGGGCAGACCCCGTCTATGATGAGGAAGAAGTATCTGGGTGTGGTTACATGAACCTTCTGTGTAGGTTCACCTTACAACACCAATTTCTTTTGTCTCCCTTGTAAAGCCTGTCTGACTATTAGTGACATTTACCTCAGACATAGGTAACTCTTCATCATTATTTGGAACAGGGACAACTACATAGAGTCTTGTCTCTGTTGAGAAAAGACAAAGAGTTAATCAGACTGTGGCTTAGTTTTGAAACAATCTTTTCAGTAATTTGGGGAAGAGTTAAGGAAAGATATCTGTTCTTGAGCCACAGGAGTTTGTGACATTGGACTGCTTAAGCCTTGATAAGAAGACAAATATGCCAGATCTTGATTTTGTTTTCGACAATTGGAAAAGTGTACAATACCCTGATTCATCCCTCTCTGAGTTCCTGTTTGGATTTGCTCATGGTGGTACCCAATGACAATGTTTCATGGATCATATTTGATGTTTTTCTTTTCGTGTTGCGCACATATCCTGCAATTGTGTGGAGAACTACTAGCGTACACGTTTTCCTGCAAGATCCTAAGAATGGTCCGAACGTAAGGAGATTGCTCACAGCGATTATTGAGCATGTTTTTCACTTTCCTGAATACAGTGAGGGAAGTGCAAATACCCTATCAGCTGACAATACGCACAGACTGGTCAGCCTTGTATTTTATTACCTGATTGAAGAATGCCCATAGCTTGTTAATAGACACAAAGATGTCTGCACCTTTCTAAGTGACCCGAGAAATAATGCAGCATTGAATGATATTTTGAGAGACATTATAGTACAAGTAAAGGCTTATTCCGAGAGAACTCTGAGATCTGAGTGAGGCGTTCCTTTGAGGGACAGAGCAAGGGATTGCTGGTTAAAAAGAACCCTTGTTTCATGCTGAAAGAAAATCATCATGTCGTCTGGTGAAAGGCAAATTCGTGGGATCCACTGGGAATTTGTGTTCATTGTCCAATAAGCAATCAGTGGATCAAAGAGGTTTTTCAAGTGAGATCAGCAGTTTCCAGAAGCAGGGCATAGTGGTGCCATATTAAAGTTTTATATTTCCTTCCTTAGGCAATAAAAATGGGCAGCATTAGTAGCAATATCGTCATGCCAGATCCAGAGAGACGTCCACATTGTGTAAAAAATCAATGCTGCACACTTTCATATCTCTGTGTTATTTATGCTTGCATTCTGTGTATAATAATACTGCTTTCACTCATTGTGCGAACAGCTTATTACATAGATGTGAATGGAGCAAAAACTTCTGAGAATCTTCCTAAGCAGAAGGAAGGTGTAAACGTGGCAAATACTAGGCAGACAAGACTCTATGTAGTTGTCCCTGTTCCAAATAATGATGAAGAGTTACCTAAGTCTGAGATAAATGTCACTAATAGTCAGACAGGCTTTACAAGGGAGACAAAAGAAATTGGTGTTGTAAGGTGAACCTACACTGAAGGTTCATGTAACCACACCCAGTCCACTGACAGATGTAGCTATGATTGGTCCAGTTAGAAGGAGTTATGCTGGCATGTTGTTTGAGATAATCATAGCTTATCATAAGAGAAGAATAAGACCTATGAGCTAAATGATTACCTGGATGGTACAGCACATTTGGGAAACAACATATGGTATCAACATATGAGGGAAGTGGGAAGAAGCACGTCAAAGGAGGAATGCTTTATATGTGCACTCCTGCCTTATAGTATGGGGAAGTCTAAGATCTTCATAGCTATTGAATTTGATTTCCAGACAACACTTTGTCTTTCTCACATAGCACTTTGCCGGACAAGAAGCCAGTTTATGGGTCATGATGCCTACCTCAAATGGGCAACTGAATGGACAGATCCAGATGAAGATGATTATGTGCAAGACACGAAGAAAAGAAACAGAGCTCACACCAAGAATCATGTGATCAGGTACGAGAAACCTGGACTGAAAGGATCTGAAATCAGAAGGGAAGTAAACAAAAGACTGGAGAGTCCAGAAAAATCTGCAGAAGAAATTTGTAGATGGAAGAACAGAGGCCAAATGCAGATCTGGGGATCAGTACTATCACCAGATGGATGAGACGAAGGACTGGTCATCTGCAGAACCTGGGTGGACATTGGTTTCTACAAACCAACCTTTGACATAGTGCAGAATGGTTGCAAACCAGTATGGCCAAGTATGCTAAACTACTGACCTGGGTCAAAGAAAGAGGAGAACCCTTGCAGATAGTGCCTTTGGAGAGTGCAAAGCTGTGCTTTAGAAATAATAGAAGAAGAAAAGTTGGAGAGAATCAGAACTGTGGTTGAATCGTTGATGTGCCAGGAATGATACTTGGACAAGCAGTAATCATGGATCACTATTGGGCTTGTGGATTCAGAGCACATATGAGGCTAACCAAGGATTGGGGAGGACGATGTTCACTGGTGAATGTTCATGTTCCAGCATTGTGATTCCTAAAAAGTGAATTAAACCTTGACAGGTTTCAAAAACAGATGCTCACCTGAGAAAGAAGAGATCTGTGAAGCTTATAAAAAGAATGAAAAGAGAGAGAGAGAACTATTTCTCAGCAAAATCTATAGAGGCTTTTGATGCTATTTCTTATGAGCATAGACTATTTAGCCAGACAGCTTCAGTGTTTCCATTGATCTTCATGCCAATTGTCGAGGTTGGAGCTAATACCAAATGGCTTCAGATTACAAGATGAAATTACTACAATCAACAGTACCATAAAGGGATTAAATGCTATCAGAGAAGAACTGAGAACCATACGATTGATGACTCTTCAGAATAGATACGCTGTGGACATAATTACAGCCATGGATGGAGGTATTTGTGCAATCATCGGAGATTCAAGTTTCACATTCAAACCTTCTCATGATGACAAGAATGGAACCTTGACGGAGGCCATACGTATGCTGACACAACTCCACAGCCAGATGATCGATGAAGTCGAAGACATTACTGATGACAGCTGGTTTGAATCACTTTTCTCTTGTGTCCCACAATGGATGGCAGACATTTTTAAATTCCTTGGAGCTCTGATACTAATGATATTGCTTGGGTTTTGTGGGATCAAGATAATAATCTCCCAATGCAATAAAACAACCAAGAAAGCCATAGGAATGAAGATTATGATCGATGTTGAACCAAAATGGAAGGCTAAAGACTTGACAGATGAAGAAACCAGAGACTTTGTGAAGGCCCGTATCCATGCATCTGAGGGGATGAAGTTCCTGTATCCAAATAACCACAAGAAGTACGTGGGAACATGAAACTATTGTAGTCCAAATGGACAGTGCAGCCTCATGACATGGAACAAGGATGAGCATGTGAAGAAAGCAGGATGCCTGAAGGGAGTTGTAAAGATATGGATCCCAAAGAAGCGCTTCTTTGTACCAAAATGTCTGGATATGAAGGATGATTAGAGAGTGGTCAATAAATCACCCAGAGGGGGGAGTGTAGAGGAGGAGCCAAGTACCCCCCAACTCAACCACCCCACCCATATTGCCTATATGTTGGGAGCCCAGATGTGAAAACCATGTGGTGCCACTAAAAATACTGATACCTAGGAGAATCCTTGAGGCAAGGTTCCATTGAGAAAACTGTACCTACATACAAGGAAATATGATGGTCGTTTAAATGAAATTCCGGAAGAAGCAGAGCAAATGAATGACAAAGATGAATGGTGATGTCACACAGAGCTGAGCTGACGTACATGGAAAGGATGCAGAGACTGGAGAATGCAGATATCCAATAAGGCATCAAGAAAGTATCAATGATAAGTGACATCTTGGGACCAAGGTGATAAAGCTTATGCCACAGAACTGGTAGAGATATCACGTCAGTTTACACATGTACAGATTCAGAAGAAACGCAAGCAGACAAAGTAATCCTGAGGCTAGCTTTATAGTGAATAGATTGCATAAAGAGTAAAGGATGGATGTTTCCAGTACATGTTATATGAATGCTGGACTTTAGAGCGAAGGCCTCGTTTCTAGTGTGTGGCAGTAAGAAAACAAATGAAATACCAAGCTAATCTCGTAAAGGCGAGGTTGGCTGAGCCATGAAGCCAAACCTAGAAGCTAAGTTCTTATCAGGCTGAAGTTAACTAACATTGGATACAAACCATGGGAAAGAACAGCTCCGGTTCAGAAGGAATGGACAAAACAAAGAAGACATCAGAGGTCTATTAAAAAATAGTATTTTAAAGAGAGGGAAAGCTCGAAATCATGGTCTTCAGTCACATGGAAGGGTGAAGTTGGATGAGCAAGATGCTCATAACTACTCATGAGGGCAGAGCGTGCCTTCATTCCCCTGATTCTCCACAGTACAGAACAAAGCCAAGGCCGAGCTTCAAAGCCTAATTGACTACGCTGACCACTGAGGTGATGATAGATTGTTATGTTAATTGGTGGGAAGCTTTGGTTAAGACAAGCACACCAGCACCTGGAAGGCCAGCCTGCATGCTGCTAATGTAGGTGGAAAAGTACTGACGAAGGTTAGAGTTCCAACCAATTGTAGAGGACCGAGGTCCTATAGGTTGTGCAGCCAATGGGATGTTGTGTATTTAGTGACGTTCATAGTGGTCCCATACTAGTATGGATCTTATACTTAAATGTTTGCTAAGAGCCTATCACAGATGCCGCTGGGTTCTTGTAGTTTGCCACATATGAGGCTGTTGGTAGTGACATAGGTTAACGTCAATGATTTTTTAAAATGTATATTTGTTTGATTCATTTGTATGCATAATAAAAATACAGAACATTATGATGCACATAGATGTCCTTTTGATACCTCAACCCGCCTTCCCCAGTATCTTCCTAACCCCAACTTGTAACTTCAAACAAAGAACTTGGTCACAGGGTATTTCATCCATTTCATACACAGCTAGGCCAAGTACTATAGGTATGCTGCGCACTCAGCAGCCATTGAGCTTCTTGGTTTCCTCTGTCCGGTGCAGCGTGGGTGTTCAAGCAGAACATAGGGCAGTATGTTCTCAGGGAGGCCTATCATCAAGGAGGTGAATAAATCTTGTATTATTATGTTTGAGGCTGTTATGTCTATTGAGCTTTCCCTTCTTCCTATTCGTAATGTTTCCTGCCAGACTGCTGTTTCTGCAATAGTCCATCTTTTGAGATCGTTCCAGCACGTTTCTACTTTCAATTCATCTTTGGTCTTCCATCTCATTGCTATTTGTCGCTTGGCTAATATCCAAGCTAAGTTGACCATCTTTTCCAATGCCTTATTCTTTTTAGGAGGGCTGTAGAGGCCAAGGAGGCAGGCATCGATGGTCCATGTTTGTCCTTTTACCCCCTTCGCTTTTAGGCGTTGTTCTATTTCTTGGCAATATTTCTGGATTTTCAGACAGTGCCAAAACATAGGTCCTGTAGGATATTGTGTAAAGATTTGGGGTCTGGTGGTATTTTCTTACCAGAAAATTGGTAATTCGGTGATGACTACCTCTTGCATTTAGATTGGGTTTGGCCTTATTTCCTTTCAGTGACCATACCTTATTACATTACATGGGATAATTTATTAGTATACACTATTGTCGGTAGTTTAGTGACAAACATGATTTTTCTCTTTTACTTGTAGCCCCAACACAAAACCCTCCTTATTCTTATAATGTTCTTGAGATCTATAGAGGCCTTGGACCTACATTAAGAAACACCACAATTTCACATATAGCATTCTCAATAACCTGTGGTATTATCACTCATTTACATACATCAGTGAACTATGCTTCCATAGGCCTCCTTGCTTGTTCATGGACCCCCAGCAATGTCTATTGTATTATATTTCATCCAGACACCATGCACTGGATGAACACACAAATACCTCTATTTATCACTGCTAATTCTATTATTCCATCTGCAGGGAAACATGACACATGTATTACTTACAAATCTTCCCCATTTCATAGAGCATTCTGCCAAATGCACCAAGAATAGACAAAAGCAAAAAACACTCTACACGATTTGTGTATATATCATTTGTATTATAAACAGTTGCATTTCAAAATAACATCTTACCCAGTTGTTTTACCACATTCTCTGTAACAAACAGAAGAGAAAAAAATACAGCAACAGAACGTAATTCACTTTGTATTATCTGTAACAAGAAGAAGAGAAAAAAGAATACAGCGACAGAACAAAATTCACTTTGTCAATTAAACACAGGGGATTCCCATTGGCTACTCTCCCTGCCTGATATTTATAGAAGGTCATTCGTACAGCACACAATAACCTCAATTCACTTGGACATTTACCAGCTATCTATAGTTCTCCCACATTTCAACCAAACATTTCCTATTCCTGACACCAATTGTTTATTACTTTCATTTTCAATGTGAAAAGCACAACCGTCAACATATACAGTCTGCAAATCATTGCATGTCTTTTCATCAAAAGCTTTGTGTGGTGATTGTCCAAATTCCAGTGAACTAGATTCCTCTTCTACTTCGTTTGATACATGTTCAGCTGTGCAGTCATGTAGATCTGCTAAACCTTGAGCAACTGGGCTCTTTTTATTTTGGCCATATCTCATTTCTACAGGAAAACCCTGTAATGCCAGCGTCCATGAAGTGATCCTGGACTGTGCTAGGTTACCTGACCTAATTCTTTTACTCTCTAAAAACTGAAAAGGTTGATGATTTGTCTCAATAATCACCTTTTCTCCCTGAACAATGGGGCGGAAATGCTGTTGCGCCCACACAGTGGTCAAAAGGGCCTTTTCACATTCATTGAATTTAATTTCAACTTGGGAAAACGTCTTACTTGCATAGGCAATGGTTTTGTGATTCAAATCATGTTTTTGTGATAATACTGCTGACAGATAATGTTCAGAGAAGCCTATTTCTATAAAGAAATCCCTATCCTTTATGGGGTATGCTAAACATGGTGCCTTTACAAGAGATTCCTTTAGTTTAGCCACTGCCTCAGACTGCTCTTCTTCCCATTTCCAGTGTATATTCAGCTTAAGCAGTCTAGTCAATGGTTGAGTAATTTCAACATAATTTTCAATGAACTTCCTGTTATAGCCCGTCATTCCTAATAAACTTTTAACCCCTTTCACACTTCTAGGGTCTTTTAGTTTTTGTATGGCCTCTAACTTCTTCTTTTGTGGGTTTAGTCCATGTTCAGTCACGTCATGGCCCAAAAAATCCACTTTTATCTTGCACCATTGTGCCTTTTGTGAAGATACTTTGGCGCCTGCTTTTTGTAATTGGCCAAGAACATGTCTTATTTCATCAAAATGGCTTTTCAAGCTTTCATTTTTTATCAGGACATCATCCACATAAACTATGGTTCCTCTTTCTGCTGCATTAGGCATGGACTTTCTCAAATATATTCCAAATTCACTCCCACTATTGACATACCCAAATGGAACTCTAACCCATGCGTATTGGGTCTTATCAAATGAAAATGAAAATACATTCTGGATCTCCTCTGCCAATGACACACACAAATTCCCAGATGTGAGATCTAACGTAGTAACACTTTTGAGCCATGCACCTGAGCCAAGCCTTGATCAATGAATGGCAATGGCCATCTGGATACGGGCACTCTTTTATTTAATTCTCTCAAATCTGCACATAGCTGCCATTGACCATTTGGCTTTAACACACCTAAAATAGGTGTATTGGATGTGCTATGAATAGTCCTGATGATTTCCCGAGACTCAACATTTTTAATTATCTCTGCCAATGACTCTTAACATGCCAGTGGTAATCTATACTGATGCACAAATACTGGGCTTCTACTGTACCCTTCCAGTAGCGTGGCCACATGTAAATTAGTTAGACCGCAATCATAAGCATCTTTAGATTCCATAAATATTCTTCTCAATTCATTTCTATCCTCATTGCTGTCGCATGCATCTGCTGATAAAATCTGCTTGTCTACCATTTTTGAAAATTCTGGAAAATCTTCCAGTGGAGGAATCTCTGTGCTTTCTTCCAACTGTGTAGCTATGTCTCTCGGTAATGCTGCCACTTTTAAATATTTTGGTATCTCAGCTTCCACCTCAATGGGCTGATTTTCTGTTTCATTTTCATTTATGTCAAATGTTATACAATCCTCTTGATGACAGCACAGTGTCTCATTTGAATCATAAGGGTACACAGAATGAATTTTAAAGATTCCTTTCGGCTGAGAATCCAGGTATTCTGGCAACTCACCCCTGGCATCCACATACTTTTCAGGGATATTTCCAATCACCATGTTATTTAGATCTGCAGTATAATGTGATTTTTGTATGGCCATTCAAATTGTCCTCTAAATGAATATCTTGACACCCTTTATTATTCACCATAATTCTTACAGACCCTTCACAAACATCTATCAATGGAATGTATTCATAATCCAGGCCTTGCTGTTTTATGGACTCATTCAAGCACAAAAATGCATCAGAATCCTTCATCTGCTGTCCATTTTTGCACATCAGCGTTATTGCAAACTGCTTAGTGAATGCAGGGATAATAGTATCCTTCCTCAGCTGTAATTCAATTACATATGGGGCCAGTTGTGCGCAATGATAAGCCCTTCTTTTGTCTTCAAATTCAGGTGCCGGCCCACCTAGGCGTGACCATATTTTTTGATTGATGAAATCTAACACCATACACATTCTGTGCATGATATCATTTCCCATGTAAAAGTAATTTTGTGTCCCACTCACTATCCAAACATTATGGTGAATTGCTTTTTGTCCAATACTAATCTTCAGCATGCATCTGCCTGCAATTCGGTTTTCAAAGTCTGGACTGTCCAAACCAGAGACATATTGGTTTTTAATTCTAAATTTCGGGATCTCCTCCCTCTCCATTATTTTTTGCAGCAATTTCCCATTAATAAAGCTCCTTTCCTGTTCAAGCGCTAAAGTGGCTTTTATTATTTTAGAATAGTCATTTATACCAATGTGAACCCACGGTCGCTCATCTTCCATGTGTATTTCAGCAAGAGTAGTAATGTGTTTTTCTGTATCTGTTTTAGAATCAGTATTCTGTTTGCATGTCTTTTCCTTTAAATAAAAACATAATGTGTGCTCATCTATGGCAGTTTGCCATTTTTTCCTTGGGTCTAAATATATTTGTACAGAATGTTTCTCATTTTCACTCTGCATTTAATCTTGACACATCAAGATAACAGTCTCGCTAGGTATACAGCTATTCTGGAGATATACCTCTACTGCATCATTTGTTTTGGCAACAGTGTGACATTAATTTATATTGCTGTTTTGTGATTTTAGTTTCTTAGGTCTCAATGGTTTTTTGGTTAAGGACCACAGTACTCCATTCACCCCATCTATGAGCGGGGACAATCTTTTCAGGCAATCGGTTCCCATCAGAAATGGAATTTCACAAATAGATGTAACAAATACCTCTTGTTTCATCCTGTGTTTTCCTATCTTTATGTCAACCTCGGTAACACCTATAATAGGCACCTCTTCCCCGTTAAATTTATGCACCGGACCTTCATATTGCTTCACTGTGATCTGATTCTGTGGGGATCTCCCTTCATTGATACTCTTTACCAATTCTTTAGACATAATTGTGGCCTGTGCGCCAGTGTCAATCGTTGCAAATGTAATGCATTTCTCTTCTACAGTGATGGGAGCATAATACCTGTCTTCAACTTCCTCTAACACACATAAGAAGCGCAAATTCTTACTGATTTCAGGGCTCACCTTTCTCAGGCCTTTTTCACTTTTGGCTAAGCACATTGGTAAATTGAAAGATATTTGTCCCTCCTTTTTGACCATTTCTGTGTAAGAGACTTTATTCATTTCTCCATGTTCGTGGGTTTTTTGGAGTGTGGCCACCGTTCGCCCATCCATCCAGGTATCATCAGAGGTCACATTACAATCCTGAACATGTGTAACAACATCACTTGGCAATTTGTCATTGTCTAATTCTGTGCATTTGTAGTTACTTAGTATGGTATCAGTCTTTTTACCGTCTTCAAAAATATGTGGCTCAAAGAATTCTTCAGGTGATTGACCTGTACCCTCCTTTTGAGTATTTCCTTTTTCTGCCTGTGTTTGGTTGTTGTTCTGATTGCCCAGGGGAGGAGTTATAGCATCCCCACTTACTCCCTGTTCACTGGTATTCCCCATGCTTGAGTCATTTTTCTCAAATCTGTCTCTTTGTTCCTTTGGAATTTCAGGTTTCCCTTTTTCATTTGTACAAATTTCCAATGTTTGATTTAGCTCTAGGTTAAACCTAACTTCTTTCATAAGGGTATTTGCACTTTCTGTCACATGCTCATTTACCAGTATCTTTATTTTTGAATCTTTAGACATCTCAGAGTCATTATGGAAAATCACATCAGAGCAATCTGTTTTCTTGGCACTGCAGGTATTATAAGTACTTAGTCAATGACGCTAAACTCTTTTTCAAACTGTGCCCATGTCTAATTCTGTTGTTCATTTAATCCCCTTATGATACTGGCTGTGGAAGCATCTAGAGTTAAATGAAAATACTGTCTGTATTGTTCCTTAGGTATCTGAAGGGCTTTACATTTGTCATGCACCGCTTCTAAGTGATCCTCTATGCAGCATTCCCCTCCTTTTTTAAATGGTTTGATCAGGGCTTTGATGGATTCATTATCTTTATGGGGCTACTTGTTGCAATGCATGGAATTGCACTAGTTGGTGACTCAACCCTGGTTCCAGGTGTATGGGATTGGTGGCGGCCCCCAATGGGTGTATCAAATCCCCCAAGGGCGCTGCAACCAAGTTCAGTCACCGGCCCAATCACTGGGGCACTAGCCCTTTGGGTAGAAATAGAATTCACCTCAACTCCATTGAATGTGGTGCCCTGCCGTCTATCCTGGGACCTGGAAATGCATATTTGCTGTTCCAAATCCTTGCACCTCTTAAGGAGCCTGTCTGCCTCATTTTGCAAATAGTTGTTTTCATCACTCATTTTATTAATTACCTCCTGCATATCGCACATTTGCATTTGGCATTCATTGAATTCTTTGTTTCTCTTGTCTCTTTCTTGAAACATTTTAACCATTTCCTGTTCTGCATTTTGGAGATGACTTTCTTTTTCATAATGTTCTTTTTGTAAAATCCGCATTTTCCGAAACAATCTCATCTTTATCTTGTTTAATGTGGTCTACCAACGCTTTTAAATGTACCAATTCTTGTTCACTGTCCTCAAACTGTTTCTTGCTTTTGGACAATTGAATATCAAGATCTCTACATTTTAACTGCATGTCTTTTTGATATCCTTCTAATTCTGCTCTAAACATTTCCTCCTTTTGACTTGCCCCATCTAGGTCGGCTTTTAACCTGTTAATCAGCTTAGTATCATTTTCTTGCATTCGCAGGGACCTATTCAAAATAAACCAGGTCTTGGCGCATAGCCGTATCAGACAATCTTTCTCTGCATGTTTATCAGCTGCATTTAATAATCTCAGAAGGCAGACCTGAATTATGCTGCTTTCTGCAAAAATGTTGTCTAGTGGTTCTTTCAGCACATCACCATAAATGCGATCGTGCCATTCTGTGGCATTATTTGACAACCATGTCCCATGTGCATATAACTTTGCCTCAAGATATTGCACTAGTTCTGAGAATGTGGCTTCTATTTGAGACATTCTGAAATTCACTTTTAGTGACACACTGCTATTGTGAAATGGGTTCCGTCTAATGTACAGATGGTAGTGTGTGACACACTTGTCATGCCCAGTAGGTGTTCTATGATCACTTTCCCAGCCTGCAACACACCATAAATATGTAGGATATTTTATGTAGATGTGGGGTCTCACAGTATTTTCTTTCTCAATAAAATTGGTAATTCGGTGATGACTACCCCTTGCATTTAGATTGGGTTTGGCCTTATTTCCTTTCAGTGACCATACCTTATTACATTACATGGGATCATTTATTAGTATACACTATTGTTGGTAGTTTAGTGGTGAACATGATTTTTCTGTTTTATTTGTGGCCCCAACATTCACAAAACCCTTCGTATTCTTATAATGTTCTTGTGATCTATAGAGGCCTTGGACCTTCATTCAGAAACACCACAATTTCACATATAGCATTCTCAATAACCTGTGGTATTATCACTGATTTATATACATCTGTGTACTATGCTTCCATAGGCCTCCTTGCTTGTTCATGGACCCCCAGCAATGTCTATTGTATTAGATTTCATCCAGACACCATGCACTGGATGAACACACACATACCTCTATTTATCACTGCTAATTCTATTATTCCATCTGCAAGGAAACATGACACATGTATTACTTAAAAATCTTCCCCATTTCATACAGCATTCTTCCAAATGCACCAAGAATAGAAAAAAGCAAAAAACACCCTACAATATCTGTGTATATATTATTTGTATTATAAACAGTTGCATTTCAAAATAATATCTTACCCTTTTGTATTACCGCATTATCTGTAACAAACAGAAGAGAAAAAAATACAGCAACAGAACGAAATTCACGTTGTCAATTAAACACAGGGGATTCCCTTTGTCTACTCTCCCTGCCTGATATTTATAGAAGGTCATTCGTACAGCGCACAATAACCTCAATTCACTTTGGATATTTACCAGCTATCTGTAGTTCTCCCACACACAACCTCTCCTCGCTCACCTCCGAATAATGGGCCAAGGTTTGCCTTTGTAATCTCGAAGGTTTGGCGTGCACAGCGAGAACATGCAGTTATCTGCAGTTCTCAAGCAAGTGCTAATTGAGACTGGGCATGCCTGTCTCACAGCCCTTTCTCAGATGGTCCGTCTCAGCAGCTCAGCAAAAAGCAATCTGAACTTTTTTCTGTCAGACTTTTCCAGCAAAACTCTGCACCGTCCCACATTGCTTACATGGAGCCACTGCAAATACTTTGCACCAATCAAATTAAAAAGACTGCATCACCCTTCCTTCCACAATAGCTCATTTTTACAGTAAGAAACTGTAACTAAAATAATTTCCTGGCATGCAGATTCTGCTTTCTGCAAACACAGTGAACAAAGAGAGAGGAAAAAAAAAATCCAAGTGGACGTTTGAAAAACGAATTTCAGAACATGTATTTCTACCTCATTTTCCACTTGGAGATTACATTATAATGTTAATGAGTTAGCTCTAATGATTAGTATTTGTTAATTAAGTCAGTCAATTAGATAAATAATGTGGTCTCCTGTGTATGAAGCAGTTCAAGGGAAAAAAAAGAAAATATTCTGGTGCACTTTTAAACCTGCAGCCTGTCTCCATTTGCATACCCATATGTTATGCTAGCAACATAGGGCTGGCTATATGTGTGCCACATTATTGCTGCCAAGAGAATGCTATCACATTCAGTGAAGCGCTATACTTCAAAGCACTATGAATTATACTACAGTCCCAAATTGGCTTTTTCTTCTCTGCATTTGGGGCAACTTTGCATGGTGGCGCCCGGGAAACGTGATATTTTCTCTGGAGTTAAATATGCCTCATGGAATATGTAAACCTGTAATTGTTTCAGTCTGGCATTCCTAGATATTTTGGGTAGAGTTTCGCCTTTGCCCATTCTTTACCTGTGATTGCTCTATCGAGTATCTTTTCCCATAGCTGTTTCCCTTTATCTTCCTCTTTGGGGAGCTCTTCTATGACCATTTGGTATATTCTAGATACCCTATGACCTCCCTCTGTGACATTGTAAAGTAGGCCCAACATTCGATTCTCCTTTTGTTTTTCTATGGGAGTTGGCCACCTGGCATCTACATGCTTGATAAGTCTTGCATAGGTTATAAACTGACCTTGGTGTTGCCCATGTGAATCGACAAGATGTTGGAAGTCCAGTTTCACTCCTTCTGGGGCTAGATCATCAATTGTGATTATTCCTTTGGTTTCCCAATAATCCCTGCTCTGTTTGAGGTGCTCTCTGGTGGTTCCATTGAGTGCCGCCAGCAGTATCTGGGGGAGTAAGGCGCCTCTATATGCAGTTGTTTTTTAGTTCTCTTCCATATTTGTCAACCAAGGAGTAGGAGCATGGGTGGTTGCGGGACCATTCTTTAATCTAGCCATAGCACTTCCTTAAGGAGGTACGGGATACACCATTGCTAGGAGGGTATGTTCTATATTCTCAGAGTCTGCAAGCCAGTAGGCTACATGTTGCATCTGGCCCGCTAGATAATACAGTTCGAAATGCAGAGGTTGCATCCCTCCCTTAGTGTAATCCTTGATAAGTATCTTCATAGCGACCCCTCTCCTACTCTTGCTCCACATGAAGCTGCCTTGTATTGTGTTGAGGTCTGTGAAGAATGTCTTTGGGATAAGGTATGGCACATTAATGAAATAATATAACTGTCTAGGTAGAACTATCATCTTTATCAGAGATATTCATCCTATTACTGACAGGGGGAGCTTTTCCCAAAATGTAATAGATGTTTCTAGCTTGGCTTTTGCCTTCATCGTATTGGCTTTATGTGTATCTTCTATGGAGTGGTGTATGTTTATACCTAGATAGCAGAACGTGTGAGTGTTGGACTAGGTCAACGTCAATGATGATGTTTGGATATAAAAGCTCAGTTTTTTATGACAGTAGTTGAATGAAAGGATCGAGCAAATTTGTTGATGTTCATTGCGCTCCCTTTTTTAGACAATTGAAAATAGGTTATCCTTTTTGCCAACTGAGCTGTTTTGATTATTGATGTATGAATAAAATCTGCATCCACATCCATCTCCAGGTTAATTGTTACTCATCTTAAAGGGCTGAGGTTATTCAGTTCATTCTGTGCCCCCCCGCAGGCAGCTCGCTTCAGATGGGACACCAGCCCCATCACCTGTGACACCCCCCGCAGGCAGCCCCCTCCAGAAGGGAAACCACCCGCAGCCACCCTCACCTGTGACACCCCCACAGGCAGTCCCCTCCAGGCAGGACAACACCCCCCAGCCCCCATCACCTGTGATACCATCCTCAGGCAGCCCCCGCCAGACGGGACTCCACCCCAAGTCCCCATCACCTGTGACACACCGTGCAGGCAGTCCACTCTAGATGGGACACCGACCCCCATCACCTGTGACACCCCCTGCAGGCACCCTCACCTGTGTCTCCCCACAGGCATCACCCTCCAGATGGGACACCACCCCCAAGGCCCCATCACCTGTTCCCCCCCACAGGCAGCCCCCTCCAGATGGGTCACCACCTCCCAGCCCGCATCACCTGTGAAAACACCCGCAGGCAGCCCTCTCCAGATGGGGATAACCTGTCAAACTCAGCAGCCTTAGAAGAAGTATCCACAACCTCCTCCCCTTCCTCCTCACCTGAATCCTCAGAAGAAGTTAAATGGCGGATGGACGTCTTCTTGGTCTTCTTTTTTGAGAAGAGATAGGGCCGTCCGCGGTGGGAAGCCACCCTGGTTCCCTGCCAAGCAGGGAAGCAGGAGGCTTCCTTTCCGCAGGGACCGAAAACAAGAGGGAAAAAAGCAGATGCTCAAAAAAACCCTCTGTGAGTAGGAAGACAGTTCAACAGGTCCGGAAGATGAAGCGAAGAAATTCTGCAGACCCAGTGACAGACGGAGGCTGCGTGATGGAGCTTTTCTGGACTGAAGACCGAAGGTGAGGCAAGTCCTTCAAATGGTTTCCGGAAGAGACGGGTGATGGAAACAATCCGAATGTTGGAGCAGGATCATAAACTGTAACAAGTAAGAAAGGAAGAGAAAGCAAAGGGAGCAAGCGGGAAGACAGGAGGACCAGAACGGCGAAGAAATGCCGCGGAAAGAAGGTAAGAAAAAACAGAGCAGCCAGGGGATGCCGCGAGGTAGAAACAGGAGAGAAGGGACGGCAAAGGAGCGCCGTCAGGGGCCCAAGGGGCTGAGTGAGAAGCACAGAGGAAAAAACACACGGAGCAAGCAAAGAAGTAGAATAACAAAGTTGCAACACGCCGAACCCGGAAGAGGGCGGAGCTTAAGTAGTGAAAGTCAGGAAAACAGAACAAAGACTAGAGCGGGAAACCCGGAAGTGGACAGAAACCCCGGAAAATTCTAATGGCGGCGCCAGCGCCAGGCGTTCCATAGCCCCCACCGGCGACTAGAAACCGGCGGCATGACATAACCCCACTCACCTGTGACACCCTCGCAGGCAGCACCCTCCAGACAGGACACCACCCCAACCCCCATCACCTGTGAAACCCCACGCAGGCAGCCCCCTCCAGACGGGACACCAACCCCATCACCTGTGACACCTGCTGCAGGCACCCTCACCTGTGCTCCCCCCACAGGCAGCCCCCTCCAGATGTCACACCAGCCCCAGCCCCCATCACCTGTTCCCCCTGCAGGCAGCCCCATCACCGGTGACAACGCCCACAGGCAGCCCCCTCCAGATGGGACACAACCCCGGGCCCTCATCACCTGTGTTCCCCTTAAAGGTAGCCCCCTCCAAATGAGACAACACCCCCCAGCCCTCATCACCTGTTCCCAACTAGGGCAGCCCCCTTAAGGCGGGTCACAACCCCCCAGCCTGCATCACCTGTGACAACCCCTGCAGGCAGCCCCCTCCAGATGGGACAACACCCCCCAGCCCCCATCACCTGTGACACCACCCTCAGGCAGCCTCCTGCAGACAGGACTCCACCCCCAGCCCCCATCACCTGTGACACCTCCCGTAGGCAGTCCCATCCAGACGGGAAACACAACCCCATGACTTGAGGCACCCCCTGCAGGCACCCTCACCTGTGCCCCCCCACAGGCATCCCCCTCCAAATGGGACACCACACCCCAGCCGCATCACCTGTGAAAACACCCGCAGGCAGCCCCCATCATTTTGTTCCCCATGCAGGAAGCCCCCTCCAGACGGGTCACCACACCCCAGCCCGCATCACCTGTGAAAACACCCGCAGACAGCCCCCTCCAGATGGGACACCACCCCCAGTCCCCATCACCTGCGATACCCCACGCAGGCAGCCCCCTCCAAATGAGACACCACACCCCAGCCCTCATCACCTGTTCCCAATGCAGGCAGCCCCCTTCAGGCGGGTCACAACCCCCCAGCCTGCATCACCTGTGACAATCCCCGTAGGCAGCCCCCTGCAGATGGGACACCACACCCCAGCCCCATCACCTGTGTCACCCCGCAGGCAGCCCCCTCCAGACGGCACACACCACCAGCCCCCCACACCTGTGACACCCCTGCAGACAGCCGCCTACAGATGGGACACCACCCCCTAGCCCCCATCACATGTGATACCCCCCTCAGGCACCCACACCTGTGCCCCCCACAGGTAGCCCCCTCCAGACGGGACACCACCCCCAGCTCCCATCATCTGTGACACCCAGCGCAGGTAGCCCCTTCCAGACGGGACACCAACCCCCAGCCCCATCACATGTGACACCCCTGCAGGCAGCCACCTCAAGAAGGGTCACCACCCCCCAGCCCCATCACCTCTGACACCCCCCTCAGACAGCCCCCTCCCGATGGGACACCACCACCCAGCCCCCATCACTTGTGCCCCCCCCCACGGCCAGCCCCCTCCATATGGAACACCACCCCCAGACCCCATCACCTGTGAGGCCCCCTTACAAGTACCCTCACCTGTGCCCCCCACGCAGGAAGCCCCCTCCAGATGGGACATCAGCCCCCAGTCCCCATCACCTGTTACTCCCCACACAGGCAGCCCCCTCCAGATGGGACACCCACCCCCATCACCTGTGACACCCCCTGCAGACACCCTCACCTTTGCCCTCCCACAGGCAGCCTCCTCCAGACAGGACACCACCCTGCAGCCCCCATCACCTGTGACAACCCCCGCAGGCAGCCCCCTCCAGAGAGGACACCACCCCCAGCCCGCATCACCTGTGACAACCCCTGCAGGTAGTAGCCTCCAGATGGGACACCACCCACCAGCCCCATCACATGTGCCCCCCCACACGGAGCCCCTCCAAATAGGACACCACCACGCAGCCCCCATCACCTGTTCCCCCTGCAGGCAGCCCCTCCAGACGGGTCAAGACCCTCCAGCCCGCATCACCTGTGACAACCCCCACAGGCAGACCCTCCAGATGGGACCCCACCCCACCAGCCCCTATCACCTGTTCCCCCCACAGGCAGCCCCTCCATATGGGTTACCACCCCCATCCCGCATCACCTGTGACAACACCCTCAGGCAGCCCCCTCCGGAAGGGGACACCACCTCTGACCCCCATCACCTGCGACACCCCCACAGGTAGCCCCTTCCAGATAGGACACCAACCCCCAACCCCATCACCTGTGCCCCCCCGGAGGCATCCCCTTCCATACGGGACACCTCCTCCGAGCCCCCATCACCTGTGCATCCCCTGAAGGCAGCCCCCTCCAGACGGGACACAAATCCCCCAGCCCCCATCTCCTGTGACACCCCCTGCAGGCAGCCCGCTTCAGATGGGACACCTCCCCCAGCCCCATCACCTGTGACACCCCCTGCAGACAGCCTCCTCCAGAAGGGACATCACCCCCCAGCCCCATCACCTTTGACACCCCCCGCAGGCAGCCCCTTCCAGATGGGACACCACAAACCACCCTCCATCACCTTTGACCCCCACAGGCAGCCCCCCCCCATACGGGACACCACCCCATGTCCCATCACCTGTGACACCCCCTACAAGCACCCTTACCTGTGCCCCCCATGCAGGAAGCCCCCTCCAGATGGGACCCACCCCAGACCCCATCACCTGCGACACTCCCCACAGGCACCCTTGCCTGTTCCCCCCGCAGGCAGGCTTCTCCAGAAGGGGCACCAGCTACAGCCCCCATCATCTATTCCCCCACATGCTGACCCCTCCAGACTGGACAACACCCCCAGGCCTGATCACCTGTGACACCCCCTCAGGTAGCCCCCTCCAGATTGGACACCAGCCCCCAGTTCCCATCACCTGTTACTCCCCACACGGGCAGCCCCATCCAGACGGGACACCAACCCCCATCACCTGTGACACCCCCTGCAGACACCATCACCTTTGCCCTCCCACAGGCAGCCCCTTCCAGACAGGGCACCACCCTGCAGCCCCATCACCTGTTCCCCCAACAGGCAGCCCCCTCCAGACGGGTCACCACCTCCCCAGCCCGCATCACCTGTGACAACCCCTGCAGGTAGTCACCTCCAGATGGGACACCATCCACTGGCCCCCATCACCTGTGCCCCCCCACAGGCAGCCCACTCCAAATGGGACACCACCACGCAGCCCCCATCACCTGTTCCCCCTGCAGGCAGCCCCTCCAGATGGGTCACATCCCCCCAGCCCGCATCAGCTGTGACAACCCCCACAGGCAGCCCCCTCCAGATGGGCCACCATAGCCCAGCCCCTATCACCTGTTTTCCCCGCAGGCAGCCCACTCCAGACGGGTTACCACCCCCCAGCCCACATCACCTGTGACAACCCACCCAGGCAGCCCCCTCCAGAAGGAGACACCACCCCTGACCCTCATCACCTGTGTCCCCCCACAGGCAGCCCCCTCCAAATGGGACACCACCCCCCGGCTCCCATCACCTGTTTCCCCCACAGGCAGCCCCCCCCCCAGACGGGTCACAACCCCCCAGCCCGCATCACCTGTGACAACCCCTGCAGTTAGCCCCCTCCAGATGGGACACCACCCCCAGCCCCCACCCCTGTGACACCCCCCCCAGGTACGCACACCTGTGCCCCCCCACAGACAGCCCCCTCCAGATGGGACACCACCCTCAGCTCCCATCACCTGTGACACCCCCCACACGCACCCTCACTTGTGCCCCCCGCAAGCAGCCCCCTCCAGACGGGACACAACCCCCCAGCCCCATCACCTGTGACACCCCTGCAGGCAGCCCCCTCGAGACGGGACACCACCCCCCAGCCCCATCTCCTGTAACACCCCCACAGGCAGCCCCCTCCAGACGGGACGACCATCCTCCCTCACCTGTGACAGCCCCGACAGGCAGTACCCTGACAGTTTGACACATCACCACTGCAATGAATGTCTGTTGCTCACCTAAACGTCTGTGGTGTCACCACACCATGAATTGCTACATGAATATGTATCCTGCAAATCCATACAACTACAATCACTGGAGGTCCATCCATGAGTGGTGCATCTGCTCACACGCCCTTGAAGGCTTTAATGATCTCCCAACATACACATGTGACAAGTGATTGAAAAAACATGTGCATGCTGCACATGTAAAATTGCCATGGCATCAAAGCACTGTGACGGAATGTGTGCCCACGACAGAAGCAAACATATCAAACAATGCAGCAGAATACACAGACAATGACCAGGCATTTAACAGCCTGAGAATGAGTGAGCTGGCGGGCCAAATAGCTGTCAGGGAACTCTCAGCGACCGGTCCATGCATGGGTGATGGTAGGGCAGTGAGTCACAGAGACTGGTAAATTGTGCAGCCCCTCTGGAATATCAAAAATATGCCACTACTGCATTCCAGTGGTAGAGGTTGACCAACACCTGAGAGAAGGCATTGTGTGATACCACAAGCTGCTGAAGGTGCATGCACGACATGTCTTTTACACAGCAATAACAAAATAATGTGCCATGGCGGTGACCATGGAACACTCCCACAGCCAGCCAACCTCCCTCCACCCCAACCACATTAAGACAAACACAGAGTGATGCAGCACAGGTGAAACAAAATCAAATCCAATCAGACAATACACACCCACATGTCTAGTTGACATACCTCCACATGTCAGGCAAATGTGCATCCTGCTATCGCCAACCATTCCAGCAACAACAATACACAAGCATGTACGCAACCAGACACAACTTCCAATTGTGAGAAGCACTGCCTCTAAATAGAACTAGCAAGCAGGCAGACACCCAAAAGAACAGCAAGAAGTGAGGAATTGAACAAACAAAAAGATATATTATCAATAAATATGTGCATCATAAATTTCCAACTAAAAAATAAAGGTGTCCATGTAAAATTTTAAACAAAATATAATAATGATGCTTAAATAACTATATACAGTTAAAAATGGGAAGGCATTTACAAACATTCTGGTGAAAATGAAAAATATATAAAGGAAACCTACACCTAAATAACTATATACAGTAAAAAAAGGGAATGGAATGTCCAAAAAGTCTAGTGAAAATAAAAAAAAATAAAAAAATCAAAGGCAATCAGTCTCTCCACCAGGGCATTGTTCAGTGCTATGTCCAGTTCCCCCAGACGTGCCACCGTTGTTTCCTGGAGGACTGGCAGGACCTGCAGCATATGTCTCTCTATAACCTCCACCTCCCTGCAAGTTGCCTTCAGGATGCTGGTCTGCCTCCTTGCACGGTGCAGTGCTACTTCTGCCCTGGCCATCAAAACCCATGCATCCCGAGCCCGCTGCCTCTCTGCTCCTATTCACTAACCATAGTGCCTGAACCTGGAAGACATCCTCTGTCTGAGGTCAATTTTTTCCTCCTGCCTCACACGGTGCACCTACCCCTTTGTGATGGTTGGCCCTGAGAAAAGTAGCCTCCTCCTTAAAGCCTGATGCTGCCACAGCACCCAGTGCCTGCTTTGTGTGTACGCCCTGCGGGATGATGATGCTACCCGGGGGCGTATGGCCTGTGCCCTGCTTCTGGACGCTTGCTGTCCCTCCATTGCCAGTGACCCTGTCAGTGCCTGACTAGGCACAGTGACCACCTGAGCCAATTGACCTTCGACTCCCAACTCGGGCAGGGATGTTGGCTCCACCAGACTGGGCAATCTGGGTCGGACTGGTGCAAAGGGGGCCCTGGTGGTATCTGGGTGGGAAAGCGCCCCGGAAGATGACTGGCGCACAGAGGAGGAAGACAAGGAGGGGGTTGCATTATTAAACAGCCCACACAGCACAAACTTGACCAGGCATATTGCAAGCCATTTTAGGAGATGGCATACCACATCATGATAACGTGCAAGCAGATTACAAGAACTCCACATCATCACGTATGATGATGTACGCCTCGCCAGCCTGGCCTGCAGTGGTAGCACGTAGTCCTGAATGGCAATTGCAGATGGCATTGGGGTGTCAGTCTGTGAGTACGCATCCGACACCAGGGGCTGGGCCTGGGTGGAGGCATCCCGGCAGGCTCATACAGCTGCATCCGCTAGCACAGGGACAAGATTTTGCACAGGCATTTCTAGGGTGGCCTGCACAGCCTCATGTCCCAGGGACAGGGCTGCAGTAGTCATGCCCACCTCAGCACCCCCATCTGACCCCATGGGCTGTGTTTCTACGGCCACCAGCTCCCTCTCCACCCCTGCCAACCTGGATGAATCTGGGGCAAATTCCGCAATGGATGGCCCCTGTGTTGCATCACCTGACCCCCCCCCCCGCTGCTGAGGAGTCCACTCCCACCTTTGCCCTCTTGTACTTACCCCCAGCAGCATTGCACCTCTGCCTGGTGGAGGCATCTCTGCTCCCATGCTCCACAGCACTGCTTCCACCCTCTTCTTCCGATGCAACTGTGGAAAAGGAGACACAGAACACAAACATCAGTGAACTGCACCAATGTGTGCGTGGCAATACAAACATTTGCATGACGTTCACTAGTCATGGAAACAACTATTATCCTCCACCACCACACACATGGACATGAAATCCACATACATCCACATGCATGCATGTTCATCACTACAGACATTCACATCAGGGTACATGCCACTCTCATGACCAATCAATTGTGTATGCTACACACTGTTAGGCAGTATTACACGCAGTACCCTTTGGGAACAATACACACAATTAAGACTACAAGTGTAAGCACAATTTCACCTTTGGTACATGCCTGTACTACACAGTTATGTGGTAGCAGTGGCTGAGCAGTGAGACGTTTATCAAGAGTAATGTGACCAGTACAAGAGGTTACACAAAGGGCTTGCAATCACAGTAGTTCAAACAAACACTATTCAAGGTTTCTTGGTAAAATAATGTACATTTATTTACACCGTCAGTTGGAAAACATTCCACTACTAAGAAAGCAGCTCAATATCACACACTAATATACTACAGTAAATAACCAATATGTTTCTGAACAAGTTAAGCTCCTCTGAAGTGGGAGCAAAATGGCACTACAGTTACTTTCAAAAGTGGAAGAAAGACAAGGTTAAAAGAAGTTAAAGCACAATTACTTTCATAGGCAGGGCAAATAGTTTTGGTTCACTACAACTGGCAATTCAATTCAATAGGCCTAGGCCCAATTCAATGGTTCAGAGTCTTGGACAGGATAGCACAGTTCTGGTAGTAAATGGTTAAGTCTTTGCCAATGTTCGAGGAAGTAGTTTGCCAGCAAAAATGTTATATGTCGGTTTAGGAGCGAACAAGGCCCCAAAGTTGGGAAAGTTTCACAAACTTTCACCACGGCAGAAACGATTTCCACACCGCATTTGCACAGTACCTTAATGATGAAGAAAAGCTGTAGCTGAGGCAGTTGTTCCTGGCAGTTCCTGCAGATCTCACTGTTCCTGAGCTTCAGTCGTGGGGACAAGAAAGAGGACGTCGATAGGATCCTGCACTGCCCAGGGAAGAGGCCACAAGCTTGGCTAAGCATCGGTTGAAAGTGTGAGTGCCTTAAAGCCCACAAACTGGTATCCTTCTCACTGGCTATCCGGGTTTCAACAGCACTCTGAAGAAAATTCGACCAGTATGGAGACGGTGTCCAGGCGGCTTATAAGTTGGTTGTTCCCACCAGCTCAAGGGAAGAAGTCCTCCTTGAAGGAGCTTTTCTGTCAATAGAGTTTTAGGCAATTCGGACCGGCAGCAGGGCTCAACTGGGCAAACCAACGTTCCAGGAGTTGCAGCAGTCGTCTTCCTTCAGCTCGTCTTCGTTCCAGGGGTCGACTCTGCCTTCCATTCCTGGAGACTCGCCTTTTAAACAGTTTTCTCCCGTTCATCCCAGCCTAGCTGCCACTCACCCAGCAGGGTGGCTGTCTTGCCCAACAGTCAGCCAGCCAATCACGCCAGAGTGCCTTCAGGACTGCTAGGGGACTAAGCACAGGGAGTTTTGCGCACTTTCCTCACATCCGGTCCACCCCAGACACTCAGGCGTCAGAGGAGGGCTTCAGCACTTAAGGGCATCGAACAAAGGGATCAAACCTGGTTTCGCGCGCAGAGTTAAACACAAGAAGGACCTTTCCTAAAAGCAACATCGAAAAAAGATGACCAGAGTCTGTTTTTACAGAGGGGTCATGGGCGCCATATTGAAAAACATGGCGGACCCGATTTTTAGCTACCGGTGTTCGCGGTCAGGAAAAATCATAGTAGCTTGTTCTAAAACACTGCCACCAGTCATTTCAAGAGGAAAGGGTAACATTTGACTGTTACATGAGTGTTGAGGCAAAGGGGATGCTAAGCAACCTCTCCAGCACTCTATAGGAAGATAGGTGTGCTGGGTCTATGAATTTAAATGGACTAGTAATGTCAATTTAACTTCCCATGCTCTGGGAGACGGTAGTCAGTCCCAGAAAAGGTGTTTACATCTTGTTGGTGGGAGTCCAGTGAATCAGCTGAGGTGGTCACAGGGCCAACGACAGGAGCACTGGCAATCGCTGGACAGCAGGCACTCAAAATGCAGGGCATGTGTGCAGCAGGCACACCCACTGGGCAGGCACCAGCAAATGGCTTGGTAGGAGGCAGCTCAGGGCAGTAGGATGCAGGTTTAAAGGCTTGTAGGCAGAAGTGTGAGCCTTCCGTGTATAATGCTTGGGCAGCCGGAAACAGAGGCGCGGTTACTTTGCACGTTCGAAATTAGCGTGGACAAGGGAAATCCGAGGAAATGCCCTCACAGCGTAATTTACGCCACACCTGACGCGTGCTGGCATTCAGCACGCCAGATCGGGAATATAGAAATACGGATAGAAGCAAATCTGACCATATGTGCGATTGTGAGTACACGGACGAGTGGATTATTGCTATTTTTAGGGTGCCACCTGCTGCAGGCCACCTCACCGGTGACATGCCATCCATTCACTTTTGGGTCCATACAAACTTCTTATTTTGGTGGGAGATTTGTCTACACGCATATGCGAGTCTACATTTTTGTGTTGCTGAGTGCCACTGCGTATCGCATAATGATTTTTCTTTTTACGGAAGCTATCAAGGTCTTGTCTATGCTATTTATTTCTTTTTTTGGTGTGCTTGTGTGTTACCTGTCCCGTATGTTTGTCACCTGGGGTACTTTTGTGCCTTGCTGGACCACAGAAGTGTGTTTTCCATCACGTACACTTCCCAGGACAATTGCTTGGTGTGCCTTCCATTGTTCAAGTACACCTGGAACATGAGTGAAAAGACCCCAAGGGGGAAAGGTGGCAGATGTGCCTGGGGTTGGGGATGTGCACTGCAAGCTGCTATCACCCCCCCAGGATTCATGTACCTGCAGTGGAAGCTGCTGTCCCCCCAAGTGTTCAGCGACCTGCAGTGGAAGCTGCTGTCCCCCCCAACGGTTCCAGAACCTACAGAGGAAGCTGCTGTCCCAGCCCTGAAAGGTAAGGGACATGCAGTAGCAGCTGCTGTCTCAGCCCCGAAGGGTAAGGGACGTGCAGTGGAGGCTGCTGTCCCAGCCCTGAAGGGTAAGGGACATGGAGTGAAAGCTGCTGTCCGTGCCAAGAAGGGTAAGGGACGTGCAGTGAAAGCTGCTGTCTCTCCCCAGAAGGGTAAGGAACGCGCAGTGGGAGCTGCTGTCCCAGCATCAGTTGGTGATGCCATGCCCAAGGTCACTAGGGGTCCAGCATCTGGGGCCCTGAGTGGTCCCAGCCACACAGGGTCAACACCACCACGTGCCAAGAAGGTGAAGCCTTGGCATGGCACAATGAGGAAGAACTCCAGATCCTCATGGACTACGTGACCGATCACCACCATGAATTGTGCTTGCAACCAGGGAGCACACATACACCTACACCTGCTCAGTGTATGGCGCATTGGCAGCATGTCAAGTATGAGGTAAATGCCTTAGGGTATGAGAACACACTGCTTCCCAAGACATGAAGTGGTGGAATGACCTCAACCGTCCCACCAAGTCCAAGATGGGTGCCAACCTTGCCTCTGTTATGACAACTGGAGGGGGGTCAGCAGAGGAGGAGGAGCTCACCCCGCATGAATAGCCCACGAGCCAATTCATTCATATGGATCAGGTGCAAGGCATAGTAGGCCACTCAGATTACGAGGGCACGTACGGTGAGTGACCAAGATCGTACATCCTAAGTACATGCAGGGAAACAAAACTAAGATGTAGGATTGTGTTGCGCTTCTGGCTGCATTTCAATGACTGCCCTGGCTGAACCATGTCATGGTGTACTCTAAAGTGGATACAGCCCATGTGTCATAAATCCGTTTGTGACAATGAGACAAAATAGGCGGTTAAAGGGAAAGAAAAATGTTGGTCTTTATTCAAATTTAACCAAATAATGCTGGTTAGCAAAATTACATTTATTTTCCCAGAGTCCTTCTGGGTGTTCGTTTTGTGGGGCAAATGTTTTCCTCTGTTTTCTTGTAGGGCACGCTATAAGGACCTCTGACAATCATCTTCCACTTAGTCCTCATACGCCCAGGTGCTTCCTGTCGTTCCCGAATCCAGGTCTGATCGGCTCTGCAAGGAGAACAAGAATGAGCACACCTCTTCCAACTATCTGGCTCTTTATATAGGCAGGAAAGGATGGGCCAATCAGGCTCTACTTCCTGTCTTGGAGCATAAAAACTCCCATAGGCCCCGCCCCCTTTTCCTGGTGAGCCACCCTCCATGTTCTTCCCTGACCCTGTTCCCCTGAATGTCCTGCTGCCGCCCAGGTAAGTGTCTGCTGTTTTGGTTGCCCACATGTTCGGGCTATGTATCCCCGGTAATAGGACTCCCCCTGTGGGTCTGTGTCTTTGCTGAAGCGGATCGGCTTCCTCCAGTCCGCGGGACACGTGGTTGGTGTCCTGCTCGCGGTTGCAATACACGCGGACCGCGTCTCCATGCGGAGACTGGGCTTCTTCTATCTGGCGGCCGGTTGTAGTCAGCTCTTCATCGCGGCTACAGTTTCCTTCCTCCCTCCTGCTGGTCGTCAGTGCCGCTCTGACAAGGCGAGTCTTCCCCGGCTGGACTCGGCGTTCTGCTTCTCGCTCCGAGAACTTGGGGGCTTCATTCCAGTGGGGACGGCTACCCTTCCGTCTTGCCGTCAGTGTCGGCTACCCTTCCGTCTTGCCGTCAGTGTCGCTCTGGGGAGGCGGAACCTTTCCGGCTGGACACAGCTCTCTGTCTCTCGGCCCGTGTAGTCAGGGTTTTCGTCCTCGCGAGGACGTTTTGGTAACCTCGTCTCTGCGGGCTGACCCATGGTCGGCTGTTCGGGGTTCTTACCAAGCACTGTTGTTGTGTTCTCTCACTCATTTAGATCCTCTGTTCGGGGTACATTGGGTTTACCTGTGTGTTCCCACCACTCGCCTATCATACAGGTCGCGTTTGATTCTTTTCCCAGCCCGTATGTCTCCCTTCCATATTCCTGGGTTGTGTGGTTCCCCATGTCTGGGTCCTTACACCGTTGCACATGGCATTGTGACAGTAGTCATCCCCCACCAGCATACACAAACTTAATTTTCAACATGCTACCACAACGTGCCATCTAGTCAGTTGCATCAGTGATGTCAGTGACCCTACTCTGCTGGACAAGTGCTTGTGTCTGAGACACGAGCTACACTTCATGCACTGCATGGTGTAGATTGTCTATTCACACATGTATGTGGGTGGTTCCATGCTACAGATAAATTCCAAGAAAACTACCAACAGGCCTCACAGCGTGCCATGAGTCACATTGTATTTTTCTACACTGTGCACATCGCCACTGCAGCTATGGCAATGACCCCAGTGTCAAATTGTTGTGAGGACTCATCCCTCTTACCCTCCCACACTCAGCACACACTTCATCTGTCCATGCCCATGTCCCTCTTGTGTGTCACTGTCCCTTCTCCCTATCTCCAAGTGCATGTCATTACTCTATCAACATCACCCACCTTATCTAGTTGCTACTCTTACAGTCATACTTCAACTGGGACACCACACTCAGGCCATGTCCACATTGTGCGCACTCAACACTGGTGTGGCATGGGATGGATGCGCACTTGGATGTGAATATGTGTGTGTATCTGTTGACGGGTAATGTAGTACCATGTTACAGAGTCACATTACCATGGCCATTTTGCATGTATTTGTAAATATTTTGCTGTGCCATGTGCCATAATGTGCCTTCAGAGAACCATGTTTGTGGGCAATGTGTCCACTGGCTACATGGGCAGGAACATTGAATGGCGTTGCCAGTCTGCAGTCTGCATATGCCATTATCAAATGGCTTCTTGTACATAGTGTGTGTATACTATTTTTCTCATGGTGACCTGGCTGGCATTGTGTAGCATGACAGCAATGTGATACAGATATTTACTGTTGACACGTTTCATATGAATCCTCATGTCTTTTTATGCCCTTGTGCAGGTGAGGAGGCACCAGATGCAGAGGAGGAGGAAGAGGAAGAATAAGAGTATGTGCCGGTCCAGACCACCAGTGGAGGACATGGTGTGGCAGGCCACGAGAATCCACTGGTGCTACAGACCATCCTTGGACTTTCCAGATATGACACTAACTCTTATGAATCCAGTAACTCTGGTGCTGAACCAGATGTGCAGTCCTCAATGCTGGCAGAGGTCAGTGCACCAAGTGTTGGAGCAGTTGGGCCCGTGAGTCTGCAGGGGGTCAGGTGACTTCACAAGGCCAGTCAGTGGTGTCACAGCCATCTGTGGTGGTTACGGCTGCAAGGCCACGCTCCCATGTATTGGTTTCTGGTCCTGGGCCAGATGTCCAAGGGAGGGTTGCAGTCCTGCACCAAGAGACAGTGGCATCACAGCAAAGGCCATGCTCCCTTGGGTCAGGCAGACGTGGGCCACGCACACATGGGGGACGTGTGTAGCCTGGGCAGAGTGTGTGGGAGCAGCAGATGTTGCGTACTGCACACTGACAGGGTGCTGCCTATGATACTCGGGGGCTGAGGCCATGGATAGGGTGGCCAGTTCCATGACCCCACCAGCAACAGAGGTTGGGCACCACCTGCAGGTAATGGGGTCCACATGCCGCTCACACTGGTTGCACATGAAGGACAACAGCAGGAGCCGACGGACAGATCTGAGGTCTCTGGAGGCATCATTGCTTGCAGAGGGTCGGGTATACAGAGAAGCAGAGTTGTTGGCCAACAGAGCTGCAATCCAAGAGGAGGAGGCAGCCACCGGGATACTGCTCCGACAGGAGATGCAACAATTGAGGCAGATCATCTCAGAGGAAATCTGTGCATACCATGAGGTTATGCGTGGTGACCTCCAAGCCCTCAGTGTGCTGGTGCATTCATAAGTGTCACTCATGGCGGTTGCCACTGAGGAACAGGCCAGGGCGCTGTGTGGTGAGCCTCCTGCACCACAGTCCACCATAGCCATGCAGACCACGAGCCCCTGGAGGGAATTGTTTTTTGTCAACATCCACTATTGTGCAAGTTGAAATGCACCATGCCACTCCCCCTCTCCTCGGTGGGCCCACCGCCCCTCCCGGTCCATGATGGACATTTTGGTTTCTTGAATCTTTTCTTTTTTTTCTGGTACTTTTGTTCACCCCAGCCCCAGATGTTGGCATTGTATTTTTTAAATTGCCCTTTCCTGTTATTTTTTTCTTCTGTTTTTCCTTTCGTTTCCTTGAGGTGTGTGGTTAACATCTCTGGGCCGTGACATGTGCATTGGTGTACATATAGGCATGCATAGTGATGTCAACTTGCATGTTTGCATGGTGGTGCACAGGATAGCATGTGCTGATAATTATGGGTTTGGTGTTGTGTTGCATGTGTGTGCTGTGTCAATGGTACTTCACAATGGCTGTTTTAATGGCTTCTCTGATGTTGTTTCAGTAATCTGTGATCTGATGGTGACTGCTGTCCCAGGGAGACACCCTGCACACTTTCACGTCCATGCTCCCCATGCCCTCCACCAGGCATTGTCCTTCCTGTACCCAATTAGGAGACACAGTTCCGGGTGAAGCGGTGCGGAATTGACACCATGTCGGCACAGTCAGCAGGTAAACTTGAGCACTGTCTTGCATGTTGAGCATGCATCATTGGTGTGCATGTTTGCTGTATGTCTTGCTTAGCTCATATGTGCTTTGCATGCTAACAGGCCGGTACTGTTATTTAAGTAGTGCTCATGTCAATGTGTTAGCTACCTATGTATATTCCTCTATGTCTGCACCTACTGTGCTGTACAGCATGTCATTGTACATGTGAAATCCAGCCAGTTTACTCCTTGCTCTGGCATTTCCTTGGGATTCCCTCTCTGTGTCACTGTCTCTCCCTCTCTCTGTTGTTGTAGACTTTACTCCAGGGCTGATCACAATCTAATTCCAGTCACCCCCTGGCACCCTGTGTTGCTCGTGCAGTTGGTGGTCTCTGCATATTTTCTCTATGAAATCATGTGTTGTCATGGATGTGCATGTTGTTTCTGCTGTTACTATGCCTATCATTTAATTTAGGGGAAGTGTCTCCTGAAGGCAGGTGGGTTCCCTTGACAGTTAAGTGAATGGCATTTGCTGACACTTGTGTGGTGTTTGCATGGGAGTGTAGCACTGTGTGTGTTAACTTGGGATTGACTTCGCTTGTGGTCCAACTCTACTTCTTAAGGGGTGCATGTTTCACAGGGGATGCTTTTGATGATGGGTATGTGCAAGCTCTTCTGCTGGATTGCTGAGGCCACTGTTTCCTGATCAAAACATTTGTGCTTTCTAACTGTGTGGGGCCTTCATGGTTGTTTGGAAGTGGGTAGCATGGTCAACTGTTTGTGGCCTGTGGCAGGTGCTGATGGTTGTGCTGATGTGTGGCTCATGGCACTTTGAACATGTGTAATGCGCGATGATTCAAATCCGTAGCAGGGTTTGTGGGTTTATGGCTGTCTGTCACATTTGGACTGCCTTGATTATGGATCAAGTATTACAGTGTGCAGCACCAGTTTGAAGCGACAAACATGTCGGTCGGTATGTTTGCATTTTTTTGGGATGATATGTTGTGTACCAGCACATTAGTGTTACGGGTGTTGGCGCTTTCTCAGGAATCTAACATCCATGGTGCACCATGGTGTTTGCAGCTTCTAGTGCAACACAGCTGGGTGCATGCTACTGCTGCATTGGACTGAATGCAGTATTTGACCATTTGTATGCTGTGACAATGAAGTCTGCATTAAACATGGTCTGGTGGTTAACACTGTACTTTTAGCATGATTTTATCTTTGATTGCTGTATCATATTGGTTTGTTTTGTCTGCTTATGTCTTCCATGGCAGTTCCCTCAGTGGGTAGCATTACGTTGTGACATCAAGCATGGTTCTGCCGAGAATGCAAGAGGTGAGTACTTCTGTAATTGCTAACCCATCCACTGTATGTTCTGCACCTACTCCTTCACAGTACCTTTGTAATGTGCTTGCATCTCTTATGTATTTTTAAATACACAGGACTGACTAAACCTACTTGTGACAGGATCTTCAAACACAACCCTCTGCAACTTTGCCCCCCCACCACTCACCCTCATCATTCCTCATTCTCCCCTTTCACCCCTTCATTTATGTCTCCCCTGAATAAGTCACCAGAGTTGACAACTCCATGAAGGTGTCATCCCAACTCGTGTGCCGGTGCTCCTACAGAACCATCAATTGCAACATCTCCTCTGTGGCACCTGCTCTTGCTGATCCCTGCAACCACTCCTTTCCTGCTGTTTATTTTTCATCCACGATCAAGCTTTCCCTTGTGCACACTATCCTTACTATGCCATACGAAGAGCCTTCATGACCAGCAAACTACTGGCACATTTCTTTCACCACTTTCCTGTGGAAACTGCGTGACAAGTTTGCCCTCCCACAAATGGACGCCCATGATGTCGTTGTTGGGGGTGTCCAAGTACATCAGTGTGGATTGAAACAGTCCTGAGCCACAGACACTGCTCTCCAGAACACCCTGAATGAATGGTAGCATCCCTCAAATCATAATCGGCCACAGTCCTCATCCTCCTTGATATCAGATCTGCTTTTCACACAGTGATCCTTTCCAACCTCATTAAAATGCTCCACGAATGGCCAGTGGACTTTAATAGCTCAATCCTAAACAACAATTCTTACTAAAACATTCTGTGCCCTTTCTTCTCCCCTAATTCATCCTCCACCTGTGGAGTCATGCAGGTGTCTATTCTTTTGCCATTCATCTTTGACATACACATTTCCCTGCTGTAATGCTTCTTTGCCTCATTGTACAACCAATTAATATGCTATGCTGTCAACAAACTACACTTCCACAATGGTCCTACTGACACACTTGCACCTTCCCACCCCATAAATGCCTATCAGCCATCCTGGCCTGGTGCACTGCAAATGACCTTGGCTTGTACGCCATCCAACAATTAGAGTGTCCCTATTGGATCCCCTGCAGCCTACTTCTGGCATTCGCTCTGTCCTTCCTCCATGGTATCACTCCCTGCCCCATCATCCCAAGACAGGAATCTTGGATTCATCTTCGACTACCCCCTTTCCTTCATGCCTCACATTCGTGAGATTGTCAAGGAGTCCGACTTTCTGCTCTTGATGCTCAAAGTAACTTTACCCTTCCATGTCTTAACACAGAGTGCAATCTTACACGTGCTGTGGTTCTCTGCAGGCTACACTACTGCAACAGCCTACTCCTAATTGTTCCCCTGGTCCACCCTGCGAACCCTACAGCTTACCCAGATTAGGTCTGCAAGACTCATCATTGCCTCAGGCCCAGGGACCACATCTCTCATGCAATATAAAGCCTTCAGGGGCTCACAGACTCAGCACAGATTATATTGTAATCCCTGTGTATCATCCACAGGGCTACTTGGGTCCGTGTACCATCTTCAATGCTTACTGATCAAATACTCCACTTACATAATCCAGCATTCCTCTAGAAACTACTGCCTGTGTGTGAAGCACTTTTGTATTGAAAGGGCTGCTGGTGGGTCCATTTCATGTGTGTTCTGCAATATGTGTGATAGACTCACTCTCCATCTTGATAAGGTACTCCTTAAACTACCAATAATCATCAAGTCATTTCTCTTCTCCACTTCCTTCTCCCACTCTCTTCCGTACTATTGATGTACATGGCCCTTATGAGTCCTTGGTGCACTGACCCCCCACATGTATCATCGAAAGTATTGTGTATATTTTGTACTTGGTCACGCTCAGCATCACCACGTGAGGTAGCACTTCCGTTTATGTATTATTTTCTGGCCAGTTCACCACAAGATGTTCTACATGAACTAATCTGAACCTTTTCCCTTACCACCCTCACCTGTACACTTGCATATTGTGAACACCCACAAGGTATTGTGGGTTTGCCTCCCCTCCCAGTAATTGGCATGCTTTATTTGTAGTATTGATTGTATTATTGATCTCTGTTAGTAAATCATTCATTGTCTACATTCACCTTTCCCAAACCTGTAGCCTTGGGTGCACTTTGCAACTTTTGGGGTTATTGTAAGAGTGCCTGAGCAATAAACAGCACATGTGTTTATTGATAATGTCCTTCCATGACGGTGTGCAGTGCGCTGTCCCAATATTATGCAGTTGATGGCCAGCCTTACCATGGCATTGGTAGTCTTCCAGGGGTGGGACATGCTTTGGTTGTGATCAATTATATGCATATGTGCTGTCTTCACATTTTCATGCTGCATGGTGAGTGCTGTGTGCATTGTGTATGTGACATCATGGAGTGCATGTGAGTTTGAATTGCATGCAGTGTGCATGTGTTTGTGCATGTGTGCAGGTACACATGTTGGTGGTTGGATTGGGACTTGTGGTTTGAATGTGTTTGATGTCACTGAGGGGTGCCCGTAGCTCTTCCATTTATTTGTGCATGTATGTGGTCGATGAACTATGTTTCATGTTTTTCTTTGTCTGCAGATCCTTACATCAGGTGATGATGGCAATTTAATTGAATTAAATGTGACTGTTAACTGCATGCCAAGGGGGCAGGTAAGATCTTATTTTATATTGATTGTTATGGAATGCTACACATTTTACCAGTATGTTGGTTATTCATATCCACCTCAGCACAAGTGGTGCACTACAGTGGGTATTGTGCAGAGGGTTCACGGATCAGGTTATGGCGTGGTTTAACTCGTTTCTTTCTGACCACCCACCCCAGGTGAAGCATGAAGCATTTCCTTCTTCTATGGCTCTTTCAACCTGTGGCGTTACCCAAGGATGTAAGCTTCCCCCTGGTTGTTCTACGTGTACATCGCTGCATTAGCACGTGTGGTTGGCACTTTGACCTCTACCTTCCAGTGTTATCTGGATGACAAATTACTTTCTTTCTGGCTACCCACAGCCACCTCCTCTTCATCACTTATATCTGACTGTCCACTATTCATTCATGGTGTGCTGCAAACAACCTCTGCCTTAACGCCAGCAGAACTGAGATTGTTTGCATTGGCACCCCTGCTCCAGCTTAACCCCTTTCACTCTGGCCAGTCTCCCTTGGCCTTGCAGCTGCACCCACCTGCAAGGATACAAATCTTTGGGGTCATCTTTGCTTCCACTCTCTCCTTCCCATGTCACATTTCAGATGTCTCTAGAAAGTACAACTATCAGCTACCTCCTCAGAGGTACTGTACCTTTTCTCACTTTCCCCCAGCAAGTCACTGCCTCCAGAGCCCTGGTTATCTCCAGGGTGGACTACTGCAACTGCCTCTTTATCAACCTCCCTGCTTCTAATCTGTGCCATCTATGAGGCATCCAGGATATAATAGCAAGACGTACCCTACACCTCAAGACCAGAAACTGGCTACCTGTGGCTGCCAGAGTCACATCTAAGAAACTCTGCATTGTCCACAAGGCTTTGTGGGGCCTGCGGCCTACGTATCTGCAACATATCCTACCTAAATACTCTCCCTCCAAAGCCCTCCCCTCATGTATCTCCAACCTTCTTCGAGTGAAGCAGTTCTCGAAGAAGAGATTTGGAGGAAGATCTCTCAGCAGAGGCTTCTCTTTGGAATAGCCTCCCTGCCGCCCTCCGTATGGAGCCTCATCTCCTATAATTTCTGGAACTCTTCAGGAGTTTCCTCTTCTACTCTTCCACTTCTCTCACTCTTCTCTTCTAACCTATCCCTCTGCTCTATCCCTCTCTCCCTCCTTTTTTCCATACAGCTCGATGACTGGCCGCCTGATGTACCTGAGTGTCTCACTGGTCCATGGCACCCCTGCCAGTGTTTTGCACACTTGCCTCCGGGACCTGCACTAGCCTCATCATCACTGCACTTGGAGAATGACCCTAGAGAGGTGCATCTCTCTGCAGTTACTCCCACCTCCACCGACTGGATGCACTTGGACCACCCCCCAAACCTGTTCCCAACCTCCACCTATCACTCCCTGCATGGGGCACATTCATGCACTTGGAAAAACTGTAGAATCGTTGTGAAACCTATTCACTCTTACCTCCCATGTTAATTGTGTAATATGCACTTACTTCGCCTGTACAGATTATTATGGTTTAAGAAATTCAAGGGCTCTGAACAAGTGTTCTTTTCCCCCTTGTTACATCCATCCTTGAGCAGTTTAAGACACTTGCCTTGTGTATCGGGCCTTTAAGATTCTACTTTACCATAACATAACATACCATAGCACTGTCCCATGATCATTAACATATGGGATTGCTTTGGTTACACCGGGGTGATTTAATGGATTATTTGGCATGGTGGTAGTGCATACTCCATCTTCAATGTGTTTGTTATGGAAACACAAGATGAAATGTGTTTTAGTTCTAAGGGCTGCAAACAATTGAGCACTTCCAAAGACACTTTCTCAGGGTGGGTTTTTGGGCACAGTTGATTGGCCCATGATCATCATTGAATGGCACCTGGGATGTAGCAGGGTCGTCTGCACTCACAGGGGATGGATTTTAGGTGAAGTACGTTGCCACAAGCTGGGTACATTATATGCAAGTGGCGGGCCTGTGGTTGTGGATGGGGTGCCACCACCATGTTCACCGGTACGCCATGCTGTGTAGCAACACTGTGCAGGATACATGCTTCCACAATGATTCTGCAGACTAGTGCTGGTGCACATAGCAACACACCACCAGAGTGGTCAAGGGAGTGGAGACATGACTTGAGCACTCCGAATACGTGCTCCATTATACCCCGAGTTGCAATATGGGCAGTGTTGTATCTTACCTGGGCAGGTGTGTTGGGGTGCGTATTGGCATCATCATGTATGTGCTCAGAGGGTAGGCACTGTCCCCTGTAGAGGTGAGGACGTTTGTAATTTCTTAAGAGTGAATATGTGTAGGTGTGCAACATGCAAGAAAGTGTATGACCATTCATATTCACCATTGAGCCGTTTGTTGCCATGCTTCCCAGCTTCCAGGGCACAGTGTAGGTGGGACAGCCTGAAGATGGAAGTATCATAGGTGCTGCCAGGATAGTTGGCATAGATTGAAGTAATGATGCCCTTGGCATCACACACAACCTGAACGTAGATGAAGTGCCAGTGGTTCGGCTGCAATATTAATTCTCTGTTGCTCGAGGTGGACGTAGAGCAACACGGGTGCAATCAATGGCACCAAGCACTTATGGGAAGTATGCCACCCCATAAAAATCCTTAACCACTGACTGCGTTTATGCAGGTGTTCTGGGCATATATATATGTATATTCATATATATATGCCAGTGTGCAGAAGGACGTGCATTTATTATTGCCAACACCTGGTGTAGGCAGCGTGGCTGAGTGGGCTTTGAAAAAGCAGTACAGTGAGCACCTTTTGCAAGAGGCTCAGTGATTGGGAGCACAGGGTGGGTGATGTGAGAATATCTTCCCACTCCGTGACCAGGTCTAAGATGATATGAGGGGGGAACCTATATCTGGCATACACCTGGTCATCAGGCATTCCAAAAAGGGTGGTCCTTCGGTGAAAGATCCGGACCCTGGCCATCCTCCTCCTGTGGTGTCCCATGATCACTGCTGCAACAAATGGTACATTCATTGTAGCTGTATACGTGTGTTTGTTCATCGCTCATGCTTTTTATGGTTTTCTTTTTGTGTATGCATTGACATTTACACCTGCTATCACATGGCATAGGTGTTTCAGGATTTGTGCATGCTTTTTCGTGTGACGTAGATCCCTGTTCAATTTCATGAATATGGTTGTTTTGTGTGCGTATGGGCGGTGCAATTGTTTGACTGTGGAAGGTCCCTCGTAACGCCCACGTTTTCGCTTTTTCCTCCCCATTCCACGTGTACCAACCCCTTTTTAGATAGCTGCGCAAACCTGGCCAGCCCTTCACTTGGACTCGCGCGCAAGGTGTGCGTCGTGTCACAGTGATGTGTTGGACCAGCGCAGAATCCTCGCAAGACCTGGGTAAGCCCTGCACATTGTGTTCCATGAATTGATGAACGGGGGCATGCAAGTCCCCAATTTTCCACGCAAATTATTCCATGAATCAGGCCCTTTATGTCTAAACTGCAGAGTAATGTCATGACCACTACCCCTCGCCCTGGCAGTCAGGCCCCCTGGACCGCACCACAGTGTCTCATCATGGCCCCAAGGGCCCAGTCAAGTCCCCCAAGACTCTCTTGGAGTCAGTCTTGGCGCCTTTGGCGCCAGGCTCATATGGCAGGAAGGGGAGCTGGAGCTCCCAATGGCAATGCCAAAACATGGATGCCCCCACATGGTTCAGTTCCAGAACCGAACCATGTGGTCTAGCATTTAGGGTGTGGTCTGGCCTGAAGGCACCTGGGATACCTGCAGGCTATATAAGCCACGCCCAAGCTGGAGAACACACTTCGCCTTGCTCTGCTCTCGTAGCATGACGTTCACCACGACCTGTCGGGTCTTCTTCAGCATTCCGGGCCGACATCTGCAAGAAGAAGAACGTCATTAGTACTCTTACATGTTAGCGAGCCAGCTACTGTAATCCGCTCCAGTGTCCAGAACATCCTGCTTCTCAGCAAACGCTCGCTCTCTTCCTTGGAAGCCGCAACCTGGGAAAATAGAAAAGTAGCATTAGTAAGCGTATATTCTTCACGTTTGCCTTCGGCAGTCTCACGCTTACCTGTGTTGAACTTGCTTCTGGTTCAAGGCCATTTCGGTCTTCCGTCTACCTGCAAGAGAAAAGGCAAGACTGATTAACAGGCATAAATACCCCTGAGGCAATTTGAACAACATCTACTCACTGCTCAGCATCTTCAGCAGCCATCATCCGGAACATCACGGCAGCCTGCAAGAAAGGGACAACACAGGTCAGCACATGGCAAGAAAAACACATAGCACTGCGCTCCGCACTTTCACTTACCATCTCAAGCACAGCCCCAGCCAGCACGGCTTCCTCAGAACTCCTTCCGCACCTGAAAGAGAAGGAAAGACATTAACAGGGGCAATTGCAATTAAGGACAAGCTGTCAAATCAACAGACTTACCTGAGAAAACGAGTCGCAGAAGGACTGGACTCACAGGGCCTGCACCAGTGAAGCAACTCGGTTGCGGTGTGCCCATTCCGACGCACCCCTGCACAGAACAGAAGGACGGAGATCACACCATATCGAAAACTAAGGTGAGGAAAACATTAAGGGGGTTTTTGGGTCCACAAGGGAGGTGGGCTCAAGGGAAAAGAGACTATAAGCTAAAATCAGTACTCCTGTATACCAGGCTAGCTCCTCGGCAGAACAAGAACTTGAGGGAGTGGCTCCAGGCCGGAAGCAGTCCAGCCAGATCGGGTGGCATCCCTGTGGATACCAGGTGAGCGTTACAAGTAATTCTAAAATGTAACCTTGACGTAGAACAAGTTTTAGTCAATAGACTAATTGGTACAGTTGTTGGCTTCCAAACATATACACATGAAAACATTCATGATAAACTTGCGGAAGTTCAAAAAATTGGCTGGACAATAGGATATCTCCTTCTTCTCAAAGACATGTACGCATGCAGTTTCTCTATCTCTTGCATTTGCTGTCACTATTCTCAAATCACAACGTCTAACCCCAAATCAAGCATTGATTGACATTGGCAACACCGTCTTTAAAGAAGGTGTGAGTTACGAAGAAATTTCACATCTGCATACACTCAATGGTCTATTCCTAGTTAGCTTTGATGCAAACAAAGTCAATGCTGACATTCCTTGCATCCTGGAATACAACAGGCTACGGGCACTATACACCTCCCATCAAGAAGTGTACCCTGAACTTAAAACAAAAAGAAACCCTTTAAAAGACAAATAATAGTGACAGAACCGATAGCAGATTTCCCAACAATGCCACTAGAAAATAATGACCAACTTCCTCTGCATCAAACAATACTAGGACAACATCAACTGCACATCCATCACAAATGAAACACCCAAAACTCTCTTCTCCAGAAACATCTGCAGGCCCATTAAACGATCCGCAAACAGAACTCTCTGGTCGATTTAAAATCAGAAACACAACTGGAGTAAGTTGTTATGCTAATGTGACAATGAATCTTCTCTGTCAATTGCCACCGATTGTTCACAACATTTACCTAAACTACTCGGAAAAGTTGTGTTTAATCAGGCTTGTCCTTAACAGAAATGCCACAAATAATCCTGACAACACTTACAGTGTCTCAGGTATAAGGCAAGAATTGTACTACTGTGTAGGAATGGTAACATTTACCATAACCACACTGGAAGACCCACAATAATTCCTATTGTGCTTACTGCAAGTACTAGAAACAATAAATATCCCTATAAACGGAATATTCCAGATTTCATACATGTGGAAACATACATGCACTCTCTGCAACCATGTTTCACAATACCACATACCTAAAGAACAATTTGTATATATATATATATATATATATATATATATATATATATATATATATATATATATATATATATATCCATACCAGATTATGAATCCATTCCATTTCACCAGCTTCTGCAATTCAGACAATCGTTCCACCATACAAATAAACTCACATAGCCAACATGTCATACTAATGCTTCTAAGATACAATGCAGATGCTACCAAAAATAATTGTAAGCTTACTGGATTCAGACACGGCCACATGTCTCTTGGAAAGAAAACATTCACAACAGTAGGTACATTATACCACACTGGTGCCACAACCACTTCAGTGCACTACACTGCATATGTCAAAAATAGAAGTGGTTGGTTTGTATGTAACAATACCTCTGTTACTCCAAAACATAGGTTACCAGCAAATTTAACAAATGCCTACTTAATATTCCTTCAACCCAAATTTAGTCACTAAACTATAGCACAAATAACAGTTAGAATACGCCAGCTGGTATCTAACTACATCCATAATACTACAATAGCACTTTTCAAAGTCAATCTAGTTAGAACATGTCAAAAGATATCTAACTACTTTAAAAAAAAAATCTTTATTGCAAAGCACTTCAAAAACGCCATCTCAATTCTTATATGGCAAAACATCTTCTAACCTCTAATTTGGTTAGACTACGCCAACAGGCATCTAAATATTTCAAACATTCCCTTAATCACAACATAATTCATACAAATATACTATCACCCTTACAGTCACGTAACGGTAATCATTTTTAAAAAAAATCCTGTACAGATTTCTTTTCCCAATGATTATGTAATGACAAAACAACAGCAGTGTGTCATACACTAATGTTGTACCAAACAAACAGCGCTGTCTGCGAACTACTGCGCTGTCCGCAGACAGCTATGACACCAGCTGACCTTTTTCAACCTAAAAAAACAGCCTGATACCATCTTTTTTCCACTTGTGCACTGTTTCCAAACCCTCTTTCCACCACCAAATGACCCAAAATATGATTTACAGACTTTTCTTTCACTGCTCTGTCCGCAGTCTGCTGCGACTGTCAGTGGACACAAAATGGTGGGCATTTCCAAAAATATGACACACCTCATTCTCTTCACTATCCAATCAGCGGGTACATCCAATGTCTGCGGACATCATGCTGCCCTCTGAACCATTCAGAGCAGGGAACTAAGTCAGCGGTCAGAACCAAGATATCCCTCATTTTTGTTGACTTATGTTATGGTCATTTAAAATAAAAAAAACTACTGGATGGATTTGCACCAAATTTACAAAAGCATGCTTTCGCAACCAAGCCACCGCCCCTTATGCAAAGTTGGTGAAAATCCGTCCATTGGTTTGGGCTGTAGAAACAAGCACATTTTTTCCCATTGATTCTATGGGAAAACCCACACATTTTGGGTGGTTCTTCTCTGATGTCCGCAAACATCTTATTTGTGAATCACAGGATGGGTGAAAAGCAGTTTTTGGATGGTTTATGACTTTGGCGCCACTCAATGAAACTGCATGACATTTTGGAATTAATTTCATTCTAGACTTCATTGTGAATGGTTTTGGAAAGTGTGATGCTGTTTTATCACAAGGGATCACAAATTATTGTAAAGGCTTATAAATGTGGTGCCATTTGGTGAATTTGCACAGAAGTTTGCACACATATTTTAGATCTAGATATAAATATTTTTGCAAACTGTGGTGGAGTTTTGTCAAAAGGGGCTAAATGAGAGGGGGGTCTCAACATTTTTAGATGGCTTTTAACTTTTTTGCCATTTGACGAATGTAGATACATTTTGTTAGGCAGATTAGAGACGCAACCTTGAATGTTTGTGCAAAGTCTGAATGGATTTTGTCAAGTAGGGGCTAAGTTATATGACTTTTGTATGTACGTACATTTTGACACTTTTGAAAAAATAAAACATGGTTTGATTTGAAGCAAATTCCACGTAAGAAGCATTGACAAGGGCCTAAAAGCATAGTTTTGAAAATGTGTCTGTGTTTAATTTTTTGAAAAGGGTCATAATGTAGGTACAAAAAAAAGTGATGTACCTTTGCTGACTGAGGTATAGCCTGCAGCCATGGGTAGTGGCCAGATTGTCCGAGTCATGGCATAAGGTCTTGATTCGGACAATCTGGCTACTAGCCATGACCACAAGGGACAACCAATGGGGATAGAGTGGCCATGTCCACCAGGAACTAGCTATGTGGTAATGTTTTTTGAAATTGGGATAGATTTGAAAGGGAAAACAAATGTGCTTGTGGTAATATAGTCATAGGGTTCTCTCTACGCCTTCTGCAGGCCATCAAGGAAAGGGAAGAGGGGCTCTGTACAGAGCCCCGCCTTCCCTTTCCATGGGGGCCATCTTGGAAAAGGATTTTCTATCCTACAGCTGGACGCTGCGTGCCTCTAGGTGTATGAAGAAAAATCCTTTTTTAGCACTCTGGATTACTGCTTTGGCAACACGCGGTGGCATTGTCCTTTACCCCCCATTGCAGGGGATGGAATGAGGGATAACGATCCACTTGGGATGATAACTGGTGGTAGTGGGCCGTTATCCCCCATTCCAGTGCTTAGAACAGGGATGAACGCCTCATTATTCCCATTGGTATAAAACAAATTGCTAATGGAAATGTTGGAAAATTGTATTGAGTCTATGTACTTTACTGAGAAGCCTCTTTTGTTGCTTTCAAGGTAGCTTCAAAAAATGTTATTTGTTGTACCACAGAAGTAGGCTGTATGGTTACAGTATTGGTTGAGGAGGATGAGGTGGAGGAAGACAGACTACTTGCTAAGAAAGGAACAGCCTTTCTGACAGCATTGCAGTGGTTGGAATGGGAGTGGAGGCGCATGGAGGTGGTATGGAGGTACTGTCCAGGTAGTCCGCGACTGAGTACAACCTTGCACTCAGTGCATTTCACTTTGATAGCTTTAAACTTTGGTACATTCCCAATAGTGGTAAAGAACTGCCACAACCGTGATTCTCTTTTGGTGCTAGAGGTCAGCACTTCCTCTACCTCAGCTTCATGGTCCTCTTCATTGTCTTTGGAAGCACTGTGCTTTTTTTGTTGTGTAGGTCCTCCAGCTGGTGGTGGTGGTAGCTCTTGCGGAGGACGGATAGAAATAGCTGATGCCTTTTTTAAGATAAATATCAGTTTTTGCTAATGCTCTTCCAAGTTTGTGCTTTGTACTAGATTGTTAATGGATAATGAGTAAGAAAAAGTGTAGGAGGTGTGCAAGGGGTACATTTTGAGCTCAAAAGTTTCTAGATCAGTAGAAGGTGCAGTTCCGAACCGTTTACGAAGCATGAATCCGAGCGCAAAGTGCGAACACGTTTGTGGACACTTCACCATGCCTGGCATGATGCATGGTCATGTGACACTTTTCCGAAGGTCCTCAAAGGTCTGCAAATGTCGACAGACACAAAAACAGTGGAAAAGGTTGCGAAAAGTGTATAGAAGTGTTTAAAATGATGCTAGAAGGTGGGAAATGGCAGAGTTTTAAGGTGAAACTTTGCAAATTGGACAAAAGCGTTGCTATATTGGTGAAAGTATGATATTAGTAAGTTGTAGGAAATTAGCATGCACTGGTAAAAACCCATGCAATTCACTGAACAAACTTTATTAAAGAGACATTATGGTTAAGTTGCACTAATAAAAACCTATGGTTACAAGTAAAACCGAAAAACCTCCGAAATTCACCAATTATGGTAGGCTAAGCAACCATCACTCGTGCCACCACTGTGCATTGCTAAGACTAACACCCAGGACTTCAAAGTTGTATATAGAGGTACTAAACATTGCCTTAGAACAGCTCTACATTCCTATGCATGCACCTAAGCAGCATATTGCTGCTGACACCAGTTAGAACTGGTTCAAACCTAATTTGGCCACACAAGTTGACATATCTGTGCCAAACTGCACCACATGCCACACATTCCATCCAGGCCATACTCTCAAGACACTGAAAACACAATTTCTCTGCCAATCAGGGCCCTTTAAAGAGGTCCATATAAATGACATTGTATATGGTGTATAGATGCAGCACTTACAGGTATGGATAAGTGGTAATGTGTCCATACTTCTGATGGATAGAGTAGGACCCTGTGTGAATGCAGATGCCAAATCTGCTGCAAGATTCCTTGTTAGGGAGAGTTTCCCTAGATGGGGCATTTGTGAGGTCCTGAGGTCTGTCAATGGGCCCCACTTTGCAAGTAAGTTTTTTAATGAGACAACTAGGTTGTTAGGCATCAGACATAAACTGTGTACCACCTACCACCCACAGGCAAATGGACTGGTGAAGCGACTAAATTGTTTGCTCAAAATAAAGTTAGCCAAGCTGTGCAATTCCCTCAAAAGAGTTGTTTCTACTGCCTTCCACCAACCCTGCTCAATCTACGCAACCAGCCAAGAAAGGACCACCACCTGACACCCCATTATGTGGTGACAGGAAGCAGGATGCATACTCCAGCTGCGCCCACACAAACATCATCTGATGCACATGGAAGTGCAGAATAATTTTGGGAGGAATTTAAGGTATATCTTAAGAATATGTCTCTTCTCAGATAAACATCAAAATGCACCATTGGGCCCCAACAGATCAACAAGAAACAGCAACAGAAGAGCCTCTTCAGCTACTACCCTGTGACAGAGACTACACCACGAGGCACACATGGAATTGGAATCAACCAAAGTTCTCTGGGCCATTTAAAGTGGAGAAAGCAACACCAACCACTGAAAAGCAAAACATCCTTGTGCCTACGTTCAGTTAACGGATCTGCGAAAAAGTCACAAGCACAGCACCACAGCATTGACAAGCAAAAGATGTTGGGACGCACATGAGAATCAACAACCAAAGTAAATATTCCTGAAAAAACTGTAAGAACACAAAATAGGAGAATGGAAACCTTTGGGCACAGAAGAGGAAAAACAGCATTCATCATACAAGAATCCAAAGTGAATAGTTGTAGAAATGTCAAGAATGTGTTCATATGCTGTTTATTTTTCACTCTTCTTCTTTCTTTCTCACTAATGGAATTATTGAAGTTGGATATTAGAAGTAGTAGGCATAATGATACGAAAGTAGAACATGCACTCACACTTAGGGATAACATTGTGACCAGACACAAACGACAAGTAAATGACAAAGCAAATAATGTATTAGATGAACACCATTCCAATGGTACAAATCTGTGGTTTGACTTGTTGAAGGCCATTAGCTGGGCCCAGGAAAATGAATCATGTTACATATGTGGGCTTATCCCACATGCAGTTGGCACCCCCATCTGTTCTATTCTAAGGAAGTGCTGATGTTAGAGGCACAGTGCTTAGCACACTTGATAATTTGTAGAATGCGAGGGCAATTTCAGGGACACACAGTCTCAATAAAGATGAAAAAGAGATGCAAAGGTGAATGTGAAGGGACTGGGAAATACAACAAAGTACAGTGTCCAGCAAAACTAGAGATGGTCATGGAAGGTGCAACATTTTGGAACAAGAAATAGGTGAAGGGGCAGCCAGTTTTTAATGCCGATTGACTAATGGAATTTACAGAAGAAGGAATAATGCAAAAATATGAAAGCTTAGAAATGTATATGTATTGCATGTTAATAAGTTGACCAGTCGACATCAACATGAACAACCTGTAAAAGTATAGAAACTCACTCGATCTTCGTTCTGTTTTAGGTGCAAAGGAGGCGTGCCACGTGGAAGTAATAGGAACAGCAATCAAACATATATGATGCCAGTCCTAAATGAGGGAACATCCACAATCATGGACTTCTTGTGGCAATGGGGAACTGAGGCCTATTTCTAGTGTAAGGAACTCATGGTGGCAACAGTAAAGAGAGACTCAAGTGACGACAGTTCAAAGTTGTTTATTAAACTGGATAAATGGGTGAGAAAAACACCTAATCTAAATCTAAGATAGGAGCAAGCTACGACCATCAAATAATATTAAGGCAGTCCTTGTGGCATCTTGCCAAATAAAAGGACCTATACTAAAAACTATTGCCAATCCTCACGGCTAAGTTTACAAAAATAGTGTGGGATAGTGTTCACAGGAAAAGAAAGAAGTGTTCACAAAAACTGATTAGTCAGGATGCTATGGCCGAGGTCTCCCTTGCCCATGTTTTTAGCACGGGATAAGGTGGCACTCTTGAGCACAGCACACTCCTGGGCTTCGTCAGCATGAGGCTACAGATCCTTTCAGCAATATCAGGACCTTCGGTGGTCAAGTCTCTTTCATAGAAAAGTCTCTTGCCTCTGCAGGCCTGATGTATCAAAGGTTTATAGTGAATATGTCGAATGGCATTTTTTCGAATGCCATTATGTCGGGAAATAAATGGCAAAAAAAATGATTTAGAATTTATTATTATTTTTTTTTAATGGGGGGTTCCCCCTCAACCCCCTGTTTTTTTTATTTACACTTTATTTTTACTAACTAAACCAAAAAAAGCATACAAATAAACAAAAAACACATTCAATTTTTTTTTTCGGCATAATTCTTTTCGACATAATGGCATTCGAAAAAATGTTTTCGACATTTTAACTGCATACCTTTATCAAAATAATAAAACAAAAGTTGATTTCCATATACTTTTCTTACCTGGATTCCCCACAACCGGGCTCCAATCCTTTAGAATGTTAGCATCACTCCGCCGGGTTCACTATTGCTTTTCACTCAGAATAATTTCCCCTGTCTTATTCATGATTCTCAATATCTTTTTAAACAACCTTCCACTCTGGACATCCTTCAGCCAGATTCATTCTTGCCAACACAATGTTAACGGGGTAATCATGCTTCACCCCGCTTTGCATGCATCCCTCAGCCGGGATCACATTTGCCAGCTATACAGTTCACTTGGGTTTTATCATACTGTGGGATTCACTTCCCTTAGCTTTCGCCTCTTGTCCATGTCCAGGTCTCAGCCCCAATCAGGCTTTATCTTAATCCCCCAGTCAAGCTTTCTCTTTAGCCCCCAGTCAGGCTCTCTTAAGTCTTCAGTCAGGCTTTGCACAATTATATTATCACACAAGTCTCCCCTCTGTTGGGCTCAAACCTTCTTCATTGGTTCTTGCAATTTGGCTTCCCTCTGTTGGGCTTGATCTGCTTGGCCTTCGATTGTTTGCTGGGTCAGAGACATTCGAGTGGGCGAGGACTTTTACGGGAAACCCAGCCTGACCACTCTGACCATTGTTTCCACTCTCTTTATTCCTTTTGTACGCTTCCTTCACCCAGGCTCGAGCCTCTTGGGACTTGTAGTTGCTTTATATTTATTCTGGGTTTCCCTTTCTCTCTTTTTTCTTTTCGATAGTCTCCCTCGATCAGGCTCAGACCATCAACTCACTGCGGACAACCCTTTGTCAGGTTCATGCTTGTCCTCCCAAAGTTCATAGGTCTTATTTATTCTTGTGATTACGGGTCAAAGACTTTCGATTGGACAAGGGATTTTACTTGACCGTTGTATGACCACTTTGACCTCTTATGTCAGTCTCTCCCAGGACCTTCTGGTATCTGCAGTTTAACGAAAGGGCACCAACCAGAGACTTTTGTTGTAATCTCCCCCATGGCTCTGGACTACTCTGCAGCTGGTCTTCCGCAGTTTCTCAAAAGTTCCTTAACACACACAAGTTCTTTGTTCACAAGCTCTTTCAATTCATATCATTTTGGCATTTGAAACCTTCACTCAACGTATCTCATTCTGCTATCGGCTCTCCCTCCAACTCACCGGCTAACCTGAACTCCCTGGCATTACTTGTCTCTGGAGCAAAGGACAGTACCATGGAAGTAAGCACCTTGCTCCATCTTAGTTATCAGGGTGGGAGGCCACCATGCACCACTGACATCTGTTGGACCACACGCTAGCTGTCATTCCTGGTTTTATGATTCTTTTCACTGAGGTTTCGCGGGTCTGTGTCAAAAGAGGCAAGGGCACTTCCTTCCTTGTCATCCTTTCAGTTTTCACTGCATTTCTCCTACTTTTGACTGCTGTCCTGGAACAGCCACCTCCTTGTGCGCTGTGCCTTGCTCCCTGTGTCCTCTCATTCTCCACCTTTTATCCCTGTGGGGAAGGGAAAGGGTCAGCAGGTGTGTGTAGTTATTATCAATTTCATGACTCTGCATGACCTTTGTGTTGGGACAGGTCAGATAAAGGGCCTTGGTTTTAGTACGTTGTCTTCCCTGGTGTAAGAAAGTGTTTGTGTCGGAAAAGGAGGGGGTGGTGGGTAGAGTATCTGAATATCCTATGCGGTGGTGTTATAAGGAAGGGAGTACCGCATCTCACCCATCAGTGTCCCACTTCCACTCCCGGAGGAACCCTCATCCAGTTGATTCTCCCACACTGGTCAACCCCAGGCACTGGATCCAATAGCAATGTCTGTGTCCTGGCCACCTGGATGACAGATCCCCGGGGACTAGTCATTGAGACAACTTCAGGTTTCTCAAACTACCTACCACCCTCATGGAGTGGCCTCTGCTTATTGGTAATATTGCAAGCCCCTGTGCAGATGATTCCAGAAAGTCATGTAAAACTGCCCAAAGCACAATCCCAGTCCCCTGTATCTGCTCAAACGACTGTAGGACAAATGAACTAAAAAAGAGCGAGAAGAGGAAAAAGATTGAAATAACTTTTCAAAGGAAGCAGACGAGGCCCTGGGGAAGATACCAGCACAATATAGGCTTTTTTTGAAGACAGAAGTGTTGTTTACTTCACTGCTAGCTCCTGGAATACAAATTGTAACAAACTCAAATGGATTGACTGATGTGCGTCTGTGTGCATCAGACGCACAAACAGCATCTGATGCACACAGAGGTTGAGAATAATTGGGGGAGGAATTTACTGTATCTCTCTTAGAAAATGTCTCTTCTCTGATAAACATAAAAGTGCACCATCAGGCCCCAACAGATGAACAAGAAACAGCAACAGAAGAACCCTCTTAAAATACAACCCCTTGAAAGAGTCTACGCCAGTTCCACACACAACATTGGAATCAGACAAAGTTCTATGGACCATTTAAAGTGGAGAAAGCAACACCAACTGCTGCAATGCTAAACAATCATGGTGCTTTGGTTCATTTAACCGTTCTGCTAAAAGTCACAAGTTCAGCACCACAGCACTGACAAGCAACAGATATTGGAACTCAAAAGAGCATCAACAACCCAAGTTAGTATTCCAAAGAAATAAAATGGTAAGAACACACAATAGGAGACTGAAAGCCTTTGGGCACAGCAGAGCAAGTGCAGCAGTCAATAGACAAGAATCCAAAGTGAATAGTCATAGAAATGTCAAGAATGTGTTTATAGGGATATGTTGTCTATTTTTCACTCTTCTTCTTTCTTTCTCACTAATGTAATTATTGAAGTTAGGTATTAGAAGTAGTAGGGATAATGATACGGAAGTAGAAAATGTACTCACTCTTAGGGATAACCTCGTGACCAGACACAAACAATAATTAAATGACGAAGCAAATAATGTATTAGGCGAACACCATTCCGATGGTACAAATCTGTGGTTTGACTTGATGAAGGCCATTAGTTGGGCACAGGTAAGGTAATCATGTTGCATATGTGGGCTTATCACACATGCAATTCCCACCCCCATTTGTTTTATTCAAAGGAAGTGCTGAATTTAGAGGCACAGTGCTTAGCACACTTAATAATTTGTAGAATGCGAGGACAATTTCAGGGACACATAGTCTGAATAAATTAAAAAAGAAATTTAAAAGTGAATTTGAAGGATGGGGAAATATAAGGAAGTACAGTGTCCAGCAAAACCAGAGATGGTCATGGAAGGTGCAACATTTTGGAACACGAAATTGGTGAAAGGTCAGCCCATGTTTAATGCTGAGTGACTAATGGTATTTACTGAAGAAGAAATAATGCAAACAGATGAAAGCGTTAGAAATGTATGGGTATTGCATGTTAACAAGTTGACCAGTCTACATCAATGTGAACAACCTATAAAAGTACAGAAACTCACTCGGTCTTCATTCTGTTTCAGGGGCAAAGGAAGCCTGCCAGTTGGAAGTAATAGGAACTGGTGTCAAACATATGTAATGCCAGACCTAAATGAGGGAATCACCACGATCATGGACTTCTTGTGGCAATGGGTAACTAAGGCCTATTTCTACCTATCACCCTCATGGAGCTGCTTTTGCTCATTGGTAACATTGCATGCCCATGTGATGTTGATTCGAAAAAGTCATGTAAATCTGCCCAAAGGACAATCCCAGTCCCTTGTATTGGCTCCAACGATTGTAGGAGAAATGAACTCAAAAATAGTGAGCAGAAGGAAAAGATTGAAATAACTTTTCAAAGGAAGCAGACGAGGCCCTGGCAAGATACCTGCACAATGTAGCCTTTCTTCGAAGGCGTGAGTGTTTTTCGCTTCATTGTTAGCTACTGGAATACAAACTGCAACAAACTCGAAATGGATCCCGATCATTATCTGGAACTTGCTGGAACTTCAAATGCCACAGTAAATGGTCTTAATGCAATCAGAGCGGAGATGTGTGCACTCAAGCTATAGCACTATAGAACAGAATGATGCTAGATCTACTGACAGCAATGGGGCCTGGCATCTGCAGGAAGATTGCCAGCACTTGCTGCACTTACGGGCCTACTAAAGAATGCCAAAAATTGCATCCTGACTCTTGCAATAAATAAAATGGCCAAGCTGAAAACCGACATGGAAGCAGAAGGCATAATTATTACAGATGATGACTTTTTGTCAGCCCTTACTTCATGGATACCCCATTGGCTCATTACTTTTTTATTGAGTTTTGTTTTGTATGCTTATTGTCTTGATAATAATCTTGTGCATGTACCAAATAAAAATGACTTATTGTGTGTCTGATGGAAATGAAGCTAACCTGCTTGCAGTTATGACAGGTAGTGTCACTCCTCGTTGGAAAGATGAAAGCTGCCAAACTGACCCGCCACCAAAGATAGCGGAAACAAAGATGTATCCAATTGACATTTGGTCACCACCCCGGTCCAGAAAATTACTTAGAATGTTATATAGACACCACTGCAGCTTGGGAAGTTTCATAAAATGCAGCTGTGATTAATCAACTTCCCAGGCACCAGTGGTTGAGAGATGAATATCAGTTTCTAAACCATTAATCAGCCCCACACCTCTAGTACACCAGAAGGTATCTGAACAGATTCGAAACAAAAGTCAATTATAAACCTCCTTGTCCATATTTGATAATGTGGACGGAACAGCGGGCTTATCTCTGCAAGGTCATGGATCGTTTAGTGGCAAAACAGCTACAATACAATTATTACACAATGATTAAAGGGACTGTCCAGTCAAGGTTGTATGAAAATATCTACTTTATTATCATTACAATAGACAGTTCTAGCACACTACAAAATACAACCCAACCTGTAAATGAACACAGAGGACAGACAGTATCAGGAAGGAAAGGGATGCACTCTGGATATTGAAAGGAGGGTAGTGGGTAAAGCAATCAGTCTTAATTGTTCAAGGTTATTTGTTTTCAGCACCAAGGGAGCAAGGGTCATAAATGTCATTAGGGGCCTTCGCAGAAGGACCAGGGGAACAGAACCACGATGTACCTAATGCTTGAGATGATCCTGATGCTTCACAGCATCAAGTCAGTTCCAGGATGCTTTGCAGCTCCTGTGACTTAGTTCAATACGGGAGACAGTTGCGGGTATCAGGCAGCAGGCATTTTGGCAAGTGAGGCTGGATGGACGGCTGCAGGCTGGCCTGCATGGCGGCTCAGGGTCAAGAATCGCTGTCACTGTGCTCGTTGGGGGATCTGGAATGCTGGTCCTGGTGTCTCGGATGGCTTTAGTGGCTGCAGCAGTCAGTGGTGCAGCCGGTCGCAGTTTGAGGGCTCGAAAATGTCTTTAAAAGATGGACACTGGTTGATGCTTATTGTGGCACTCCTCCTAGCTTCTTCACTGGGCATGTGTGGTCCTTTAAGGTGGATGGCCCAAAGCTGAGGAGAGTGTTTGCAGGCAGCAGCCTTGTGCTTTGGTCAGACACTCACTGGCACCTCCCACCTAGGGAGTTTTCTGGCAGAACCTAGCAGGGCACCTTCTGTGCTGGCTGGGTACTGGTTCTGGAGCTGCTGGATGGTACCTCTAAGGTCTCCCTCTGTTCACTGGGAAATGTTTAGGGGAGGAATTTTGCTTCCCTCTGGGAAATTCTTGCCTTCCTTCACTGCTTGAAGCTGTAAAACAGACGGTACCTTCATTCAGGCCTTCTTACTCCTTTTGAGGTTGTTGGATGGTCTGCCAAAAGAGGGTTGCAACCCTCTTTTTCTTTTTTTAAACTTGTACTTTTTATTGAAACTTTGATGGACACAATACAGACATGATGCATTATGAAAGTCAAAAGCAGGGTAACATCAACATATCAGTTTTTGTCTTTAATTAACTGTTAGGCTTACTATGGCCATGCAATAGAAGAATGGGGGAGAAAGGAAGGGTAAAGGGAGGAGGGAACAAAACAAAAAAAGTAACACAATTTACACAACATGATACATTAGCTTAGTCACACTGGGGTGTTCTACAGGTGTTCAGAGCATGTATTAATTCATGAAATTGTAAGGTTTCACAAGAATTTTTGACAACCATCCCACTGCTAGTGTGGAAATTCTCTTCATCCCCATCAACTCCCACACGTACCCACCAGTAAGTGATGTATGGACCCTCTGCTGCCTTCCGAAAGCGTGTACAGATGATTTGGGCTGCCATCAACAGCTGGGTGATCAGATCTGCCATGGGACCTGTCATAGGAAAGGAGCCATCTTCAGAGACGTACACCAGCAATAGGGCAAGCGGGTCCATAGCGAGTTCAGTGCCTGTGATCTCTTTAATTTTAGACCAGATGCCCAGTCAATATAATTGTATAATGGGGCAGTGGCACCACATATGAGCTATTTCTCCCAATTTACCATATAGATGCCAGCAACTGTCAGAATACGTAAAGTGGATTGTGTGCAGGCGCTGCAGGGACAAGTAACAACAAAATCACAGTTTGAGCGCCCCTTCTTTAACAAGAGTCAAGCGCTCTGGCCCAAATTCTTGACCAACATTTTTCAGAAATTTCCAGGCCAAAATTCTTTTACCCATGCCAACATATAGGGGAACTTCTTCTCAGGTGTAGCGTTTCTAGGAGATTATAACATGCAGACACTTTAGACCTCATTACGACCCTGGCGGTAAGTAACGTACATTACCGCCATGGCGTAATTAACGTTTCCGTGCTGAATCGAAGCCGTAAAAAGCGGCACATTACGACTCATCGGGCACGAGCATTGCACCATGGCGGTAATGTAAACAGCGCAATGGCGTAAGTGCCCCCAAAAGGGCACCTACCGGCATCGCATGCCGCGTAAGGTACACTACCGCCATCCCGGCCACCGATCTTAGCACTGACCGTAATTAGCGGTCACCGTAATTAGCGGTGACTGCCAGTAAGCGGAACCGGTAGTAGCGTCATCGCAGCGGAATGGGAAAGAGCACGGCGGCCATCTTTAAAAACACAATCCATTGCAATCCTCCACTACCACTGCACATCTCACCCCGAGACCTTGCAGAAAGCTACAGCCACATCCACGCATCCCCACACAAACCAAAAGTTGTCAAGAAAGCCTGTGATCGGCAGTGGCAGGACCGCTTCAGCAGGGAGGTACTAACAATGTTGGCTGAAACGCTACAGGAAAAGGCGGACTTCGTCTTCTCTGCAGAAATGACAAGACCAGCCACAGCCCGCAAAAAGGCCATATGGGAACTCGTAGCACAACGGGTCAGCACAGCACGCACCTCAAAACAGTGCCGCAAAAGGTGGGATGACCTCCGGCTCCGAGTAAGGAGCATACTGTCGGCCAACCGCAACATGACCATGGAAACTGGCGGAGTAGCAGACTCCCCAATTAAGATGCAGCCATGGGAGGAGATATGTGCCTCGACGATCGGCATGGAGAGCATCGAGGGGGTCGGTGGAATGGAGAGAGGAGCCCCGACATCAGGAGACACAGGTAGGTGCCTCTAATTTAGCCATGCGAAACCCCCTGAATTCCACTTACATGTGCATCACAATGTTGCCCTGTAGGGTTAACGCAACACATCAGCAGAAGACCTACACCCTGCACACATGCAGCATGCACACTCCACAGCAGGCACCCACATTCCTGCATGTTCAACCCACCCAAAAGGGAGACAACCTGTATGTCACAACCTACAAAGTGCACCATCTGTCCATCAAATTCATGGCAGTCATCACAATGCCTGCTCAATGTCCGCTGACCCATCAATAACACTTTCCCTCCTCTGCTCCACCACAGGCTCCCAATCGGACACCGGCAGGGACGAGAGTGGCACCACACCTGCCAAGAAGGCCAGGCCAGAGGCAAGAGCCCACCAACCCTCCACCTCTGTTGGACCCAAACACCAACTACAGCAGCCAAAATTGCCTGTCGCAAAACAGCCCAGGGCAGCAATGATCCCCGATTCAAGCAGCATGGCACCACCCACAGGAGACACACAACAACTGCTGCCCACTGAGGGGAATGTGTCTGCGGGAAGCAGTACAAATGGGGACACTGCTGCCATCGCAGCCTGCTCTGACAGTGATGTGGGGAATGAGGAGGATGACACAGAAGGTCCCCCCACTGCCCACCTTCATTCCCCCCACCTGTCCCTAAGTAGCCCGCACGGAGACGGCACACAGGGGCTATCCCCTGAAGAGTCATGGCCAGCCACTCCCAGCCCAGTGGGAGGAGGGGAGGAGGGGAGTAGCCCAATTACCCCCGCAGTTGCAACATCCAATGCCCCCGATTTCCAACAGTCGCTGGACCAAATAATTACGAGGCAACAACAACTGTCCTCACTACTCACGCAGCATGTGGCTGATTGTGGAGGTGCCAGTGCACACATGGAAAGATGTGCTGTGACTGTCAAGGCAGCCATCCAGTCCGCAAGCAAAGACATATGTGCGGAACTAGCCGCTGTGCGGAATGTGCTCAGTGAGCTTGTACAGACAATAAGGGACACGCGGCATACCGAGCAGCCCAGTACCTCCTCCGCTGCAAGTTCTGCCGCAACCAGCCCCGTCCGCAGGTCAGCCAGGAACCTGAGGAATACAGGCAGGGGGGCCCCAGGGGCTGGGAGAGGGGGCTGCAAATAGTGGCCGCCCAGTGGACAAATGGAACATTACTCACTTCATCACGGGCACCGTCACACCTTTGCAGGGAGTTCAGGGGGGAGGGGGGAGGAGGGATTGGGTGTGTTGGGGAGTTCAGGGGGAGGGGGGAGAGGGGATTGGGTGTGTTGGGGAGTTCAGGGGGGAGGGGGGATTGGGTGTGTCAAACCTATTCACATTCATAATACACTTTTTTCTTTAGCACAAATCAAATGTGTGGACATTGCTCATTTCGTATGTGTGTTTTATTGGTGTACAGTCCACAGTGTGCATGTCCCAGACACACACAGTGCCCCAAGTGCCGTCTCCATGTTACACACACCAGCCGTGTGTGCTAGAAGCATTGGCCAATGATATTTTGACGCATTTCACACCCCTCCTGTGCATCGCGGCCTCCATGAGGTGCTGCCCCATCCACATCCTCCTCATCCTCATCGTCAGGTGGTTGCAGTTCAGCGTCAGGGGGCAGGACCACATTGCATCTGACGCACATATTGTGTAGCATGACACATGCCATGACGATCTTTGCCACCTTCTCATGGCAGTACAGGAGTGCCCCACCAGACCTGCTGAGGCAGCGAAACCGTGCCTTCAATAGGCCAAATGCCTGCTCAATCACCACACGGGTATGTGTTTGTGCACGGTTGCAGTCCTCCTCATGCTAGTTCTGTGGGTTCCGGACTGGTGTAAGGAGCCACCTCTTCAGGGGATAGCCTGCATCACCTGTATGTGGGCAAGAATGTATGCAGGGGGGTCAAGTGCCTTGTGAGTGCCCATCCACTGTGTTTGTTCATGCCGTTTGTTTTGGTGGCCTGGCACGTGTCCTGTGATGTCAACGCTCACATCATTGCAACATTGCTGTCAGCCTCATCATGACCCCAGTGAGCAATGCTGATGTTGATAGGGACATTTTGTGGGCCTTGCTGTCTGTGTGATAGTGTGTTGATGTTTCTGTCCGTTATGTGCCTCATTCGTATGCAGTTATGGGGGACAGGCCTTTCAGTGGATGGTGTCTGGTGACGTGCATGTAGGTGCATTTCGTTGAGGTCAATGTGGTGTGAATTGGTACAATGCACTTGCAGATGGTTGTGTCATGGTTGGGGCACACCTTCATTCGCGTGGTGGGGCAGCATACATCGGCCATTAGGTTTAGTGGTGTCAGCTGAAATTTGTGCTGCTTTAGGGTATGATCTGGATCCGTTGTCTCTACTACTCACAGCCAGGTGGAGTAGGCATCACCCCCCCCTTTCAGCCAGGTGGAGTATGCATCATTCCCCCCCCCCCTTTCAGCCAGGAAGAGTATGCATCATCCCCCCCCTTTTAGCCAGGTGGAGTATGCATCACCCCCCCCCATTTCAGCCAGGTGGAGTATGCATCATTCCCCCCCCCCCGGAGTATGCATTGGTACGTCGTTCACCTACCCACTTCACTTTTCCATGGTCATGACATGTGACTCACCGAGTAGCCAGGATCTTGGCCCTGCATGTCGCTCCATTTAGCGTGGTATTGTGGAGTTCCGAAGGACCATTGAATCATGGGTTGCTCCGGGGAATCGGGCACAGCAATGTGTGATGATCCTGTTGGAGTCACAGACCATTTGCACGTTGATTGAGTGAAATAGTTTACGGTTGCGGTACGGTACCTCCATGGCATGTGGCACCACCAATTCTACATGGGTGCAGTCAATGGCACCGATGCAACCAGGTATGCCGGCTAGTGCATGGAAACCCACCTTGGTGTTTGCAATCTCCTGGGAAGACCGTGGTAATGAGATGTAGTCGTCTGTGTGCTTGAGGAGGGCATCAAGCACTTGGATCAGTGTACGTGAGAATAATGGTTGTGAAATGCCATGCAAGTGTCACACTGTGTGCTGGTAGGTGCCTGTGGCCAGGAAGTGGAGTACATACACTACCTTCAGTAGGGGTGGGATGGCGGTTGGTGTTTCTATCATGCTGACGATGTCGTTGTGTATCATGTCTACGATGGCGGTGATGGTGTCCCGGTCCAAATGGTACAGGGTGTGGATCTGCTCAGCGGTTAGGTTGAATGGACTGGCTCTGATGCGTGGGATTGTGGGCTGCCTGCGTTTTGCCACTGGCTGTGCTGGTGGGGCTTGCTGGCCCTGCCTTGCCCTCCTTCTCCTCCTGCGTCTCCTCTGTGCAGCCTGTTGTTGTTGCTGTTGTTGTTGTTGTAGTTAAAGTTGTAGCACTTGCATTGCTGTCAGGTCCTCCAGCCCCAACATTGCTAGTCCTATTGGAATCATTGTGGAGTGTGACTGGGTGTGGGAAGGGGTTGGGTGTGCTCTTTTTGTACTTCCTGAGTCTGTATTGTCTCCACCTGTGCTGATTCTGTGCACCTGTGGCAGCTGGATTCACTGCACAAGGCCCTTTACGGTTGGTTCGCGATGGCGTAATTAGCACCATAGCGGTAAGGTACTTAACGGGCTGGGTGATGGCGTTAGGTGCATGTCCGCTTGGGTCGTCATTTGCGTAGCTTTGCGCCATGCCGGTATTTACGGCGTGGCGGGTCACGTGCGCGCGTCCTTGGTGCAGTTAGCGGCAGCGTTAACTACGATGCCGCTAATGGCATCGTAGTTAACGGTCACGGGTCATGATTGGACCTAGCGGAAAACGATGCCGGTAATCATTTACCGCCATCGTTTTTCGCTTACCGCCAGGGTCGTAATGAGGCCTTTATGTGCATTTTGCCTCTCCAGCACTTTAAGTTCGATACCTGTTGGGTCATGGTGCCAGCCTGCCGGACCACAGCATTAGTCACCCAGTGGTGCAATTGGCCATAACGAAAGTGCTCTGATTCAGGCAGGTTGAACTTTTCCTTACACTCAACAAAGGTCGGGAACCCTGTGTCACTGTCACTATGGAGATCCCGTAGTCTTTGGAAATGTTCTGCTTGCATACCCAGAGTGAAAACTGCATGTTGGGTGATTGGGGAGAGTAGACCCTGTCCCGATTTGAACCCCCTCTGCGCACAGGCTTTATCCTAGTTTTGGAGAGTCACTAAGATGGTAAACAGCAGTGTACCATGTCGATGCCATGCCTCTTTAGGGAGGAACAGAAGATGGCCCAAGGGAAGGGGGGAGGCGGCTTGTTCTATGCCTTTCCATTTGGGGTGTCACCAGTGTCCCCCCACCCCAAAATAGAGGTTACTTAGTGAGGCCTCGAAAATGAATGGTAACCCCAGACCACCCACCATTTTCTCTCTTGTGAGGAGCTTGTGAGGAATACAGGGGTTTCTGCGCTGCCAGATGAACTGCTCCTCTGCTTTCTGTAGGTCAAGCAGGTCACGTTCTGGAATGAGCACAGGCATTGCCTGGAAAATGTACAGCATCTTTGGAAGGAGAGTCATTTTCACAGCGCAAATACGGCCTAGCCATGAGATCTCCCATGAGTCCCAGCTTTGGAGGAGTTCTTTGGCTTCTTTCCAGAACCCCAGACTATTGGCCTTTACCAGACCAGAGTAGGTGGGGGTTAGATGCACCCCCAGGTAGGAGAGGTCTTTAGCACCCATCGGAATGGAAATGTTTCTTGTAGGGTTGTCAAGGCTACCAGCATCTCTTTCAGGCTCATAATAATAGATTTCTCATAGTTTATCTCAAAACCTGAGACTTAAGCAAATTAGGCTAAGAGGTCCAAAGGACTGTCAGAGAGATAAGGGAATCCTTCAGAAAGCATAGTACATTCTCTGTGTATAATGCAAGCTTGTGACATTCCCCCCATACATAAAACCATGGAAGTCAGGATGAAGGCGAACACTCTGGGCCAGGGGTTCCATAGCTAAGGCAAATACTAAGCAGATAGAGGGCATCCTTGCCTAGTCCCTTTACCTAGGGATATCAGGGAAGAACAGTGCATGTTAATCCTAATGCGGATGGCTGGGAACTGGAGGTTTGCAAGTACCAGCTTAGTAAAGCGCAGACCGAAGCCGAAGGCCGGCAGTAGCAGTTTTAGATAGCCCCAAGACATGGTATCAAACACTTGTTGTGCATCAAGGGATAATAGTGACAGTTTACGCGGTATTCGGGGGTCAAGTGCTATGAGTTCCACTACTCACTGAATGTTATCGTTGACTGATCGGTTTTGTATGAAGCCCATCTGGTCATTATAAATTAACAACAGGTGAACTTCCCCAAATCACAGGGCCATGATTTTGCTAAATCATTTTGCATCGGTATTGAGCAAGGTAATTGGACGGGAGGATGAACATTCTGGCAGGTCTTTCGCCGGCTTCAAGATTAGGGTAGTGGCCAATTCCGCCATGGTCTGCGTTACTGTCCCTGAAGAGAAGAAAAGGTTGAACAGTTTGGTAAAATGAGGGATCAGCTTTGCACTGAATCTCTTATAAAATGTGTTAGAGACACCGTCAGGCCCAGGAGCCTTTCCTGAGGGAAGTGAGCGAATTGCCAATTCGACCTCTTGGTCAGTGACAGGCCCTGCCAAGAGATTCTGCAGGTCATGGGGAGTTGGTGAAGGTGGGACTTAAGGATAAAGTCATGCATTGTTTGATGATCCCTGAGTGTGCCCGATAAAACTCCTCCATAGTGCATAGTCTCCCTTCTGTGTCCTGCCAGAAAACGATTCAGAAAAAGAGGTACCTGACAAAAGACTCCTGGTACACACCAACCAACAAACATTAAGAGACATTGAGGGCACCAGACTGAAAGAGAGTCAGACTTTGGCTATAACCTAGTGAAGATATAAGAAGCCTTAAACAGTCCCTGAAGATGGTCATTAATGACCGAAATGCATTGGATGTAATTTGCAACAGGCCTTTTTCTAAACCCTTTTTTTTTGTATAAAAAATTCTTTGTGAAAATCTCTGAACCATTTGATGAATCATCATTTGCAAAAACTACCATTACAGAAATTAGACCACAAACTAAGTGGATTCCCATGCAGGTCCTTCCAGCTGTCTGGGACATCACACCCAGACAAACACTGTGGCAATAAGTGTTGTGCGTTGAGAGTCGTGAAGATATAGGAGACCTCCGTCCCCAAGTGCCGCACAGGGAGAATCACTTATCACTCCCTGTGCAACCCTTGAGGCCACAGGTGGAGAAGATCCGAAGCCGGAACTGAAGTACCAGGAACCCCCAGGTAGCTGTAAGGGAAGGCAATGGTTACAATCCAAGCAAGCAGGGCACAACGAGTAATCAAACAGAGAACAATCAGGGTCTTACCGGGGACTTGATAGGAAGGACGTTGAACCTGAAAGGGAGGATGGTTCCAGGACTCACTCAGGCAAGGGACCGGATAGGACCAGATGTGATTCGTCAGTCTCCACCTGAAGACTTTTGTACCGGAATAAAGGGTCCCAACAGTATGATTACAACCACCACTTGGGAGGCGTGACCCACCGTGCAGCGAGGGGATCTGGGAGATCCAAGAGAAGTCCGTTGAGCAGAAAAGATGGGTCTGAAGCCAGGAAGAGCCGTCCGTGGAATAACCAAGAGCAAGATCCAGAGGGAGTCCGTGATTCAGTCCGAGGTCAAGAGCCGTGCTGAACAGAGGAGCCGGTGTCGCCGTAGCCAAACGTGATCCGCAGGAAGTCCAAATAACAAGAGCAAGGTTTCAGGAAGCCGGGTAAGTAAATACGAGTAAGTTCGCCGCCAGTCAGGGTCTCCAAGGAAATCAGCTGTGAGGCGTGGAGTACAGGTACTGCCCGGTTTAAATACGTTCACTTCCTGGTCACGTGACGATGATTGGAGTCACGTGACCGTGAACCCGGGGCACATGACCGTATGGACGAGTCACGTGACCGGGCCAACACGGTACGAGGGATCGAGCGGCTGCCTAATCTCCATGGCAACTGCCAATGGAAAAACGGCCGCAGGCGCGACTGAATAGCGTGCGGCGATTGTTTCGCCAGCGCGCGAGCCACACCGGGTTGCCTGTTTGAGCCCTGGGGGACAGGTGGAGGAGAGTGAGCGCTGGATGACGGGACATGGCCGGAGGTACGTACCGAAGACATGACAATAAGACACGAGGCGGCGGGCCAATACCGCCCCAGTTAATGCCCGGGCTGTAGTTATAGGCCCGAGCATAGCAAGGGCCTTAACAAAGCCCCCGGGCATTACCTGGGGCGGTATTGGCTTGCCGCCGAGGGTCTTATTGCCATTAGTACCCCAGCCCATTGGATCGGGGTGCTAATGGTATTTTTTTCTGCTCCAAAACACGTTTAGAAAAAAACAAAAAAAACGGCAAAAAAAAATGCCCGCCGCCATGGAAAGGGAAAACGTAGTCCGTTTTCCCTTCACATGGCGGCCATCGCCCAAGACCAGAAGAAAAAAGAAGGTAAGTGGGGTCGGGAGGGTGAAAGGGAGGGGATGGGGAGGAAGAAAAAAAACGAAAAAAAAATGTACCGCGGCCTCCAGCGGGGGACGATGGAAGCTTCCAGCCATGTGGAGGCTCGGAGCGGGGATGGCCCATGGCTGGAGGTATCCATCGTCCCCCGCCGGAGACTGCGGGATAGAAGGTAAGTGGGGTGGGGAGGGACGAGGGAGAAGGGAGGAGGGAGGAAAGGTTTGGGGGAAAAAAAAATCTTACCTGAGTCCCCGGCGGGAGACGAAGGAAGCCTCCAGCCATGGGGAGTCTTGGAGCGGGGATTGCCCCGTTTCGAGCCTCCTCATTGGCTGAGGGGCTGACACGCCCCTCGCCGGGAACAGAGTAGCCGGCACGCACGGCGTGGACGGGATTACCGGTTTGGTATGGCTCGCAAATGAGCCAATCACCACATAGTATTCCTGTTCAGCCGCGCGTGCCGGCCACTAATTGCCAATCATAGCTGCGTCCGCCTGCAGTGTCATAGCTTCACAGTCTTTGTCTTCAGAGCTCGCATTGGCTGCAAATGGTTGCTCCATAACCGTATCATCATTGTCCCAAAACTGTTTGGGTGCATAACCGGCCATTTAATCCTGGGGTCTTCCAGCCCCTCATACACCATAAAATCCATCAGGGTTCCTGGGGTGGTATCCCCTCATCGTAACTATAGCTGATCATAGTCGCCATTTTCTGAATAGCCCTTGGTTAGCTCAAAAAGTGCTGTGTCTTTCACCAGTCGCAAAAAGCTTTATATCTGGTTCTAAAGCCCACCCCGATGCCATCATGACCTTAAGCCAGCCCTTTCAATCAATTGTATATTAAGCATTCTTTAAATGGCTTCCACCTTTATATAAAAATAATATAAAATATATATAAAGTGTATATTAACCTTATTTAGGTTTAGGTTTTTATCAAAATTCCTGCCAACTTTATATGTAACTAATAAAGCGTATATAAACATTATTTAGGTCGCATCAAAATCCCTGCTAGCTTTATATAAAAATGATTCAAAGGCTTATTAAAATGCCCGCCAGCTTAATATAAAAGTATTCAAAGTTTATATAACACTATTCAAACGGCTTATCAAAATCCATGCTGCTTTATATAAAATGATGATGTCATACCATCAAGGCCACAACCCACCCCCACATCATCAAAGTGTCCCAAAAACCCAAAAGTCGCCCGCTAACTCTTCTCAACTCACTATGCCCTCGACCAAGCAACACGGCACACGAGCTCATCATTTTAATATAAACTTCATGTCAAACTGATATGAATGAGACTCTTTTGATATCAAAACATATCAAACACACAAATAGGCTTTATAGACGTTAATATAAATATGACATAAATTTGATATCGATCTGATATCTATTTGATATCATTTTTATTTTAAATTTATATCAAAACCCTATCAAAAGGGAGAAAGGCTAAAGACACAAAGGGGGCATGTCCACTTGTCAAGATATACTTGATGAGGAAAGGGGGCCCCATCTACTACTCAATGCCATCATAGCGCAAACATGTATTTCTGTGCATGCACTTTTGGGACTAGCAGTCACATGCCACGCTTGCTGATGCTTTGCAAAGCCATTTTGCTTCACAACACACCACCTTTTTGCGAAGCAGAATGTTGTAATGGTGCAACATTTCCTAGAATTTGGTTGGATATTTCACAGAGCAGAACAGGGACATTTCCTCCACTCCTCGTCAGGAGAGAGTTAGCGATGATGGTGATAATGATGCCCCAGGGTACTGTCACAAGAATGGTTTCCAGTATTCTGGCACTTTCTATGGATTTACAGCATGTTTGACTTTTTCCACGGATTCTGGCGTTGCTGACGAATCCTTCACGGACTCCCCAGCATCCATTGGAAGAGGGTCTACCAGAACTAGTGGCCTGGAAGATGTTTTGGACATGATGGCGTTTTCAAGGACTATTTTACTCAGCTGAGTTTCAATTCCCCTTCTGTGCCAATGGTGAGCATTCTAAATGCATTGACATGTTTATCAGCAGAGGATTAGGGAATGTGAACTATTGGTGAGCACCGTTCAGCTACCTCGGCTGGCCATGAATATCTGGATGATATCCTTTGGTTTGCAGTATCCTAATAAAGGAATTCTTTCTGCCGCCACCTGCTGTACCACCATTGAGATGTGAGCACAGTGTTGACATTGCTTGAACAGTGGAAAGACAACTTGAGTCTTAGCATTAAAGCTTAGCCAGGGAAACTAGCTGTGCTGCTATGTCTCATCTGTTATAAGAGGGTTTAAACATCAAGGAACTAGATATATCTCATGAGGTTTGCTGTCCCAATGGTGTGACTTGTCATTTCCAGGCACACTAGGTCGGGAATTGCATCCACCTAGTATCCAGCTTTTCCATCCAACCCTTAGTTGTGCGCAATGTGCTGCCTGAAGAATGATCAAAGTGTAATTAGGATTCAGCCCCTGGTATTTGGTAATTACTAATCTTTTTGATATGGTAATTTAATGTCATCTCGGTGGCCAATGCTTGCTTGCTGGCTGACATTGATTATGGAGAAGGGTGGGGTTGATGTGGCCATATTTAGTATTTATTCAGTAAGAGGGGCTTTGTCTGTAAGGACTTAATGAAACGTGATAAACTGGAGAATATCATGCTGTCTGTGAACTATTGCAATGACTTTACTTTTAAGAGGTCCTATTTTGTACTGATTGAGGACATAGCTATTTTGCTGGTAAATTTTAAATTAGCATAATACCTGCCTCTGATTTTGAGCCTGGATGTGTAGGGGTTTAATAACAGCCCCAACAAAATATACAAGGAAGACCAGGTTAGGCTTTACTGCAAAAGACACTGGGTCTCATTACGAGTATGGCTGTAAGGGGTAACATTGCTGGAAACTTAGTTACCATCAATTTTTCCACTATGACCAATTACGAGCTTGTGCCTGGCATAGAGGATTAACCTCCAGGATCTTCCTGCAGGTAAATTCTGCCACTCACTGCCGGAAAATCTGCAGAATCTTCTGAATTAGCGCTGCAGCAATTCCACCTAAAAAGCCCCATTGAGTCCAGTAGACTCAAAATAAATGTAGAATTAAACCGCCAATGCCACTTGTAATCTGGCGGTAATTCTGCTGGACCAAGTGGCGGTAACAGTAATTCAGTTAGGCGGTATTCTGGCAAATTTTCGTTGGGATAGCACCCAAGTCATAATGAGGACCATTGTTCATTTGGCTAGGCCCACTAGTGAATGAAAAGCATTCCTTGAAATCTTCAATTCTAATAAATGTGCCTAGCCAGTATAAATCCACGTATTTCTCCAAATGACACAAAGAAGTATGTAAAGTTGGGAAAGGCACATTACTGTGTGGCTGAGAGACAAACAGCTGCCCTTTTCAAGATGAACATTATGTAAACAAATTAACCCTTTGTGAGTGATCAAACCGACAACAGCCCTTTACTCTCAGTTTTGCCACAGTAAGAAAAATAAAGGAAGTGCAACACAAAGAAAATACTTTGATTCAAAAATGCATTTCAACAAAACAGAAAGATGCAAACTGCTTAAATGAATAAGACGTGGCACAGAGAAAAGAAGGCCACAATTGAATAGGTTATTTTGTTTCAGATATAACATGTGAATCTCCTTAAATACAGACACATGCTTCTTGTTGTTGGGCAGATTTTATAGCGCCCGCCTGGCTCCTTTTCTGGAAGGGAAATCTCTGTGAAGCTAGGGGCGAACCAGATATTTACGATGGACTAGCTAAACACAGATCCAGCCAGGGTTGGTGAAAAGGCTTGAAAATACAAAGTCTTGAAACAAAATGAAGGTCAGTTTAAGATTATAGGGCAAAATGGGAGATGTCAGGAGGGCCTCCTGATGTCAGAGACCATTTGGTGCATGATAACAATGTCCTCAGCCAGTCAACACTCAAGAGAAGAAAGGTTTATGGATTTAGTACAGGCTGAACTAACAATGAGGCCACAGAGGCTCTGGGCCATGTGCCTTCAGAGAAATGAAGTCTACATGGAGAAATCAGGGTTTGGATTTGCATAACATGTTTGGACTTTTGCATTAGGTTAAATGGACTATCATTATTGTTAATTTTCTCAGCAACGATTGGTCGCACTGAGTCCATTCATATGCCATTTGAAATCTGATCCTGAGTCTGTTGTAATTCCACTAATTTAATAAATATTTGACTTTTGGAAACTTTGTAGCAATTTAAAATGGGTTTCTATCTTCCCTAGAAATTGTAGAAATCTGAAAGTTGAAATACAACTGGCTTTTGAAATTCGTTTGGTAATTACGAAATTTCTGATTCAGTGCTATTATACTTTTTGGGCCTCATTATGACCCAGGCGGTAAGTATTGAACATTACCGCATGGCGTAATGAACGTTTACGCCGTGGTCCGATGGCGTAAAGAGCGGCACATTCCGACCCATCGCGCACGAGCATTACGCCATGCCAGTAATGTAAATTACGCCATGGCGTAAATGACCCTAAAACGGCCCCTACCGGCATCGTACGCCGCGCAAGGTGCACTACCGCCACCCATCATAGCGGCGACCGTAGTGAGCGGTCACCGTAATTAGCGGTCACCACAGTTAGCGGTGACCGTAAATAAGCGGAACCGGAAGTAGCGTCATCGCGGCGGAACGGGAAAGAGCACGGTGGCCATCTTTAAAAACACAATGCATTGCCATCCTCCCCAACCATTCCACATCCGACCCTGAGACCTGTCCAAACCCATAACCCACCCAATTACCAACCTGAAAATGCCAAAAGTTGTTAAAAAAGCATGCGATCGGCAGCGCCAGGACCGCTTCTCCCGGGAGGAACTAACCATGCTTGCTGAGACCCTCCAGGACAATGCTGTGGTGATCAGGCCGGCAATAGCCAAAAAGAAGGCCATATGGTCCCTGGTGGCACAGCGTGTCAGTGCGGTGGGGACCGTACCCCGCAACGCACAGCAGTTCAGAAAGCGGTGGGGCGACCTGAGGCTCCGCGTCAGGAGCATCCTCTCGGCGAATAGGAACCTGGGCACGGCAACCGGGGGTGGATCTGAATCCCCCATCAAATTGCAAGCATGGGAGGAAATCTGTGCATCCACCATTGGAATGGAGAGCATACAAGGAGTCGGAGGGATGGAGAGAGGAGTCCCGACATCAGGAGATGCAGGTAGGTGGCTCCAATCAAGCCTTGCAAAAATCACCAAAGTCCAATCATGTGAAGTACTATTTTGCCCCATAGTGCAAATGTAACACATCAGCAGGAGACTGCCCACAGACACATCCGAACTCCACCCTGTACACATGTAGCATGCACACCCTAACTGCCGGCACCCACATACCACCATGCTACTTCCACACAAAAGGCAGACAACCTGTATGCCCCTGCCTCAAATGTGCTGCATGTACCTACTGATAAGATGTCATTCGTCACAATGGACGCCCAATGTCCGCAGACCCATCAATAACACTATCCCTCCTTTGCTCCACCACAGGCTCTGATTCAGACCTCCAGGATGAGGACACCACTGCCTCCACAGCCACCAAGAGGGCCAGGACAACTGTGCCAAGGCCGCAAGCCTCCACCTCTGCCATCCCGAGGAAAACACCCCAGCAGCCACAAACCCTGCCAGGGGAAGAGGACAGGGCACTGACAGCCACCACAACTGTCACCACAGACTCAGCAGCAGCAGCGCACATGACACACATCGTGCCCACCGAAGGGACAGGCTCTGCTGCAAGCAGCACCCTTGGCGAAATTGCTGCCATAGCAGCATCCTCCGACAGTGAGGCAGGGAGCATCGAGGAGATCGATGATGGAAGCCCCACTGCCCACCCACATTCCCCCTACACATCCCTAAGCCCCCTGCAGGCGGATGACACACAGGGGCAGTCGGAGGCCAAGGATTGGCCAGCCACCCCATCCCCGCTGCCGGAGGTGAGCAGCCCAATGGGCATGCCAATGCCATTGGCCATGAGCCAGAGGAACCAGCAGACCCTGGATGAGATTGTCACCCGGCAGCAGTAGCTATCCACCCTCCTCAATGAACACGTTGCAGAGTGCGGGGGGGCAAGGGATGCCATGGAGAAATGTGCAGACAGAGTCACGGCTGCCATTGAGTCCTCCACGAAGGACATCTGCACAGAACTCGCCGCTGTGCGGCACGTCCTCTCAGAACTGGTGCAGACCATTCGGGACAGCTGTCCAAATGTGCAGCCAGGACCCTCCTCGTCAACCAGCTCGGCACAGAGCAGCCCCATCCGCAGATCAGGGAGGAACCTGTGCAGCACGGGCAGGGGTACCCCGGGGGCCAGGGGAGGGGACTGTCATTAGTGGCCGGACAGTGGAGAAGAACTACATCACACACTGCTGCACAAACTGAACCACACCTTCATAGGGATTCCAGGGGGGAGGGGGGAGTGGGTGTGTTGGGGTGTTCAGGGGGAAGGGGGAGGGGGGAGTGGGTGTGTTGGGGTGTTCAGGGGGAGGGGGGAGGGGAGAGTGTGTGTGTTGGGGTGTTCAGGGGGAAGGGGGAGGGGGGAGTGGGTGTGTTGGGGTGTTCAGGGGGGAGGGGGGAGACGGTGTGTTGGGGTTTTCAGGGGGGAGGGGGGAGGGGGTAGTGGGTGTGTTGGGGTGTTCAGGGGTTAGGGGGGAGGGGGGAGTGGGTGTGTTGGGGTGTTCAGGGGGAGGGGGGAGGGAGGAGGTGGTGTGTCATACCTTTTCACTATTATAATACACTTTATCGTTTAGCACAAATCCAATGTGTGGACATTGCTCATTGCATATGTGTGCTTTATTGTTGTACAGTCCACAGTGTGCATGTCCCAGACACACACAGTGCCCCAAGTGCCGTCTCCATGTTACACAGACCCGCCGTGTGTGCTAGAAGCATTGGTCAATGAGATTCTGACGCATTTCACGCCCCTCCTGTGCATCGCTGCCTCCTTGAGGTGCTGCCACATCCCCACCCTCCTCATCCTCATCGTCAGGTGGTTGCAGTTCTGCGTCAGGGGGCAGGGCACATTTCGTCTGATGCACATATTGTGTAGCATGACACATGCCATGACGATCTTCGCAACCTTCTCATGGCGGTACTGGAGTGCCCCGCCAGACCTGCTGATGCAGCGGAAACGTGCCTTCAGTAGGCCGAAAGCCTGCTCAATCACCACACGGGTATGTGCATGAGCACGGTTGAAGTCCTCCTCATGCTGGTTCTGTGGGTTCCGGACTGGTGTAAGGAGCCACCTCTTCAGGGGATAGCCTGCATCACCTGTATGTGGGCAACAATGTATGTGTCAGGGATGAGATTGATTTCTGAGCATGACGTGCCACCATGCCTTGCATTCAACTGTTACTTTGCACCACTTTTAGTTGTGCTAATGGATTCACACTATGCAACCGGTATATGTTCATGGCTCTCATGTACTGTTTTGCATGCCAAAACACAATGTATGCAGGGGGGACAAGTGCCTTGTGAGTGCCCATCCACTGTGTACATTCAGGCCGTTTCTTTAGGTGACCTGGCACGTGTCCTGTGAGGTTAACGCTCACATGATCGCAACATTGCTGTCTGCCTCATTATGACCCCAGTGAACAATACTGATGTCAATAGGGACAGTTTGTGGGCCTTGCTGTCTGTGTTGTGGTGCATTGATGTTCCAGTCCATCATGTGCCTCCTTTGGGCACAGTTATGGGGGACAGGCCTTTCAGTAGATGGTGTTTGGTGACGTGCATCTAGGTGCATTTCATTGGAGTTAATGTGGTCACATTTTGTACAATGCACTTGCAGATGGTTGTGTCATGGTTGGGACACACCTTCATTCACATGTTAGGGCGGCTTAGGTCAGGCATCATGTATACAGGTGTCAGATGACGTAAGTGCTGCCTCAGGGTATGATCTGGCTATTGCTAGTCGCAGCCAGGTGAAGTATGCATCATTCCCCCCCCTTTCTGCCAGGTGAAGTATGCATTATCCCCCCCCCCTTCTGCCAGGTGAAGTATGCATTGGTACGTCGATCACCTACCCGCTTCACATTTCCATACTCATGACATGAGACTCACCGAGTAGCCAGGATCTTGGCCCTGCATGTCGCTCCATGTAGCGTGGTATTGTGGAGTTACGCAGGACCATTGAATCATGGGTTGATGCGGGGAATCGGGCACAACAATGTGTGAAGATCCTGTTGGAGTCACAGACCATTTGCACGTTGATTGAGTGAAATAGTTTACGGTTGCGGTACGGTACCTCCATGGCACGTGGGACCGACAATTCCACATGGGTGCAGTCGATGGCAGCAATGCAACCAGGTATGCCGGCTAGTGCATGGAAACCCACTTTGGTGTTTGCAATCTCCTGGGCAGACAGTGGCAATGAGATGTGGTCATCTGTGTGCTTGAGGAGGGCATCCAGCACTTGGATCAGTGTACGTGAGAATAATGGTTGTGATATGCCATGCAAGTGCCCCACTGTGTGCTGGTAGGTGCCTGTGGCCAGGAAGTGGAGCGTGTAGGGGGGGGGTGGCGGTGGGTGTTTCTATCATGCTGACGATGTCGTTGTGTATCATGTCCACAATGGTGGTGATGGTGTCCCGGTCCAGTCGGTACAGGGTGTGAATCTGCTCAGCGGTGAGGTTGAATGGACTGGCTCTGATGCGTGGGATTGGGGGCTGCCTGTGTGGTGCCACTGGCTGTGCTGGTGGGGCTTGCTGGCCCTGCCTTGCCCTCCTTCTCCTCCTGCGTCTCCTCTGTGCAGCCTCTTGTTGTTGTTGTATTTGAAGTTGTAGCACTTGCATTGCTATCAGGTCCTCCAGCCCCAACATTGCTAGTCCTATTGGTATCATTTTGGAGTGTGACTGGTTGTGGGAAGGGGTTGGGCGTGCTCTTTTTGTACTTCCTGAGTCTGTATTGCCTCCATATGTGCTGATTCTGTGCACCTGTGGCAGCTGGATTCACTGCACAAGGCCCTTTACGGTTGGTTCGCGATGGCGTAATTAGCACCATAGCGGTAAGGTACTTAACGGGCTGAGTGATGGCGTTAGGTGCATGTCCACTTGGGTCGGAATTCGCGTACCTTTGCGCCATGCCGGTAATTACGGTGTGGGATGTCGTGTGCGCGCGTCCTTGGTGCTGTTAGCGGCAGCGTTAACTACGATGCCGCTAATGGCATCGTAGTTAACGGTCACGGGTCATGATCAGACCTAGCGGAAAACGATGGCGGTAATCATTTACCGCCATCGTTTTTCACTTATCGCCTGGGTCGTAATGAGGCCCTTTGTGTGAAGGGCAAAGAATCATAGCGTGCCTGTGCAATAAGGTGCCGAAATAAAAATAACTTCTACATTTCTGCCATGAGGAGGAGGGGAATATTAATATCTATATATCATGGCTGTTATTTGTAAAATTTAAAGTTTTGCCAGATTGGACTTTTTGGAGGGTAAAACTGGACATGGAAAAAATGTTAATCTCAATGGGGAGTTGTAATATTTCTGTTCTGGACTCCTGAACTACCCCTTAGAGAAGGGTTGGACTTTGGTGGTGGAGAAACATGTAACTGTCCAATCCAGGTGCAAGATCATAAATTGGCACCTCCTAATATTAGGTTTCCATAGGAGGGGCTTAGGGAGTAAAATGGGCTTGTAGAATGGGAAGGTGGGGGGAAAATTGGACAGAACTGGGGAAACCAGGAAAGACAGAGAAGGAGAAAAAGGATAGCTGTCTAAAATCAACTTGGGTGGAGTGGCCTTAATATTGAGAGGTCTTAAACTTTGCCTGGGAGGGAGAAACTGGGGCAGGCCAACAGCTGACTAGGCCCTGATCCTTAGGAGATGCTCAGTGAGGGAGGAAAGCTGGTGACAATTTCTGACTGAAGTGTCCAGACCCTGAGCTGTCCAAAGAGTAGCCTGGCTGTCTAGCCCAAGCACCCCAAAACAGAGGTCCCATGTAAGTAGAACTGATCCATTAAATACCAACTGTGTTTGGGAATCTGCCTGCCTTAATATCTTCCCTTCATAGTGGGTTGGGAGTAAATTTGTCTAGACCTTTAGCATATTTGACTGTATATTAATTTAATTAACTCTCAAATAGATTGATGCAGATGGGAGCTTGGAAGAGTTTGAAACGTACACCTTCTCGCCTAGCGGGAACAATGTTAAAGTAATTGGGGTGTCCTGGGTACAAAAAATGAAATTTGTAATTGTCACCATTCCCAAACCTTGACTTTAAGACAAAAAGGCCCTTGTCCCTGAAATGTAAATTCCTAACTGATACCACTTCTCAAAACACTGACTTTCAAGGAAAGGTGTCCTTGCCACAAAACCTAAATGGATAATTGTCACTATCCTAAACCTTGCATTTAAAACCAAAAGGTGTTTGTTCCATTACCACTCCTTAAACATTGTTTTTAAACAAAATGGTGTTTTGCCTTAAAACAAAAATCCCAATTGTCACCAGTCCTTAAATATTGTATTAAACGAAAGGGGGGCTGTTGGCCCCAAATACAATTCCTAAACTGACCACACTCCCTAGACCTGGCCTTTAAACAGAGCGGTCCTGCAAATCGCTGATGCATGGTTTTTGGGCGCTTCGGGAGAGGTGCTTTGCAAAGTGAAACTAATTTAATTTCCAGTGAACAATATACTCTCTCTCTTGAGAGCGAGTAAGAGACCCTGACAGCAGAAGGATGTTGCCCTGCTTTTGGGAGAAAAGGAACCAGGGTGTGATTTGCCAAGTCAGTGTTTCCAAAACCACAAGTATTTTAAAATGTTCTGGAAATTAAACAAAGGACCACATGTACAATGTGCAAAATGTTAAATTTGTTAAAACTGTGCTTTGTTTATACCTCCAACTTTATCAAGTACTATTGACCTGTTTCGTAATTAAAGCTTTGTTGTCTGCCACAGAGATGGTGGCATGTGTAATTAAGTACAATTATTATTAATTGAGCTTATAATTTAAATAAATATACATTATAGATCTACCTTGGCCTGGTTCTTGGCTCACTGTTGGCACAAGCAGTGAGATTTACGTGACTCTATTTGGGTCATCAATAGCGCCAGCACAAAACAAATGTATGCAAATCATTGTGGTGTTCCTTAATTGGGGGAAGGAACTCTGCAGGTTAGGGGTGGTCCCTAAATATATCACTAGAAGATGGGGACTTGTGTGCCGACATATGGCTTATTATTTTTGACTCATGACAAGTGCATTGGTGACAGGATATTAATTTTTCTTTATCGAGGTAGAATGCAGGTTGCAGTGCCGTCTTTAAGTACAACTAGGACTTTACCCCCAGGTTCCAGGGAAGTGTATAGGTGTAGACAGATTAGGGTGTCGATTCATGGAATTAATGTGTGCCGAAAATTCCCACGCAGAGGTGCCAAACGTGCGATTCGCAGTAAAAGTGCGAAAATCGCAGTGCAAGTGCGAAAATCGCAGGGAAACCAGCGCACATCGATTCATGGAAGGCCGTGCGCGAGTAAAATATCGGATGTGCGCTGAAAAAGTGCGCGGCGCACAGCCGGCGCACAGGATATCTAACGGCGTGCGCCACGGCCACAGCGAAATCGCACATAACGCGGCGCACACAACAAAAGTAGGCGGAACACGGGGCGTAACACTCGGAATGGGGAACAACTCGTCTAAATGTGGGCGTCACGGGTGCAGTACAGGAGGCAAGTGCGCGGAACGCCCACACGCTCGCTTACAACACGTATTCATGGAATCCAATAGGGCAAACCAGCGCACGGTCAAACCAGCGCACAGGCCCAAACACGTCCACCCCTGAAATAAATGTGCGCCAAAATGTGTGCCAACAAAAAGCACCTATATACAGCTATGATGAATGTCACATACTGTGGTCCTCCAAGACAAATGATGTGCAAAGGGGTACGCGACAAACACGGACACCCCTGTGTGAAAAATAGCGTGTGCGTGTATTCTGTGCTGCGCGGAAAGTCCCACACGCGATTTGCCTGGGTACGTGTATTCTGGGGTGCATGGAAAGTCCCACACGCGATTTGCTTGGGTACGTGTATTCCGGGATGCGCGGGAACTCCCACACGCGATTGGCTGGGTACGTGTATTCCGGGGTGCGCGGGAAGTTCCACACGCGAATTGCCTGGGTCTGTGTATTCCGGGGTGCGCGTGAAGTCCCACACGCGATTGGCCTGGGTACTTGTATTCCGGGCTGCGCGGGAAGTTCCACACGCGAATTGCCTGGGTCCGTGTATTCCGGGGTGCGCGGGAAGTCCCACACGCGATTGGCCTGGGTACATGTATTCCGGGCTGCGCGGGAAGTTCCACACGCGAATTGCCTGGGTCCGTGTATTCCGGGGTGCGCGGGAAGTCCCACATGCGATTGGCCTGGGTACGAGTATTCCGGGGTGAGCGGGAAGTTCCACACGCGATTTCAGCAGGGTACGTGGATTCTGGGGTGCACGTGAAGTTCCACACGCTAATTGTGCGGGGTACATGTATTACGGGGTCCGCGGGAAGTTCCACATGTGATTTCAGCAGGGTACGTGGATTCCGGGGTGCGCGGGAAGTTCCACATACGATTTCAGCAGGGTACGTGTATTTCGGGGGTGCCGGGTAGTACTACACGTGAATTGACCATGTGGTTCCTCCCAGGTGTTCCCTCTACACCCTCCACGGCCCCTGCAGGCAGGCCACACCACAGGGGACTACCCTGCACCCCTGCTCATGTCCCGCAGGCAGCCCATCCACAATGACCATGCCCCGCAGCAAACCCACATGTCACCTTGCACTACTGATCACCAACGCATGTCTCCCAGCACCCCCACCCACCAGCATCCAGGGGCACCTTCCACCAGGCCCCCTTTCATGTCCCCCTGCACCCACACCCCCCAGCAGCCAGGGACACCCTCCAGCAGGCCCCCATTCATGTCCCCCTGCACCCCCACCCCCCAGCAGTCAGGGGCACCCTCCACCAGGCCCCCACTCATGTCCCCCTGCACCCCCACCCACCAGCCTCCAGGGGCACCCTTCACCAGGCCCTCACACATGTCTCCCACCACCCCCACTCCCCAGCAGTCAGGGGCACCCTCCACCAGGCCCCCACTCATGTCCTCCTGCACCCCCACCCCCCAGCAGTCAGGGGCATCCTCCACCAGGCCCCCACTCATGTCCCCCTGCACACCCACGTCCCAGCAGCCAGGAGCACCCTCCACCAGGCCCCCACTCATGTCCCTCTGCACCCCCACCAACCAGCATCAAGGGGCACCCTCCAACAGGCCACCACTCATGTCCCCCTGCACCCCCACCCTCCAAGCAGTCAGGGGCAGCCTCCACCAGGCCCCCACTCATGTCCAACTCATGTCCCCCAGCACCCCCAACCACCCAGCAGTCAGGGGCACCCTCCACCAGGCCCCCACTCATGTCCCCCTGCACCCCCACCCACCAGCATCCAGGGACACCCTCCACCAGGCCCCCACACATGTCTCCCACCACCCCCACCCCCCAGCAGTCAGGGGCACCCTCCACCAGGCCCCCACTCATGTCCCCGTGCACCTCCACCCCCCAGCAGCCAGGGGCACCCTCCACCAGGCCCCCACTCATGTCCCCCTGCACCCCCACCCCCAGCAGTCAGGGGCACCTTCCACCAGGCCCCCACTCATGTCCCCCTGCACCCCCACCCCCCAGCAGTCAGGGGCACCCTCCACCAGGCCCCCACTCATGTCCAACTCGTGTCCCCCTGGATCCCCACCCCCCAGCAGTCAGGGGCACCCTCCACGAGGCCCCCACTCATGTGTCATGATGCCCGCTCCCAGGGAGCCTGTTCAAGCCCGGCGTCCCCGAAAGCGGACATCCAGTCCCCAAGGAAGGACCCAGCAACCCCATATAGGGGCCTTTTGGACAGTGTCCTGGCACCTTTGGTGCCAGGCTCATAAAAGACATCAGTCCTGGCGCCATAGGCGCCAGGCTCATTATGGGAATGCTTGGGTGCACTTACCTGATGCAGACCATGCTGCAGGATCCCGGCCTCCTTGAGGCCTGAAAGGAATTACTTTACCTTTGGGACTAATTTACCATCCGGGCGTGGTCGGGGAAGGATACATACCTGATTGGAGGAAGGATACATACCTGGAACCTCTTCCAAGGCTATTTAAACCCCACCCGAACAGCCACACGTGCTTCGCGTTGTTCTGCATCTAGCAGCTGGACACTCACCGTGTCTGCTCCTGCATCCTGACTTCTGCCACGCCTGCCAGCATCCTGGATCACCTGCAAAGGAAGAGAAGAAGAGAACAGAAGAAGGAAAAGTCCTTAGCTGCTAAATCCGCATCCCGGAGACATCTCGCCGACAATCCTGAAAAGGAAGACTTTAATTTAAAAGCTCATCGCGTCGATCGCTGCAGCACCGCATTCCACTCACCTTTACAGGGCGCCTCCATGTTCAGCAGCGATCATCCGGATTCGCAGCCACGCCCCCAGCGCCTAGGGAGAAAAAGACCAGAACAAAAGGTGAGAGAGAGAGAAGGGAATAAGGAAAGCTAAATCTCCATGTTAAGACTTACCTGTTGATTTATTCCCTCTTCATTTCGGGTCCGCGCCGCATCCTGGCATTTCCGGACCCCGGCTCCTAAGGGGAAAAAGAGACATCAGCGTTAATGAGCGAATGAAAAGACATTACCAAAAAACGCTCATTAAAGACTTACCTGATTTCTACAAGGATTTCACCTCTCATCTCGGGTCGGTGCCTGTTCCCCGGCATTCCGTACCCCGGCCCCTATGGGGAAAAAGACACTAGCATTAGTACATTAATGCATGAACACAAGGGGAACCTCTTATCAAAAAAGCTTACCTGGAAGCCAAGCAAGTTTGGTTCTCACCAATCTGAAAATCCAGTGAAGTAACTGGATACCAACGCGCCCCTGCATCAGAAGCAGGATGGAGAGCTCGTCCTTCCAGACCCTAAGGTGAGACGCTGCGAGAAATCACAGGAGGGTTTAAAGGAGAATGAGAGGGGAAAGTGGGAGGCTGATTGCATTACCCCGCAGACAGTTAATCCCCTTTTTTCGCCTACAGAAGGATACTTCTGCGAGCCAGACAAGCCAGATTTGGGGGCCCGGTCCAGTCTGTCTTCCGAACCCTGCGCATCACCTTAGAAGAGGTCACAGCAGCGCGAACCAGGCCAGCGCCTCCGTGGGAGTCAGGTGAGCGTAACAGAACGCAAAGCCTTCCTACAAATTCCCACCCAGGTGCTATGGAAAGTTCTGAGACTGATCAGTTGGCCCAACTACTGGGGGAATTACGGGCCGAAGTACATGCCGCTCGTCAAGAGACTAATGCCCTCAGGAGGGAATTAATAATATCATAGGAAAGAACTGATGACCTGGCCAGACAGCTTTTGCAAGGTCAAGCTGGGCAAACTCCTCTACCCGGTTCCGGAGGGAACCCCGCTCCTGTGGTTTCCAGTAACCCTGTGCAGATTAATCTTCCTGGAAACATGCCGCTGGCCCCACCCAAACGCTTTGCTGGGGACCCCAAACGATTCGCCGTATTCATGAATCAGTGTCGTTTGCACTTCCTATGCAGACCTGGGGCCTTCCCTAATGATCAGACCAAGGTAGCCTTTGTATTGTCATATCTCAGCGGCTGCGCTGCCAATTGGTCAGTTCCACTGGTTACTCAAGATGACCCGATTCTCCGTGATTTTCAAAGGTTTCAAGAAAGCATGGAAAGGTTATTTGCTCGACACTCTCAGGGGCAGGCTCTGGATGACAAACTTCTATCCCTGCGACAGGGCAATCAGGACCTCCTATCCTATATTGCAACTTTTAATAGACTAATTGTGGAAACGGGATGGCCAGAGGAGAAGAGAGTCACGTTGTTTTATCGAGGCCTTCGCGGAGAATTTAAAGATGTCTTGGCCCAAGTTGTAAATCCGCCCCAAGAATGCACAGAGTATATAGACTTAGTGGTCCAATTGGATCACAGACTTCAAAACAGAAAAGCAGATCGGTCCAGGTTTGAGACCCGGGGGTTGGTCAAGACCCATGCTAATCCCAAGGGAGTTGATGTCTCTGAGCCTATGCAAATTGGAGGGGTTAAAGGACCCTTAACTCAAAAGGAACATGAAAGGAGGCGGCAGTTAAAATTATGTCTTTATTGTGGGAATTCTGGACACTTTCTATGAGATTGCCCGGCAAAACCGCCCCGAAAGGCGGTAGGAGCCGCTGATAAAAACCATGAAGACTCTGTTTCGGGAAACGACTCCGCCCGATAAGTGTAGGGGTCCGCTTGCCGAGCTTGAAAACTAACTCTCAGACCTCGCATTTCATTGTGCCAATGGTTCTCGTAGATCCAGAACAGCCTAAGCGGTTGCATGCAATAAAGGCATACATCGACAGTGGGGCTATTGGAAACTATGTGGATCGTGAATTGGTCTCTAGGATTAACCTCCCTCTCCGTCCTAAAACCAGCAAAGATGTCATCACCACAGTCGATGTAACTGAAATTGCCTCTGGACCGGTAACACATTCCACTACTGAGGTGACTCTTATTGGTCCCGACGGCCATCGGGAGGGTGTTGTGTTTGATGTAATCAAGGCTCCACAGTTTCAGGTTATTCTTGGAATCCCTTGGTTAGAGACACATATTCCTCGAATTGATTGGCGAGCTAAGAGAATAACCTTCCCGGATTGTACACAAACCTGCTACCCAGAAAACCTGAAGATTAATCTAGCATCTGTAACCTCTGCCTCCATGCAACTACCTCCGGAATACCAAGACTTTCAGGACGTCTTCCAAAAGGAACAGGCCAACACGTTACCCCCTCACAGATCGTACGATTGCCAAATCGATCTGGTGCCCGGTGCACAACCCCCTTGTAGCAGGATTTATGCCCTTACCGAACCTGAGAATCTGCATTTCAGACAATATTTGGATCAATACCTAGCTAATGGTTTTATTCGCCCGTCAAAGTCCCTGGCATCCTCCGCTTTGTTCTTCGTGCCCAAAAAAGAAGGCGACATTAGAACTTGTATCGATTACCGCGCATTGAACCAGATAACAGTTAAAAACCGCTATCCTCTGCATCTGATCCCTGAACTCCTTAACCAGGTGAAGGACGCTTGCATATACACCAAGTTAGATCTCCGGGGGGCTTATCATCTGATAAGAGTTAAAGAAGGCGACGAATGGAAAACTGCCTTCCGTACTAAATACGGATTATTCGAGTACCAGGTAATGCCTTTCGGATTGTGTAACGTGCCGGCTGCCTTCCAATACTTCATGAATGATGTCCTTCGTGAACTCATCGATGTTTGTGTTGTCGTATATATCGATGACATTCTGTTGTACTCCTCTTCGGAATCTGATCACAGAAAACATGTCAGGGCAGTACTTGAAAAACTGCGCCAACACAAACTATTTGCTAAATTGGAGAAATGTGTTTTCCATACCACAGAAGTCGAGTTTCTAGGTTTCATCCTGACACCCAAAGGTGTCCGAATGGACTCAAGAAAAGTGGATGCCATCCTCAAATGGCCATCACCTAGCTCTGTAAAAGGGGTTCAAAGCATGCTCGGCTTTGCCAATTTCTATCGCAGGTTTATCCCGGAATTTTCACGCGTGGTACAACCCATTACTGCACTCTTGAGGAAAAATAAATGTTTTGAATGGTCTGAAGAAGCCGAGCAGGCCTTTCAGGATTTAAAAGCTAAGTTTACCTCCGCACCTATACTGAAACACCCGCGTCCAGATCTCCCTTATGTCATCGAGACTGACGCATCCAGCCTAGCCATGGGAGCTGTCCTGTCCCAAAGAGATCCCGAAACCAACCAACTGCATCCCGTAGCATTTTGGTCCAGAAAATTCTCAGCACCCGAGGTTAATTATGCAATCACGGACAAAGAACAGTTAGCCATTAAGTCCCCTTTTAAAGCCTGGCGGCATTATCTGCTTGGCGCTCGACATACCATCACAGTGATCACTGATCACCGGAATTTACAGTATTTGAAAACCGCCAAGGCTCAGTCATCACGGCAGCTCCGATGGGCTTTGTTTTTCGCTGAATTTGATTTCGTGATTACCTATCGACCTGGCTGCAAGAATGGCAAAGCAGACGCCTTATCCCGAATTGGAATGGGAGAATCTGATACAAACTCAGAACCAGTACCAATAATTCCCGAACAGAGGATTCTAGGCATGACTTGGTTACAGACGCTTGAAGACATTCAAGTCAGAGTGAAACAACTCCTGGACCCTAAAACCTTACAGGAATGGATACAAAAGGGATCAGACTTTACCATAGATAATGGTTTGCCTTATTTCCAAGGACGCTTATTCCTGCCACATAAGGAATTACACGAACTAGTTATTTCCGGTTATCATGATACATTAATAGAGGGACACCCCGGTATTGCCAAGACAGAGGAAAAGGTGAAACGACATTTTTGGTGGCCCTCTTGGTGAAAAGATGTTAAATCTTTTGTGATGTCCTTGGCGATTGCGCCCAAAATAAAAGTCAAAAGAAAAGACCAGCTGGTCTCCTTCAACCTCTAGACATACCACCAGCACCCTGGCACACCCTATCAATGGATTTTATTACGGACCTGCCTCCTTGTTCGGGGTACAATACTATTCTGGTAATTGTGGATTTGTTTTCCAAAATGGCCCACTTTATTCCTTTGAAAGGTTTACCTTCAGCTTCTGTCCTGGCCAAAGAATTCCTCGAAAATATTGTTCGGCTACATGGATTCCCATCTATACTAATCTCTGACCGGGGAAGCCAATTCATTTCCCACTTCTGGCGCAAATGTTGTCAAATGGCGCAGATCGACGTAAGGTTATCGACCAGTCACCACCCTCAGACCGATGGTCAGACCGAGAGGACAAATCAGACCCTTGAACAGTACTTACGGTGTATGTTACAGCAATCTGAAAGCAACTGGAAAGACATTCTTTGGATAGCCGAATACGCATATAATAATTCGGTACACTCTGGAACTGGCCACAGTCCTTTTTATACTTTGTTTGGGCATCACCCTCGAACCTCAAACCTTGACTCACCTCAGAACCTCGGAATGCCTGCAGTAGAACATCTGCATTCTACAATTACCCAAGCCTTCAAAGAGGCAACTACGCATTTACAACAAGCCAAGAGAAAATACAAGGAGAATGCTGATCTACATCGGAGTGAAGCACCTCCGTATCAGATTGGGGATCAAGTGTGGTTAGCTACCAGACATTTACCACTCAAAGGGCCTCGAACTTTTAACCCAAAATATCTGGGACCTTATTCTATTACGGCAATAATTAACCCAGTGGCTGTTAAACTTGATTTACCAGCTAGTATGCGAATTCACCCTGTTTTTCATGTGTCACTTCTGAAACCAGTGGTACCTGGAACCCGACTACTCAAACCTCCAGAACCTATTCTAATAGATGGGGAGCCCGAATTCGAAGTGAAGAACATTTTAGACTCAAAAATGTTTAGGTCAAAACTGTTCTACCTAATTGATTGGAAGGAGTACGGACCTCAGGAGAGGTCGTGGGAACCCAGTGACCATGTGCATGCACCTCGATTAGTCAGGAAATTCCACCGACTCTTCCCAGACAAACCAAAACCCCCGGAAGAAACAACCTTGGGAGGGGCCTTGGGGGGGAGTGCTGTCATGATGCCTGCTCCCGGGGAGCCGGTTCAAGCCCGGCGTCCCCGAAAGCGGACATCCAGTCCCCAAGGAAGGACCCAGCAACCCCATATAGGGGCCCTTTGGACAGTGTCCTGGTGCCATAGGCGCCAGGCTCAATATGGGAATGCTTGGGTGCACTTACCTTATGCAGACCATGCTGCAGGATCCCAGCCTCCTTGAGGCCTGAAAGGAACTACTTTACCTGTGGGACTAATTTACCATCCGGGCGTGGTCGGGGAAGGATACATACCTGATTGGAGGAAAGATACATACCTGGAACTTCTTCCAAGGCTATTTAAACCCCACCCGAAAAGCCACACATGCTTCGCGTTGTTCTGCATCTAGCAGCTGGACGCTCACCGTGTCTGCTCCTGCATCCTGACTTCTGCCACGTCTGCCAGCATCCTGGATCACCTGCAAAGGAAGAGAAGAAGAGAACAAAAGAACGAAAAGTCCTTACCTGCTAAATCTGCATCCCGGAGACATCTCGCCGACAATCCTGAAAAGGAAGACTTTAATTTAAAAGCTCATCGCGTCGATCGCTGCAGCGCCGCATTCCACTCACCTTTACAGGGCGCCTCCATGTTCAGCAGCGATCATCCCGATTCGCAGTGACGCCCCCAGTGCCTAGGGAGAAAAAGACCAGAACAAAAGGTGAGAGAGAGAGAAGGGAATAAAGAAAGCTAAATCTCCATGTTAAGACTTACCTGTTGATTCATTCCCTCTTCATTTCGGATCTGCGCCGCATCCTGGCATTTCCGGACCCCGGTCCCTAAGGGGAAAAAGAGACATCAGCATTAATGAGCAAATGAAAAGACATTACCAAAAAAGCTCATTAAAGACTTACCTGATTTCTACAAGGATTTCACCTCTCATCTCGGGTCGGTGCCTGTTCCCCGGCATTCCGTACCCCGGCCCCTATGGGGAAAAAGACACAAGCATTAGTACATTAATGCATGGACACAAGGGGAACCTCTTATCAAAAAAACTTACCTGGAAGCCAAGCAAGTTTGGTTCTCACCAATCCGAAAATCCAGTGAAGTAACTGGATACCAACGCGCCCCTGCATCAGAAGCAGGATGGAGAGCTCGTCCTTCCAGACCCTAAGGTGAGACACTATGAGAAATCAGAGAAGGGTTTAAAGGAGGGTGAGAGGGGAAAGTGGGAGGCCGATTGCATTACCCTGCAGACAGTTAATCCCCTTTTTTCACCTACAGAAGGATACTTCTGTGAGCCAGACAAGCCAGATCTGGGGGCCCGGTCCAGTCCGTCTTCCGAACCCTGCGCATCACCTTAGAAGAGGTCACAGCAGCGCGAACCAGGCCAGCGCCTCCGTGGGAGTCAGGTGAGCGTAACACTCCTGTCCACCTGCACCCAGACGGCCCAGCAGCCAGGGGCACCCTCCACCAGGCCCCCACTCATGTCCTCCTGCATCCCCACCCACCAGCATCCAGGGGCACCCTACACCAGGCCCCCACACATGTCTCCCACCACCCCAACCCCCCAGCAGTCAGAGGCAGCCTCCACCAGGCCCCCACTCATGTCCCCCTGAACCCCCACCCACCAGCATCCAGGGGCACCCTCCACCAGGCCCACACACATGTCTCCCCCCACCCCTTCCCCCCAGCAGTCAGGGGCACCCTCCACCAGGCCCCCACACATGTCTCCCACCACCCCACCCCCGGCAGTCAGGGGCACCTGCCAGCAGGCCCACACACGTCTCCCACCACCCCCACCCCCCAGCAGTCAGGGGCAGCCTCCACCAGGCCCCCACTCATGTCCAACTCATGTCCTCCTGCACCCCCATCCCCCAGCAGTCAGGGGCACCCTCCACCAGGCCCCCACTCATGTCCCCCTGCACCCCCAACCCCCAGCAGTCAGGGGCACCCTCCACCAGGCCCCCACTCATGTCCCCCTGCACCCACACCCCCCAGGAGCCAGGCGCACCCTCCACCAGGCCCCCACTCATGTCCCCCTGCACCCCCAAACACCAGCATCCAGGGGCACCCTCCACCAGGCCCCCACACATGTCTCCCACCACCCCCACCCCCCAGCAGTCAGGGGCACCCTCCACCAGGCCCCAACTCATGTCCCCCTGCACCCCGCCCCTCAGCAGCCAGGGGCATCCTCTTCCAGGCCCCCACTCATGTCCCCCTGCACCCCCACCCCCCCAGCAGTCAGCGGCACCTGCCAGTAGGCCCCCACACATGTCCCCCAGCCAACACGTCATCACAATCCAGATCCCAGGCTCCTATGCCCACCCAAATCCCACCCCACGCCACCCCAGTCCAAACATCCAACCAAGCTTTACATCCATTCAAAATACCAATTACATGATAGATAACAAATAAGCAGTGTGCGCATGAGTACAAGTCCGTCAGACCCACACAATGGCAACACATGACTGTGAAAACCCACATTGTGACAGGCATGAAACCAATGAGAGAAGTCCACACATTGAAGTAAGAAACAAAAATGTATTACAGTGTAAATGAACTGAATGCAATCTAAACAAACAATAATGGCAACAAATATCAAAATGCAGCATGTCCACAAAAATAATAAATAACGACAATGGGAATCCAAAATAACCGTAAAGAAATTGTGTCCAAAGTCACCGTCCAACAAAGCAAATCCAAAGGGAAAGTAAAGTGAAAATCCACTGCTCCATGGTGAAAAAAATAATAAAAGATGAAGGCCACAAATCCACTGTCAAACTATGTACAAAGAGCAAATCCATGGTCCATGATCCCAACGATGTAAATGAAACCTACAACAAATCCTACCTAACTAATAACTATATACAAAAAAGTGGGGCATAGTCCAAGCACCCCAAATTAAATAAAAGAAATAAAACCTAACACTAATTAACTATATACAAAGGCGGCGGGCTAGTCCAGCGGCTCACTCCATGGTGTCCCGGGCCAGGGCATCATCGAACACTTGTTCGATGTCCCGGAGGCGGTCCTGTTCCATGGCCCCGAGGGTCCCCAGGGACACCGACATGTCCTCCTCCAACTCCCTGTGGATTCCCTCGAGACACTCGGCCCGCCTCAGGGCCCTCCGCATGGAGTTCTCCGCCCTGACCATCGTGAGCCGCGCCTCTTCCGCCCGTCGCCGCTCCGCACCTATCTGTTGGCCCAACCGCTGCCACACGGAAGACACTTCCCGTCCTGGGTCCTCCTGCCCTCCGGCTGATGCCTGCCCCTCCGATGTAGATTTCCCCGAGCCATGATGCCTCCCACGTTGACTCCGCTGCTGCCTCCAACGCAACTGCCTCCGCCAGCACGACGGCATCCAGGCTGATGGAATCCACCGACGCCGTCGTGCACGTGCCCTGCCCAATGATGCCGGCACATCCTCCATCTGCTGGGGTCCAGTTGCTGTGGTGTCCACCCCTGCTGGACCTCCGACTCCCGACTGTGGCAGAGATGGGATCCCCACCAAGCTGGCTGCGTTGGTCAGCGCAGGTCCACAGGGGGCCCTGGTGGCATCTGGGCCGGAAGACGGCATGGAGAACGACTTGTGTATAGTCTCCACAGAGGAGGAGAGTTTCACCAGATTGGCCGACACATGTATGAAAACCCTGACCATGGCCGATCCCAACTGGGCCACGTCGGCACGGTGCTCTTCGTGATGACCTGCAAGCTCCTATCGGGAAGCATGCACGTCATCACGAATGACACCCGTGCGCAACGCAACACCAATCAGGACCTTCTCCATACGGCCACGGGTCCCCTCGTCCGCAGGTGGAGGGGAGTCAGATGACATGGACATCCCACCTACCTGCGGACAGGCCTGGGATGGGGCATCCCTGCTGGTGCATGGTGGTGCAGTCACAGTGTCAGTGACAGTGACATGCACAGGCCCCTCCACGGCGACCTGTGCTGCCTCCTTCCCCTGCTCCTGGACTGCACCGCTTGCACCAGCAGGGATGCCCCCACCAGGCCCCCTGTGTGCCTCAGTAGCGGCCTCCTCCTCCTCTGTGGAAACCACCAACCTGGATGGCTCCACACCGTCTTCCACCGTTGCAAGCCCCTGTGGGGGCTCACCCACCCCTTCCGCTGCAGCCGTGGGGGCATCCCCGCCGCTTTGCTCCACAGCGCCGTCTCTGCCCTCTTCTTCACTTGCCGCTGTGTAGAGGGAGACATATAACACAAGCATCAGGGTACTGTACAATGGTCCCCTAGACAGGAAGCAATAGCAGATGAGTGGCACTGTCAAAGATCACTTCCATCATGTCCCTCCACAACACATGGGTCAGTGCAGGCAAAACACATGCAGTAACAGGCATGGCACATGCTATGGAAATTTGCATACATGTCCAAGGGACTCTCCAAACATACAATGTTGTTATGGAACTCACATGCATCATGGGTCATGCCTATCACATGCACACACATCACCGTAGTTTCATCCATCTGGCCTTGTACACCCCAGACACAATGGATACAAGGATAACTAGGCTGCATTTGTGAATCTGTACATTGTCACAGACATGTGTCATGCATCCATGGCATTCACAATTCACAGACACGCAGGGCAGACACACAGACATGGATACCATACATGTACATGGCATCAGCACCCATCCCTCACCCCCACCCATGTCCAGGAACAGAGACTGGCATGCTCTCATGTGTCCAATCCGCATAGGGCTCCCCATGTTGCATTTAAACACATGCACCAACCATGTGCTTCACACATTACTGGTCTCACATGCATGACCATAATGTCCCTGCACACATACATGCGTACATGGCCTATGTCACACATACAGGCAAGCATCAGACAACCAGCACACTGCAACATGCCCTGTCTCACACAGCAATGCTTGCCCACTTACCGCTCAACTCCAGACGGGTCTGCCTCGCAAGGATCTGGGCGTGGAGCGCTGGGTCTACACGTTCCAGGACCCTCAGCTGGATGGTACCCATGCGGCCCTGGCCCCCCTCCACGAGGCGCCGGGCCTTCAAGAGGGTCCTGGACCTCAAGTCCTCCCAGCACTTCTTGACTTTCTGGATGTTGCAGGTTGCCACCCCCTCCACGTTGATGGCAATCACCAAGTCGTCCCGTCCTTCCTTGTTGGCGCGTGACGATCCGAAGAGGGTATCATACTGCCCCATGACTTGCTCCACCAGGACACCAACTTCGGTGGCAGTGAAGCTGGTGCCCCTCTGCCTCTCTGGCCGGGGGTTGCCACTGGTGCCAGATGTTGCAGTGCCCGACATGGCAACCCCAGAGGCAGGAGTGGGTGGGCAACTGGGTCCTGGGGTTGGGCTGTATAGCGATGGTATACCAGTCGGGAGTCTTCTGTTCCAGCAGGGGTGGACACAGCAACTGGACCCCTGCAGATGGCAGATGTGCAGACACAAAATGGCAGGGCACGGTGGCAGCAGGCAGGCAGGCAGCAGCAGATGGCTCGTGGGAGGCTGCTCGGGGCTCTGGGGGGCAGTAGTTTGGCCTTCTGGGCAGGAGCGTGGTCTTCCGTGTGCTTACGTGTGGCCAGCTTGATACGAAGTGAATTGGCACGTGAAAATCCTGCAAATCAACGTGAAATTCGAGGAAAGGGCCTTAGCGCATAAGCGCATCAGCACGCATACGCGATTCCATTGGACCAAAGGCCCTCAGCGCATAAGCGCATCTGTGACGTGACACGCGCAGGTGTTTCCCTGATAGCACGTGATGACAGAGCACATGTGGAAACACTGCACGTCAGAGTATCATTGCGTGTAATTGGAGGAAAGTGCGCGTACACGCAATTGTCCTGGGTATGTGTATTGCAGGGGTGCGTGGGAATTCTCACACGCGATTTGTTTGGGTACATGTATTGCAGGGGTGCGCGGGAATTCTCACACACGATTTGCTTGGGTACGTGTATTACAGGGGTGCGTGGGAATTCTCACACATGATTTGCTTGGGTACGTGTATTACAGGGGTGCACGGGAAGTTTTACACACTCGCCAACAACACGTATCCATGGAATTGAATGGGGCTAATGCATGCGCACAAAAAAACATGCTAATCCGGAAACACGTACGCCAGCAGGAAGCAGGCGTACGTCGACCCGCGCAGCATATAAGTGCGCGCAAACAACAAACAAGCTCAGACGCCAGGATGAATATACCGTTCCTAGCAGCAGTGGCCGTGGGTTACCAAAGGAGGAGGAGGAGGATAGTGAGGACCCGAATTTTCACATCCAGAACCAGCCTTTTTGGGATTCCTGATGACCAGGTGTATGGGAGGTACAGGTTTCCACCTCACATAATACTGGACCTGGTGAGTGAGTGGGAGGATGACCTCACATCACCCACCCTGTGCTCCCAAGCACTCAGCCCCCTGGAGAAGGTCCTTAATGTACTGCACTTCTTGGCCACTGGATAATTTCAGCGGACAAGTGCCATAGTGGGTGGGGTGTCACAGGCCACGCAGCCACGCTGCCTACACCAGGTCTTGAACATCATCACTGCACGCCCATCAGTCCGCAGGCACATATACCTGCCCAGAACACCTGCAGAAATGCAGGCTGCCGCCCTGGATTTCTACGGTGTGGCACAATTCCCCAAAGTGCTAGGTCCCATTGACTGCACCCATGTGGCACTACGTCCCCCCAGGGCATCTGAGCACATCTATAGGAACCGCAAGCACTGGCATTCCATCAACGTGCAGGTAGTATGTAATGCCAAGGGAATCATCACCTCAGTATATGCCAACTATCCAGGGTCCACCCACAACAGCTTCATTTACCGAATGTCTACCCTAAGCCGGGACCTAGAAGCTGGGCGGCATGGCGATACATGGCTGCTTGGTGAGTATGAATGCCACTGCACATGCATGCATGTCAGATGCAGAATTATGTCACTACCCCAATAATGATACCCATCACCTCCTCACCAGGGGACAGTACCTACCCTCTGAGCACCCACATGATGACACCAATTTGGAACCCCATCACGCCTCCCGGGGTAAGATACAACACAGCCCATATTGCAACCCGGGGCATAGTGGAGCGCACATTTGGAGTGCTCAAGTCACGCTTTCGCTCCCTTGAACGTCCTGACGGGCAGCTGTTATATGCGCCCCCAGTAGTGTGCAGGATCATAGTGGCAGCATGTGTCCTGCACAATGTTGCAACACGCCGGGGCCTGGCTGTGGACATGGTGGTGCCCCCACATCCCCAACCACATGCACGCCCGCTGCGCATGGGAGGGGAAAGGGCACAGGGTGAGGCAGCCCATACGCAGCCGGTGGCTAATTACTTCACATAGAAATCAGACCCCTGTGGAGTGCACACAGCCCTGGCACATACCATCTGATAAGCAATGATGACTCGACCTGACAATTATGACGAACAAAGGGACAGTCAACTGTCAGAACCATAGCAGCCTGAGATTGTTCATGTGGAAGTGTCAGAATGTGTGCATCCCTACCTACACAAACACCACCAATGCAGTGTCATCAAAAGACACACTTCCATGCAGCAAAAATGAATACACACTTGCAAAATACTACATGAGAACAGTGCCATGTCACCCAACCCCTCCCCGGCACGGCCACACAACACACCATGGCAAGTCATGCAATGTGAGAGCAAACAAATTAATCCCCACAACATGCCCCAAGTTTCACCAACTACAGTGTCCCTAATGGAAACTGGCCACACATGAAATGCTCACAGTAATGCAGGACCAACAACACACATTACCAAATACTTACCAAGAATACCAATCACCTACACAACCTCCAAACTACCATGAACATGACAGTACAGACTTAAGAAATTGGTAGCCTCACTACATGATAATGCCAGCACTTCGAACACTTCCAAGTATACAGTGTTAGCGCCACGCAAGAGTGTAGGTGCACTGCTTACAACATCGACTCCAGTCCCAAAGTAGACCGCCTTGTGAAGACATGAGAAATGGACCTGCAATTTAGGAGGATGAGATGGATGCAGAGGCACATATCAGTACACCATGCAGTGTACAATACAACAACAATATGCACTAGGAATGTATACACAGTATTGACTATAGACTGCCCACACATCAAATGGGAGTCCAACGTCACCGTGTACGTCAAAGTCACTTGGGCACACCCTTTGCAAGCCCATGGAAACGGGAAGCAGGAGGGGTGTGTGTCACACAAACCCAAGCATCTGACCCAAATTCAGGACAAGCCTGCATGTGCCCAGCCACAATACAGCGTATGCCCACGGGAGCCACACAAGGCAACACACTGTCCAAAAAATCAAAAAATCAAAAATTCAAAAAAGAAATAAATAAATAAAAAATCAAAAATGGTCATTAATGGGCCCGGGGGGTGGGGGGATGTGGGAGGCCAACCAGGAGGTCCAAGGACAGGGTGCACACCAAAACCCACCTGTGTGTATCTTGCAAAAAAAAAAAAACACCTCCATGGGCTCATGGCCCTGCACGGCTACCCTATTGTGAGAGAATCACTGCTGTCGCTCTCCCCAGACTCTGCAGCTGCCTCAGGAGGTGGTGGCACTATGCGAGGCAGCCCACGCAAAGCCCTAGTCTGGTCCTCCATGGCAGCAAGCATGCAGGTCTGGAAGGTCTGGTTCTGGAGGATAATCGTGCAGAGGTCCCCATGCAATAACTCACGGGATGACCGGACATCCTCACGAGTTGCCTGCATCTCAGCTGAGAGCGTACGTGTGAGACGCTCCAGCTGCTGTTCTGTCCTTGTGTTTGTTGAAGCCTCAAGCTCAACAAGAGTCGTCCTGAGGTGACGGAGTTCTACCCTCAGGGCTTCCCTGTGGGCCTGGGACTCTATGGAAATGGCTTCCAGCAGAGTCGCCAGTGCCGCCCACCTGTCCCTGTCGGACACCAACATGTCCTCCCTGTGTGACTGGCAGATGGAGTCTGTTGCCTGCTGTAGTCGCTCCATCAGCCTTTCTGTGGGGACAATGGAAGTGGCCACCCTATCCATGGCCTGAGCCATCATCTCTGATGATGCTGCCTGTTGGGTTGCCATACCGTATATGGATTGCTCCCATGCGGTATTGCCAGGTGGCGTAAGGCCACCACGTCGGCGGGCACCACACCTGTCTGGGGCAAGGCGAACTGTGCCTTGCTGTGCCGGCACTGCCTGAGGCTGCAGGACTGCATTCCCCCTCTGATCTGCTGGCCCAGGAACAGGATCAGATGTTGCGGAGTGTGACCCTGCATCCGTAACCACCAAAGGCGTTCCTGCCAACACTGACATCCCCATTGAGGGTTCTACCCCTGGTGCAGGTGGGTCGGACAGAACAGAATCCCTCCCAGGAACACTCACCTGCGACGGCACATAGGTCTCATCATCCGAATCGACACCTGAATACAGCTCGGGGGAGGTGCACCCAGAGACACCCCTTGAGATCACGACCTGCAGCAGTTGTGGGTTCTCACCCACCACCACACCACATCCCTCACTGGTGGTCAGTCGGCCCTGAGACCCCTCCTGGGTCTGCACCATCTCCACAACCCCAGCAGTATCAAGTGCGTCATCCCCTGCAAAGACATGAAAGAAAAGAAATGGAAACAGGCATTAGCACTATGGTACACAATTAGGGCTGAGAAGCTACAGAACCAGTACTTGATTGACACATGTCCCACATGACTAAAACCCTCCCTTGCATGCACCGTGACTGCGTATGAAGGGGAGGCAAATGGCACACATTGATGACACCAAGATGGAAGATCAACACATTTGCTGCATGCTGCCTAGCAGTGGCATCACACATTGGCCTGTGATTGGCAGGTCAAATACACATGCCATCACACAGATGGCATGTACCCTAGCCATAAAGTGAAGAGGGAGAGGAGGGCACCACTTGTTCATTCAGTCTAGTTTGCTCATGAAATTGCTTTTTTTATTGAAATAGTTCACATGTTTAACCTGGAGCTGACAGTCCAAAATGGTCCTATAGCACAGGGACCTGTCTAAACAAATGATATCCAGGAAACAAGTCAGTCCACTTTACCATAGCCATGTAAGACATGTGACAATAGGACTGAGAAATGCCTAGTAAAAGTGGTGGAATGCAAACAATCTGCCTGAAAAATAAGCAACAATGTTGTGGCAAGATGACACTTCAAGGGCAACTGGCGTGGTGTTGGGCTAGATGTCTACTGTTGGCAGAAGGGATTCTGCTATACCCAAATGCTGGTGCGCAGAATGTATTGGATGAGGCACATGGGTGACCCAAACCACTCAGGCACACACACACCCTCGCCTGGCACCCAAAGAGAAGCCCTCACACACACACTATGCACATGGATGACACACACATGCATGTGCACTCACCGGACAATGCCTCGTAATCTGCCAGTTCTCCCACGCCTTGGATCTGTTCCTCCGTGACGTATGTCCCAGCAACATGCTCATGTGGAGTGAGTTCTATGTCCTCTGCTGGAGACCCACCTCCAGTCACTAGAGTAGCGGCATGACTTGAGGCCAGCTTATTCTTTGCCCTGCGCTTCAGGTCATTCCAGCGCTTGTAGCATTCAGTAGCTGTGCGCCTCACGATTCCAAGGGCACTTATGATGTCCGCGATGGTCTACCAGTGTGCCAGACGTTGTGCAGGTGTGGTCTTGGATCCTGCAATAATCACCATTTCGCAGTCATGTGTAGACACATACTCTACAAGTGCATTCAGTTCGGCCTCATTGAAGCTGGGCTTCCTTGACGGGCCGGACTGTGTAGCCGTGTCTGGGGCATCAGCCTCTACTGGACGAGCACTCTTCCTCTTGGAAGGTAGTGGGGATCCTGAGTGTCCTACGCCGCTCTGGACACTAGGGGCAGGAGCTCCGGTGGACTCTGTACTAGGAGTGTGGGATTGCACACTCAGCATGGGAGTTGGTGCAGGCATTAGCTCAAGTGTGATGGTGTCAGGGGGAATGTCAGCAGGATGGACTTGGACCAACACTGTCCTGGCTGGGTGTGTGAGAGGTGGGGTGGATGGAGCCGCAGCTGCCCCTGCAGCCTCCCCACCCTGCCTACTCGGGGCAGCAGATGACCTAGCTGCCCCTGATCCACGTGGCCTGATGACACCAACGTGCACCGGCGTACGTGGCCTAGACCTGCTGACCTGGAAGTCAGCCATGAAGTCACCCTGTGCCAGGTCTGGTGCCACAGTGGGCTGGTCCAACAAGGGCTGAGCATGGATGGTGTCAGCCACGTTACCCTCAACCGGGGGCGGGGGCATGGGTGTCCCTGACTGGTCCTCCACACATGTGGGGCTAGGGGCACCCTGCAAGTCACAGCCACGTCCCCTACCAGATCCACCACGGCCACCACTTGGGGCTCGGCCCCCTTTGCCACCCTTACGGCTTGCTCGCCTCTCAGCCATGGCACTGATGTTATTGTGTTTATGGGAGTCACTGTGAACTATTGTCCTGGGCAATTGGGGGTCAAAGGGGTTGGGTACCAGATGGTAATCGTACCCTAGTGCTCTAGCAAGGCTGCATGTCACCCCTGGGGAAAGATGACAGGTCATGCAACGCAGAGGCACCCCTAAAAAAAGCATGAAAAAGATGCGCGTGTGTGCTTTGGTAGCACCCCCGCCAAAAGAAGAATTGTACGCTGTCTGAGGAGACAGGACAACAGTAGAAGGGAACGCTGTTTGAGGAAACAGGCCCAGGAAAAAGAGGAAAAGAGAAAAAGCTGTCAGAGGTAACAGGGAGTACGAACTTGAAACGCCGTGAAGTAAATCGCGTGTGAACCGACAAGAAGTACAGATTTCACCCACTCGCTCTCCACGAAAAGCACGTACAAGGAAATGGTGTTCTACAAGTATCTTTTATACACACGTCACAGACGCGCATAAGCGCTGAGGCCATTTCCACCAATTACACGCTTTGACACTCGGATGTGTATTTTTTTTACACGCGCCATTCTCAACGGCCATGCGCGTGACGTCATAGATGCGCCTGGGGGCCTTTGGGCCAATGAATTAACGTACGTGTGCTGACGCGCTTACGCGCGAAGGGCCTTTCCTCGAATTACACGCAGACATGCTGGATTTTCACGTGCCAAATCACTCCGTATCAAGCTGGCCACGCGTAAGCACACAGAAGACCACGCTCCTGCCCAGAAGGCCAAACTACTGCCCCCCAGAGCCCCAAGCATGCTCCCACCTGCCATCTGCTGCTGCCTGACTGCCTGCTGCCCATGTGTCCTGCCATTTGCTGCCTGTACATCAGCCAGGGGTGCTGTTGCTGTGACCACCCCTGCTGGAACCGAAGACTCCCGACTGGGATACCATCGCTCCACAGCCCAGCCCCAGGACCCAGTTGCCCACCCACTCATGCCTCTGGGGTTGCCATGTCGGGCACTGCAACATCTGGCACCAGTGGCAACCCCCGGCCAGAGAGGCAGAGGGGCACCAGCTTCACTGCCACCGAAGTTGGTGTCCTGGTGGAGCATGTCCTGGGGCAGTATGATGCCCTCTTTGGAAGGTTGCGCGCCGACAAGGAAGGACGGACTCGGATCTGGACGGACATCGTGACTGCCATCAATGCGGAGGGGGTGGCAGTCCGACTATTCCATCATGTGAAGAAGCGCTGGGAGGACTTCAGTTACAGGACCCTCAAGAAGGCCCGGCGCCTCCTGAGAGCAGCGGATGCTAAGGGCCGCCGGGGCCACTTGTCGGAAGATCAGATGAGGGTCCTGGAACGCATATCCCCAGCGCTCCACGTCCAGGTCCTTGAGAGGCAGACCCGTGTGGAGTCGAGCGGTAAGTGTACATGCATACTGATTGTAAGCTGTGCGTGTGGTGGTGTGGCAGGAGTGTGCAGGTTGCACATGTGGTTTTATGTGGCCAAGTGTGGGGGGGTACAGGGCCGTGAGGCTGACACATGCGAGGACTCTCATGTGTGACACATGGATGGTGTTTGTGTGTGTAGGCTTGCATGGCAAAGGATGTGGAAGAATGATCGGCAGGTGTGACATGGATGCCGATCTGAACACTGCGACAGTTGGCAGAAGTGTACACATGCATGCAAGTGTGGTGGTGTGTGTGCATGTGTAGTGCACTCCCTGTGTCGCATGTGATGTCTGGCTCACCTTTGCCTGCTCATGTGTTGTATGTGTATGGATGGTGCTGGCTGTTGCGATATGGCTGTGGTATGGCTCATGTGTGCAAGATAAAATGACATGTGTGTTGGGGATTGTGATGCCATGTCTGAGGTTTGCCAATGCCACTCATGTACAACTGTCATGTGTTTATGAGTCCATTATACAGTGCCCTGATGCCTGTGTTTTATTTCTCCCTGTCTGCAGCGTCAACTGATGAAGAGGGCGAGAAGGTGCTGTGGAGCACAGCGGCAGGGGTCGCACCACCAGCCGGAGACGCAAGGCCCCGCTCCCCTCCCAGGTTGTGATCTCGTCGGGGAGCGAGGAGTCTGGTGCCACGTCCGAGGCTGCAGCTGCCGAGGGGAGGTCCAGGAGGCGGAGGTTGGAGTTGGACTCCTCGGCAGCAGAAGGGGCAGCTGGGACCCCACAGGGCCCAACGGAGGAAGATGGCACGGAGTCATCCAGGTTGGTGGGGGGTTTGGTGGAGGAGGAGGCCGTGCAAGCAACAGAGGCGGGGTCTGGAGGTGGGGATTCCACTGGTGCTAGTGGTGCAGTGCAGGACCAGGGACAGGTGGCAGGATAGGCCGTCGCGGAGGTGCCTGTGTGCAATCCTGTACCTGCTCTTGTCACTGCATCATCTTGCACCAGCCGGGATGCCTACCTCCAGACCCGTTCTCAGGGAGGGGATTGGCTTACACCAACTGGCCGTCCTCTCCCTGCGGATGTGGCTATCCTGCAACAGGTTGAGCCTGTCCAGGGTGGGGTGGCGTTGCGTCTACGGGCCATGCGAGCTGACCTGCAGTCTTTCCATGATGAGACTGCAAGTCTTCTCGCATGGCTCGTTTACCGCGTTGACCCACTGGGACAGCTCACCATGGCTGGATTCCTCCGTTTCCTGGACTTTGTTCCGACCCCCTCCTCAACGGAACCCGCTATGCCCCAGTCGTCCTCCATGCCATCTTCCCACACATGTATCACCTGGGTGCCCTGTGGAGCTGCCTCTGACGGTGCGGCCAGGCTGGTGGACAACAGATCCCTGCCACAGTCGGGAGTCGGACGTCCAGCAGGGGTGGCCACATCAACAACTGCACCCCAGCTGGAGGAGGATGTGCAGGCACCATCGGACAGGGCACATAGACAGCAGCAGCAGCAGGAGGCTGTAGGTGGGAGCCACGATGGCTCAGGGCCTTCGACATCGGAGGGGCAGGCATCGGCCGGAGGGCAGGAGGACCCAGGATGGGAAGTGTCTTCCATGTGGCAGCGGTTGGGCCACGCCATATATGCGGAGCGGCAGCGGGCAGAAGAGGCACGGCTCACGATGGTCAGGGCAGAGAACTCCATGCGGAGGGCCGAGTGCCTCGAGGCAATCCGCAGGGAGTTTGAGGAGAACATGTCGTCGTCCCTGCGGACCCTCGGGGCCATGGAACAGGACCGCCTCCGGGACATTGAGCACGAGTTCGATGATGCCCTGGCACACAACATCCAGAAGTGAGCAGTTGGACTAGCATGCTGCCATTGTATATAATTAATTAGTGTTAGGTATTATTTTATTTTTTTAATTTGGGGCGCTTGGACTATGCCCCACTTTTTTGTATATAGTTATTAGTTAGGTGGGTTTTATTATAGGTTTCATTTACATCGTTGGGAACATGGACCCTGGATTTGCTCTTTGTACATAGTTTGACAGTGGATTTGTGGCCTTCATCTTTTATTATTTTTTCACCATGGAGCAATGGATTTTCACTTTACTTTCCCTTTGGATTAGCTTTGTTGGACGGTGACTTTGGACACAACTTCATTACGGATATTTAGGATTCCCATTTTCATTATTTATTATTTTTGTGAACATGCTGCATTTTGAATTTTGTTGCCATTATTGTTTGTTTTGATTTCATTCACTTCATTTACACTGTAATACATTTTTGTTTCTTACTTCAATATGTGGACTTCTCTCATTGGTTTCATGCCTGCCACAATGTGGGTTTTCACAGTCATGTGTTGCCATTGTGTGGGTCTGACTGACTTGTACTCATGCGCATACTGCTTATTTGTTATCTATCATGTAATGGGTATTTCAATTTTGAATGGATGTAAAGCTTGGTTGGGTGTTTGGACTGAGGTGGCGTGGGGTGTGATTTGGGTGGGCATAGGAGCCTGGGATCTGGATTGTGATGACGTGTTGGCTGGGAGGCATGTGTGGGAGCCTGCTGGTGTGTCCCGCACTGCTGGGGGGTGGGGGTGCAGGGGGACATGAGTAGGGGCCTGGTGGAATGTGCCCCTGACTGGTGGGGGGTGGGGTGCTGGGAGACATGAGTGGGGGCCTGGTGGAGGGTGCCCTGCACTGCTGGGGGGTGGGGGTGCAGGGAGACATGAGTTGGACATGAGTGGGGGCCTGGTGGAGGGTGCCCTGCACTGCTGGGGGGTGGGGGTGCAGGGGGACATGAGTGGGGGCCTGGTGGAGGGTGCCCCTGACTGGTGGGGGGTAGGTGTGCTGGGAGACATGAGTGGGGGCCTGGTGGAGGGTGCCCTGCACTGCTGGGGGGTGGGGGTGCAGGGAGACATGAGTTGGACATGAGTGGGGGCCTGGTAGAGGGTGCCCTGCTCTGCTGGGGGGTGGGGGTGCAGGGGGACATGAGTGGGGGCCTGGTGGAGGGTGCCCCTGACTGGTGGGGGGTGGGGGTGCTGGGAGATATGAGTGGGGGCCTGGTGGAGGGTGCCCTGCACTGCTGGGGGGTGGGTGTGCAGGGAGACATGAGTTGGACATGAGTGGGGGCCTGGTGGAGGGTGCCCTGCACTGCTGGGGGGTGGGGGTGCAGGGGGACATGAGTGGTGGCCTGGTGAAGGGTGCCCCTGGATGGTGGGGGTGGGGGTGCTGGGAGACATGGGTGGGGACCTGGTGGAGGATGCCCTGCACTGCTGGGGGGTGGTGGTGCAGGGGGACATGAGTGGGGGCATGGTGGAGGGTGCCCCTGACTGGTGGGGGGTGGGGGTGCTGGGAGACATGAGTGGGGGCCTGGTGGAGGGTGCCCTGCACTGCTGGGGGGTGGGGGTGCAGGGAGACATGAGTTGGACATGAGTGGGGGCCTGGTGGAGGGTGCCCTGCACTGCAGGGGGTGGGGGTGCAGGGGGACAGGAGTGGTGGCCTGGTGGAGGGTGCCCAAGACTGGTGGGGGGTGGGGGTGCTGGGAGACATGAGTGGGGGCCTGGTGGAGGGTGCCCTGCACTGCTGGGGGGTGGGGGTGCAGGGAGACATGTGTTGGACATGAGTGGGGGCCTGGTGGAGGGTGCCCTGCACTGCTGGGGGGTGGGGGTGCAGGGGGACATGAGTGGGGGTCTGGTGGAGGGTGCCCTGCACTGCTGGGGGGTGGGGGTGCTGGGAGACATGAGTGGGGGCCTGGTGGAGGGTGTCCTGCACTGCTGGGGTGTGGGGGTGCAGGGGGACATGAGTGGAGGCCTGGTGGAGGGTGCCCCTGACTGGTGGGGGGAGGGGGTGCTGGGAGACATGATTGGGGGCCTGGTGGAGGGTGCCCTCCACTGCTGGGGGTGGGGGTGCAGGGAGACATGAGTTGGACATGAGTGGGGGCCTGGAGGAGGGTGCCCTGCACTGCTGGGGGGTGGGGGTGCAGGGGGACATGAGTGGGGGCCAGGTGGAGGGTGCCCTGCACTGCTGGGGGGTGGGGGTGCAGGGGGGACATGAGTGGGGGCCTGGTGGAGGGTGCCCTGCACTGCTGGGGGGTGGGGGTGCTGGGAGACATGAGTTGGACATGAGTGGGGGCCTGGTGGAGGGTGCACCACAGTACTGGGGGGTGGGGGTGCAGGGGGACATGAGTGGGGGCCTGGTGAGGGTGCCCCTGACTCGCTGGGAGACATGAGTGGGGGCCTGGTGGAGGGTGCCCTGCACTGCTGGGGGGTGCGGGTGCAGGGAGACATGAGTGGGGGCCTTTTGGAGGGTGCCCTGCACTGCTGGGGGGTGGGGGTGCAGGGGGACATGAGTGGGGGCCTGGTGGAGGGTGCCCCTGACTGGTGGGGGGTGGGGGTGTTGGGAGATATGAGTGGGGGCCTGGTGGAGGGTGCCCTGCACTGCTGGGGGGTGGGGGTGCTGGGAGACATGAGTGGGAGCCTGGTGGAGGGTGCCCCTGACTGGTGGGGGGTGGGGGTGCTGAGAGACATGAGTGGGGGCCTGGTGGAGGATGGGGGTGCAGGGGGACATGAGTGGGGGCCTGATGGAGGGTGCCCCTGACTGGTGGGGGGTGGGGGTGGTGGGAGACATGTGTGGGGGCCTGGTGGAGGGTGCCCTGCACTGCTGGGGGGTGGTGGTGTAGGGGGACATGAGTGGGGGCCTGGTGGAGGGTGTCCTGCACTGCTGGGGGGTGGGGGTGCAGGGGGACATGAGTGGGGGCCTGGTGGAGGGTGCCCTGCACTGCTGGGGGGTGGGGGTGCTGGGAGACATGAGTTGGACATGAGTGAGGGCCTGGTGGAGGGTGCCCCTGACTGGTGGGGGGTGGGGGTGCTGAGAGACATGAGTGGGGGCCTGGTGGAGAGTGCCCTGCACTGCTGGGGGGGGTGGGGGTGCAGGGGGACATGAGTGGGGGCCTGGTGGAGGGTGCCCCTGACTGGTGGGAGGTAGGGGTGCTGGGAGACAAGAGTGGGGGCCTGGTGGAGGGTGCCCTGCACTGCAGGGGGGTGGGGGTGCCGGGGGGCATGAGTGGGGGCCTGGTGGAGGGTGCCCTTGACTGGTGGGGGGTGGGGGTGCTGGGAGACATGAGTGGGGGCCTGGTGGAGGGTGCCTTGCACTGCTGGGGGGTGGAGGTGCAGGGAGACATGAGTTGAAAATGAGTGGGGGCCTGGTGGAGAGTGCCCTGCTCAGCTGGGGGGTGGGGGTGCAGAGGGACATGAGTGGGGGCCTGGTGGAGGGTGCCCCTGACTGGTGGGGGCGCTGGGAGACATGAGTGGGGCCTGGTGGAGGGTGCCCTGCACTGCTGGGGGGTGGGGGTGCAGGGAGACATGAGTGGGGGCCTGGTGGAGGGTGCCCTGCACTGCTAGGGGGTGGGGGTACAGGGGGACATGAGGAGGGGCCTGGTGGAGGGTGCCCCTCACTGGTGGGGGGTGGGGGTGTTGGGAGACATGAGTGGGGGCCTGGTGGAGGGTGCCCCTGACTGGTGGGGTGTGGGGGTGTTGGGAGACATGAGTGGGGGCCTGGTGGAGGGTGCCCTGCACTGTTGGGTGGTGGGGGTGCTGGGAGACATGAGTGGGGGCCTGGTGGAGGGTGCCCTGCACTGCTTGGGGGTGGGGGTGCAGGGGGACATGAGTGGGGGCCTGGTGGGGGTGCACCTGACTGGTGGGGGGTGGGGGTGTTGGGAGACATGAGTGGGGGACTGGTGGAGGGTGCCCTGCACTGCTGGGGGGTGGGGGTGCAGGGGGACATGAGTGGGGCCTGGTGGATGGTGCCCCTGACTGGTAGGGGGTGGGGGTGCTGGGAGACATGAGTGGGGGCCTGGTGGAGGGTGCCCCTGACTGGTGGGGGGTGGGGGTGCTGGGAGACATGAGTGGGGGCCTGGAGGAGGGTGCCCTGCACTGCTGGGGGATGGGGGTGCAGGGAGACATGAGTGGGTGCCTGGTGGAGGGTGCCCTGCACTGCTGGGGGGTGGGGGTGCAGGGGGACATGAGTGGGGGCCTGGTGGAGGATGCACCACAGTGCTGGGGGGTGGAGGTGCAGGGGGACATGAGTGGGGGCCTGGTGAAGGGTGCCCCTGACTGGTGGGGGGTGGGGGTGCTGGGAGACATGAGTGGGGGCCTGGTGGAGGGTGCCCTGCACTGCTGTGGGGTGGTGGTGCAGGGGGACATGAGTGGGGGAGTGGTGGAGGGTGCCCCTGACTGGTGGGGGGTGGGGGTGCTGGGAGACATGAGTGGGGGCCTGGTGGAGGGTGCCCTGCACTGCTGGGGGGTGGGGGTGCAGGGAGACATGAGTTGGACATGAGTGGGGGCCTGGTGGAGGGTGCCCTGCACTGCAGGGGGGTGGGGGTGCAGGGGGACAGGAGTGGGGGCCTGGTGGAGGGTGCCCAAGACTGGTGGGGGGTGGGGGTGCTGGGAGACATGAGTGGGGGCCTGGTGGAGGGTGCCCTGCACTGCTGGGGGGTGGGGGTGCAGGGAGACATGAGTTGGACATGAGTGGGGGCCTGGTGGAGGGTGCCCTGCACTGCTGAGGGGTGGGGGTGCAGGGGGACATGAGTGGGGGTCTGGTGGAGGGTGTCCTGCACTGCTGGGGGGTGGAGGTGTTGGGAGACATGAGTGGGGGCCTGGTGGAGGGTGTCCTGCACTGCTGGGGTGTGGGGGTGCAGGGGGACATGAGTGGGGGCCTGGTGGAGGGTGCCCCTGACTGGTGGGGGATGGGGGTGCTGGGAGACATGATTGGGGGCCTGGTGGAGGGTGCCCTGCACTGCTGGGGGTGGGGGTGCAGGGAGACATGAGTTGGACATGAGTGGGGGCCTGGTGGAGGGTGCCCTGCACTGCTGGGGGGTGGGGTGCAGGGGGACATGAGTGGGGGCCTGGTGGAGGGTGCCCTGCATTGCTGGGGGGTGGGGGTGCAGGGGGGACATGAGTGGGGGCCTGGTTGAGGGTGCCCTGCACTGCTGGGGGGTGGGGGTGCTGGGAGACATGAGTAGGACATGAGTGGGGGCCTGGTGGAGGGTGCACCACAGTGCTGGGGGGTGGGGGTGCAGGGGGACATGAGTGGGGGCCTGGTGGAGGGTGCCCTGCACTGCTGGGGGGTGGGGGTGCAGGGGGACATGAGTGGGGGCCTGGTGGAGGATGCACCACAGTGCTGGGGGGTGGGGGTGCAGGGGGACATGAGTGGGGGCCTGGTGGAGGGTGCCCCTGACTGGTGTGGGGTGGGGGTGCTGGGAGACATGAGTGGGGGCCTGGAGGAGGGTGCCCTGCACTGCTGGGGGATGGGGGTGCAGGGAGACATGAGTGGGGGCCGGGTGAAGGGTGCCCTGCACTGCTGGGGGGTGGGGGTGCAGGGGGACATGAGTGGGGGCCTGGTGGAGGGTGCCCCTGATTGGTGGGGGTAGGGGTGCTGGGAGACATGAGTGGGGGCCTGGTGGAGGGTGCCCTGCACTGCTGGGGGGTGGGGGTGCAGGGGAACATGAGTGGGGGCCTGGTGGAGGGTGCCCTGCACTGCTGGGGGTGGGGGTGCAGGGAGACATGAGTTGGACATTGTGGGGGCCTGGTGGAGGGTGCCCTGCACTGGTGGGGGGTGGGGGTGCAGGGGGACATGAATGGGGGCCTGGTGGAGGGTGCCCCTGACTGGTGGGGGGTGGGGGTGCTGGGAGACATGAGTGGGGGCCTGGTGGAGGGTGCCCTGCACTGCTGGGTGGTGCGGGTGCAGGGAGACATGAGTGGGGGCCTGGTGGAGGGTGCCCTGCACTGCTGGGGGGTGGGGGTGCAGGGGGACATGGTTAGGGGCCTGGTGGAGGGTGCCCCTAACTGGTGGGGGGTGGGGGTGTTGGGAGACATGAGTGGGGGCCTGGTGGAGGGTGCCCTGCACTGCTGGGGGGTGGGGGTGCTGGGAGACATGAGTGGGGGCCTGGTGGAGGGTGCCCTGCACTGCTGGGGGGTGGGGGTGCAGGGAGAAATGAGTGGGGGCCTGGTGGAGGGTGCCTTGCACTGCTGGGGGGTGGGGGTGCAGGGGGACATGAGTGGGGGCCTGATGGAGGATGCCCCTGACTGGTGGGGGGTGGGGGTGGTGGGAGACATGAGTGGGGGCCTGGTGGAGTGTGCCCTGCACTGATGGGGGGTGGGGGTGCAGGGCGACATGAGTGGGGGCTTGGTGGAGGGTGCCCTGCACTGCTGGGGGGTGGGGGTGCATGGGGACATGAGTCGGGGCCTGGTGGAGGGTGCCCTGCACTGCTGGGGGGTGGGGGTGCTGGGAGGCATGAGTTGGACATGAGTGGGGGCCTGGTGGAGGGTGCACCACAGTGCTGGGGGATGGGAGTGCAGGGGGACATGAGTGGGGGCCTGGTGGAGGGTGCCCCTGACTGGTTGGGGGTGGGGGTGCTGAGAGACATGAGTGGGGGCCTGGTGGAGGGTGCCCTGCACTGCTGGGGGGTGGTGGTGCAGGGGGACATGAGTGGGGGCCTGGTGGAGGGTGCCCCTGACGGGTGGGAGGTAGGGGTGCTGGGAGACATGAGTGGGGGCCTGGTGGAGGGTGCCCTGCACTGCAGGGGGTTGGGGGTGCAGGGGGACATGAGTGGGGGCCTGGTGGAGGGTGCCCTTGACTGGTGGGGGGTGGGGGTGCTGGGAGCCATGAGTGGGGGCCTGGTGGAGGGTGCCCTGCACTGCTGGGGGGTGGGGGTGCAGGGTGACATGAGTTGGACATGAGTGGGGGCCTGGTGGAGGGTGCCCTGCTCTGCTGGGGGGTGGGGGTGCAGGGGGACATGAGTGGGGGCCTGGTCGAGGGTGCCCCTGACTGGTGGGGGGTGGGGGTGCTGGGAGACATGAGTGGGGGCCTGTTGGAGGGTGCCCTGCACTGCTGGGGGGTGGAGGTGCAGGGAGACATGAGTGGGGGCCTGGTGGAGCGTGCCCCTGACTGGTGGGGTGTGGGGGTGTTGGGAGACATGAGTGGGGGCCTGGTGGAGGGTGCCTTGCCCTGTTGGGTGGTGGGGGTGCTGGGAGACATGAGTGGGGGCCTGGTGGAGGGTGCCCTGCCCTGTTGGGTGGTGGTGGTGCTGGGAGACATGAGTGGGGGCCTGGTGGAGGGTGCCCTGCACTGCTGGGGGGTGGGGGTGCAGGGGGACATGAGTGGGGGCCTGGTGGAGGGTGCCCCTGACTGGTGGGGGGTGGGGGTGCTGGGAGACATGAGTGGGGGCCTGGTGGAGGGTGCCCCTGACTGGTGGGGGGTGGGGGTGCAGGGTGACATGAGTTGGTGGGAAGTAGTGCAAGGTTTCATGTGGGTTGGCTGGGGGGCATGGGCATGGTGGATGGGCTGCCTGCGGGACATGTGCAGGGTAGTCCCTTGTGGTGTGGGCCGCCTGCAGGGGCCGTGGAGGGTGTAGAGGGAACACCTGGGAGGACCCACACGGGTAGTTCACATGTAGTGCTCCCCGCGCACCCCTGGAATACACGTACCCTGATGGAATCGCGTGTGATACTTCCAGCGCACCCCTGAAATACACGTACCCTGCTGCTTTTGCGTGTCATACTTCCCGCGCACCCCTGGAATACACGTACCCTGATGGAATCGCGTGTGATACTTCCCGCGCACCCCTGAAATGCGCGTACCCTGCTGTTTTTGCATGTGATACTTCCCGCGCACCCCTGGAATACACGTGCCCTGATGGAATCACGTGTGTTACTTCCAGCGCACCCCTGATGTACACGTACCCAGGACAACTGCGTGTGAAACTTCCCGAGAACCACTGAAATACACGTTCCCCGCTTGGTGTTTGCTGTTTGGCAGCCCTGTGAACTGGTCCAGGGTTAGCGCAGCCCTTTGCGATGATTTGGGAATTTTGAAGGCTTTTCCTTGCGCGAGGGCGTTCTTGGGGTGTAACTGGTGCTGCTGCAGGGTCGCTGCGCCACTCTGCGCCACGGCTGGTTTTTGAGGCTAAAATCCATGAATACGCTGAGCGATGAAAAGGATTTTATCGCACGCGGCTGGCGCAGTGTAGCGCACGGGGACACTGTGCGACAGCCGTGTGCGCCACTTGTGTGCGAATTTCTATGAATTACCCTGCAGATGGTGTGTACCAATGGAAAAAGGAGATTGATTACAATTGTTTTTTGATTTGGCATTGTGTGTGGAAATCAAGCAGGATCAGGGTGAGTTTGCCCATGCTCAAAGAAAGTTTGGTAAAGTTGCAAAAAGCCATATTTAAAATGACTATAGAGAAATTAGTGATGCCACAAAACATCTCGAGGCTAAGTTGTTTATTCGGGATTAAAGTTTACAGAAAATGAAGCGGGGAAATTACAGACTAAAAGTATAATAGAACTTACATCAGTAGGAAATGATATTTGCAAGCATCATGGCATTTTGTATCAAGCATCAAGAGAATTTTACATGACCCAAAATATTAACAGGGTAATTCATGGAATAAATGAGCGCCGAAAAGGGGAGCACAAGCGTGAAAATCGCAGCGCACGTGTGCTAAAGCTGCGCACACAGCCGTTCGTCGATTCATGGAATGCGCTGCATGTCTAAATCCTGGGATGTGTGCCAAATCCGTGGGTGGTGCACACAGGCGCACACATCACTAAACGGTGTGCGTGACGCGCACAGTGAAAGCGCACAACGTGTAGCGCACACAAGAAAAGTGGGCGGAACACGGGGCGTAACAAGTGGAATGGGGAACAACGTGTGAAAATGTGGGCATTATGGGGGAAGTACCGGAGGTAAATGCTATCAATGCCCACACGCACGATAACAACACCTATTCATGGAATCGAACAGGGGAAACCCGTGCGCTAAAAAATACGCACTAATCCATAAACATGTATGCCAGCAAGAAGCAGGCGTAAGCGGGCGCGTGCAGCATAAAAGTGCACGCAAACAACAAACACGTATATACAGCTACGATGGATGTCCCATTCTGTGGCCCCCTAGGAGAAATGAGGTGTCACGCAACGCTCAGGCACCCCAAAAAATCAAGACAAAGAGATACGCAACCCCTGAAGCCCACGTGTGTGTGAAAATCCCTGCGCACCCCCAAAAATACACGTACCCAGGCCAATCGTGTGTGAAAATCCCTGCGCACCCCTGAAATACACATACCCAGGCCAATCGCATGTGAAAATCCCCACGCACCCCTGAAATACACGTACCCAGGCCAATTGCGTGTGAAGATCCACACGCACCCCCGAAATATGTGCAGGCAGCCCATCCACCCTCCCCATGCACCGCAGGCAGCACCCTCCACAGAGGGGACTTTTTCCACGCTATTTACCTGACGCAAGCGGGGTACATGTATTTGGAGGGGTGCGTCTGGTTTTTAACACGCAATTGGCCTGGTATGTGTTTTCCATGCGTTTTTGGCAGCCACGAGCGGGGTACGTGTACGGAAGGGGGTGCGCAGGGACATTTCCATGCGTTTTGGCTCCTGTGAGCGGGTTACCTGTATTCATGGGGGTGGTGAGTACATTTTCACACGTTTTGGCTGCCGTGAGCGGGGTACACGTAATTTGTCACACGATTACAGTGTAGCAGCCCTGTAAGCTGGTCCAGGGTTAGCGCAACCCTTTGCGCCATATTGGGGATTTCGATAGCTTTTCCTTGCGCAAAGGGCGTTCTTGGGGGCGTAACTGGCACTGCAGGTTGTTTGCTGCGCCACAGCTCCAAATGGCTTGGGAAATCCATGAATACGCGGTGCGTCAGACTGCTGTTTAACGCACACGGCTGGCGCACGCTAGCGCACACTCCCTCTCTGCGCTGCACGCGTGCGCTGCTTCTGCGCTGAATTCTATGAATTACCCTGTAAGGATGCACAGATTCCAATGACTCAGTTCACCAAACATTCATATTTTCATGTGCAATTGCCTAAAGAGAGATTGCAAAATAGGCTGATGTGATAATTCAGGTTTCCAAAATGACCCCATATTGAAGCAAACAAGCCCAACCTCTCTAAGAAAGGTTTAGCACCCCCCCACAAATGTTGAAAAAAGGATTCATAGGGTGCCTTTTGAAGCATATTTTTTCAATATATAGGGAGTAAAAAGTCATGTCTTAAATACGTTATGATCTCACGAAATGTGGATCTGCAATGATATCAGGAATGAGGGTAAATGTGAGGTTTAAGTGAGGTTAAAATATTAGGTCTACATCATGCAACTGAAGACTGACATCACAGTGGTGGTATATTTCACCTGACTCTCGGTTTAAGATGTTTTAGTGTTTTATTGCAAACTCTTATGGTATCCCTGTATGAAAATGTTACGTGCATCCTACTCTATATGTGCAGGCTGCATGGCTAAACAGGTCAGCTCCTCTTACCACTTGGAAGGAGAGGCCTCCCTTTTAATTTTACTGTCGCCTCCAGTTTCTCGCTCATCCATTTCTAAGTTCCTGTGAGTTAAGAAGAGAGAGGCCCCATCTCTCACCCAGTCACAGACTTGTCATGGTACCCCAGACACACATGACCAAGTTGAGGTAAAGAGTTACTCTGTGCATAACACTTGCAATAACGTCAGAAAACATCAGACCATTGTTAAGTCTTGCTTCCATCACAGCTCAGTTGAAACCTGACAGGATTTAACTTCTTTTTCTTTTGCAACTTTAGTTTCCTTTCTTGTCTTTTGTCCCCCCACCCCAAAAAAAAAAACAACAAAGAGGCCGTATTTTTGAGATTCTGTAAAGGCACACGTGCTAAACACTGAAGCTATCCAAATAAAGGCCTGGGATGATAGCTCAGTGGCAACGTGCTCGCCTTGGAAACAAGACGACACGAAGCAACACGGGTTTGGCTTAAAAACCTCCGGGTATTAAGCGTGTTATAAATACGCAACTAAGAGACACATTCCTGTAACAGCACCTAGATGCCCACGGGTTGTGTGAGTGCTTTAAAAATGCAATTTAAATTAAATAAAGGCAATAATACATGCATTATTTGCTATTGTTTATCCTGAATCACTAGATGAGTGTCAAAGCAGGGTGTGGACTCACACATCATTACAGTACTCCTACTGGTGCGGGTGCAAGTTCATTAATATACGGACACTGCCTACATACTTTATCGAATTTAGGCAGTATTGCCAAAGGCTAGCATGCAACATCGCGCAAATGTATTTTGCTACATCACTGTCAGCTGCGGACAGGCACCCGACCTGTGAAATGTGCTAGATGTATTTATGTGAATTCTCACTTCTGTTTATTGTGAATGTAGTCTGGAAGTACAGAGGGGTGATATGCACCAAAAATTCACCCAGTGAATAGAAGTATACTGCTCGCATTGCCAATAAAAAAATGCTAAAAACGTCAGTACGTATCATGACATGTTTTTTATATGCCTGACACTCCTTTCTAGTTTTAGCTATTAGCTGGCCATATTTAAGCGACATTGTTGCATTGAAGTTCAGATATGAAGGAGATGAGATGTAAGGGGGGGGCAGCTTGTGAGTGTTGTTTGGTTATTTCTTCCACACATTGGGCCTCATTACGAGTTTGGAGATAGCTATTAGCGCCATGGCTGCCTCAAACCCGTGTCCAGGTAGTCGGAATGGGGACTTACCAGGTCATTCCAACCTTGGAGGACCCGGTAAGTCCCCATTCTGAAAACCATTCCCCATTCTTATTCGAGCTCCCATAGGGCTCAATGGGAATGGGGAAGGAGCTAATAACGGGCCCGCAAATAGCCCACTAAGGCGGCTACCACTAAGGCCGGCTGGTTTTACCAGCCGACTTAGCGGGAGCCGCTAAGGGACCTCAGAATGCGGCGGTAGGGGGTTAACGGCACTGGCATCCTTACCAGTGCCATTAACTCCTGACTGCCGTAATCGTAATGAGGCCCATTGTCTGCCAATTGTAACACCAATCCTCATGACCATTCCCACACTATCTGCTCCTCCCAAAACACACGCACATTTGAACTAGCTCTTTCAAGCAATAACATCAAATGTACCATAAAGGCCAGCAAGTGTTATTTTGAAGTAGTTTCTGAGAGTTAATGGCTTAATTACAGGTGTAAATGCACTATTCTATAATAATGTCTTAACCAAATGTTCCTTTAACTACTTGATATTTATTCATTCCTTGCACTGAAGTCATGCTTAAAACAAGCATTGGCAAAGCTAAGAGTTTTGGTTTGTGTGTCAGTGTTAGATAGGCATCTGCCAGGCACTTTTATCACATGCCCAGGCAGGGTTCGAAATTGTGGGGTGCTGGGAGCTATTCAGAAGTTGCTTGTAGAATAGAAGAGCCTGGTTAGCTTGACAAGTGCTGCCAGGTGCTACTTTTGGTTCCTTATGCCAACTGATGCCATACAAGTGCACCTACGCACATTTGACTTTGTGCATTTGGGACAATCTATACATAAACATAAGGACACATCTATACAACATTTAAAGCATATGGGGCCATATATAATGGACAAAATGATATGTTTGCATCTTATGTTCAAATTAGATTTGCGGAGCGCTATGTACTACCTCTTGTTCCCCAGTGGTGGCTCCTGGTCCCTGGTTATTGCTGGATACCCAGGAGCTGCTTTTAGCTTCTGCGTATCCAATCTTGATTTCGATCCCTGCCAGGTACTTCCAATATTTTTCAACTGTTACCAATTTATGGCCAAGTGATAGCACTATAGCTGAATCTGGCAAATGCCTATCCGATGCAAACACAAAAGCACAACTTTTTGATCTCTATAACTTCTCTGACTGCAGCATTCCAGCAATCACAACTATTATGATGCCCCTCAATGCATTTCTTGCAGTACAAAACATAATGTTCTTATAGATTGATGTTTTAGGCCTTCTCTGACCACAGCTTGTATGTAACAGTAAAACGTGGCCGTGCTCCAGCAGTCCATTCTCAGCGCGTGTCTCAGACCACCCTGCACATGCCTTCTTCATAGACCATTTAAAGGGAAGATAAGTATGCTTCCATGTTGTTGTTGGTTATTAGACTTTCATCGTCAAGAAGGTTTTCTTGAGCACAATCATGCAAGTCCACCCTTGCACTAGGGGACTCTTCTTGTTTTGGCCATATCTGACCTCCACAAGAAAGTCTTGCATGGGCAGAATCCAGGATGTCATTCTGGAATTACTGAAGTTTCCCACCCAGAGTCTCTCACTTTATGAATATTGCAAGGGTTGGTGAGGAGTCTGAACAATGATGTGCTCCCTTTGGATTAATGGGCAATCATTTTTCAATGCCCACGCCACTACTAAGAGTGCCTTATTAAAGTCATTGACTTTTGCCTTCACAGAGGATAAAGTTTTGCTCGTATACAAGATAACTTGTTGTGCTTTTGATAAAACACAGCTATTAGGCAAGTATCTAAGAACCCACTTTGCAAAAAGAACTGCTTGTTCTTGATGGGCGTTAAGATGGATTTCTGAACTCTGACCTAGTGGGCAGAGGTTCAGAAGGCCAGCCTAGTTTCTTGGATCAGGGTAATCTCATGGACAAGCCAGACCAATCAAGCTAGCATTGGTGGCGGTCAAGACTAGGGGCCTCATTCCGAGTGCGGCGGTAAGGGGTTAACGGCACCGGTAAGGATGCCGGTGCCATAAACCCCCTACCGCCGCATTCCGAGGTCCCTTAGCGAGTCCCACTAGGGCTGGCTGGTTTTACCAGCTGCCCTTAGCGCGAGCCGCCAAAGGGCCAAGGAGCTAATAACGGGCCCGCTATTTGCGTGCCCCTTATTAGCTCCTTCACCATTCCCATTGAGCCCTATGGGGGCTCGAGTGGGAATGGGGAATGGTTTTCAGAATGGGGACTTACCGGGTCTGCAAAGGTCGGAATGTCCCGGTAAGTCCCCATTCCGACACCACGGACCTGAACACGGGTTTGGAGGCAGCCATGGTGCTAATAGCACCATGGCTGCCTCCAAATTCGTAATGACCCCCTAGGTCTCAGGAGGGGTGAGGGTGATTGAAAGCCCACAATGAGCACACACAGTAAAGGACACTGCTAATTACTCCCAGTCAGGTGTATATATCAAGAATACATATACATGTATTCAAGGCCTTTGAAATCAAACACGGATCAATTATCAGCAGTAGTACTTAAACCAGCACAACACTACTATGAAACATATATACAGTTACCAATTGGCCTAAAGGAATAGTGCACAGTAAGGGTTCACAACATGTGAAGAAAGGGGGCAAACAGTGCAAATATGTTTTAGGGAGTTCTTCACTTATCAAGTCTTAACTAAGAGGCATTCCAGTCCCTAAGAAGAGTGAAACCTTGCGCTCAAAAGTACTTTTGGATGCAGGTGCACACAATTGTACGGTAGAGCAAAAACAGGGTCTCTTGCAGGGGCTGTAGCAGCTCAGGAAGGTGGGTTAGGCAGTGAAGAATAGGTTCCCACTATTAAAGGAGGCTGTACAGGGTCCAGGAGTTGGGAATAGAATGGTAGCATGGGCTACCTCAAGAAAAGGTGAGTGGCCCCGAGGGGACACTTGTGCATAAAAATGGATGGATGAGCTAGGGGCCACCGGTAAGGGTTGCATGTATTCACCTACCGCAGGCACACTCCAGACCCAACTTCGGCAGTTGAGTCCAATTCAGTTGCAGGTTCAAATGCAGCAATTGTGTGGCTCTGTGGCTTTCAGAGGCTGAGTTACAACAATTGTTGTGTGGCAGGTCTGTGCCGATTTCTCTGCTCCTGGTGAAGGGATTAGGTCAGTTTCACTGAAGCAATTTTCAGGGCACAGAGGGGCAGAGCAGCAAGGCACATGCAAAGTTCATCACCACGGCTAGGTGACACGGTGACCGCGTGCACTCGGGTTCAGGCATACTCTCTTAATTCCATACCTAGGGCCCCTAGGTGTACAAAACTAGGCAGGGCAGTGCCTTGGATGCAGTGCTTATGATCTCTCAAGTTTCAAGTGTAAACTCGAAATGGCAGCATTTTCAGAACAAAGGACCTGTGGAAACTTGTCCGTTCGCTGGATGGCCCAGGAATACTTCTGAAGAGCAGAGCCATCTTAAACACCTTTGGGGCACCCCCTCCCTGAACCCAAGACATGAAGGGGTGCAGAGTACCTGGTCATGCCCCCAACATCGCAATCACAACACATAGGTTGATATGCTGCCTCGCAGCGATCAAAATAGGGAAGGGTACCCTTTCAGTACTCGTACCCGCTTCACGCTTGCTGTGATCAGAATGATAAACAAGTAGTATTTCAAGGCCAACATTAGCAGTCCATCATGAGGGTACTTATGGTCTACCATCTGAAATAGGTGCACATAATCCAGAATAGACAGACGACTCAGATTAGCTGCTTCACCGAAAGAAAAAGTGCTCTGGCATGGCTACAGGAGACAAATTGGATGCAAGGAATAAGCTACACATACCATAGAGTAGATAGTGGATGAAGATTGGAAGCTACCAGGAAGGTTTCCTTATCCAGACAGATTGAGATTGTAAGAGGGACATGGTTATAAAACAGAATTAACATTACATAGCAAAGAAACTAGTGGATTTGGTGTGCAGTATATCATGCCTACTATTTCTATAGAGGAAGCAGCACTATAGCCATTGAAACCATGAGAACGAAATCACTCTAAAGGCCAACAATTTTGAAAGCTTCAAACACTGGCAATTTTGATAGGTTAGGCAATACAAGATTGAATGGGATGCCTAGGATAACACATTGGTTAAGATATGAAGCTGGGATTTTCACCCACTCTGCAATTTCTGCACTTCACCACTTTCTTTTCTAGCACTTACAATTAACTAAAATAATCACACTGTATAGAACTGACTTGGAAAGTAGACAAATTTCATAACCCAACATGACAATTTAGAAAAACAAAATGATATAGAAGCGTATTATGCAAAATGGTAATGATTGTCGCTTCATTGTCTCCACCAACAAGGAAAGTAATTGATACTTTTTCTGGGTTTCTCTTTTCTATTTTAAAGCTTTAAATTCACCCAAAACACAGGCTTGTGAAATTGTTATTCATAAATGAGCAGACACACATTTGAGTTGTACAAAAAAGCCAAACGTTTTTATGTCAAAGAAGCAGACCTTAAAATATGCTTGCCAGAAGCTTTCAATAGCTGGTCCTCTCTCTTCTGTTTAGAAGTTCTTCCACACAAGTGGCCGTCTTAAAAGAATGATGATCAGGGAATGGGCTAAACAATGCCAACAGCATTTGAAAATGAAATCCTTTTCACAGAAGACACTGCATTAATGTCAGTGATATAAGATGATTTGTCCAGGATCACTTAACATCTGCTGGCATAGACAGGATACACGCATGAACATGTTGGTTCCACACTTTTGAATATGGATAGTTTATCACCTCTCGAACTAACACTTTATGTTCATCATTTGGGGTGGTTTTACAAATCTCCATCGGAACAAACCATTGTCTAGACCTTCACTATATTGATGCTTTGTTTGTTTTTACAGCAACCATTATGTGGTGCAGGTATATTGCTAATAATAGCATCTGTTTTGCTGCAAAAAAACTATATATACACAGATGTTATCAGTATTCAGATATAGGAAATGCTGAGTTGACCTTGCTGGGATTTGGTACTGTAATTTTGCACATGAACACAAACCTCTACAATTAATGCTTAACACATTGAGCTATATTCTGAACTATTGGAGCACTCACATTTATCAATACACATTTGAACGTTGGCTATTGCACATGATCAATATAATCACAACAGAAAGGTGAGAAGGGTACAAGAATTGTGTCTTAGTGAACACACAAACTATGAATAACACCGTGAATACAAAGCATTACATGATTAATGGATCAAAGTACAATGTTCTTTTCAACAACAGTCAGACAACAGGATTGGAGTGTCAGTAGCAAGCCTTTATATATCCTGAAATGTGCTATTTAAGTCGAATAAACAATGTGAACTGATTTATTTAGAGTAGGCAGCCTTGTGGGGCCCCCCTCCAAGGTGGGGGCCCAGGGCATGTACCCCATTTGCCCTCCCATAAAGACGTCTCTGCTGAAGAGGCTCACTTGCAGGTTAAGATGAAGGTGCCATGAATAGTTGTCCCCACTGTTCAAATGGGTTGAAGCAGCTTTCCAGATCTTCTAAGTTCGATCAGATGCAGAGGAGTTCTGCGGGACAATAGCGAGCTAAGGGTGCCAAACCTTCCAGTGGTTCTTCGACTCGGCTTCTTAGTTTCATAATGCTTGGATCCTATCCTAGTTTCAGTGAGAACTTAAGAGATTGAACTAGCATGGGTGTTTGGAGCCTTCTCTTATCCAGTATCTCATTAGCACCAAAATTAAGAGGACTCAATGGGAGATCTGCTCACATACAGGCACACCAGACATAGACCAATCACAGACCACAGTGGTCTCAGTCATTCCCAGGACACCAGACTGGCAACCAGGATGTGTATTGGAACTCGAAAGTCCAGCCCCCATCCTGGCAGCACACACACACACAAGGCATGCAGAAGCCCACAAAAGCTTGGCGTTTTGTGGGAAAATGCATGACCGAATAAGGACTGACACAGGTCTGCTCGACCTGGGGAAGGCAAAGGGACAAGATGGCCAAAGGACAGGACAAAGAACTTCGTGGCATGGCCATTTTGGAGCCAGGCCACCTTCCTGTGCCAACCGCGGTAAATGCAGTTTGCATGGCAAGAAAGGGTAAAACATATGCAAATGTAAAAGCTGCCACCAGCGCTGTCCAAGGCACATCTGCACTGCTACCAGAAAATTGTTTGAGGGAGTCTAGGGCCTTTGGAAACGATAGGTAGACCCAAGCGCACTGCAAGGTACTTTGTGCACTTGTCACATGTTGCAAAGAAATTGCAACTTTGGAAAGGACTGAGGGAAACAAAGTCTTGCAGTACTGACTGTCTTTCAGGGCATGTCAGTTTCCCCATCACAAAGCGACCAAAAGCCCAGCGCAGTGCAGCAGAAGGCTGTGCTCCACAGGCAAAAGTCAGGCTAGGCTTGTCAGACAACAGCAAAAAGTTGGGGGGTTCACAACTGGAGGGAAAATTACACATAAATGGGAAACTCTCCTAACAATGTGTTAAGCCAAACAAGGAGATTGGGAAGGCTTCTTTTCAGTTGTTTTACTGCCTCAGCTTGTTCTGGACCCCACTCCCACTTGACTACGGCCTTTAATAAATGGACCAAGGGTTGAGTGACTTCTGGGTAGTCTTCAAGGAACCTTTCACTATAATTAGTGAGTCCAAGAAGGCTTCTTAATTCTTGCAGAGTAGCAGGGTCTTGTATTTTCATCAAGGCTTCCGCCTTCTTTGCGTTGGGATTAAGAGCCTCATGGATGATCTCGATCTCTAAGAAGTTCACTCAGGTCTTACACCTTCGGAAAGGACAGTTTTGCTCCACTTTTATGCAACTGTGTTAGACCATAGCACATTTCTGCTATATTTTCCTCCACATGAACTCTTGATCAGAACATCATCTATATAGGCCGGGTTCCACTTTCACCCAAATTGGGCATGGCCATATGCAGAATAATATTGAACTCATTGCTGGAATTTATGTATCCAAAGGGGGTTCAGGTCATGTGTATTGCTGCCTACCAAAGGTAAAAGCCAGCTTGTATTGGCCTTCCTTACTCACAGGTACTGTCCAGTAGCTGTTGGTCAAAACAATGGTGGTGTACACCTTTGACCCATGGATCTGTGCCAGCCCTTGATTGATGTAGGGAAGTGGCCATCTTGACATGTGGAACCATTTGTTCAACTCCCTCGGGTCTGCATAGGGGCTCATTCGGAGACAGGCAGTCTGGTAAAAAAGTGCTGGTATCCATGGATACTGGCACTTTACTGGACCACCCAATTATAGGTTTGCCAGTAGGGCACCTTGGCTTACCACCAACTAAAAGCTACAATTAACCCAGGCACCCTGCCATCAATAAAAGCCCTCATTACTGCTACTTGCAATGTCAGTAGCAGAAATGACAACAAATCCCCTCATGGAGTGAAAGGGGACTCCATGAATGGGGATTTACACTGCACTGCTGGCACTCTTAATCTGGCGGCAATGCCACCAGACTGAGTGCCGGAAACATTAACAGCCTGTGCCGGTATCCTGGTGGATATACTACCAGGGTACCAGCAAGGTTGTAATGAGGCCCTATATAGTCTCCATTGACTGTTTGGTTTTAGTATTCCCACCAGGTTATTAAAGATATTGTGGATTGGACAGATTATCCCATGTGATTCTACGTATTTAATATTCTCTGTGAGTGACTTTGCGGATGTGAGAGATAACCAGTATTGCTTAACAAATACAGGAGCCATCTCGTGACCGTGGGTCAGGTTGTTGAATGAATGGCTGTGCACCCACAATCAGGTTAGTCCGCTGAAAAGATATCCTGGAATTCCAAGAAGACCTTTTTCTGCTTTTGTCTTTGCTCCTCAGTCTCACAGGCATCAGCAAGATTGATCCATTCTTCGGCCATATGCTTGATACCTGGAAAGACATCAGGCTTGGCAATTTCAGCGGTATTCTTCAGTTGGGTGGAGGGATCTCTTTTTATTGTGTTAACCTGGACAGGAGGTTCCAGGGATTTGAGCTCAATGTCCTTGACTCTGGGTACTACCTCATTCCTCCTGATGTCACAGGTCATCTCTTCCACCCCGTAAGGGCAGGAAGAGTACACCAAGAAATTCCCACCATGTTTGGTGAAAATCTTCTCTGGAGGAATACTGTTGTCGGTGCCGAATCAGTCATTTGGGATTGGTCCAATGTTTTCATTACTTAAATCAATAGAATAATGCTGGGCATCAACTGCCATTCCAGTAATGGTTTCTATGATACTTTGAGTGGCACTGTTATCTACCAACATTCGAATGGTGTTGTGTTCAACTAGAGGTGTCTTTTAAATGTTGGAGATGGGATCAAATTTATATAGGCGTCTGGATATTTGAGGTTCTGAGCTTGCTTAATATGGTAGAGGAATAGTGAATTTCTGCACCTGTCCTGGGATAGTAACCTCTTCTCGCACTTGAACTTCAGCCGCATAAGGCAGCAATTGAGCTGACAAGAATGCATTTTTCAGTGTTGTCAAAGTCCATGGGGTTACTCCCCAGTCGTGACCAACCTTTATTATTTATTTTTAAAACTTTCTTTTTTGATTTTCAAGTTACAACCAACAAACAACCGTTATCCCCAGTTCTATTCCCGCTCTCCCCTCCCCACCCTCAGCCCACACCCTCGACTCACAATAAACCAAGTTCAGTGTCAATAGTGTACCACACCAGACCATTGTGTCTCAACATTCCATTATTGCTCTGTGGTCATTTTATTGTTCAATCCCTTGCATTCAGCATCCCAGGTTGTCTCACAGCAAATTTACTTAATATTATCTGAATGGGGGCCAATAGTCCATTGTGTGACTGATGATGGGTAGTGTTGCTGCGTATCTCGTCTCCCTGAGTTTACACATCCTCATACCCTCCAGCAAGGCTGTGAACATTGGGGGCCTGCTATTGTCCCATGTTCTAGCTATCAGGAATCTGGCCATCCCCGATGCCATTCCCAACAGTCTCTTCTCAACCCGAGAGCCTCCCTCTATCAAAGCCAGAAGCCACAGTGCTTGTGAATAGTCCTCTGTCGGGGGTAGCATTTCCATCATCGCTTCCTCTATGCTTCCCCAGTAGAATCTGATACTGCGACAGTCACATGCCATATGGTAAAAGTCAGCTGGTTCTTTGCCGCATCTTTTGCATGCCGGAGACGTCTCGGGGTAATATCTACTTAATTTTGAAGGAGAGTAATAAGCTTGATGCAGGAATTTATAATGAATCAGTCTGGAGCAGGCGTTCAAGGAGATTTGTCGGGTTTGCATACAAATGAGTTTACATTGTACTCCGCTCACCTCACATCCTAATCTGGCCTCTTCACCTCCTTTCTACTTCTGATCATTCTATATATGGATCAAACCAGCTTACTTGAGGTTAGGAGTTTAATTATATATTGCTGGACCAGATGGGGGGTCGGTACGCGCGGGAAGTCGGGCCATTTGGTTTTCGGTATCCCTCTGAGCCTGTAGTATTGTAATTGTGTCACTGCGTTATGTACCCCCTTGGCCGTAGCTCTTTCCATTGTATGAACCGTCCCTCCTGTATCAGGTCTCCCAGCGTCTGCACCTTGAGTCTTTGAAAGTGGTCTTTAAAAGACTATTCATGTTTGAGCGGGACACCGATGACGTTGCATAGTGGGAAGTCAGGGTGATAGTGCAGGGAGGTGTCCAGCAGGTGGCTCACCCATTCCCATGCGTTACATGTTACCGTAATAGGCTGGAGCTCTCCCCTTGGGACTATACCTCTATTTCCTCAGAGCATCCCATCAACTCGTCCGTTATGGTTACCACTTTCGCTGCCATGGTTTGTGGGGAGGAAGGGTTCGGGGGTTTCCATTCTGTTACATACTGTAATTGTGCTGCAATGTAGTAGTGTTGCAATTCGGGATATTCCAGCCCACCATGTTCATATGTGGCTGCTAGTGTGTCGTACGCTATTCAGGGTTGTTTACCAGCCCATACAAATCTAATCATTTTCCGAGTACGGGCCCAGTATTGACCCGAGGCCATATTGGCACATTGATAAATATGTATAGCATTTTGGCCAGTATCACCATTTTTTCCAGGGCTACTCGAGTGGCTTGGGAGATTGGAAGCAGGATCCACGACTCAACTTTCTGTTCTAACGTTTCCAGTACATTCAAATATTTGTCTCTGTAGAGCACATCGGCCGTTGTAGATACTAATATGCCTATGTAGCGTATTCTCTGAGGGCACCAACAAAACTCCACTCATATATCGGACTGCTGAACTCCCAGGGTTAAGGCGGAGAAACTCAGATGTATTCCAATGGATCCTGAGACCCGACAATTCCCCAAATCTGATCACTTCTTCCATTAATGGGTTCAAATTCTGCTAGGGTTTTTGGCATATAATAAAATATCATCCGCATATAGGAATATAATAGTCCAAACTGAGATTATGCTGATCCCCAGATGTGCATGAAATTCCAGAAAGTGCTATGCTAATGTTTCCATGGCTAGGGCGTAGAGGATTGGAGAAAAACTTCATCCCTGGCATGTGCCCCTCAGGGAAAGATGTATTCCGATACCATTCCGTTCGTATATATAGTGGCTCTAGGGGCTGTGTAGAGTAGACTAACCCAACTAATGAATGTGATGCTGAAGCTGGACCGCCTAAGCACCTCAATGAGGAAGTGCCACTCAACAGGGTCAAAGGCCTTCTCAGCGTCAATGGTCGCTACCGATATTGGTATCTCAGGATTTACATTATGCATCAGAGTGAATAAGCATCTCAAATTATTCTAGATAGATCGGCCTGGGATAAAACCGGCCTGGTCAGGCAGGACCAGTGCTGGCATATGTGGCTGTAGTAGCCTGGTTACTATTTTTGCCAATATTTTGCTGTCAGTATTTATTAGCGATAATGGGCTATATGGCGCCAATGGTTTTGAGCAATGACCTGGTGGTTTCTGGATGGGCACCTCCCGCCATGGCCCCTTCGTACATACCAAGGAGATGGGGGAGCATCTCATCCACATACGCCTTGTAAAACTCAATATTTATGCCATCCAGCCCTGGGGCTTTGCCACTGGGGAGCGATTTTATGGCTTCTCAGATCTCCTCCTCAGTGATCGGGGCATTCAGTACCTCCCCCTGTTCTTGATCTAACCAGCCTAGTGCTATTTCATCCAGGTACTGTGTCAGTACATTGTGACCAAGGGTATGACGTGACGCATATAGTTGATTGTAGTACTGTTAGGCAGAATTACATGCAGTACCCTTTGGGATCACTACAGACAATTAAGACTACAGGTGTAAGCACAATCTCACATTTGGTATAAGTCTGTACTACACAGTTTTGTGGTAGCAGGGCTGAGCAGGCAGGCTTATCTCAAAAGGGATGCGAGCAGTACAAGGTGTTACACAAAGGACTTGCAATCACAGTGGTTCAAACAAACACTGAAGGTTTCTTGGTAAACCAATATTAATTTATTTACAAATTTAGTTAGAAAACATTCAACTAGTAATAAGCAGCTCAATATTACACTATAATACACTCCAGTACCAAACCAATACTTTTCTGAACAAGTTAGGCTCCCCGGAACTGGGAGCAAAATGGCACTTCAGTAACTTTCAAAAAGGGGTAAAAAGACAAAGGTTATAAGACTTAAACACAAATAATTTCTCAGGCAGGGTAAATAGTTTCAGTCACTACAAGAAGCAATTCAATATGCCTTGACCAAAGTCAATGGATCAGTGTCTTGGATAGGATAGCACAGTTCTGGTAGTAAACGGTTAAGTCTTTGCCAATGTTCTTAGAAGTAGTTTGCACGAAAAAGAGTTATATGTCAGATTAGGAGCGAACAAGACTCTAAAGTTGGGAAAGTTTCACAAACTTTCACTGCGACAGAGAGGATTTCTCAACCGCGTTTGCAGAGTTCCTTTGTATGAAGAAAAGCTGTAGCTCAGGCAAATGTTCCTGGCAGTTCCTGCAGATCTCGCTGTTCCTGGGCCTTAGTCGTGGGGACAAGAGGGAGGACGTCGGGAGGTTCCTGCACTGCACGGGGAAGGATCCACAAGCTTGGCAAAACATTGGTTTAAGGTGTGAGTGCCTTAAAGTCCACAAACTGGTATCCTTCTCACTGTCTATCTGGTTTTCAAAAGCACTCTGAAGAAAATCCGACCAGTGTCAAGATGGTTTCCAGGTGGCTTGCGAGTTGGTGGTTACCACCAGCTCAAAGGAAGAAGTCGTCCTTGAAGGGGCTTCTCTGTTGAGGGAGTTTCAGGCTATTCGGACATGCAGCAGGGCTTCATCAGGCAAACCAACGGAGTTGCAGCAGTCATCTTCCTTCAGCTCGTCTTCGGTTCTTTCGTTCCAGTGGTCGACTCTGCCTTCAAAGTCCCAGAGACCTGCTTTTAAAAAGTTTTCTCCCATTCATTCCAGCAGGGTGGCTGCTAGGAGACTAAGCACAGGGAGTTTCGGGCACCTCAGTCACATCCTGTCCACCCCAGACATTCAGGCGCCAGAGGGGGGCTTCAGTACTGAAGCCCGCCAAAGGCAAACAAACAAAAGGACCAAACCTGGTTTGGCACGCAGAGACAAACACTAGAAGGACCTTTCCAAAATGAAATGGTAACAAAAGTCCATCAGAGTCCATCAAAGTCCATCAGAACCTGTTTTTAGAGAGGGGACTCAGACGCCATCTTGAAAAACATGGCTCCGGTGAATTTCAGCTACCAGAGCGTTTAAACGGGTCACGGTCGGGAAAATCATGGTAATACCACTGCCACCAGCCATTCTGAGAGGAAAGGGTAGCTTTTGAGAGCTACATGAGTTTTCTAGGCATAGGGAATACTAGGTATTCCCTCCAGCAATCTGCTGTAAGGCAGTGTTTGCTGGGTCTAGCAATTTAAAAAGACTAGCAAAGTCAATTTAACTTTACATTCACTGGGAGACACTAGTCAGTCCCAGAGAAGGTATTTAAACCTTGGCAAGTCTGAAAGACATCCCTGTGCCACTGCACTGAGGGTGCTGTCTGACACACAAGAAATAGATGGTGCCTATGGAGTTGTTTAAATCTCCATATCCAGAGAAACAAACACAGAAAACACATTAAAAATGAAAAGTTCAAAGTCCCAAAATATACAAAAGAGCTGCAGGGCTCTAAGGTAGAGGGAATTAGCACTTGGATGAGAATTCTCCCTAACAAGTACTCCCTGATTGCTTGGTTTATCCCCTCTGAATCTTTAATACTGTACCCATTCTGGCCCGTAACCTCTGCTATGAAGGTGCTTTGCTGTTCTTGCCTAATGGCCCAGGCCAGCATCCTGCTAGTACGATCCCCCTCCACGTGTCTGGTTGCTGCTATTGGGTCACCCAGGAATTTTTCTTCGCTAATCGCTAACTGCCGATGTTCCTCCCTACATTCCTGTAACTTCCGGGGTAACTCAGGGGTGTACTTCCGGGGTAACTCAGCGGTGTCTGATTCACCCTGTTTAATCTCCCATTCCCGAATAGTGCCTTCCAATCTTCCCATGGATCTGCAAAGAGCTTTCAGAACTCCACCCTCAGATATGCAACACCCCCTGATGTAGACTTTGAAGGCCTCCCATACTGTAGTTTGACTGGGCACAGATCCCTCATTAGCCTTAAAATAGGTCTTTATGGGCCTCATTACGACCCTGGCACTCCCCTAATGAAGGGGGCCAGTACGGGACCGGCCCCCTTCATTACGGGAGTGCCGATTACAAGCTTCCCATAGCAGGACCCGGATCGGACACCTGGTAAAACCAGGTGTGCTTTCCGGGTCCCGCGAGGGAAGAAGGAGGTAACAACAGGCCAGTTGTAATCTGGCCGTTGTTACCTCCATCCCCATTCCCATTGAGCCCTATGGGGACTCAAATGGGAATGGAGAATGGTTCCTGCAAGGAGGAATTACCGGATCCTCCAATGTTGGAATGCCCCGGTTATTCCTCATTGCAGGAACCTGGTAAATGAGCCCAGTTTGGTGGCAGCCATGGAGCTAATAGCTCCATGGCTACCGCCAAACTCGTAATGAGGGCCTATGTCTTGTTTCATTTCTACCCGCAACGCCACATCCTCTAAGGCTGTGGCTCTGAACCTCCAACTAAGTTGGCGTGGCGGGGGGGACCCATAAATTCGGATATGTGGGCCACTACAGGAGAGTGGTCCAAAAGGGTCCGGGGGAGTACATCAGTTTTTGTGAGTTCCTGGCAATAGAGGAGGTCGCCAGTTTTTGTGACTTCCTGGCAATAGAGGAAGTTGCCATAATGTAATCAATCCTGGACGAGCTGTAGTGTACCCTGGAGAAAAAAAAAAAGAGTATCCTCTGTCATTGGAGTGTTCGTGCCTTCAAACGTTGTGGAGGTCGTTTTATGTGGAGATAGCTGACCATGCTTTAGCTGCTTGGGGGAGGGTCTGCTGAGATGTCGTCGACCTGTCTAATTCTAGCGTGAGTGCCAGGTTGAAGTCAACCACCCAAACTATCTCATACGTCAAGAATCTATGAGTATGTCTAGCAAACTGGTGAAAGAATTCCGGAGTGTCCATGTTGGGAGCATATCTATTTATAAGTAGGAGATTTGTGCCACATAATTCCCCCACTAGGATTATATATTGCCCATCCTTGTCATTAATTTGTTTGTGTAATCTAAATTGTAGGGATCCATTAATGTATTTAGCAACCCCCCTAGAGTGTGTGGAATAGGATGAGGAGTATCTGTGTATGCCCCAGCCTGCTAGCCTGAGGGTGTGGGGGGACCCATGAGCCAGGTGTGTCTCCTGTAGACACAATATCTTAACCTTATCAGTTTTACTGAAATTCGCTATAAGGCAGGTTTTTTCTGATTGGTTAGTCCCCTCACGTTCCCGGACATTATTGTAAGCGCCCACCACCCCTTGTTCCTCTCTCACCACAGCAGTGGCCATATTAAGCAGAGTATATTAGCGATAATTGGCTCTCCACATGGCTCAGGCACATGTTTTGCATTCCTGTTCTTGTCAAGTCCTGTGGTCTTGTTTTGATTTGTGTGAGTCGTATACCCCCTTGCCTTGGTCTCATAACTTATAAACCTTGGGCAATTCCATATATGCCCAAACTGATCCCCTTCCCGTGCCCACCCACTCCAGAAGCAGTAACCTACCGGCTCCCTGCCCTCCCCCCCAACTATGTCTCCTTCTTCAACCATAAATAGACAATGCTGCACTAACTAGGTAACTGGGGCCCTGTGGGCAAGCGTAGAGCTCTGTGTGGCCGAGGTTAACATCTACCTCATCCCCACCTCTCCCAGGCTCCCCGGATTCCCAATTGAACTGGCCCTTCCCCCATTGAAATGTAGCATGCTCTCAAAGAATATCATAGTAGGGTCAGGGCGGATGTCGTGGTGGACTATTCCGGTCTGGCAAGTTCTTGGCGATCCGTTCCGCTGCCTCCGGCGTAGTGAAGAACATTGTTGAGCCGTTGTAATGCACATGAAGTTTAGCCAGTAACATCATTGAATATCTTATTCCTTTCCCTCGTAGCAAGTTCTTAGCGGTCTGGAAAGTTTTACGTTGATCTTGGACCGCAGGGCTGAAGTCCAGGAAGAGCCATATGTTGAAGCTGCCCGATCTTGGTGCTTTCTTTTCCTGTGCTGCTCGGAGGATAGCATCCCTGTCACAATAACAGAAAATCCTGGCGATTATTGGCCGTTACGGCATCCCGGGGGGAGGTTTTGTTGACAGTGAGTGGTGCACCCACTCCACCACATCCATGTTTGACAGAAATGGTTTGTCCAGTATATCGACTGGGAGCTGTTCGACAAACCTTCCATATTATTTATTTGTGTAGATTCCGGAACACCCATGATGCGGATGTTATTTCTTCTTGAGCGTCCCTCCAAGTCCTCGTTTTTAGTTGTTACTCTCTTCTCCGCCTGCTGCAGGGTGGTCACGTCACGTTGCAGAGATGTCCCTTTATCTTCATTCTCCCCAATTTTCTGTCCCGCCTCCGTCAGGCGCCTGCATAGCTTCTCTATTTGTATTGCAGAGACATCTACTTTACAGGTGAAGGTGTCTATCTTGGCTCCTAGGCTGTCGGTGCTTCCTTTCAATGCTAATAGTGTTTGGTTCAATGCGGCCACATTCACTTGCTCTGCCTCTTGATTTTGTGGAGGGGAAGGTGTAACCAGTGTTTGTTCAGCGCGCGTGACCTGCTCCATTCTCGCTTGTTTGTTGGGATTAACCATATTAGCGTAAAGGTTTTATCCAGGGGCTGGTTAGATGTACGCCTTCACGGGGTCTCCGTGTTTAGCTGGTCTCCCCTTGTCAGGATGTATTTTTCTGCAGTGTCACATTTTTAGTTGCAGCTAACAGCCTCTTCTTGTCGAGTGGTGGAATGCCAAGCGGGGCCCCTTCTGGTCTTGTCAGAGGTATCACTGGTGCAGGTCCAAATGGGTCTGTTGTGCACAGATTGTCCTACTAAGCTTCTGGTTCCCCTGCAGCTCTCATGTTGGTGGGAGTTGTATAGGGGGCCTGTGATCAAATAGCGACTCTCCAGCTCAGTCACTTGTTGACACTTATTTCTGTGGGGTTGTGATTGCCCTGTTCCCAGGGCTGCGTCCAGAGGTCTTGAAGTGGGTTTCCAACTCGGTGCGCAGTAGTGCGTTTGTTGGGCAACTCATGGGTCCTCCTCAGCCAGGGGCCTGGGCCCGCCGTGCACTGCCTCTTCACAGACCTGCCCGGGGCCTCAGGCCGATAGCGGTGTCTCGTCTCACAGTGCCACCGTCGCACTACGAGGTGGCCCGCAGATCCCCGGGTTGGGTACAGGTGCTCCCGTGTGCCTTACCAGATATTCCTCATTCACGATTGTGTGGTCTACCCCACTCCGCAGGGGGGGGGGGTTTCTGGTAGTCTGCTCTCTCCCTCTCCCTCACAGCGTTGTTATAGTTGGGGGGCGTATATTTCCAATATGACCCCGATGTTATCTTGCACTCATAGGTCTACCGGATTCGCACCCCGGGGCTCTCCCGTTCCCTCACACGGAGCCTCATAGCTCTCTGCTGATTACGGAGGGCGGCCGGGGGCCCACCCTCCAGGCAGCAGCTTCACAAGCAGCGCTTGTTGGAGTGGCGCAGTAAGCCGGTGCTCCAGCCTCAGACGTCTTTCCCGGGCTGTGTCTCCCTTTCTCACCTGGGTCACCTCGGTGCGGTATGATTTTGCCCGAGCATGCCTGCTCTAGTGTTTGTTTTGGAGACGTTACTCCAACGCAGAGTTCAGCTCGGATCCTCCTGGCGGGCAGCTCCTCCTTGCTCTTCCACTCTGCAATGTCGAGATGATGTGTTTCTGTTGCAGTGCTTCTTGTGAAAGTGCACCACTTCACTCCTGGGTCTTCCTTACTTCACGTTCTCTGGTCTCCTGGGAATTTTTTGGTCATGGTTGGCAGGATTTTCAGCCGTTATTGCTACGCCTTGGCCGGAGACTTTCAGGCAGCCACCATCTCTGTACGCTGCGCAACAGGGCCCCTACCAAGCTTTATTATTAATTAGGTCCAAAATGATAGCAAATTGGTTGGTTGAGAATGTCACTGCCTAGTCAACAATGTCTCAAAGTCCTGCCACTACCACCTTAAAACTCTTAGATGCATTTTCCCATACCTCTCTTTTCCCAACAGACTCTATGCGCTCCAATCAATTGTTATATCAAGACTGGACTACGCTAACCCCCTCTACCTCGGAGTCCATGCATATCAACTGACTAACCTACGAAGAGCACAAAAACGCTGCAGCCAAACTGCTATTAACGCTCAGCCCGAGAGACCACATCTCCCCAACCCTCAAAACTCTGCACTGGCTTCCGGTTGCATGAAGGGTGACTTTCAAAACCTTATGCATTTCTCACCGAGCACTGCATAAAACCGGACCTCAATATCTTCAAGACAAACTAAACCCCTATCACCGTGCACGTACTCCTAAGATCAAGCTCATCCAGCCTCCTAGTCATACCAAAAACAAACTCAGTCAGGTTAGGCGGATCATCATTCTCAGCCTTGACCCCCACGCTGTGGAACACACTCTCACTCCACATCCGACTCACTGAAGACCTCATGTCTATCCGCAAATTACTGAAAACTTGGTTCTTCCCCTAAAACCAAACCTGAACTCAAACTAACTCAACTGGATAACATCATCGCCCCCACACTGTGGAACGCACTCCCCCCCTTGGCCCACACGCTGTGGAACGCACTCCCCCTTGGCCCACATGCTGCGGAACACACTCACACCCCACATCCAACTCACTGAAAACCTCATGTCTTTCCGCAAATTACTGAAAACTTGGCTCTTCCCCTAAAACTGACCCCGAACTCAAACTAACTCAAACTGGATAACAGCATCAAAATGACTTTGCCAAATGCTTGATCATAAATATCAATGCAGCATCATGATCCGAGCGAGAAATCGAAAACTAATAAACTCTATTGGTTAGCTAAAAAGGACATACAAACTAGAATGAGTATATAAAAAAAGTGATGCCCAATCGATGTAAACAAAAAAGGACAAACAGAATAAAATGAATAAAGTAGTTTAAAGCAATGAAGCGGATAAAAGAAAAAGTTGTACGAAAGCGGTAAAAAGAATTGAAATAAATGAAATAGATGAAATGATTGCAGTGGATGAAAGGAATAAAGTGAAGAGGATGGAAAGATGAATAGTGGAGACGGTTGAGTGCACGGACAGATGTCATAGAATGTATGAGTGCATGGTATAAATGGAAAGTACAGAATACACCATTCAAGTACACGAGACAGGGATAGTGCATGAGACAGATGGAGAGCATGGAACAGATCGAGTGCCTGCGACAAGTGACATAGGCTGAACCGATAATGCAGGATGAATGAACGAAGTGAGTGCAGCGGATGAAATCGGTGGAGCGGATGAAACGCGTAGAGTGGATGCGTTCATTGAGCAGATGCATTCTTTGAGCGGATTAGTGCGGTGAGCGGATGAGTGCGTAGAGCGGGTGAGTGCGTAGAGCAGGTGAGTGCGTAGAGCGGATGAGCGCGTAGAGCGGATGAGCGCGTAGAGCGGATGAGTGCGTGGAGCGGATGAGTGCATGGAGCGGATGAGTGCATGGAGCGGATGAGTGCATGGAGCGGATGAGGGCATGGAGCGGATGAGAGCGTGGTGCGGATGAGAGCGTGGTGCGGATGAGAGCGTGGTGCGTATATAGGTTGTGGTGCGGATGTAGGGTGTGACTGGATAATAGAATGGAGCAGATGTAGGGTGTTGAGCAGTTTTAGGGTGTTGAGCAGCTGCAAGGTGTGGTGGTGTTAAGCCGATGTGTTGGGCGGGTCCGGAGCGGGTGTATCGGGCGGAGCGGGTGTAGAATGCAGAGCGAAGAATGGGTGTAGCGTGTGGAGTGGGTATAGAAAGCGGAGCGGGTGTAGAGTGCAGAGAGGGTGTCTAGTGCGGAACAGGTATCGAGTGTGGAGTAAACAGGTGTTGTATGAGGATAGAACGGGTGAAGTGGTTAGAAGGTACGGGTGAAGCGGTGGAAGGAACGGGTGTAGTAAGGCGAAGAAACAGGTGAAGTGGGTGGTAGGAATGGAGGATAGATCTGGAAGAATGGGTGATTTATATGAACGAGACGGGTAAAGTATGAGTAAGAACGGGTGAAATATATGGACAAAATGGGTCAAATATATTGAATAGAACGATTGAAGTGGATGGATCGAATGAAAATGTGAGTGGAACGGAAGAACTGCGAGGAACGGAAGAACCGCGTGGAAAGGATGAATAGGGTAGAACGGGTGGAATATGCGGACGGAAAGGGTGAAGTATGTAGAGGGAAAAGGTGAAGAATGTGGATGGAACGCGTGAAGAATGTGGATGGAACGGATGAAGCATGTAGATGGAACTGGTGAGGCATGTGGATGGAATGGGTAAAGCATGCATATGGAACAAGTGAAACATGTGGATGGAACGGGTGAAGCATTGGGGATGGAACGGGTGAAGCATATGGATGGAACAGGTGTAGTATGTGGATGGAACGTGAAATTTGTGGAAGGAAAGGGTGAAGTATGCGTATGGAATGGGTGAAGTAGGTGTATGGAACGGGTGAAGTATGTGGATGGAATGGGTGAACTGATGTTGAATGGGTGAAGTGAGTGGAGTGGGTGAAATGGTAGAATGGATGAAGTATGTGGATGAACGGGTGATGCTTCAGAACCAGTGAAGTGCGTGGAACCAGTGAAGTGGGTGAAACGGGTGAAGTGGACAGAACGTGTAAAACGGGTGGAACCAGTTAAGTGGATGGAATGTGTGAAGATGAATTATATGTGGATGGATGACGCGTAGAAAAAGGATAACGTGGCCAGAACGAATGAAAGAAGCAGTGCATAAATTGGTTGGAGTACATAAAATGATTGAAGTGCTTGGAACGGGTTGGAGTGTTTAGAACGAAGCGGGATGCATGGAACGGAGCGAGTGCATGGAATGGATGCGAGTGCACGGAACAGATTGGAGTGCATGGAACGGATTGGAGTGCATGGCGTGACTTACATGGAAAGGTTTGGAGAGCAGGATACGTCTGGAAGAGCACTGAAAGGAACAGTTTGAATGCTTGAATCGGTCGGAGTACTTGGAACAGTTGGAGTACTTGGAACGAATGGAGTACATGGAACTATTGGAGTGGGCTCGACCTAATGTAAACCACCATACTCACATCTCCACACTAACTCTCTTCTCTACACCACCACTCAAATTGAACACAGCGATACTATGACACCATTCGGTATAGCTGTTCTCATACCATCATTTGCCACATACTGCCCTCACCCTAACTAAACACTGCTGGTTACTCACCCACCAGCCTAGGCGTTTCTCCTCAGGCCTAACACAGGCAAAATCTGTCTGGATAACAACCTGCCAGAACAAACACATACTCTTGATCTCTAAACCTCCATACCTAACACTAAGAAGCAGCTATCACACGAATGCAGCACCAGCTGCACACTTATCCGGTGCTCACATGCACCTTTTGACTCTCTCTACTCTCTCTCCTGACCTGAACTTCGGTTCACGAGGGCGTTCAACCTACCAGCACCTTCAGACCATACCAATGGTACATAAGGCACTATATAAATGAAAAGTAACATAACATAACATAAATAAAAGGTGGAAGGGACAGCTCTCACGACCCAAGAATTAAGCTCTATGCTTTTGTTAGCAATGGACATTTTTAGCATACACCTGTAAGGCAACACATGTTTGGAATTTGAAGTTTCCAGACCTACTTCCCATTTGTCAATCAATTTAAATGTGACAATGGTATGATGTTTTGGGAGTTTCTTGAATAATCCTTTGTTGATGAAGCTTCTTCCATTATTCAGTCATTCTCTGGTGGGCAACGGCTCTTCGCCCTCCTTTATCTGAATGGGGAAAAACAAATGTTCACCCTTTTTCTGAATGTCCATCAGACTTTGAGCTGGTTCCTCATTGTCTGATTTCATGGGACTCAATGTTTCTTTGCATTTTTGCCTTGTGTAAAAATTCAAAGATTTCCCTTCCAGGGAGGAATGCCACTTAAAACTGAGAAGAAGGTTCATTTTCAGGAACAGAGAAGGGTTCCCATCACAGTGTGTTGTCCTACAGAGATGATGGTGATATCTGGGACTTGGCTATTCTTGTAATGGAATTCTACTTTCTCAGAGCGTTGATCAAGTGGCAGGTACCATTCGTGCTTGCATAGTACACATTTTTAATTTTACTGGGCAATTAGTCTGAATCCACAGGACCTTGTCTAAAGAGTTGATCAGAAGTTAAACCTCCTCAGGAGATTGTTCCCCAGTAAACAAGGTATACCCTCTGGGTTCACGATTATTAGCAGATGTTTTAATTGATGTTGCCCAATTTTTATTTCCAGATCCCCAGTCCCTTCGATGGAAATGTCATTCCCGTTGACATTTTGGAGTTGTCCAGGAAGTGGTGCGAGTGGAATTTGGTGACCCTCACCGTGTCCTGAGTTGAGTTGGTCAAAGGTCTTTTTGGACAGGAAGGTGGCTTGGGAACCAGTGTCGAACAGAGCTGATAATTCACAATGACCCTGCACCTTGACTAGTGCATCCAATCTGCATTCTTTCACCTCCAGGGTGCACAGAATGTGCGAGTTATTTACAAGCCCAGCAGTCATAGGGCCTCATTATGAGTGTGGGGGAAAGGCAACAACGGCGCTGGTAGTGCTACAGGTGCCTTTGTTACCTCTCCACCACACTACGAGTTCTGCTCGCCCGTGCCGGACTGCACGCCTGGCACCCGCGAGCAGAAGTCATGATTGCACCGGCACCGTTATAAAGGGTGCCGGTGCAACCATGCTCCCGACTCCCATTCTGCCCTATAGGGCAGAATGGGGATCGGGAGGCCGGACATAACGGCACCCGTGAATGGGCAATTACCAGGTCCAGCAAACTCGGCATGGCCCGGTTACTGTCCATTCGTAGGTGCCGGAAAAAAAACAACTGTGGTGGCAGCAGTGCATTTAATAAGGGCACGGCTACCATCAGAGTTATAGTGAGGGCCATTTTACTGATATTAAACGCTAACACACTGTGATCTTGGGCAATTTTTTGTGTCAGAGTTTGGGAATCTGTATTGAACATTTTACAACTAACAATGGGCAGATTAGGGGAATCCTCTTTCTCCCCTGATTCTTTGCTCGCACCCTTTACCTGGAGAGAGTGCTCAAAACAAATTTGGAAGAAGGGCACCTCCTCCATTTCTTTTCTGTCTGGCCCACATTTTTGGGGTTTACTAGTTTCTTGTTCTGGGTCGGTCTCCATTCTTACGCTGTGCAACTCAAGCTCTTTTGGGACCCTTTTTCTTTGGGCGGTATCCTTCTGTTCCTGAAAGAGAAGGTTTGCTTACATGAATCCTCCAGGGGGCAGAAATCACTTTCAGGCAGCATGGTTCCTAGGGGTTCTTTCTCAGTGTTAAATTAATCTTTCTCTAGAGCTAGGCATCTCCCCTCCACTCGGGCCCCCTCTTCAGGAACCTGTGACTTGTTGGACGTTTCATCCCTTCATTCCCCACTCCGCACCCCCAGGAATCATACCTGGGTGTTGGGAAATTCTGGGAAGCAAAGGTAGGTTGAGGGTTGGACTGAGCCCTGAGCATGCACCCCAGATCGTCCGTCAGTTGTTGGACTTGTCGCTCCAGTTGCAAGACTTTCTGGTTTTATGGAGATCTCTAGTCATACCTCTGCTGCTCCCGAGAAGAGAAACTGTCCCTTCTCCCGGAGTAGATCGGGTACTGGAAATTTCCCCCAAAATTTTCCATTCTGAGTCTCCCTTCTACCAGGTTCAGTAATATATTGTCCTCGAACCGGGGGGAGAGAGGAGGTTTGTTCTGGAAGTTATGAGTCAGGGGTATCTGAGAAAGAAGTCCATGTTGGGAGGTGGAGTGATATGTCTCACCTGTGGGAAGTTTGGTGGGAAGTTTTCTGGGGCAGTACGTACCTGTTTGAGTCCAACCTGCTGGCTCACGGGGAGTGCATGCATACCCCAGGATAGTTGTGGTTCCCTTGTACCTAGGGCTTACATAGGTGGCAGGGTCAGAGGACCCCTGCCTGATACCGTTTGATTCTACCAGAACAAGGGGTCTCTTCTGTCTTCCGTTTTGCTTGTTTGCAGGAGGGTTATTTTTAGGCCCCCCGATCTGCTGGTCCAGTAGAGGGGTAGCTCTCACCTCCACCACCTTCACAGCAAAAGGTGTGTTAGATGGCAGAGGGGTTTTGGGGTGTTTGTTCGCTCAGTGGCAGGCCTGTACTGGCTTGGCGGGATACCAGGACTTTTCCAGGTGGGCCTCTGACATGGGGCCTCTTTTTGCGTGGGGGGTGGTACGGTGTGTGCTGAGACTCACAGCACACTATACGGTTTGTCTGTGTCTTGCCAGTGCTTAATGTATTTTAGCTGAACTGGAAGAAAGGGCAAGCAGTGCACTATAAAAACTTGAGGAACTTTGTACCTTGGAAGACCAAGGTGGCTGTGACAGTGTTCTCGGAGAAAGACTTCTGTGTTTTGCAACCTGCCATTCACCACCTCATTATTACTAGGTGTCTTCCCCATCCCTTTCCTTTCCTACAGTTCGTTGCACTTTTCAACCCTCCGCCATCCATTCCTAACATTTTTCCTATCTCTCCCTTTAAACGGTGGCCGGTGGTGATTGGGTCACTGGACTGCCCTGGGACCTTAGCCATGGTAACCTGTCACAGAAATTAAAGCTTTGTTTACAGCAGCGGAACGTGCTCTGGAAGCGGGTGTGGTAACAGAGCAACAGCGTGTGTATTCACTTCTTGCAGAGGTTTTGCAGTACCTTGCAAAACCCAGGTTCACTTTTTGTTGGGATGGCTCAGTGCCTTCATGTACTTGCAGCACATATCTATGAAACCTGCAGTACACAGGTTACAATCACTTGAAGGTAGCTCAAAGGGGAAAATGCCTTATGCAGCTATGCTTGTGAAACCTTCAGGTCACATGTTTGAATACTAGAAGGTTGCAACAATAGTTGATTGGGCTGAACCCCTGCTGCAGCACCCACCGCTTTGCCTTTCATCCTTTTAAGATTGATAAAGAAAGCGCAATATGTTCACATATTTTTGAGCCACAAGATAAAATTCTGTCTATTGTTGCTACAACTATAATGGATTTGTTCACTTAATTGCACCCATAAAGAAGAGCATGTTTGTTAATTCCCAATTGTATAGTAAAGGCTTGGAGGGCTGCAAGCTGGCGAGAGTCTCGAAAGCACAGGGGTGAAGAGATGGGAAGGAGTAGACGGGCACAGCAGTGGGGGTGGGGGCAAAAGCAGTTGCTGCTTGGTGCTGATCCACTTCTTTATTACAATGTAGCCCTTAAGGGTGCTCTTTTCCAGCAGGTAAACTCGCTCACCTGCGTTATGGCGGCAGGGTATGGTGCCAACCACAAACACGTAAAGCATGCCAAACTGATTCCGTCAATTGATAATATGGTTACCTCCAATGAGATGTCATCTATTGGAAGAAAATAAAAGGTCATTTCAAAATGAAGGGGCCAGATAAGACTGCGAATGACCTGGCTGGCCAGCTGTGTAAAAACAGAATCCCTGCTTGGTGAAATAGAAGTTGCCACTGTCCCCAGGTCACAAACACGTGACACCAGTGAACTATCGACTGCCCAGTGGAGTAAAGATACCCCAGATGCAGATTTGATCACTGCACAACAAGAGGACCTGATTGTCAAAGTATTCTATCGACACATTGAAGACCCAATGAGTTTTCCGCTAAAAGAATCAGATTATGCTGTTAAGGAGGATCTCAGGGTGTTGATTAACTTTTTCAAGATGTTCTGGATCCAAGATAGTTTGTTGATACAGAGAGCCCTATCTGGATGTGACCAGTGGGTGGTACCTACCTCATTCCGAAACCTGATGTTAAACCACACCCATGACAAGGCCACCGACAGTCATAGGGGATTTCATACGACATTGGAAATCTTGCACATGGTTGCTTACTGGTCACACATGGGCAAGGACCTCGATGTTTACCTAAAGGGGTGTCTTATGTGCACTCAATTTCAATCCAGTTTACACACCAGAGCTCCCCTACAAAAAAGGCGAATTACACTACCAAGGTCAGATTTTCAAGGTGATGATGTGGGAGATCCTAGGGGTAAAAAAGACAACTCCACATTGCCTACCACCCAGCCTCGAGTGGGGGGGTGGGGGATAGAGAGATACAACAAGACCATTTTGAGCATCTTAAAAAACTTTGTGCCAGACTCTGGACCCAGTTGGGATAACCAATTACCACTTCTCCTGATGGCCATTAGGTCTACACCTTCTTCTGCAACAGAAATGTCTCCATTTGAGCTTATGACCAGATGAAACATTGCGTTACCTCGGCATCTGCTCTACAGAACACAGGAGCAGACACTGATAAATGCCTCCACCACTCATGAGTACAGTGAAAATGTAAGGAAGCACCTCCAGCATGCTTTTGCTTATGCTCAGTGCAATTGAAAAAAGTCAGCTGAATGGATGAAAATGTATTATGTTCTAAAGACCACAAAGTAGGTGACAAGGCTTACATGCACAATTTTCAGAGGAATAAAACCAAGGCGCAGAAATTCCTTTCATCTTGGCGTGGTGGCTTTGCAATTTTAGATAAAATATCACCTGTTGCCTACAAGATCTGCATCATAAAAGGAGAACAGATGGAAGATAAATGGGTCCACATCAATCAGTTGAAAAGCGGCCGTCCCAGACAAGCTTTCTGACTGATTGAGGAGCCCAATGAAGGTCAAGCTGAAGAATCTTCCCAGGAATGAGGAGTCAGGAGGAATACCCTGGATGGAGACCAAAATATATATGACAGGGAATAATTTAATTAACATTCATGAAAATAACGGTATCCAGTCATAATTTCTAATACAATATATTCGAAAGTAAAAATGTCGAAAATATTTAGTCGAAAAACAAAAATAATTACAGGTATTTCCATGGGGGGTGGGGGTGATGGGGAGGATGGGGGGGTTGGGGATAGGGGTTTGGGATGGTTTTTTAAATAATTAATTAATTATTTAATATTATATTAAAGATTTTTTTAAATAATTAAAGGTATATCTATGGGGGGTGGGGGGGATGGGGAGGAGGGGGGGGACCCCCCCCATAATAAATGTTACTATCTGGGTAAAAAAAAAAAGTGTTTTGGGTTTTCGATTTTTTTTTCGACATTTTTTTTTCGAAATTATGACTTTTCCTATTATATGTATGTTTTTTCGACTTTTTTACATTCGACATTTTTTTTTCGACATTTTTGCTATTCGACATTATGTTTTCGACTTTTTGACTATAGACCAAAATAACATTATGGAGTTTAAAAACTGTCATTGAAACTTTGGTCCATATATGTTATATTTTTCTTTGAAATGTTTAATTCTTTAATTCTATGTAATGTTTCAGGGGGAAATAGTTGTCTACCAAATACTGAAACTCTCTTTTCTTCCTATTTCCAGATAATTAACCTCCTTCCATTCCAGCCTGGGGGCAGGAGCGGCATCCGGGAAAAGACCCCAGGGACCAAAAAGAGGAGTGGGTTCCTTTCCTTACCTTCAACAATGAAAAATAGGGAAATGGAGCCTGGAGCAACCTTTCCAATGAGCCAGAGGGCTCCAACAAAAAATGAAAATAACAAAAAGAATAAAAAATGAAAAAAGGACTTCTTAGTCAAACCTCACCTTCCCTGCTCTTTCACATGACTAATTAGGGAAAAGAGCTGGGTGGGGTCTTGTAGTGTTTAATCACAGCCCTAACAAATATAAAATGGAAGGTCATGTTAGGCCTTACTGAAAAAGGCATATGGCTAGACCCACTGCTGAATGAAACATCTGACTTAAAAATGTTGATACTGCTAAATGTGCCTAGCCAATACAAATCCAAATATTTCTGCAAATGACACAAAGAAGTATGTAAAGATGGGAAAGGCAAATTAATGTGTGGCTGAGAGACACACTGCAGCATTTCTCATAATGAACATCATGTAAATAAATAAAAGGCCTTTGTGAATTACCAAACTGACAGCAGCCCTTCACCTTTAGTTGTGCCACAGTAAGAAAAATACTGCAAGTGCAACACAAAGTAGACACCTGCATTCAAAACTACATTTCATCATAACAGAAAGATGCTAACTGCTTAAATAAGTAAGGTGCAGCACTGAGAAAATAATGCCTCAATTGAAAAGGCTATTTTGTTTCAGATATAACATGTGAATCTCCTTAAACACAGCCAAATGCTGCTTGTTGTTGGGCAGATTTCTCAAGTGCTTGCCTGGCTCCTTATCTAGAAGGGAAATGTCATTGAAGCTGGGGGCACACTAGGTATTTACGATGGACCAGCTAAGCACAGACCCAGCTGAGGTGGGTGAAAAAGCTTGAAAATATAAAGTTTTAGATCAATATTACGTCAATTTAAGATTAAAGGACAACACTAGAGATGCCAGCAAGGCCTCCTGATTTCAGAGGCCATCTGATGCATGATAACAATGTCCAATTTTCTCAGCAACAATAGGTCACACTGAGTACATTCCTATGTCATTTGAAAGCTGATGCCAAGCCTGTTGCAGTGCCACTAATTTAATAAATATTCAGATTTTGAATACTTTATAGCAATCGAAAAATATTTTTCTAGCTGTCCCAACAATTGTAGAAATCTAAAAGTTAGGAACTGGCTTGTGAATTTCATTTGGTAATTCTGAAATTTCATATTCATAACTATTATACTTTTTGTGGGAAAGACAAAAAATCATAGCGCCCTTGCAATAAGGTGCTGAAATAAAAATAACTTCTACGTTTCCACCATGAGGAGGGGAATATTAATATCTATATTTCATGGTAGTTATTTGTATAATGCAAGGTTTTGCCACATTGGACTATTGGGAGGCTAATACAGGACATGGAAAAAAATGTGATTCTCAGTGGTGAGTTGCAATATTTCTGTTCTGGTCTCCTGAACTATTCTTTAGAGAGGGGTTGGTCTTTGGGGGTGGAGAGAAATGTAACTGTCCAATCCTGGTTTCGAGAACATCATTTAGCACCTCCTAATATTACGTTTCGATGGGAGAGTCTTAGAGAGTATAAAGGTCTTGCACTATGGGAAAAGGGGAGCATTGGACAGAACTGGGGAGACCAGATAATACAGAGAAGGAGAAAAAGGAGGGCTGCCTAAAATCAACTCGGGTGGAGTGTCCTTAACATTGACAGGCGTTAAACCTTTCCTGGGAAAAGCTAACTGCTGCCTAGGCCCTGATCCTTAAGGAGAAGCCCAATCAGGGGAGAAATCTGGTGACAATCTCTGACTGAAATGACCAGACCCTGAGCTGTCCAAAGAGTAGCCTGACTGTCTAGCATAAGTACCCCAAAACAGAGGTCCCATGTAAGAAGAACCTATACATTTAAAACCAAGTGTATGTGGAATCTGGCTGTCTTAATATTTTCCCTTCATTGTGGGTGGTGGGCAAATTATGTAGACCCTTAGCATATTTGACTCTATATATATTCATTTAATTAACTCCCAAACAGATTGACGCAGGGGGGAGTTCGGAAGAGTTCAAAGCTTTCATATTCTCTCCTAGCGGGAATAAAGGTATAGTCACAAAAAGTAATTGGGGTGTCCTGGCCACAAAAAAATGATACTCTTAATTGTCACCATTCACAAAACTTGCCTTTAATATAAAAAAGTCTATTTCCCCAAAACAAAATGTCCAACTGATACCACTTCCCAAAACCCTGACTTTCAATGAACGGTGTCCTTGTCACAAAAATGAAATTGATAATTCTCACCATTTCCAAACATTGCCTTTAAAACCAAAAGGTGTGTGTTCCGTTCCCACTGCTTAAACGTTGTATTTAAACAAAAAGGTGTCTTGCCTGAATATGAAAATCCCAATTGTCACCAGTCCTTAATCATTGTATTGAAGAAAATGGGTGCTCTTGGCCCCAAATAAATTTCCTAAACTGTCCCCACTATCTAGACTTGGCCTTTAAACAGAGGGGTGCTGCATATTGCTGATACATATGTTTTGGGTTCAGGTGGTAGAGGTGCTTTGCAAAGTGTCCAAATCAGTGTTTCCAAAACTGCAAACATTTTAAATTGTGCCGGAAATGAAACAAAAGACTGCATGTACCATGTGTAAAATGTTCCCATGTTAAAACTGTGCTTTGTTTCTACTTCAAACTTTATCAAGTACTATTTACCTGTTTTGCAAATAAAGCTTTGTTGTCTGCCACAGAGCAGGTGGCGGGTGTAATTAAGTAAAATTATTATTTCATTGAGTTTATAATTTAAATAAATATATATTCTTTCTATGATTATTGTACATCTTGGCTATGTAATTATTTGATGCACCTTAATTATTCTGTCTATGGACTCGTTATGTCTCCTGTATATTGGGGGGCTTTGTTGACATTTATGACCATTCTTGTTAGTGGTTATTATTATTTTATTATTATTATGGTATTTATTGAGTGAGGACCTAGCTTCAAAAAGCAACAGAGTGCTTTACAGAGGTATAGAGCAATATGGATACATAACAGAGCCCTTTACCGAGGTGTACAACGTTACAGATTTGTAACCGAGTGCTTACGTCATTTTTTATCATACAGGAATTTGATTAGTGAATTTAGTCCCCCTTGGAGGAGCCTCTTGCCTCCATATATATTTCAAGATGTACTCCACCCCATCTCATCTCTCACGCCTGCTTCCCTGCCTCCCTTGTCCCTCCATGCCTCCTCTTTCTCCTTCCTCCTGCCCATAACACCAGACAAGGTCTCTAACGTGGTTCAGTGCATGAAGGTCTCCTACAAACAGGTGCTCCCCTGTTCCTCTAGAACCATTAAGTACAACATCTCTTCCCCCATCCCAGCACTTGCAGACCTCTGTAACCACTCCTTCACCACTGGCTCTTTCCCTCTATCTCTTAAGCACTACCTCGTGCATCCTCGCCTAAAAAATTAATATGCTGGACCTTCCAGCATGGCTAACTATCGCCCTTTCTCTATCACCCCTTTCCTGGGTAAACTCTTGGAAAGGTTGGTCCTCCACCAACTGACACTTCCCACTGATCTTGTGGGCTGCCTTCATTACCACCAATCTGGATTTGGGGCATCCAGAGGCACAGAAACTGCTCTCCTGAAAATCCTTGAAACCTTGCTAGCAAATTTCGACTACAACTCCTGCTGTTCACATTCTCCTCAATCCCTCCTACGCCTTTGACACAGTCAGCCATTCCATCCTCATTAATGAACTCTGTGGCACACTCAGCATCACTGACTGGGCACTGGTTTGGCTGACCTCCTTCCTCAATACCGCCCTTCCCAGCTGCAATTGAGCCCTTTCTCCTCCTCCACCACCCTCTCTACCTGTGGTGTTCCCCAGAGCTCTATTCTTTCACCCTGGCCCTTCAATATCTATCTCGCCTCCCTTGTTCATTGATCTCATCCTTCTATCCTCATTTCCAGTGTTATGCCGATAACACATATTTTTCCTTCAAACTTCCCTCTGTTTCAATCTCTCATCCCTGACTATGTCCCCCCGTTCAGGCTTGGTGTTCAGCGAATTATTTCTGTCTAAATGACAGTAAGACGGAGAGCTTCCTCATCAGGACAACTGTGCCCTCTTTTCCTCTTACCCGTTTACCTTCCTCTCTGGGCCCTCTAACCTCACCATCCAGTGAGCCCAAAAACCTCAGTGTCATCTTCAACTCTGCCCTCTCTTTCACCACCCCCCAGCTCCCGCACATCATGGACCTTACCAAAAAGTCCCACTTCCAGCTCCACCTCCTGAGAGGCATTCTTCCTTTTGTCACTTTATCCCAGAAGATGAATGTCTTCAGAGCTCTGGTTCTTTCCAGGCTCGACTACTGCAACAGTCTCTTTCTCAGTCTCCCTCTCACCTCTCTTTGCCTCCTCCAGCTAATCCAGAATAAGGCTGCAAGACTTATCATTGGCTTCATGCTCAGGGACTGTATTTCTCCAGCCTTAAAATCTCTACACTGCCTCCCGGTGGCTGCAAGGATCAAAGTCAATACCCTCTGCATCATCCACAAGGCTTCCTGGGTCCTGGGACTACACAATCACCACTTTTCGTCCCTAAAAACATGCCTGCTCGAGCCGTACGCTCCTCTAATTCAAACTCTCTGTCTGTCAAACGCTTGGGGGGCAGAGCTATCTTCGCGGCTGGTGCCTACCTTTAGAACAGCATCTATGCCCCTCTCAGTTTTGAGCTGGACCTCCTTAAGTTCAGGAAACTTCTCACAACTCTGCTCTTCTCTAAATCTTTCCCTTCCTTGCTAATCACCCGACTGCCATTGTGACTGGGGACGTGATCCTCAAGAACTTCACAGGCTCTCAGGCCCTTCCTCCCCATCATTATCAGCACCCGCCGCACTGTGCTGCCCTGCGGGCCCCTACCTAGTTGCTCCACATACCATCCTTGAAAGCTGCCTGTACTAGCACTTGCCCTGAGGTGTGGCTCCTGGCTCCCCTTAGCACTTCACTCTTAGGCCCTCCTCAAGCGCTTGTGTACTGCTCTGCTCCCCTTTCCACCCCCCTTCCCTGCATTTCACATAAATGCACCTGCACAGCCCAATGCCACAAGGCCTAGTAGGACCACAACTGTAAATACATCACTATATTTGTTTGTTTCTTGCCACTATTATCTCATGTGTTCCCTTTCCTATTTAGCCTTGCGGTCCTTTGAAACACAATTCTGTTGTATAAAGCCCCTTTCAAATGAACAACAGAATAAAATAAATAAAAAATGTATGCAGTGTTCTACTCGCAGTTTTGCATTTGAAATTTTTGTTGTCTGTTTTTCTTGTAACATCAGGAATCTATTGTGGTTGTGTTTGGGTTGGTTTTTATCACATTACATTTAGGAGAAGGAGAGGCCAGGATGTTATTTCATAGAGGTCGAAGTGGTGATTGGACTCATGTTTCACATTGCATAAATATTTTTGCTGAAAGTACATGGTTCTCAGCTATTGCTGGGACATTAGGTTGTTGATTAGACATGTTTGAATTGACATTGGAAAACGTTGGGAAAGGACCAGTATAAATGTTGCCTCTGTGTATTTTAAAGAAGCAAGACTCTCTCTATTCTCGCTCATATGGGAAACTAAATTATGATTTGGGTTTTCTAGGTTTCCCTGAGCCATATGGAGTGCATCATTAATTAATTGATTAAACATATGTATTGTTGCGATTTGGTAAGAGACTGAACTATTGAGTAGCATTAATGAATGGTAGCCATACAATGGCGCTCTGTCCTTCCAGAAAGGACTAGGAGACCGGTCGTGAATAGGAACGCTTACTTATTTGGTTAGAGCGTCGGTATGGCTTAGACCCAAAGATACACTGGACTCCAGAATTGGGTAATGGGTATATTCACCAGCACACACTCTTACTCTGCCAGTCATTCTCCAACTGTCTTTCATTGGACACCCAGTAGTCAGCACTCACACCGCATTATACACTCAGAAACTCTCATGACATCCCCAGGTAACTAGTAAGAGACGGAAAGCAGAAAACGCAACATATCCCCCCTAATCTGAACTCTGACGATTAAACACATTAAAAAGGTATACAGGCAGCCATGTGGCAGAGACATATAGCCAGTCCACACCTTCACCGTATCAATCAAAACCCAAACCCTCCTCTACAAAAACCAACAGGTACCCAGATCATCTCCACAGTGCACAGAAAACACTTCCGCTAACAGTGGGGGAATTCCTGACCCTCACCATCACTAGGCGACGTGCCTCTCAGTACTGAGCATCACACTTCAGTCAGACAGGCACTCTCCAACTGGCATACATCTAGAACACTCAGCAGTCCAGACTCACACGAAATTCGACACTCAAAACTCTCATGGCATGGTCATGTAAGCAGTAAGATAAGCAAGGCAGAAAGCACAACCCCCCCCTTATCAGAACTCTTTCAATTGAACATATTAAAATGAGACACATGCAAGAAGAACAGTATAGCCAGACCACACCGACACCCTACCAATCAAAACCCAAACACGCCTCTATATGAACCAACAGTTCCCCAGGCTACCTTCAGTAGTGCCAGTATTGACTTCCACTCACAGTGGGGGAATTCTTTAACCTCGCCATCACTAGGTGACATGCTTCACAGTACTGTGCGTCACACCTCCCAGAAACTAGCACCCTCAAAGTGTTGTTGCATGGCACACAATGCACACACCCACGTGACAGCGGGACAAACACTGTACCCTGCCACCCCTCACGCCAAAGCAGAAAACCAATTAACAGACGTGAGGCTGGACACAATCCACCGAGTTAGTAAGGATACCATTCACATGCCACCAAGTGACCCTCTAAACAAACCGAGCACAGCACTTACTGTCAGGCATCCACCCTACTGGCAGCATGTACACCAGGAACCAAACAGGAAACAGCTGACCCTGTGCCCATAACAACCACCAGCAGCGTGGATGCCGTTACACAAATAAGAGGTGCAACTCGTTACACATATCCACTGTGCAATTGACTCAAAGCCTCACGTGCCCAGTCAATTCCACACTCCCACAGCTGCAGGAGAAATGCAATTGTTGTCCAACGCCAACTCAACACACAAGAGAAGTGCAAAGGTAGTGCATAGCCCCAAAAAATGGCATTACATCAATATGGAAAGCAACAACCTTCTGTATTCCACACTGACTGCTCCCACTGACTTGTGCTGTGGTTTGCAGAGGTGAGCAACCTGTTCCCAACATGTAGCATGGATATTGCCATTTTTGTCGCACTAACCCAAATGGAAACAAGTAGATGGCATAGACAGTGGTACCTACTTAGAGCTTACAAGGTCCGAGGCGCAACCTAATGTTTGTTCCTAAGTTTGTCCCTGTGGGAGAAAAGCATGTTACACAATAATGATAATCTAATCATAACTAACACAAATAGCCTGCTAGCCCCATCCACATATGTGCACTTAAGTCCTATCTCTAAACAGCGGCCACCACAAGCATACTAGCACAGACATACATTAACCCCAACTACTGGCCTCATATCATGACTAGAATTGTGTCCCATCACATTTCTGATCGGGTGAAGAAACTTCAATATTGCTGCATCAACAAGAAAAGTTACACAGCAACTCCAACGAAATAGATTTGAACACAGCCTTCTGTTAACCGCGGATGCGGTCATAAAATAAGGACAGGAGCCAGCGGGTGATCTACTTGTGATGTATTGGAACTCCACACGTTAACTGACTCCTCCCTCCAACTTCCCCCCATGGCGGAACGTCACTTCCCATGTGACGTCCGTTCCCTACAGTGTGGGTCGGGCAGCCCACGGTAACACCTTCTCCATACGAATGATCCGGATTTCTACAGAGAACGCAAAGCACAGAATGTGTAGACCTAGCTGTGACGACAGTGATTGTGAAAACCCATCAATCCTCAATGACTGCGATACCGTACGCGTGCGGGCAGTCACAAGCACATTAACCGTGCCCAAATGGAACACTCGTGACACTGAAATGTCCTAACGCCGCCTATGTTGCAAGTGATGCTGACAGACTTTGCCGCTCATTTCTCCATTAGAGTAGTGACTGCGGTAGCGTTCCGAACCCATGCAACCATTGATGATCTACATTCTGAGATCATTTTGAGGGACATTTGTAACACACACAGCGACGATGACATCACCTTTGACCCACCCCCAATTGTTATTTAAACAATTGGTGAATGGGTTCTAACGATTTAACACCTGCCTTAATTGTAATGCTAATGGTTTGTCCTTGTGAGGTGATGGTCACATTTTTTAACTGCAAACATCACCATCAAACCCCCAATAAAGCCGGTGTCAGACCGTTAGCAGCAAGACTGAAAGAGCAGTGGCAGCAGGTCCATCTGCAGGCTCACAAAGGAGCCTAGGTTGAGATTGCTGAATGAAAGGAGGCTGGACTTGTACCCGTTCAGCATCGGACAGAGTTCTCCATACGTTGGCTTCCCTAGCAAGGAAAGAGCCCCACTTTTAATGCGCAGCACAATCCCATATGTACAGCACCATCTGAAACAAGGTGGAAGAGAGTGAGAAGGCCTGTGACTACCTCATACACAGAGGGCCCTATTCTAACACTTCGTACACAACATTCTCAGATACGGGAAGCGATAACAGTACACAGTACAGTTGTCACTCACGATTAGCAAGTAGCTGAGGTACAGACACAAAGCTCTTCATTACAAGCAAGTTATACATCTAATGACCGCCATTCACATCACTGGCAGCACAAAGCTGTTCTCAGTGCAGCACAGATAAGAGGCCGGCACAAGCAGCACAGTTGATGGTTGGGATCAGCATGAAGTCATGCTTGTTTCGTAAAACATACAGGAGGAGGGTGTTCTCTTGGTTGGGGGCCGTTAATGTCATGCAGGCTGTCCCCCGCAGCGCAGCAGCCTCACACACAGTGTGGATCTCTATGCAAGCATGCAATGTGTTGTAGGAACAATCTGCTGTTACACTAGCAAAAGCAATTCTCTCACATGGTACAACATATGGTAGTGTAGTGAGAAGATTGACAACTACCAATAGTGACCATCTTAAAGATCCAGCAAGAAATCTTTGTAAAGAGTGTTAATGCTGATGTCCCCCAGAGAACGGGGGAAAGATTCATGTTTTCTTGATGCCATAAAGGCATGTGACAACAGTGAACACCTATTAGGGTACATGATGATATGTGAGGTGTCTGGGGATATATTTAAATACTTGAATTGTCATTCATTTACATATAATGCCTGAGCGTTTATTATTTTTCTTTAAATCCTAGCAGACATTGGATAGGGAAATCACCACTTATTGGTTTTAGGCAATTCTTGTCTGAGGGCTCCTTAAGATGGATGCACGGTTGTAAGACTGCTGGGGCAGTGCTTTCAATTGCTCTTGAGGCAGAGGGTGAAGGCCACCTGAGCCTCCAATCTTGAATTATGACAGCCCAGACCGATTTGAACAATGGAAACTGTTGCTTGGTTGCAAGTACATAAGAGGGTGGTTGCCCCACACCCCTCACCTGAGGAGGCAATGCTGGAGATCATCAGATTGGAGCGATTGACCCGGAAGTAGAGGATCATGTGATGAAAGGAGATGGGATGGAAATGGGGATGGCCTACAGGAGTTAACAAAAAAGGGTAATTGTTACATTTTGGGGGCAGGCGAGGTCTCAGGAGGATAGCTCAGGGGAATGTGCTCATCTTAGAAGCAGACACAGAGCACCACAGGTTCGATCCCCGGGTCCGCGCTTAGGAACCTCTGGGTATTAAGCGTATAATAAATAACCTATCATATCCTATAATATCATGTGTATTGTGAGGGGACAAACCATGAGGGTGAACTTAGGGCCTTTTAGGAACATGCATGTAATGGATGGGATCACACAGAATAACTCGAAGTCCAAATAACTGAACCAACTTAGGAAGATGGCAAAGTACTGTTTTATTAACAATTAACTAAAACAGGGAATTACAGCGAACATCAATGAATGTACGCTCGATTTCTCTCAGCGATCTTTTCACAAAACAAACATTATATATCAAAAATACATCAGCGGTGACGTCATACTACGTGGTAAATAATGAAAAACCTATTAGGGATCGGGATTGGCTTAAGGAGAACATCTAAGTATATTATCGATAGGAACTAGGATTGTACTTGGCCACCCACTGTCAGGTGGACAACCAATGCCTATCTCTAAAACCTGTCCTCTTTGAAACATTAGATACACGGTTTCTAACTGGTTTTCAAACTGTAAGGTCCTTAGTTATATGGACCACTACAATTGGTTGGGACGCTTGTGTCATGTCTGGAGCATTCGGTTCACTTAGCAGCACATTCGCCCAGGTGTAAGGAGATAGGGCATGACACTACCTCCCCACCCAAATAGCCCAACATCTCACATCACCCAAGCGTTCTGCCATGAGGATTGTCTTAGGACGTGGCCTTGCAATTATTCTTGTCTCTGAGAATACATGGGAGTGCGGGCACTCACTATCGTGTTCTGGGACTCCAAGTCCAAACTCTATTTTCATCTTTGGCTCATGTGACAGGAGACCACGATTTGGTCCATTTTGCAGGTTTTAAATGTCTTAAATAAATAAAACTTGGCACTCTTGGTGTTCTCTCCTTGCACCTTAACAAGGGATGATTTATTCTTTGCATGTTAGCTCCTTTCCAGAATAGATAGCTGACCTTGGCTGCTTCAGTCTTGACTCCAGGCCAGACAACACCGCCACGCAGGTTCACAAATCAGCTTATTCTTGCTACAACATGGTTTTCCCTTCCTTCTTCATGGGTCCTGGCTTACTAAAATTCATGATATCGATGTCCAGCTTCTATACAATGGCGGCTTCACCTGCATTTTATTCACTAAATATAGCCAGCTTCTGTGAAGACTTAGTCTACTTGTGTTTCAGCGTCTGTACAATTATTAAACGGTTGATTCTCTGCTGCACTTTGTGCACGTGTAATCTTCTTTTTCATATTTAAAGGTTCAATTGATTCTTTAATTTGTCATTTGTCTCTTCAGGATCTATATATCCTTTTCAGCCAGTATCCCGAGACATCGTTCATTCTCTTTTATGACATCACAGGCTTTTTTTCTGTGATCCTTCTCATATGCCTTCAGGGAGGTCCTCCCTCAAATTGTCATCGCTTCATGGATACATTCGATAGGGTTATCTCAATGGGTATCTTTTTCGAACATACGTTACAGTATTGGCACAACTGCTGGTGTCAAATATGGCATGATCTCAGGCTTCCAACATATTGGGGGTAGGAGACAGGGTTTCCTGCAGAGGCATGTAGTCGCTCCTCTACATTCCCCCCTCTGGTGGAGTCCGCAACCACCTCCTCAATTGTTTCCACATCCAGGTATTTTCTCTTGAAGTAGTGTTTCTTCGGTGTCCATATCTTCATCGCCCCCATCAGAGAGCCTGCTCATTTCACATGTTCGTCTACACTCCAGGACATCTAGTTACA